>NC_071096.1:4351168-5551168 GCF_027358695.1 Spea bombifrons
GTATTGAATGAAAAGATGTCCTTCAGATGGCCCTTGCCGAAGTGTATTGGGTTTCTCACTTCTTCTACATTGTTAAATATTTACAAATACTTTTACAAACCACAACACAATGTGACAGAACGAGGAAGTGTCGCCCAACACTGTATAATAAGTAGAATTGATTCTTTCTAGACCTCGATGTTTCCTTTTAACGATAGGATAACCCTTAACCCTCTTGTTACGGGAATGCCAGCCAGAAGGCTTTGTTCCAAGATATTGTGACAGATAGCAGGCATTCCGCTAACATCTATCGGCAGCTTAATCGCGCGAACAAACTCTTAAACATCATTGTGTGCGATGGAATATGTTAGAACTCTACAAATATTTGGAGAGATGATTGAAAGGAACACCCAACTTTGTCTTGTATCGTCCTTGGAGACCTTCCCATAGGGAATAAGTAGTAACATACAACATTTGGTATATGGGGATATTTAAGTATGCAAAACTATCCAGTTGAATATACTTTCCAGATGCGGCCAGATTTACGAAGAGTTACTGTACATTATTTCATAGAAAGAACGTAACAGACATGGTTAAATTGATTTAATTGGATGTTTCTGCATTCCATATTCCAACAAAAAGAGCGGAGGATTTTTTTTAGCAAACTGAGCCATAGAAACAATGAATGCCTCTCTCATTTGCTAAGCCATTAACGGGAGGCAGGTTAATAGACACGGAAGGTTCTCTCACATATAAACATAGAAAGTTCACGATTCTGCTCCCAGCGATCACCAGGGTGATGAATAGCATATGTCATATAATAATGGAATGTTGAGAAACCCAGCGCTATCAGGGCTTAGAGGTCTAGTAATCATACATCCTGGAAATATATGAGCGCTGACAAATGATGGTTTGCATTGGAACAGGAGAGAGACTAATTATCCATTGGCCAAATTCGGAGCTATGTAAAAATGTGCCTGAGTTCATCTTTGTGAAAGCAACCAAGGGCAACCGTGTCTCAGCAGCATCATTTTTACAGAGGAGTTGTGGAAATGGGACGTTAACTATTTAATTTGGAAAGGTGCCGCTGTGTTATGCCATCTATACATGTGGTTCGCTAGGCAGAGGCCGGGTCAAACGGTGGATGGTTGGACGCAGAAAGGGTCTTACAGTCTGTGGCTCAAGATTTCATTTAGGGGCAGTTGGCCTTAAAGTGCCAGGGCCACTTAGTCATCCCCAGTCCAGCCCTGCCAAAGACTGCGGGGACATCAGAGCTTTAGTGGAACTTGGATAACAAACACTGATATGTGTCTAGCTCTACAAATCCTATGTATATTTCCTGTTCATGTCTCTCTCTATAGAATACAACTCAGGTTGTCCATGTACACTTAGCTCTGTCCACCTCCTCTTCAGTGTCTGCACAAACTCAGCACGGCCACCATCAGAAGTCTTGGGGCTCAGTACAAGCGTCAAACATTAACAACGTTCAGTAACACACATATGCTAACCTCATACACACGCACACACTAACATACAAACATACTTACACATATTAACACACACGAACTAACATGCTTACACACTTACACACATATACTGTATACTAACATACACACATACTTCCACACACATACAGTAACATACCTACACACAGTATCATACTTACACACTTAACAACAACAAAAATAACAATTTACAAAACACATTAGACAATACAATGAACACACTTTCAGACATATTGCTACAGACTGATAATGAGGACCTAACCTTGCCAGCTAATGATCTATTAATCTATTAAGCATAAAGGTTAACCATTGAGTGGGAACTTGCTCTTTGATGTTCCTCATTCATCTTCAAACGATGATCTTGAGTCTGGGTCCAGCAGCAGAGCTCTTCATCTGGGCTTTTCAACTCATTAGCAAAAAAATACAAATAGTACAAGCGCAAGTTACTATAAATTGATGATTTCTTAGCCAATGTTTACAAAACCCTGTGAGATTTTTATAATTAACCCCTTAATGACAAAGCCCGTAAACGCATTGTTTTCAATGGGTTTAGGGACCGCCCATTGTCCTTAAGGGGCTATAAATTGTCATGAGTGTTAGGGATGTGTTTATTACTACCAGTGATCCGGCGCTGTCCCTATTCTATTATATATGGTATATCACACAGTGTGACATCAGAACCATTTGCTCTTACATCATAAAATCATATTATAGAAAACACACTTACTGTAACAGTTTCACCGTAATACCTATTTTATTTTATAAACAATCTGGATTATTTTCTGAGATATAAATGTGTCCCCTATACGTTCCAATGTGAATTTCCTCTGGGTTTTGAGAGGACTTATTGCTATCACTGGGACTCTACAAGCTTTTGTGGACTCATTAACTCACCCTTATACATAGCCATGTAATTTAACTCCCCCGATGTTCTCATATTGCCTAGAATAATGATTCCTAATGCATCTACAAGAGCAGCGCATTCAATGTCTCCAGGGTACCCGTGTTATTATTCCAGTCTTGTCCATTTATCCATCATCACAAACCAAATGGAATAGTTTTGTTGCCATCAGTAGAGTTAACTCTGAGATCACAAAATAGACATTTTGTAGGACGCCCAATGGGATTCATAATACTTGCCAAAATTCTGGTTGCCAAAGACAGCGCACCAAGGATATCTATATACATTTTATTACATATGGGAGCCTTACTTATTCTGCAAGAAAAAGGGTCTGAATTTGTGAATTGGATATTTGTCAATTATTAATATATTATACAATTTGTTTATTTTTTTAAAAATTTAAGATTTTTTAGTTGTTTTGACAGATCTCTAGGACTATAAAAGAAATATTCCCAAATTTCGTAAAACTAAGACGTTTAAAGACATCTGGTGAAGGAAAATATATAGAAATTGTATTTTTCCAGACATTAATTTCCCACTAACCTGGTCAGTAATTGCTTTTTATTGTGATTTTTAAAAGAAGAACCTCCATCTACATGGACAACGAACGTTGGTGGGCTGCTTTGATTTGATGCCATAGCCACATGGCATTCCATTATATGATTTATTGATGTTAATTTACCCAAAAAACCATGTTTTCATTTTTTGTTGCAAGATTTTCTTTTGATTTTTCTATTAAAATGCTCTATGTGGCTGCTTTATCTTAACACTTGGATAATAATATCAAGCGGAATAAAGTGCGAGGATAGGAATTACTTATCTAATCACTGCAGGGCCATTTGCATAAAATCTGACAATATGAGTAAAACACATAAATATGTATGTAAAACAATAACGCTTTATTGTCTATCAGCTTGAGCAGGTAAATCCTCCAGTGCTTTTGGTTTAGTGAAAGGTAACCATTGTTGCAATTATTAATAGAAAGATGTGTTTCCCGTTGAATGATTGTACGCAAGTTGGTGGAAAATCCTGTAGCAAATTTGCAGCAAAAATTTAACAAGAAACCAACTCACAAATTCACAAATTTACATTTAAAAGCTCTAAAAAGAATAGGGGGTCTTTCTTGGGGGTAATAATTTGTTTTTGCTTATCAAACGCGCCATGCTGGATGGGAGGGGCCTGTGTTTCTACAAAGGGTTAATGAGAATAATGCAATAAATATCATTTAATGCATTAATGGGGTCACCCAATTTTTTTAGGTCTAGTAATCATACACCCTAGAAACATAATTCCATTTTTATTTCTTCAGAAAAAAATATTTATATTATTTACATTTTTATTTATATTTTTTATTTGGATACATCCCCATATGTAATCACATGCAAATTAATTATTCGCTGTGGAAGAAGTGAATTTGCATAAGGGGTTTCATTGTGATATCACAAAATATCACAAAAAAAAGGCAAAAGTGTTTTTTGAGACACAAAGTACATGTTTTGAAAAAAAAAAGCTCTATCGTTATTACATTGAACGCTGTTTAGTTGAAAGATCCTCTGAAATAAAAAGACCAAACTATGGCATACCATTGTGATCAATTGAGCTAAACTCTGAATGCTTTTTTTCACCAGTATTCTCATTTCAAGGGGTTGCCTAGTAACCGTGACGGGGGAAAGAAAAATAAACTAAATTCCGTCCTGCTTAGTAATCGTCTGTTTTAGGTAAAACGCACAGTGCATTGAAGGAGTTAATTCATAAGCTTAGGCTGATGAATGAATGCATTGTAAATCTCTTCTGAATTATAAAGCATGTCATGGATAAAAGCCAAGCTGAAGGGATCCGTGTCATCTGCAGCATACGTGAAACGTTATTAATGAAGGATTGTTCTTCGGGAGGTTGATTGGATTTAGGATAATGATGAAGGAGAAGTGGGCCTGATTGTGACAAAGGTTCTCCTGTGAACTATTTTTATGGCTTCTCTTGGCTAACTCAATCAAATGGTGGACGAGCGTGATTTTCACTTGCAGTGAAAGTGACAGAACCTCCATCAAAAGAACTCTGAAAGACGTAGAGATGGAAATTACCTTTGGGCTGGATCCCGTAAAAAAAAAGCCTTAACCCCCATGGAGGGGGGGTGACTGCTGTATGGGTGACATTGGGCAATTGCCTAGGGGCCTGGTTGCCCTCAGAAGCGAGGAATCTCGCGTGTAGATGAAGGTGACATGCTTTACACCATGCATCTGCTCTTTGCCTTGTTACAACCTGGTCCTAAGGGCTTACAATCTATTACTGAGGAGTGCTTTGCGGGTGGCGTTCGATGAGGACTCGCCAATATTCATGAGAACCCTTATTTCGCAATAATAAGCCACTCATGTCTCCTTTGAGTCAGCGCCATGATAGTTTACCCTTTGACTGTCACTGTCACCAACGTGTCTCTTCAAGAGTTATCTGAATCATTTACCAATAAGGGTTAACACATTTTTCTCTGAGACTTACCAATACCCAAAGGGTTAAGGAATGGGGTCCCTCTTATTATTATATCACGTTGTTATCGCATTATTACACAATGATTATTCTATTTTATGCTCTATGAGCCCATAAGAAACATTGCTTAAGTGTCATGTAGACGTTAATACCCGATTTAAAATGCGATCGCCCTCCCATCATGCCCTGTGCAATTATCTGAGCGAGGCTGAACACTCGGGAGTGAGTCACCCTCATTATATCCACACGCTGAAGAGAGAGGAGAGCGCAAACAGTTTCAGATGCGGGCGTAAGAGAGCGCTAGGCAGAGGATGGAGTGTGAATGCCATTAAAATAATGTTCATTTCTTTTCTTTAGAATCATACCGCCTTTAGCTACACGCTCAGCACTTTATTTTACCTCCATACACAAAACTTAGATTCCGCACAAAAAAACTATGAATAGCAAAAAAATGGTGAATAGATAAAAAGATGATAAACAGATTTTTAAATATAAAAAAATCCACAGGAATAACCTACATTTTCCACTTGATATTTTATATCAATACTTTGATTTATTATTATATTTAGAGATGGAGAAAGAGCGATAGATAGAATGAGGGATGGATTTTCAGAGGTCTTTATTTACTAAAATGAGAGTTCGCTGGCTGGCCTGGCCATTTGGCACCACAGGCAAATGCCAAGTGGTTCGGTGGCCAATAGCGCTGCATAATTACTGTCAATGATGTTGCAGCAGTAGATGGGGTTCTGTAGAGTGCCCCCGCTACTGGATAAACATGCTGCACGGGCTGTAAAAAACAAGTGGCCACACATGTCCTGCTAACGAATATATGGCTAAGTTGGCCGCTGGCCTTAAAGTGCCAGGGTTGGTTTGGTTAGTCGACCCCAGTCCGACCCTGTTTGCAGAGCATCCAGTGAAATTATCTTTCATGAATAGCTTGGTGGGCCCTGTATAATGTTTAAGTAAATCAGCAACCCTTAATAAGTCCTTTTCATACCTGGGACCTTTGTGACTATCCGGAGCCCCCCCCCCTTGCGGGATGCAGATAGGAGGTCCCACTGATGTCGTTCTCGCTGACATCAGTGGACAGTCCTGATGATGTCAACGGGTGATCCTGCTGATGTCACAGGACACACACTTATGTTGGTGGGGAAGTGGGCGGGGAGTGGGGCGCGCCACAACTCTCCACCAGCGAACTGGCGTTTCCCCGTGGTGACCTGGAGAACACCCGGAGTCTCCATGTTAAACCCAAAGAGTTCCTTGGTATGGTCCATTTGCAAGATAAACTTGATAGGGTTTACCCTTCATAATGCATAGTCAAATTGTAGCTGTACCTGTCCTGGAAATTATCCTACTAACTCCCACTTTAAACCACAAGGAAGAAGCGTGCGTGTGTGTGTGTGTGTGGTGTGTGTGTGGTGTGTGCATGTGTGTGTGTGTGTGTGTCTGGAGTATATACAGCTCTAATACTTTAAAGGATTAGCCTAGACTTTGTATATAAATATAAATCTTCCCTTGATCTTTACTTTGTAAATAGCAAGGAATAATAATTACACCCAAAATGGAACATTCCAATGTTTTTTTTGTTGTATTTTGCAAATGTAATTCAACATTCTCCCTCCTGATGCCGAACGTGTTATAGAAGATATATTCAGCTGATCAAACACAGAAAAACAAAATCACAAAATCTTTTTCCACCATCTGCAGACATCCTAATAAATTCTCCTGGGAATACAATGAGCCTTGTGTTTTAATAAACTTGCTGTTAGCAAAGGATAAAAAGTGCTCAAGAAAATGATAATGAAAAAGTAATAAAATATTGTCCATCACTCGAGTCTCGGGTGCATTTGAGCTAGTGAAGAAAAAAAAGAAAAAAAAAAAGATTTTCCTGAAATCTGGCGTAGCTTAATGTTTTCCTTGAAATTATGGGATTCTTGCCAGGTATTTCTTAAAAAAAAAAAAAAAAAAAAAAAATACTAATTTAAAATAAAGGATTTCTATTGTGAAAGGAAACTCATTTGCTGAGTTGATCCAATATTGGGTTATTGATTTCTATAGCAAATTCAGATTTCTGTTTTTTTTAATTTAAACTGTCAAATGGGAACTGGGAAAAAAATATTGTTACAGTTAAAAACTATTCCATTAAAGATAATGTATATAAATATATATATATGTATATACATATATATATATATATATATATATATATCTTTTTTTCTGTACACTAAATTACATATATTTTTTCATTATTTTTTTTTAAATACATATTTTGACTTCATACATATTATATATATATATATATAATTATATATTTATAATTTAGTTAATAAAATATTAGTCTAGTCATTACGTTAGGTATCATAGAATGGTTTGTATTTGATGATTCCTATCAGCTCTATACATGCCCAGACTGGCCGTCTGGCAGATGCCCAGTGGGCCGATAGGGCCACATACTTTGCCAGTGCCAGATCAGGTACATATCCAGCAGGCGACATCATTTGGTGGCTGCTGGCCTTAAAGTGCCAGGGCTTCCTAGTCATCCTCCGTTCAGCCCCGGCTCTATAGCAAGATAGTTCAATTACTTCACCACATTTTCAGTAAATCATACTTTCACCAAATTCTACATTTTACAGTTCTTTACAGTTTTACACTTCTAAATAGACCAATAAAATGATTTTTACATATTAAAACACATGGTACATGTATGAAAACCCACCTATACGTATGTATACCATGGGCTATGCTATCTCTTCTCCATAATTATTCCTTTTAGTTATTTCTCTCTTATTGTGAACTTGCTGATTGTTGTTGATATGTTGATGGAGCTTTTGGAAGGATTGGGTCAGGAGACAGGAGAGAACATGCAGTCTCCACAACTCCAAATAAAATTTCCACAAATAAACAAAAAAAACAACCCACAAGCTTTAGGTATTTTCAATTAAATTACTTATATTTGTTAGAAACAGTGACGGCAACAGCTCCTCTTTAAATAACTTTATCACATTTAAAATCATGTTAAGGTTCTAATAGTTATTAAAACAACTGGGACTGAAGGTAAAAACTTACTTCCATTTCTAAAAACCTTTTGGTACAAAGGTCTGAGCAAAACATTTGAGAAACATACATGGAAATGGACGGAGCCTCGGTCGGAGATGGTGGGACATTAGAAATTACAGCTAAACCTGGCCAAAAAAACATCTTAGATTATTGGAAACAATGTAAAAATCCAAAACTATGTATCACACATCATAAAAAAAATGCATCTTATCTTCATTCTTACGGCACGCAGCCTGATCAGATGTCCATCACTAAGGCTTACTGGCTCAGAACAAATCTTTTCTCAAACAACTTCTGTAAATACTGCTAAAAAAGCCAAGTATTAGACATTAAGAGATAAAGCCTTGAAGAGAGTGGATATAATTGATATTTACTCTGAAATACCTAAGGTATATATAGAGAAAAACGGAGCTGTTTTCTTAGATATATGTCTAGTCTAGATGTCATGCCAGCTGGTTCACCAAAAAGCAAGCGATGGTTGAGATGTTAAGTGCATGTTTAGAATTCCTCCGTTAGCATTTCTTGATGATGTCAAGTTGGACTACCACCGGCAGAAAGAATTTTAAGTGTCCTCGTTGAATATAATTACTGGCGCTTTTCGAGAATGGGAACGCTGGCGTCTGTGGAAGTAGTGTAAAAAGCTTGAAGCAACGACGCGATGACATCATAAACCAATATTCCTGAACTTTGTGATGTTAAAGTCATGGCAATTGTAAGGAATCATACAGGTTGACGTAATAGTGTTAAAGTCTCCTCTACGAAAGGGGCAGTTGGTATTCCCCATGTCTTTAACCCTTTAAGGACAATGGGCGGTCCCTAAACCCATTGAAAACAATGCAGTTTGAGCCCGTACATCTACAGGCTTTGTCATTAAGGGGTTAATCTAACACACTTAATAATAATTTCCATTATTGATTGCTTGGATTTTTTTATTTCTGCAGAGCAAGCAGTATTTGCTTTCCCCATTGGCAGGGTTGCTTTCCGCCTGCCATTGTTATGGGAATAAGTCTTAATTACAAATGGAACTCAACAGAATGCTAAGAAATTGCTCCAAAGATTTGGTGTTTATCCGGGTCTCTTGGCTCTCATAACCATTACACGCTTACTGGTATACTAATAAAGCCAAAACCGACCAGGTTCCCAAGAACAATTTAATTCTCTTCCATGGGAAAACTTTTCAGACAATGCTCTAAAACTCCTTTTTAAGTCACTAAAGATGAAGGCACGCACCGTTTAATAATGAAGCCCTAGAGTAAAGGGAACGGCATAAACTGGTAAAAGGGAGATGTGGGGGAAACCTCAACGAGGGAATCCCGTAGGGGAGGGAGAGGCCAGGGTTGGCTGCCCCGAAGCGGGAGAATATTCTTTTATCATGCGGCTTCTTTGATCCCAAAGGTAAAGTGCACGAGAAAACAAGAAGCTCGGAGAGTGCTTCTCACTGCGAAATGGAACAAAGATTGGAAATCGCGGCCCGAGAAATGCATTAGCTGTCAAAGGGAAAATGTAAGCAAGAATAGAGACAGTATTTCTAGTGATTTTAAAGGGAAAATCCCATCATTTTATTACCAGATTAAAAATACGTTTTCAGAAATATTCTACTGTTCTCTTTTTTTAAAACTGTTACAAATGTTGCCTAATAGAATAGTTTTAAGCCGCTACATATTAGCCTTTTCTATGTGTTCTTGTGACCTTAGCCCAACCTACTAGACAAATACCTTGACTCCTTGTAGTATTGCCTTTGGGAATCAATAGAATGGCTCGGTATTAACCCCTTAAGGACAATGGGCGGTCCCTAAACCCATTGAAAACAATGCATTTTGAGCCCGGATATGTACGGGCTTTGTCATTAAGGGGTTAATCACCCAGTTGGATATTCAGATTAATAAAAGTCTATGAAGAAAAGGACTTTGAAACTCACCTTTTGGTACTATTGGTGTTATTGATAGAATCTTCGTAACCCAAAAATAAAGTTTAGTACAGTCTAGAAAAAAAGACAAGTCATCTCACTCTCAAAAATTTGAATTGGTGGTCCATGGGTTGTCCAACGCTTAAACATTCATAAAATGGTTTGATCATGGTTTGCTTTGATTTTGTTGGAACGGAACAGAGAAAAATATTATTTACGTGGCTTAATAACCAGAATTACTTAAGTTCTTCATAATGCTAATGAAAAAAAAACCCTTAAAAAAACCACATTGTGATTGTGAAGGACACAGCCAATTTCCGCAAATATATATCCATAATAAGATGTTACAAACGCAAACAAAAAAACCCCACAACTGTAAAATAGTATATGACAAAACTTCTACTTTATTATCAATCATAAAAATTCAATTAGCCAAGGACAGCAGCAGGGGTTTGGATGCCCCCCCCCCCGCTCTGCTAATTGAATTTTTACTATTTAGAATAAAATACAACCTTTTATATGGCTTTTGATGGCTGCTGTTTGGTCACTTTGAAAGATGAAGGCAGTTTATGTTTTACATCGTTTCCTTTGAGGTGGAGATCCGAGTTCTTCAATCCGATGGGAAGTGATGGAATTTGCATTTTAACGCATCAAAAGTCTTTGGTGTTGGTGACTGCGCAGAATACGAGACTCGCCCCAAGAAAGTTTAACTCCATTGTCTTTGTTTTGGGGTCCTTCTTGTTTTGGGGACCTTCTTCTGGGGTCTACTAATTTCATGTTATCTGAACCTAAACAAGGTTCTTTTTTTTTCAGGTCGTGAGATACATTTCTTCCAAGAGCTCAACAGGTTCCAAGCTGCTCAATGGCCCTCTTGAGTTTAGCACCTGAAATGCTTGGTCTTGATAACCATAAGACTTTTAGGTCACAACTTGAGAGTGAGTTTATGTAAAGAAGATTGCATGAACGAATCCTAACTCCAGCACAAAACCACAAAAAGTATAATGAAGTCAACCATGGCTCATGGACCTACAATGTTCTGATATAGCTTCGTATAAATATTTAAACAATTTGGAGAAATATTCTGCTAGTTCTCTCTGTTCCTTAACATATTAATGTACATAAAGCCTCAAGGAGAGTCTTAAATCCATCAAATAAAAATAGATTTTTATTAAAATCTATATTTCCTAATGCAAAATAAGCTAAGTTTTATTTTATTTTCTGGATGATGTGTATATTTATTTGCTGGACTTGTGAACGCCCAAGGGAGGTGGGCGGCAGATTTCCCCCCCCCTTCCGAACCTAGTTCTGCCTGACCAAGCAGGAACAAGCTTCTGCGTTTGATAATTGTGCAAATCTCAGCCGCTGAATATTAAGGAGATTTGTCAGACTTTGGAATTGACAGAATTCCTGCCTGGGAAGGACAATCCGCACCGAGCTCACCGGGCCGGCAACTATCAGAATTCCCAACCATAGCACAGCACAGGTGAGGCGGTTTGTTTTTCGAGTGTTTCCAAAGAGTTTACATTTAATCCAGAGACGTCACCACTTTGGCACTAAGTACCCCACTGGTGTGTGGTTTCCTATAACTCCAGGTAGGTTTGGATAATCCAAATTCTAGAATTCTATACTGTCCTGCAACGATGACGAAAAATAACTGTCTATCAAATCATGAATGAAGTAGCGTCCAACCCCCCCCCCCCCGCAATAACACAAGCGACACTTCTTTATTTAAACTTTTATTAAACGTCAGCTATGGATAAATGTTGTGCACGGTGCGGACCACCTATTACTGCAGCACCTCGAAACTCAACAAGCTTTATTAATGTTTAACAGAAATTTTAAGCTTAACCATTTATTTGCCAAACACATTTTAACACCATTCCAAACCAAAACCAATAACACTTATAACCAATTAATGCCCCTGGAGTGTCCTGCACTTACACCTCTGTGCACCACGAGTAACCATACCTATAAATGGTTAACTCCTGCACCGGACCAGCCTAAAAAACCTGAGCACCTAGCTGATGTCGAAACAAGGGTGGGACGGGCGGGAAAAATTTCTTTACAAATTAAGTACCCCTGCCCCATATCTGGCCTTGCTCGTGCTATTGGAGTATTAACCCTTTCCCTGACACAATTTGCTTTTCATAATTTAACCCTTTTTTCCCCAACATTCTAGGGGGGACCTTGTCCTACACTTCATTCATGGGGCCCCTCCGTCCCATTCTTTCCCTCCGGGGCTCTTCTTTTTGTAAATATTTATGTAAAATAGGTTATTTTGTAATAAAAACCCTTGTGTGCAATTCGTTTATTTGTCCTTCCATTCTTATTGTTCCTCTAGGTTGGCCGTGATCTTATGAGTGTTCTTGAGTTGTGTGGTCAATGGCTATTGGTATCTCCAGAATGCTATCAGTAATACCAGGGGTTGGCAAACTTCGGCTCTCCAGATGTTTTGGACTACATTTCCCTTGATGCTTTGCCAGCATTATGACTGTAAGAGCATTATGGGAGATGTAGTCCACAACATCAAGAGAGCCAAAGTTTGCCTACCCCTGAGTTATACCATTACTATTATCTAAATCCCCAAAGAATCATGTATTTTAAAGTATACGAGTATCGTAACATGAGAACGGGATAAAAAATAGACATGCGCATTCGTTTTCGTACAAATGCGTTTTTGTCCGGAATTTTACTGATTTGCCCATCATCCAACGTTGGATAAAAGGAATGAAAAACAAATGTGCGAACATTTTCGTTCATTCGTTCATCGCTTTAAACTACACTAAGAGGCGGAGAATCTCGCCATTTTAATTCAACTTCTTCTATACGGTTATTGCTTGTTTCCATGGCAACCAGACGGACGAATGGAACTTCCAAAAATTAAAACAAACACAAACTTTCCGCCGGCACCCAAGTCTGATAAGAAAGTAAAAACAGAGTTTTGTTTTATTTTATTTTTTTGAATTAAATCATTTAAAGACGAACAAGGAAGGGTTTTAAAGAGGGGGGGTGGAATTTTTATTGGCACTTAGTATTTCTTGATGCACTTGATGGCTGGTTTTCTGCGGTCAGGATGTTTATGTCACCCGACTGCTAAGGACATCAAAATGTGCATCGTGTCCTGCAGGTGTTACCTTGGAAGTAGGAAAAAATTGTGCAGTTTCCATGGTAACCTTTCATTTTTTTCTTACCCAAATCAGTTTTCGATAGGAGGGCCGTGAACTTCATCTATAGCATTCAAGTGTTTGGCCTCTGAATATCGGCCATTTCACCCGACTCGCGCTCAATACTCAAAGTTACCGACCCACCCGAGAAGACCCTGGAACTATAATAACTAATCTCCTGTCTAACCCCATTCACATGGAGTTCCTCTGCTTAAATGGCATTACTTTGTATCACTGTAAAAACAATGTGTTTTTGTCACTTATTATATGCTTTTACTCAAACTATTGAGCCTTCTTAAGAGAATTGGAAACCTTTACAAAAGCCTAAAAGCTTTGAACGAGCTTTTTATTCATATGGAAATTCTCATCGTTGGTATCTCTTGTTCCGTGCATCTGTCTTGGGTTGCCTTTTGGGAAAACAATAAAGAGATAAGAAAAAAAAAGCAAATAGAAAGTAAAAAAATAATTTCAGCGGCAAAACTAAACATCTAATTTTTTCTAAAAAGGATAAAAATGTAAAAAAAAGGATTTTAGAGCATTTGCGTGTTAAAATGAATATGTTTTGTTTGATGCATTGAGACGTGTACACCTTACTAACAAGACTTTTTGAATTTCCCATTATGTCTTTAGGAGAGAACCAAATGGTTGTATTCTTATGTTATGTTAATGGAATTTTTTTTTTAATTTTATGTATTTTCAGGTATACAGTTGTGATCAAAAGTTTGCATTCCCTTGTTGAATCGGTAATGTAGGTACCATTTATAAAGAAAAGATGAGTGCGCAGGCAAAACATATTTCTTTTATTTCTTATTAGGGGGGCAGAGGTGGCACATGCAGGCTGATTTGGGGGGCCGAGCTGCCACATGCAGGCTGCACAAAAGGTCTGATTCACGTGCAAGTTTGGCACAGACAGGCTATTTAAGGGGCAGACGTGGCACAGGCAGGCTGTTTCAGGGGCAGACATGGCACAGGCAGGCTGCTTCAGGGCCAGCAGTGACACAGGCAGGCTGCTAAAAGGGGAGCAGTGGCACAAATAGGATGCTAAAGGGGCAGCAGTGGCGCAGGCAGGCTGTTTTAGGGGCAGAGGCCTACCACGTCAGTGTCTGGCTTAGTATATGGTAATAGGAGTTATGCTGCACTACCATCAATATCTGGCTCAGTGTATAGTGGTGGGAATTACGCTGTACCATATCTGCATACCTGGGAGCTTTTGGGCTCCGGCTACCTGCAGCCTTCCCTTGCAGGACGTGGCCAGGGCTGCCCACTGACATCAGTGGGCGGACCCACAGTTGTCGGTGGGCGGTCCCGCTGACATTGGTGGGTGGACCCGCTGACGTCAATGGGCGGTCCTGCTGATGTCAGTGGTTGATCCCACCGATGTCGGGGGAGGCCTCGCTGACATCAGGGGCGTTCCTGCCAAACAACTATGTGATAATAAATGGCTTCATATGATCACTAGCCTTATATAAAAGACTGTTTTTTTGAATGATATTTTCAAAATTAATGCCAACATTTCACAATTTCTGCCGGGGTATGCAAACTTTTCAGCACAACTGTACTTTATATATACCTTGACCTTCTATGTATTTTCTTGTTCAATAAAAAGTAACATTTATTTTGGTGACAAATTCAGTAAAAAAAAAATATATGCCTACTGAACTTGTAGATTTGGGTTTTGTCTATTTTCTTTTTTATTTTAAACTTTGCCGGACCTGATTCTGTATTGTATGTAACTCATATTCAGAGAACTGCAGCTTAAAAGTAGAATTCTAGTATTAAAAATATGTTCTTTTTTTTTCGGTTTACATGTAACTAAATCGCATAGAATGTCCGTCTTCTCCTAGGAAAAAAAGAAACCTAATTGTAATAAATTTGTAATTCAAAATAATTTGGATTTGTGCTCGTTAGGCTGCCTACCGCTGAAATTAGTTACAATTCTATTAATTAGACTTTGCAATTGGCTGAAATATTCCAGTTCATCATTATTATTATTAGAGTCTTTTCATTAATCTCTAGAAGGCTGATGCTATAAATAAACATCAGCGTGCCTTTAATATTAATATTTTTTAATTAGGTTATAAATATTCTTGGTTAATACGCGTGGGCCATATTACGGAAGATAAATACATTTAAATAAGAATTTAAGTGAGAATTTAAGTAAAATGTCTTTTTCTTGGCCAATACAATCCAGCGCCATATGATATTTGATATAAATAGATAAAAATATATGTGTATGAGTGAATGTCTCTGTAGGAGGCAACTGCTATCATCCCAAGTGGTGTGCAGATGGTGGTTAATTGAACTTGTGGCCTGGCATGTTGCTCTTTTCATTTTCTAACAGGTGGTTTTTGCGAAAGGGAATGGCAGATGCCCAACATGGACCAAGCATGTAACGTCCATGTGGAGCTTCATCACCACCATCTGCCAGTTCGCTGTTTGGTTGGACAGAAAAAACAGTAGTCCATCCAAATCATGAATTCAGAAAAACAATCAGTCAATTCCCTTACAATCCCAGCCTTATTTCAAGATAATTAAATACAATGAAGGTGTTATGAAGGATGGCCGGGAAGTTTCACTTCCTCTCTGTATGTGTTCTACAAGAAAAGTTCTACCCAAACAGCTGTGAATTTCCTACATGTTGCATCATCATACTATTGGGAATTCCCATTTTCTATTAAGACTGGTAATTCAATTATAAAATGTGTCGGCAAAATTAATGAAATTCCAGAGCATTGGAGAAGTGGAGATGTGGAGAAGCAGAGAAGTAGATGGAGATGTTTGGAGACATTGAGAAAGAGTGATTGAGAGTGAGTGAGGGATAGTGACAATTCATTTCATTTTCCTGAAAACACAATGTATTGCTCATAAACATTTACTTATGTTTTTAAATCCTTCAGCATGAACATGACAGTCTCTAAAGCAACATCCTCATGGTAATTCCTCTAAATTGTCCCTACCTACTTCCCCTCCTCTATGAAAGAACAACAGAAGTTATATGTGGCTTGCGGGACATGAAAAACCACAACATACTCGCAATGTATCAGACTCTAGCACCCCTCGCCCCCAAAAACAACTCCCCGTGCCACACCAGCCTACTACCCACACTTCCCCCCAATAGAATCATACAAGGACATTGTCTCCTACACCCTAACCCTCCAAATGTTTTTACCTTCAAAGACCCGATCACCCAATAACACCGGAACAAACACCCCGCATACACCCAAAAATCACCCCTCAAATTAGCACTAAACACAAAACACCTCCATGTTGTCCATACACAAATGGATCGAAAAGAAAACCAAACATTTTTGGTCCAGGTCTAATAGATATGAATATATATGTATATATGGCTTGGTGTCCTCGAATCTCTCTATCCCATGTCCGTTCAGTTAGGTTATTCATCATGCTTGCAGCTCTGGGAAGAAATTGCGCTGTCAGATTGAGATACGGTCACGCTTGTTCCCGGTAAATCCATTATGTAATTAAGCTTGATAAACATGATTTTATGGACAAGAACAACAAAATGGGATTAGAACACATGGTGGAAAAAGCCGTCTCGCCCTAACAGCTTACTTTCTTCTTGGGATGGCCACGTAGAGCTCTGGAACAATGTACATTGTTGACTTATAGATTACAAACAAGGAACTCTGTAGCTATCTAACCTGGGGTGTGGGGCATACTTTTATGGCTAACTGATCTAAATTATCTAAAAAAAACCTTGTAAATTAATGCCCACTGGGCACATTTTAAAATAATTCTTAAACAATTTTCAAGGGATGAATGGATATCAGTCTAGGGCAAAAAAACAACGTGTGAAACCATGGCTAGTTTGGTTTTAAAATGGCAATTAATGGACTTAATGTTTGATTTTGTATGCAAACTAAGCCACATCTGCAAGGCAAGTGGTATTGGGTCTTTGGATCCATGGCATTTATCTGAAGACGTGCATGGCGGTTCCATATGGCAACCGTTTAGGTCTTCTAAGTTTCCCCTACATCACTATCGGCAAGTGATCCCAACCCGAACATACCACCGAATCTTGCTTTCATCATTGCTTGAATATATGTAGCATGGCTTTAACCCCTTAATGACATTGTTTCAATGGGTTTAGGGACTGCCCATTGTCCTTAAGGGGTTAAAGTCCAAGATCTAAATCGATGGGATTACAGAATTTTCCGAAAGCCGTATGCAGTTTATTATGACTTGGTATACATCGTGTTTTATAGTAAGCTCGTGTCTGGTGTGATATCTATTGTCAGCAGATTATGGGCCACTTCTCCCCATAAAAACTAATAACTAGGACAAAGATAAATAATTACCTTGGTAGACATATTCTAAAGTTCTATCATCGCCGCCGTCTTCGCCGTCAAAGATGTAAGGCTATAGGAAAAGTTCATTGGCGTCGGAGGCATGATTAAATTCTCTTTGCTGTTTGTTTTACTCTTTCCCGTGGCCCTGAAACCATTCAAATTAGGCCATCAATCTTGGAAATATGGATCTGAAAACAGCTTTCACCTAGGGCAAAAGAACCTCCGATGACAATTCATGCTAAATTAGGTAGCCTGCAGCAAGTGACTGCTACCTGCGCACGTATAGATTGTACCACGTTACGCCGCGAGTTCATTAAACATATACACATATATGTTTGTGTACATACTACACAGTCATACGTTCAAGACGAGCTTCACAAAAACAACCTTGATTTTTAATAAAATTAACGTTTTTTTTAATAAAATTAACAGTTTTTTTTTATTGTAAAACCTATTATTATACATTCCTTTTTCGTTATTAGTTTACTGTTATATTGGAACCTCGGCGTTAGACATTTTCTCCTTACCAAGTCCTCCACTGCGCTGTCACCTTTGTTAAATTAGATGTCAGGTGTCACCAATGTTCCTCTCGGAATAGTCTTTACACACGAGGAAACTTTGTATCATCCATAAACGGACGTATTTTTCCTGTTCGGTGTGTCACAAGTTTCCCTGGTGAGAAAAAAAAACAAAAAACGTATTTCATACAAAGCCCAAATCATAGATAGGACAATTTGCCGTCCCTGGACACGTATGGATCTAGGGCAGAACAGCGCAACACTTAATAAAAAGGTTGAAAGAACACAGATCAATAAATAATTTGAAAAATAAAAAATAAAAACTCCATGTTTATGCTTTGATACATAGTTGCATTCAGATGAAATGAAAAGGGACTGAAGAGGCATAAAAGATGTCCCAGATGCGGTTGTAAAGCAAAATTGTGAAGATTCCTGTTTTTTTAATATACATTTTTAAATTCCTGAAAAATTAAATAATGACTAAACTAGTTAATAATAATAATAATAAAAATAATAATAATAAAAATAACAATAATAATAATAATAATAATAAAAATAACAACAACAATAATAATAATAATAATAATAAAAATAATAATAATAATAACAATTATAATAATAATAATAATAAAATAATAATAATAAAAATAACAACAACAATAATAATAATAAAAATAATAAAAATAATAATAATAACAATTATAATAATAATAATAAATAAAAAATAATACAAATAATTTAAAAAAATAAGAAAAATTTCATAGTATTAACAATGTCTCTTTTTTTTTTAAACTTTATATATGCATAAGTAGGTCATCAATATTGCCCAATGTGTTGGCCATGAATAATAAGTGGCACGCAAAAACTCACCACCTTCAAGTTGGAAATTAACATTAAAACTAACAAATTCTAAATTTAAAAAAAAAAATGCTTATGATATTAAAAATAAATTTTATTGGTGTGAACCAACATCAGGATTCTAGTTCTAAGTAAACATTAGTAAATGTGTAAATATTAGTAAATATTATTAAATATTAGTAAATATGTTCGCTAGGCACAGTCTTCCATATTGTTTCCGGGCTGGTACAAGGGGCCAAGAGGCTTTACAATCCAATTTAATAATTTTCATAAAAAAAAAACATTCTAAAATAAATATATACAAAAATATGCAGTTAAAAAGAAAGATTGACATAACTTTCTTAAAATAAGGTAAGCCTGTAAGCAAATGAATTTTGGAAGCAGATGGCAATATGTATTGAAACAGAGGAACACAGAATAAAAATGTCATTATAGCAGCGAGGTGTTGAAAATCATTATCAGATTTTTTATTTTTTTTTTTTGTGCGTTTAATGTTAAAAAAAAAAGAAATCCTGGGTTAGGAAACAGAAATGGATCTGCTTCGGGGCAGACTGCGAAAATCTTATTTTTTTTTTTTGGCCGTAGGGTAAACTCTTGTGTTTCTGCGTTGTGGGTAAGCAGCGCCCTTGGTTAATGTTTTCCCCGACTTAAACTTGCAAAGCCACAATACCTCAAAAATAGATTGGAAAAAAAAGGAAATAGGGATTCACTTGAGCATGAGAATGCTACGGGGCTCAAACAAAACAAATACGGAAACAAATTGGGAGTAGAGGCTTTAGACAATTTTTTTTTATTTTATTTTTTTTGCATGAATAAAACTTATTTGTCTGTAATGAGAATTTCAATTTCTTTTTTTTTTTTTTTTTTGCGAGATATTGAGAGAACAGACTGAACATCGATGCTGCCATTAAGAGCGAGGGGATGAGCATAGAAATGATTAATATAATGTGAAACTAACCATTTAAAAGGATTCTTGCAAAATGTTATAATCTCGTTTATCGTCGAAAGAACTAATTTGTGATTTTTTTTTTTCCGGTTTATAGAAGAGAAGCTTTACTGAACATCACGCTTCTTGGTTGCAGTATTTCTTTGAATCACGTTTTGTTGAGTGTTGGTTTTATATTTTACTCAATCCCCTTAAATTTGGGTCATGTGATTCCCCCCAACTGAGGGAAGATATCGAGAGATATGTCCAGTAATGTCTAATAGATTGTCAGCTCACAAGATCAGGGTCTCCTCCTATATCACTCTACTGTAATACAGTATGATGCATTTTTAGTCTTCGTGTCATCTGAACTTCAAACCTCCATTACTGCTGGAACCAATGGAGGACATTAGGGTAGAGGCCATTGAGGGGGGGAGTCTATTCACTAAAAAGGGAGTTTGTAGGGAGTTGAATGTTTCTCCTGAAAGAAGGGCCGAGCCGGCCCTTTATAATGCACAACTAAATCAGTAACGAGTTCTTGTGCGCTTTACAGGGGCAACTCAGACCTTCATGTAGGAGAAGCTCCTTGGAGTTTGCCCTCCATATTGCATAGTGAAACTTGGGAGTTGAAATATCCAGCTCTCTAGCAAACTCGCTCTTTAGTGAATAGACAGCTTTGGAGAATCTTTTCGGCCACTTCTGGTCCATCCAACACCCCTAATTCCCATGCATGTCTGGTCAATCTTTTGGACGGAAGACATTTTTTGGTTCCTTTAGTGGCTCATAAAGCAGATGCAAGCGCAACCGGTGTAGGAACCCCAGAGATTCCATCTAGTCTGCCCGTTCTTCTCGCTGCAACGTCGGTCTGACCTTAAATTCAGGAGCCATAAGCCTATCCCATGCATGTTTAAATGACCTCACTGTTTTACCCTCTACCACTTCTGCTGGGATGCTGTTCCACTTACCTACCACTCTTTCGGGAAAGTAAAACTTACCTTACATTCCCTAGTTTCACATTATGGCCTCTCATTCTAATATTTCCCATCCTTTGAAATAATCCAGTCCGAAGCTACGCTTTTTGAATATTATTATTATTTTTTTTTCTTCAAATAAACCTCCAATAAAAAATAAAGCACATACCGCCTGCACACAACATGAATGCGGTTAAAATGCCAGGAAATCTTGTTTGGAAGAAAGCAAATCAAAACATTTTCAACGGAGTTTTCACCGGAGCATCTCTAGCACTCCAAATTGTTCGCCTTAGAGCTCCCCGCGGTAAATCAGCACACTTACGGTATATATAGTATCGCTATCAAAAGTCCCTTTGTATTTCTCACAACAAATTGACAAAATTGTTGGCTTTTATATATACTTCGAGCTTTTGATGTACTCCATTTCCCCGCAACTCTCTGCCTTCTTTAATGGTATGTTCGATGGACTCGATGTCAGCGCCTTAAGCACAGCAGGGAACGCAAAAGAGGCACTAGTTCCATCCAAAAACTTTGCGGTAACTAACGCCATTCTCTTCATAAAAACAGTGGAATTTCATAGATTTTTTTTTAAAAAAAGAACATGGTTACTGACATAGATAATTCTAAATGTTCATAATTAATCTTAATTAGCCGAAAAAAAAAAAAAAAAAAAAACATCGCCATAATTAATCGCATGCTGAGCCGTACCCATTGGATTTAATCACATATAGTATTTATGACGGTGGGGAAGAATGCTTATAGGAGACGCTATTGATTAATATAAATAAGGGACGCTGCAATAATCTTATCACAAAATGCAAACAAAAACATCGCTCTACTCCAGGATTTGTCAATATTTGTGAAAACCAGAAGCCGCGGTAGATGCGGTTTTCTAATTAATGTTACATGGGAAACGTTTGTGATTCCCCAGTAATAATGGTCAGTTTGATTCTTTTTCAAGATTAATTTATTGTTAATTCAATTTCAAATAGAATGTAAATGCATATATTTGTGAACATTAGGAGTAGGGCATTGTTGGTTGAACCTAGACCACACATTCGTCTAGGAAGAGTGAAAGCGTGTGTTTGTGTGTGTGTGTGTGTGTACAAACACAAAAATACTATAAATATATGCAATTAATGATAAATTTAGTATATAGTTAAAAAAAATTGGTCTATACACTCACTGGCATGGTGGGTATAAAAATGTATGGTTCAAATATTTCCTACTCAAAGATGTCCCCATTGAGATTCATTGGTGGCTGACGAACCCACTTAGATTGTGTGTTTTATAGTCCATTGAAGTTTTTCATTCGCATAAACAAACTTTTCTGATGAAAAGGAAAACATTTGAGATATAAAATCAGTCTCTACCCTCAAGACGTCACATATAGCATCTAAGTCCTATGTTAACGCCATTGACTTTGGAAGGCCCTTGAGTACGTTTTCTGTTTCCAAGGATTTGAAGCTCTTGACAATTAGTAGAGCTGACAGTAGACTTTGCAGTCACTTTTGTGACTGTTGGCGTGACATACGGAAACAACGATGAACACTTTATCTGAAATGTTGAAGGAACTGTAGGTCTTGAAGCTCAGGGCCTTTCCTTAGGATTATAGCAACTAGATAATTATTAATTACATAATTTTCTCGCTCCACTTAAGATGTGGCAGAATTAATAATGCATCAAGAGATTTACAAAGACTTTTCCATAAACAAGTTTCAGTTTTTTTTTTAACCAATTAATTGAGCAACTTCTTTTTTGGGTTGTAGTTCTGAAAATACCATAGAAAACAAGTTTGAGATGCTCACCAGGAACAGACAGTCTCTTCATAGCATGTCCTGCGGCCCGTCCCCTCTTTGAGAGCGTCTCACGTTTCAGCTCTCTTGTGAATTATAGAGGAAAAATCTCCATCAAAATATCAGTCTGATCCCATCCAAAGGCAGCCAAGAACTGAAACCTGAGGAACATTTCCCCGAATGAGGGAACCAAGAACCCCAGACCCCAGAGGGAACCAAGAACCCCAGCCCTTCATGGTGCTTGTCGGTGGGGTCCAGTTGTTATACATCGAGGCACAATAGAGCAAGGAGGTCCATGTCTGGACTCACCTTTTCACCTGAGATGGGTCCCAGTAGATCCCCGCAGGGTAAAAGACCATGCAAGACATGGTTGGGTTGCCTATTAAGTAGTTGTCCATTCTTGGTGAGCATCTCAAACTTGTTTTGTATGGTAGTTCTGAAAATGTTGCAAGAGAAAAAAAGAAGACTAACCTCTCTCTTTCTCTCTCGTTCTCTGCTTATACATATCTCTCAACATTTAAAATGACCAAAGAGGCCATTTTTTCCTTTAGCGGGTATGACTAGCGATAAGGACCGTGGCGCTCAGCAGTAAGGATGGCGGCAAGCATACCTGGGACCATCCAGGCTTCCGCTACCCACAGTGCTTCCTTTTTGGAAGGCGGTCCGCTGACATCAGCAGGGCTTGCCCCCAACCACATACAATTGCAAGGGCAAGTGGGCGGGGCGTGGGAAATGTCTCAACGCCACTCCCACAACCGGGGATTCTCAGCAGTGTCACGGAGACTTCCCAGCAATGGCTGTAAGTCAAGGTAGCTGATGGTCCTCACTTGGCTTAGTTATGGCATCACAAAAGATTAACACAGAACTGAATACAAAGATGTTTTCTTAGGATTTTTCTCGTCACAATTCTACTCCTCGAAGAAAAATGTGCAGAATTTGTATTTTTTTCTGCATCTAAAAAAAATAGGACCTTTTATCCATCTCCCATTACACAAGGTCCAGTTGCAAATGCTTGGCAATAAGGCACAATTACAATTATCCAACACAAAACACTATAAAGTTGAGATACTTGTAGTGTATTTATTAAATGGTTAATACTTTAATGCACCTTAACACACATAAAAGCTATCTGCTTAATTACATTTCGAATAATCCTCCTTACAACAGCTCAGCATCCAACCACCCTTCTCGTATGAATGATCCGCAAATAATTTAATAACGCAGCATTATTGTATCATATAATACTGTTTCTTTTAAAGCCTTTTTACAAGAAGAAAATCCTTCGGTGCGTCCATAAACGACAGGAACTGAAAAAGTAATTCATAATAGAACTCGTAACAAAGAAGCTGAGCTGCTGAGGCTTTTCCTCCGTTGGTGAACTCAAGCCACCATTGTCTTTAACCGGCAGTGATCACGGCTGTGATGCTTAGGACTGACGTCTGCAACCACTGACAATAACCGCATTATCCCTTTAACAATGTAGAGATTCTTGCACAAATATAGGCATTTTTCCTGTAAATGTATATCCTTAGTGCTTATTAAGCAATGCTGCTTCTGGGCAACTATTGTAGAACAATTCCCACAATAAACATATAGATACAAATTACAACAACACTACTATTCTACAATACACTGTATATATATATATATATATATATATATATATAAAATCTTGTATCTCCCACTTATACTAAATGTAGCTTTTCATTCTTCTTTAAGATGTTGATTTTAACTCCTACTTCTTTGTTTGTGGCAGGTAAGTGCTTCATAATAATAGAGATTGGAGCAGCTTCTTCTATACTGACTTCCACTTTGCTTCAATTAAACCCTAACTACTTATTAAACCGATATCTTGCCCGAATGTTTCTTTGCAGACATCACCTCAAGCTTCGGACTATCGACTCCCACCGACCGCTCATCTCCATTTTCCTACGGTAACTGTGTATTGTCCATAGAGAGGAAAGTCAATATTTCAATCAGTTCCACCTTTTGATTCTTATCATAGAGTATCATCCTGGTAGAGTACAAAACATGAAGACATGTATCCCCCATGTCCCTTAGTTCTTCAGGGATGGACACCTATAAGGAACCTTACCTGGTCTGCTCTCCTGGAGCCCCTTCCTCCAATTACTAATAGAAGTTAAGAGTATTAAGGTATTGGTTTAGTTGCATCAATCATGGGTGGATATTTGAAATTGAATGGGTAAAGAAATGGATAGGATCGAAAGAGGAGTGGACCGAGCTAGATTTCACTCACCAACACCCAAAGCTCAAAGGCTGCTCCATAGCCTCAGAATCCAATGTGAATTCTGGGGAGACTCCAGATCGAACCTATAAGAATTCTCAGGTCTGATACAGCTGATGGAATGAATAAGGGAAAAAAAGAAAAGTTTGCTTCTTGTGAGAAGACTGTTGGGTAGAACCTTGCTTTGTTTTACCATATACTAAAAACAAGACATCCCTAGT
Organism: Spea bombifrons; assembly: GCF_027358695.1. NCBI lineage: Eukaryota > Metazoa > Chordata > Amphibia > Anura > Pelobatidae > Spea > Spea bombifrons. Next base: position 4,376,006 of record NC_071096.1, read on the forward strand.
AAATGTCAAGATACAATCAATTATTGTTTATGGGATTAGGTATTGGTTATGGGCGAATTGAGAAACAAGCCAATACATAAGAAATGTTATGCTCTTGTCTTGTCCGTTTAGAACATCTGTGGATAAACATGTAAGAAATAAATACCAAGGAACAAGTTCAAAGTCACATGTCTATACGAAGAATATACCTGACACCTCTGCTGTTGGAATTTCATGTATCTGATGTTTTTGACTTTGCTGACAACACAACTTCTAAAGGTAGCAGAAACGTGTTCCAAACCATTGCCATAAAGTATTGTCACAGATGGCAGCATTCCTGATGGGTCATGTTAATGGCTGGGAAACTGTCACTGAATTCCTTTCAAAAAACCCGTGGACCTGTTCCAAATGCTGTGAATTATTTGTTTTCCCCAAGCATTGGCTCTCAGTCTTCCAATCAAGGAGAAGAACCTCCGTTAATTTAGGCGAAGAACCAAAACCTTTCCAGATCAACTACAATACGCAATTAAGTTCAAAGTCTTAAAAATATATCTTTTCACCAAGATGTTGCCTGAAGTTTATAATTTCTGAGCAAATAATAGACCTTCAAATTTTATATCGTCTTCAGAACCCTCGCTAGCTTTTTGAGACCTTCACATCCAGTGGACATGAAATGAAAACGTCTGTATTTGTTTCTTCTCTTTGGTGTATTCTAACAATTTTATATATGCTTAATGAGCTACCAAATTTCAATTTGATTAAAATTCTCAGCATAAGGGATGACAGTAATTACAACACTGAACAGAAACAATTACTTTCACATATTTTTGTGGGGTCAAGGAAACGGAATACTAAATCAGGTGTCTGTGCACCGAATGGAAATCTTGTTCCCGTGACCTTCTTAATGATCGGTAAATACATCGACTGTGGATGAGAAGAACTTACGACGTAGAATCTGTTACTTATGTCTGGTGCATTGCAGTGTAACATTAATTTATGTCATTTTTTTAAAAAAAGTCATGATCTTTTATTTAGTAACTGTAATTAGAAATCTAATCTCAATGGACAATCGAAGGCAAAGTAGTTTAATTCCATTAATTAGCATATTCAGCTGAATCCTTTATATTCTGCTCTAATGTGATGATACCTGAGTATGCCAATTGGTGCTTAAATATAGGTGACTTTATGCAGAATATCTTTATGGTTATCAAGCGGATTTAATAATGGCCCATATTGTTTCCATATGGGCCGTTACTAGAACCACTTGGTGGCCATTAAACATTTGATTGGTCTTAGGATCGCTTTATTTAGAAGACAAAAAGTGAAATGTACAGCACAGGTTATCAAAGTATTTTTGCTATGTGTATTAAGATTCAAACAAATTTCAATTTTAAGCAATATGCCAATTTCGGCGATTCGTACAAATGGGGAGGAACCCCCAACAAAGCAAATTAAAATTAAGCTAAGGTTTTTTTTCCATTCTTACTCATACTCTCACTCACTATCTCTCACACTCTATCATGCTCTCTCACACTCTCTCGGAATGTCCCCCCCTACATTTTCTGCCGAACGCTTCTGTGTCCCTCCACTTCTTCTCTTTCATCTTCTTGTTCTTCACTGGAAAGACAGGTTCATGGTGAAGCGGATGAAGAAAGAAGACATGAGGAGAAATAGAAGAAGACAGAAGAACAAGAAGATGCAAGAGAATTAACAGAGCTGCGGGGCAAGGAGACAGGGACATGCAAGCAGTTGATGAAGAAAATAGGGAGACACTCTGAGACAGTGTGAGATGAGTGAATGAGAGTGTGAGGGAATGTGGATGAAAGTGTGAGGGAATGTGAGAGAGTGAATGAGTGTGACAACTCATTTTGATTCCAAATGTAAAACCCTTCAAATTTCATCAATATGGACCAAAATGAAACAAAAAATGTATCTTCATCTTTTTTTTGGTCCTTTTTTACGAGTCTAATAGCTAGTACAGTATGGAAAAACTATCTTACTGGCAATAGTAAACCAAGGACACTTCTAATAGTAGTTCTATTGTTTTAAGCTTCTTATTGGCAAACCATATAACGTATAGATTGAGAATTACACAATAAATGAAACAACCATGTTTTGGCATCTGGTCACCAATAGTACATTTTCTCCTTAATCCCATATCAGGAGAAAATGAGTTATTTTCATAGGTGAACTCGTGACAGCTTTTATATTAGAGATGGTACATTTTGGCCAAGAAGTCATTCCGAATTATTTGTTTTTCTGATGTGATGAAAAATCGATACACATAACAGGCCTGCATGACACGGAGTTGACACAATGCTAGCAATGGTCTTGGCCTATTTTTGTGCGTCTGAGTAACAATCTGTCAGTATAATCTGGGGGACAGAATAGGTTCTCTAAACATGTCATGGTCTTTAGTTACGGCCAAAATAACACATTTCATGTCCACTACACACTACGGTTATCGCTATTCCTCTTATATCTTTTATAGAGCCGTCATGATCCGAAGCTCCGTACAATAGTCTGAGGCAAGCAAAGAGTATTCATATCAAATGTTGGTGTACATAAATTCCCAAATAAGAAAATATGTTTTGATACTAAAGGTGAAATCCTGCAACTGTGACAGGGTGGGGGGAACCAGTGAAGCCCCCTATTGAAGACATGTTTCTTCCACTGTTGCCTTCATAAGTGGTTTTGGGGCATGTTATTGTCCATGCTGCAGGACATCTGTTGCCATGAATGAACGCACTAACCCTCAAACAAGAGGTGCGATCTGGAATCACCGACGTCACCTTGTTTGGCGACACAATATGAAGACTGGGTTTACTTACATCTATCCTGAAGATTACGTTGGTACAAAAAGTTTGACGTCTCAAAAGTGAGAAGACATTTAGAACATTCATTTAGAACATTCATTGTTTCGTATGGGTGTACTGATTTGTGACCTTCTGCCAGAAGTCACCATGAACTTTTCCTAGACCTCTATTATTATTTTGGTCCTAAGTATTGTGTTTGGGGCCCCAAATGTAGACCCTCGGGTTGAAGTATACTTGCAGAGATGCTCAGCTCTTCCTTCTACAGCTGGCTTTACTTGGACTTCAGCGCTGCTTCATCACTCATGGCTTCCCATCCTGTATCAACCGGTGGCACCTGTAGCACACGTCTAATACGACCTCATGAGCTTAAAGGTCCATCAAAACAAGACCAAATATCGGTTAATAAAATTGCATCTTAACTTAAAAAAAATGAAGAAGAAACCACCGAAACTCCCAAAAGCTCTTGCACCTCTACATACCATAACATATTATTATCCACAAAAGGCATCACCTTTGACTCGCACCAATATATATCCAATTTAGGGTTGGGGCAGGGGTTATAACAAAAGACTCAGCCCCATTGTCTTTTATTCCGTCAGACGAGATAACATTGGATGTACTGAAGCACTATATAATAAGACCATTCTGGGTTAATGTAACATATTCTGCTGGATCTGTACAAAGAAAGGTTAAATACTGCATGACATTATACGTAATTATCTGCAGAAGAGGCATTAATATGAGCGTTATATGATATTAAGCTATATATTTTCACATCTTTTTCCTTGCTGTTGGCACGCAGGTTCTCCTAGGCCATCTGGTTTTATTTTTTTAATTATTCTTAATTAAAGAAACGCTCAACATAATTATTATTTTTTTTTTTTTTCCGGACATGTTTAAATACGGTGTTGCTGCACCTAGAATATTGATGTTCGCCAAATAACTCGGTTTGATCACTTTGCTGGGAAATCAATAGCCGTACTGTCAGGCTTTCATGGCACATAAAAAAAATAAAAAAAAGGCAGAATGATTTTTTTTTCAATCAGCCAAATGGCATTTCAGAATTAAAGAATGAAACGGCATTGACTTACTGTATAATGCATTTATTTTTTCTCTCTTTCACTTTTCATTCTTTTTTTTTTTGTTTTTGTTTTTTTTTTGTTTTTTTTTCCTCCTTCTGTGGGCAAATTAAAGTAATTCAGTTATAAACTTCGATATAATCCTGAGTGCCCCGGTGCGAGGCTTGGAACAGTCGGATGAAAGCATTTATGAAAGCAGAAGAGGAAAAAAAATAAAAAAAAAATAAAAAGAGAAGAAAGATAATGAAAAATTTCATCAGGCAACACTTCAAGCCAATGGCATGTCTTTCCATTATGAGACCATCAATAATAGCTCTCAGGGAACACTTACCAAAAGGTCACATGGCTATTACAAATAACACACGTGGATATTCCGCATTTCGGGATGTCATGATTTTTCTATATCCCATCTGGATAGATAACAAGAGCGAACATTCCAATATTACTCTGGAAGAGCGAGGGGCCATTCATCGCATTGTAGTGTCAATTACGGAACGAGGATTTCTAAACGTATAGATGAATACATTTCGGACGGACGCGCACTCACATTTTGCGCAGTGGCCGGAAGAAAAAAAAAAAAGGCAATCGTCTTTCTTTAGATCCACTTTACCTTGTAAATATGGATTGCAGTATTTTAACCCAATCAATGCTGCCTTTCGACAACTCTAAATATATTCCCAAATCAATTGGGATTCGCTCGATGGGTATTGACCGAATCTCGAAATGAAATGTTATTGAAATGAAAGACTGGGTGTTAAAAAAAAAAAAAAGAAAAGAAAAATTAGACTGGAACCAGTGGTCTACGCATTTTGGGGATAATTCCATTGTAAAGGCAGATATTACTAATAGAAACTGTTTATTATTATTATTTTATTGCGTCATTTAGGAACATCATATTTAGCAGTGCTGCTCACGGAAACAAAAGGTAAGGAGGGTTCTTACCAATCAAGCGTACATTCAAGAAGGCTTAAAGGGTTCCAACAATTTAGAACTCACTTTTGGATGGAATATGATGTTTGTACATTTTGCTACCAGGGGTTTCTATAGATTCATACTTACACCATATAGACACCTGGCCATTACACCAACAGGGGCGTTGATGACATCACATTCTAAATAGATAGACATGAAAATGTAGTTGGTCCCGCTTTTGCAGCTATAACAGTTTCCACTCTTCTAGGAAGATTTTCCACAAGATTTTGTGGGAATTGTTGCCCATTCATCCAGTAGAGCGTTTGTGAGGTCAGGCACTGATGTTGGACGAGACGCCCTAATCACAATCTCCGTTCCGGTTCATCCCAAAGGTGTTCGATCGGGTTGACCGGTCAAGTTCTTCTACACCAAACCCATCCAACCATGTCTTTCTGTACTTTGCTTTGTGCAGTCATGTTGGGGTAGAAAAGGCTCTCCCCCAAACTGTTCCAAAAGACCTATTTTTTTCCCAAATCTTTTTTTAAATGCAGACTGCATGGCTAGGTGCTTGATTTTATAGGGTCCTTGATTTTAGAAGGCCCTTTCTAATCCAGCATGACATCAGAAGGGCCATCCTTCTGTATGTAGGATGCGCATGATTATTCATCTCCATTATCTCTCCCCTGTTGTTAATTTGCTGGTTGTTTCTGATTGGCTAAAGCAGCCTTTTTAAGGATGGGTGTAGGAGAAGCGCTTGAGAACAGAATATTGCTTAGATAATGCTAGTTTTTTCTAGCTTTCATGAGAGATCTACCCCAAAAGTAAAATATTATATAAAAGTAGGTAAAAATACAAATAACAAGCTATTTTAAATAAGTCAATTCATGACGCCCTCCACTTTTTAAAGTCATCAGTAAAAATATTTTACATTATAATAAACCGAATATTGGTCAAAATATAGACTGTATAGACTGTAAGCTCTTTTTCTGCCAGTTGTACTGCTTTAGTACAACTCAGAACTACATATAGTTTGGATGAATACACCAAACTTTGCTCGAGGTGCTTCAGCAGACCGTGGATGCGAATGTTTGATGGTATTGCTTATGGTATTAGCTTTCATGCAGAATTCTGATGCCCAGTCATGCTGAAAATGATCCCGGCGCTGCAACGTTATAATGACTGATTATACCCAGAGTGGCCCCGACGATGCAGCGGCATAGAGACTGGTTATAATTCAGCACTGCATTAAAAGTGATGGATAGATCAGAACACTAGCTGGTGCTCATAAAAACGATGGCCAATGTAAACTATTATAGATATATTACGTGAACTTCCTATCGCGAAAATGATTAGTTTCTTGTTGATGATCAGAATCGCTAATTTAACTCAATAATCTGCAGCCCGTCCTACAAAAAGAATCTATAAATCAAATCTGGGAGGAGAAGGATAAAAAAACTAATGAGAGTTTTTTTCCTTATTATTTTATTTTATGCACCATAAGTGTAAACTATTGATAAAAGGGTCTTAGTATAGCAAGGTCAGTCTGATGCCTTGGGTAAGAAGAAGTCTATTCCTTAGGACTATATATATGTTAAGGTGCCTGCATTTCTTATATTCTTGAGTTTTAAAGATAGATGGGGTGGAGAATGGTCAGAAATGAGGCCTGGGTTGGCACACCGGGCATGGTGGACCAATGGTCGGTAGGACCTCGTACTTACCCATATTTCTCTTTCCACAGCCATATGCGTCCGCCAGTGTCTACTGGCCTTAAAGTGTCAGGACCACCCAGTCCAACAGTGTCAGAAATGATCATGGTATGGGTGAAAGTAGGAGAAACAACAAGAATTTTTATTTTTGCTGTTTTAATCAAATGTGTCCCACGCCACTGAAATTCACCTCTGTGAATCAACCCTTTGTGTAAACAAGATTTTGTGTTACTAGGCACGGAACTTCATCAAGTCTCAAGGTCGCCATTTTTAATTGGTGTTGGAAATCTGTTCTTCAGAATTGAACTTTGATATTGGAGTAGGCAAGCAATTCCTTTATATGGCATCATTCCAACCCATGGCTTGGCCTACTGGTCCATGACCAAGCTTAGACCATATACTTGTGGCCCTCAAAAAATACGGGAAGCAATTGATCCTTCATTTTGAAGCTTGAGTCAACTTTTGGGCTTCAGTTTTGGCTCACGCAGCTATAGGGCTAAAGACATGGAAATTCAGAAACCCTTGTCTGATTTTGAGGCCTGGGAACATTACATTGCGAATTTATCTTAAAAAAAGATCTTTGGCTTTCTAATATTTTCCTGGCAAATCATGTCCCGGAGAAAGTGTTAAATTTTGTTCATTTAATTCGAGGATGAGAGATTGTAGAAAAAGGAAGAGCACAATAAACATTGAAAGATAGAGGCAGCCTGTTCCTGAGGGACAGGAGGTGAATTGGAACACCATCTGCCATGCTGTGCATGGATCTTATTCTTAGAAAGCATCGGAAGGATGATTTTTGGCCTTTCCATGTCGACCCCCCCCCCCGAACAGTCAGTATTGTAGTATATGTATAATATTTTTAATACAATTGAAACATCATATACAGGGTTTTTGTTATAGCAGATATGTATCCATTTTGCTAAAATAAATAAACATTTATCAATAATGTAATTATTAAAATAAGAAGTCAACATACTGGATATTAGAAAACAAACTTGTGGATAGAACATAGAAGCAGCTGTCTTATCTTCCTCTTCCTAGGATCTAGATGACCATTCCTCTCCGTTAAGTTATTTTGCTCCATTTTGTTAATTTTTTTGCTTTCTTTTCAGATTTGTACGAATTTAAATTTTAATGAATTTTGATGAATTCTGGGATTGGCAAAAACAAGGTGGGAGAGACAACTAAACAAACAAGACAAAGGAGAAAGCTCTACATTTTTGTTTGAGATCCACGTAAACCCTTGGATAGTTTGGGCATCTCTAATGATTGGATACATAATATCTAATTTTATATAAAAATATGCCACTATGAATATATATATATATATATATATATATATATATATATATATATATATATATATATATATATATTAATGTATGAAATCATTGTTTTCAGTATATATATATAATATATTATATATATATATATATATATATATATAATATATTATATAATATATTATATATGTATATATATATATATATATATATATATATATATATATATATATATATATATATATATATATAATGAAACAATGATTTCATACATTTTAAAAATATTAACTTTCTCTGTGTTCAGGTTGTGTCTTTGTGTTCTGATTATAGAGTTTCCTGTAAATAATTCTACATTTTAAATATTGTATCTAAAAATATTATTAATTCAAATAAAAGTATCTCCGTTTCATTGGCAAGTAAAATATAGAAGAACATTTTTTGGGTACAATTTAAAAATAAATGAAAAGGAACACGGTCACTTTTATATCTGTTGCTTCTTTTCTGTTGAATTCTAAATCCAGAGCGTTTTGGCTCACTGCACATCTCAAATTTAAAGTATTTTGATAAAATATGAAACAATGCCTTTACCACTCAAACAAATCTTTAATAATGTGAAAAGCAAAGTGCTGGCATCAAAAAAGATTAAAGGGCTACATATTTCTTCCAGGCCGACGGGGACCCTGAAAAACTCAACAAAGTGCGTTTATTTGCATAGAATGTCATGGCAACAACCAATATTAGCTCAGCTTTGGCAAGGTTTGGGTATACGCAGCGGAATAGCTCTTTACAGAGCATCTGATTGTGTTATTTGGCTGAACACTAAAAAGCTGGCAGGGTTACAAGTCAATATCACATGCGCAGCATTCAACAATAAAATAATGTACAAGAACCCCGATATTGCTTAATATTGCGGTATAGTTCTAATCATTTTATGTTTTAAAATCTTAATTAAGAAAATCCAAAGCTAAAAAAAGTATAACTTTTATTATAATACTAATATTGACATAATTCTACAAAATATTAATAATAATAATAATAATAATAATAAATATATTGATGATAATAATAAATAATAAAATATTGAAGAATAATAATATTTTTTAAGATTCAATGACTGAATCCCCAGACTTTTTTTTTTATATATACAGCTGTCAACCGTACTTACGTCATCAGGTGGCCACTGGCCTTAAAGTGCCAAGGCCACCTCGCCATTGCTACTCCTGCCCTGATAATCATAATAGCTGGTTGCCCATATCCCATGTGATAAAGAGAGGAAACAACCATTTTTTACTAGACATTACCTTGAAATCATTGAATAATTAAGGATAAAAAAGATCCCTCTAAGTAAGACACAAGAGCTTTAAGATGAAGTCTAAAAAAAAGACATCTTTTGATCTATACACAAGCAGCACAGCGTATAGATCAAATTGAAAAAAGCCCTAAACAGATTACATACAATCATATGAATGTAAAGTAATTATCCGTATGCATTTATCGTACAGAAGTAACGCATCCTACCAAATGCTTCGGTTGGATAGGAATAAATATGGAAGAACATTACAGCGAACGACAGGTAAGACCGCTAAGATGCTTCTCATATGTTGCCTATTGCTCCGAACATCTGTGTACATTGTAAGAACGTTCCCCGAGGTATAATACAGTTAAAATATGCTGCACCGACTCAACAGAATGGAAGCGTGTTGAAGAAAACATTACATTACATTGCGTCTCAAAATATTTAGGGTTTTTTTTCTCTCTCGGCAGATTAAGCTACTTTACTAAAATAATGAGATTTTATTATATTTGTTTGAAAACATATTTTCAGATCCCGAGGAAGAATGAAGGCACTTATAAAGAAAAAGATTAGCAGAGCCAGGAATTTTTCATCCAGCCAAGCATGAAAGTGACACCTGCAAAATGACGCCATTCCTTGTCAGCTGCTTGCATTAACGCTAGTAAGGCATCTATAACATGTAATCAACTGAACGGATAACTGGCGTGCTGGATGCTCGCACTTCGATAGGTCTCTGCAATCAATGTTTTCTTTTATCCAGAAGGCACGGGGATTGGGGGTCGGCTTCTTCTCGCCCATGAATTTTGTCACTCCGGATGAGGTTACATTCATTGCCTCGGCTGAAACATCACATTCTAGAACTGGAACTGGCGGTAGTCAAGAATCAATATGGAGGATGGAGCAATGGGACAAAAGGGGCATTCCTGATTATGAATAGGGCCACCATCGGAAATATTGGGGCCCGGTACAAACCTAAAGACAGAGTCCCACTGCCCTGCCTACATCTTGATGATCCTACCCCCTCATCCTGTGCTTGTGCCACTGCCCAAAACCAATGGAGCCACTAGGTCCCAAAGTCCAGAAGGGCCCATCTGGACCCCACCAATCCAGACATGGGTAGGAGGCCACAGGAGCCCAGTTCTGGTGAGAGGGCTGCAAAGAGCAAGGAGCAGACTCATGGCCGGCCAGGAAGGCTGTACTTGACTCATGGTGGCCCTGATTACAAGCATTGACAATTTAAGCAAAACAGATGTCTCCAAGTCATATACATACTAGAATATGTTCTTTGTAACACAGTGAAGATACTTCTGTCCAAGGGTAAGCATTGGTGACTTTTAAATAGAAGATTTATGGACAAGTGAAACGTATCCGTGGTTCTCTACAAGCGATCTCATATTTTACATTTTGTGATAGAAAGTAAACATTGTTAAAGTTATTATTCTTAAAATATAAAACATTTTGACACAAGCCGGGATAAAAGACAAAAAAAAAAACCTTACCTTTGATATTCCACGCCCTTAGGGATTAATAATTATATGAAGTTTAATGTTAGCTGCGCTTAGTGAGTGCTTAAATAATAAAATGATTCTAATATTAATATTGTGCAAGTCAATGAGTGAAACAGAGTGCAGGAGGTAGCTTTTCTGTAACTTTTGCTTAAAATAAATACTTTTTTTTTCTAGCAAACGTTAGTTTAGTTAGTTAGTTTAGTTAGTATATATATATATATATATATATATATATATATATATATATATATTAGGTATATCAATATAATATATATATATATATTTATAAATATATTTCATATATTTTATACATTGTATATATATATATATATATATATATATATATAGTATATCAATATTATATATATATATTTAATATATATTTTATACATTATATATATATATATATATATATATATACATATATGTTTTATTCTTATCATATATATATTATTATATATTATGTTGTGTTATTTTGTTATCAATGCATATTATATGTTAGGATTTGTTTTTTGCATTAAACGATGCAGAATTGGTGACATTTGACAGCTTGTTCTGTAATATAGAAAAAAACTCAAACATATATGGATAACACAACACGTAATCAATAATAAGCTTCATTGATTAGAAGGTCCAATTTATATGGAAACCATGTTAGGATTTCATGACGTATGTGACAGGGGGCCTAATTAGAATAGACCGAAGCGATAAACGATTGGAACCAACGTCTCCCGGCTGAGTTGGGCTTACCTTGCCCTCGGCACAATAGAATTTCAATGCAACACCTTGCTTTTGATTAAGTGTGCGTTTGGGAACGGCTGAAATGGGAGTGTACGCAGAACAGACAAGAAAGCTTCGCTAGCCTCAGGCGGATGAAAAATACACTTAAACTCCGATTTGTGACAGAATCTGTGTATGACGGGGCTGTAAAGATGCCCAGGAATAGAGATATTTATGCAGGTAAAATCACAATCTTGGTTTTCTGAGCGCCTGCGAACTATGTCTCAGCACCCATCTATTCCCTGCAATAGTCCGCTGCCATAAAAAACCCCAATTGGTGGCACCCCATGCCAGCTAGGAGCTATAGGCAGCCGCTTAGGTCACCTATATGGTAATACCAGCCCTGATTATGCCTATTCCATGCATGCTTGGACGACTTCACTGTGTTAACCTCTAGGACTAATGCTCTACCATGTCAACATACAAAATTCTTCATTCCCCCGACATAGTCAGAGGCCATTAAATAATAGCTGTTTTATCATAAGCATTAGATAACTTCATGTCCTTAAATTTGTTTAGAAAAAAATGTGCTTTTTGTATAAATGTGTAATGGAATTTGGGGGATTTAGCTCTTTTTACTATTGAGTATATTTGAAAAGTAATTTTAAAATTCTTTACTGATCATTTAGATATTTCTCAATGCATAACATGCCTGTCTCTTGAAAACAAATAAAGAGTGGACTAATTATTACAAAAAGTATTATGAAAAATATATTATATATAATAATAATAATAATAATAATAATAATATATATATATATATATATATATATATAATATATATTATTATAATACAGTATTATTGTTATTATTATTTTTATTATTATTATTATTATTATTATTATTGTTCATAATAATAATAATAATAATAAATATATATATATATATATTATATATATATATTATATATATTATTATAATATAGTATTATTATTATTATTATTATTATTATTATTATGAAAGACGAATAAAGAGTAAACTAAATAATAATAATATATATATAATATTCTTATTATTATTATTATTTCTTTATATTGTGGTAACCTTTTAAAATGATTGAATTCAGAGAGATAATAATAATAAAAAAGTTATGAATGATTAATGATTGATTAAGTGATTAATTGATGAACACAGATCAAAGTTAGGATAAATCTCTTTTTGCCCCGACGATCCATTACTTGTACAGGACGCAGCAATGCTGCAGAACAGAAGTGAATGTAAGCTTTCTGGATCGCTACTCTTTTTTAATAAAATAAACTATGCTGTGTAGCAAAAGATACAAATTTTACATGCCTTAAATATTTATCTCCCTTTTGATGAATTTAGACCTAAGGGAGCTAAGATAGCAATATTTTGCTATCAGCAGGGTTGGGGATGTTATATATTCATGAAATTTTGTACTCGGGCATAAAGAAGAAGCAGAGTTGATACAATTGTGTGAAAGTAGACTATCTTTGGGGACTTGATATATTTATTCTAGATTCCAAGCGCAGTGCGTTACTTTGTAATAATAAAGTCATGCACTGTGTGGCGGGAAGTACAGACAAACCGCGTCTCTTCTGTATCCCAGCATGCATCTTACCTTTCCCACATTTTGCATATTTAGCATCTTTTTCCAACATATCGCCAACATGTCACTCTTTAGTCTCCAAATCCCTGTGCCCCTTTTTCCTCCCCGATGCCCCTCTTTTCTATAAACCTGGTATTGTGGGTATCACCGGTTTCTACAGCCCTAATGTGAATAGAAAAATCAGAAAATGTAAGTATACTAAATTGTATGACTAAATACATTTTTGTGTATGTAAGCGCCTTATCATATCCCCAACATTTCAGGTGTATCGGGGCATCTTTGGTTGGAGGTGGGATGGGACAGAGGAACAGCCTCTCAGCAGAAGTGGTAGAGGGTAATACAGTGAGGGTATTAAACATGCATGGGATAGACATACGGCTCCTGAATCTAAGACGAGACCAACGACTGATTAAGGTTTAAGTCTTTACAGCAGGGAAAACGGGCCACTAGACAGGGGCCGAATGGGGCCGATCTGCCAGCAAGTTTTACGTTTCTATGTTAATTGGCGTATTAGGCAGGACTGCAGGACAGAGTCTGAAAATCAAGACTGTCCCACAAAAAAGGGACAGTTGGGAGACAAGATATAAATGATTAAGCTACAAAGTCCCACAACAAGTTTTGGTAAAGCTCTGTCTGTAGCCACACCTCTAACCACACCCCTAAAACTAAAATATCCTTATTTGGGCGTTTGAAATGTTGACAGGCGTGATATGAATCTAATTCATAAAGCGCGCCTCCAATTCTCTCGCTATGTTGCAAACCACATTGAAATATCCCAAAGCTTGTATATGTAAAGCTCCGGGGCGCACAGAAAACACGACTCGTTCTTTTAATATTGTTGTGCTTTTGATAAAAATCTAATCGCGCTTTTTAGCTCGGGTTGATAATACACACAAGACACGGCATCAGGAATCTGTGGATTATTTATTTTGTGTTTATAACTTGTTGAGCGATAGAAATCTGATGTTTAATATTGTGGTATCTTTAAAACGCGCCGACGGAATATAAATGGCGCTGTTTTGGATTTGAACAAATCTTTTCGGCGTTAAATTGATGGTGGATGTGGTTTTTAAGGGATTTCGATAATTTCCCAATTTCGATCATTTCCATTACAGACTAGATGCAAAGTGAAATAGTTTAACCCCTTCAGTTCGCTCAGTGTTCTTGCTGCCAACCCTCTGGTCCTCTGCATGCTGTAATGGTCTGCATAATTACAAGCCACAGGCATGAATTATGGTCTTATTAATGAGTCATTTGTGTGATGGTGTTAATTAACTAATATGTGCTTCTGTTTAATAGCACCAGTTGATTACTGGCGGAGAAGCTTTTCTATTGCATACGGCAGGTCAGGGAAAATTGAGGTCTCTTAGCTGCTGCTGCTGCAACTCCCATCAATCTGAGGCACTGTGTGGCCACAGAGTTTAACAAGAGTTGAATTAAAGAAGCAATAAAAGAAAATGGTTGGGTGGAAAGACAAGGAAATCTGTTTTTTGCTTTTTCGCCTAATTGGATTTATATTCTGGGGATTTTTAAAGAAACAAGGGTTTTTATTTTTATTTATCTTTAAGCCTCCTCATCGAAATGGGCCAGGGGGTGCCCTCCGAGGGACTTTCCTTAATCTTATACCACTCCATCACACTAGGAATGGGGTAAAAGGAAGGTATGAGCCCCCAGTTCATTAAAAGTTTTATTATGTATTATTTAACCCCCCACATGCCTATTAGCAGGTGATGGGGAGATGGGGAGCATATATCTCCCTAGGATTAGTTAACTGAACCCCACCATGTACAGGGTAAAGCAAAAGAGGGGTCATCATCAGCCCCTTTTGGTTAATAGGGGGGGCTTGTGGAGGCTTGTTTTTTTATTTTATTTTCTTTAATGTAGCAGGGCGGTTCGTTTATTTTTACTTTTTTAAATTAGATTTAATTTTCTTTAAGGTCGCATGCACTCGCAAACAACTCACAGATTCACTAAAATTGTTAAAATCCCACTGAAGTCGCGTTTAGTCTACCTGAAGTTGCAGATAAGGAGCGAGGCAAGCCCCAAATGGTATTAACCCCTTAATGACATGTACGTGCTCAAAATGCATTGTTTTCAATGGGTTTAGGGACCGCCCATTGTCCTTAAGGGGTTAAATTGGCCACCATCCTGGTCCAGAGAAAGAGTGACCTGGAGAATCACTTCATCCGGAGGCTCCGGGTCAAACCCAGAGAGTCCCCAGGAATAATAATTCTGCACACGATACCTTTACCGAAATGATGTGATAAGTCTGTTATGGGAAACAGTGCGATTTTTTTTTTCTAAGCTAAAATGTACTTACTATTTTTTTTTTACTATTTTCCCTTTTCAATAAGCAGTAATTACAGTAATGCACTATGCGCAGATATACCATTAAAAAAGGTGACCCTGCTCAACTGACTGAAAAATTGCAGGTGTTTGTAGAGCGCGCTGAATGTCAATATTGTGATATTTTTTTTTTTTTTGTGAACATTAATGCTTTACCCATAATTTCATAACAGTCGATGAAATCTATACTTCGAATCGCATGCGGTTAAATAATACAAGCACGTTGAAACGATGAGAGGAAATCAGTAACATTCTAAAGGTCGAGTCAAACAGAAAAATAACCGAAATAAAAAAAAGAATATTAAAAGTGACTTTTAATACATAGCACATACATATCTCATTAAATATTATATCATGTAAAGCTAACAAATTTACAAAACGTTCCCCAAAAAGTTTTGGGATATTTTCTAAAATATTTTCAAAAATAACCCTTATGTCTTCGTGTTGTCATGTCCTGATGGTCATATTATGAGGAATAGTCCCTTCTTGAGTTGGGTGTTGAAGGAATTAGACTATAAATGGTACCCAACATGAATACCCCATTGCTCATGAGCCATTCTGTAAGCCAGCCTAGGGTCTAAGACCCCTGCTGAGCTTATGCTATGATGAGCCAAAATAATATCTACATGTGCATACGTCATTGGGTTAATAAGATACATTTTCTCAATCTATGAACCCACATGAAATATTATTAATGCTCATCGGAACAACTAACCTCTGAGGTCTCGGAAACTCTACGTCTTACTCTATCCTTGACATCGCTCGGCATTCCCGCATCTGTGTATACTGCAGTTTTTAGTGGAAAAAAAAGCCCAACCGTCAATTCCGAGAGATACCCAATGGCACTGAACAAGAGGAACGCTCCTGCGCGAAGTACAAAGGTTCAATCTGCTCATCCACCGATGACATCAGCAATAAGGCAGGATGTCTTGCATCATTAAATTCTACACAAACGAGATCCAGTAATTAAAAGAAAGAGGATGTGGTGGTGGAGGCACAAGACAAATATTGTTGTCCATAATCCCGTCAGCCAAATCGCTGTGTCTTGCTCTGATGAGTATTGCTCAGTGTTAAGATGAGAGAATCGAAAGGGATTGATGTTAATGTGGTGCCTACAGTAGCTCACCCTGGGGTACTAGGCTCACATTTGATTAATACACATCCTTGGCAGCCAGCCGTTTCAGGGATACTTCCAACTGTGCCGGCTCACTATTCCGTCAACTTAGCCAGCAGGGTGACTTAGCTTAGAAGGAAGAATGATGTTAAAGAGAACTGAAATACACTTCGAATAAAAGGATTCTCTACACCGTCTCCTCCATTTACGAGGCCAAACATCTAACCAACCCCGTATCGTACAGAGCAAGATCTTCAGATCTTTAACATTAATTTAATCTGAGATCTTATATAATTGGTATTTTTCTAATACTCTCTAAAATTGATGTACATATTGGTCTCCATGGGGGCGACTTGGTTGGGGTACATAATGTAGAGTAAAAACCCCACTTTGTATCGAGCCACCATTATTTTCCTCCTCGAAAAGGACAGCGAAGAAGATAGCCAATAGGCTCTGGATAAATTGTTGGCGCTATATAAATAAAATATTATAATAACATAATAATAATAATAATAAAACAATACTTTTTAGCTTCTCCAGACCCGCAAATGCCTTAATTCTCTCTGGCATCCTGGGCGGGGCCAAGACAGGCTTAGTTGGTGCGCTACGGTGAATTAAGACTTTATAATCAATCCCAGATAAACTGCATGCAAAGCAAAACCATATTATTGAAATAAGATAAAATATAGATTGGTGGATTTATCGACTAATTTTTAAAATCATTTATTAGGAAAAAAATAGATTTAAAAAAAAAAATACACATTGAGATCATTTACAATGCAGTTATTTCTTTACACAGAGACAACAGATAGTTAAACAATAAAAAGTATTATTAACATAATAAATTATTGATAACCAGGTAGTGTCATATAATGTATTAGTCGATTTAACATGATTTAATATAAACAGATATTTTATGACAACTTTAATTTGCCAACCTTTTCCAATTTCCTTTATGTAGGGGGGGTTTACAGTTAAAAAAGAAAAATATATGTATAAAACATTCCATGTGTACCGTGAGGAAAGGCATTTTACCTTCTTTTTCTCAGGATTTTTAAAAATTATTCCTCCCCATTAAATTCTTCCTCCCGCTGTCTCTAATTGGTTGATTCACAGAGCTTTTGTAGCTTTGGTGGCAAAGTAGGAGAGACAAATTCAGAACAGGAGGTTAAGGAGTTAATGCTTTTAGCAGGGAAACTTTTCAACCAAATCATTTGATTTTTCTGTTTAATTCATGTATTTATTGATACAATTTTAGGATATTTTTAAATTCTAAATCCGTGATGAGCTCTAAAACTCCTGCAGTGACATTTATCTCAATGCTTAAAATTAACTGTTTGGAAATGAATCCATTAACTGTGATTTTTTTTTTTTGTTTTGTTTTAGGCATTAAAATGCATTCTTATGATAATGTCTGAAAATTTGCTTCAATATTTCAAACATTTATTTTTAAAGAAAAACATTCTAATTCATAGAAAGAATTGCTTGCATTGTAGTTTTATGTAGTAATAGCTACTTTCACTGACAGTAGAGCATGTGTCATGTCATTAAAGTAAACTTTCTGAACATAATAATAATAATAATAATAATAATAAAATGAATAATAATAATAATAATAATAATAATAATAAATTTACATTTTGTCATTGATACGTATTGATGGTATTTTAATTGCTTTGATTATTAAAACATTTGATATTTTAATATTTTGGTTTATTATTACACCCTAGATAAATCTAGACTGTCTAGTTTGTTTGATATTTAACCCCTTAAGGACAACGGGCGGCCCCTAAACCCATTGAAAACAATGCATTTTGAGCCCGTACAAGTACGGGCTTTGTCATTAAGGGGTTAAAGTTGAAGCCCCATGGAAAAATATCTCCTTGAATATAAAATCCAACGCTGTTTACAGTAATATTGTCATCATTAATAAAAACCTGATTTTATCATTTTGTTCCAATAAACTCCCTTTTATCTGCAGACCTGGAGGCGCCATTGCTGTCAATCATTTTTTGGGTGACTTTCCCGGCTCAAGCACCACACCGAGCCAATACTTTATGGCAATGCTAATGAAGTCCGTTCCTCCATTGACTTTCATTAGTCAGAGTGTCTGCTTGGTGATTAAGACTGAGCCATTCATTCAGTATGATAAGGAGTCGGGGTGTTTGTCTAGTAGATTGGGGCTCAGATAACAGAGCGAGAACTCATACAAACGGCTAATATACAGTTGTCCAAAAACACTTTATTATGGGACAAAAACAACTGGGTTAAAAAAAAAAATAACCAGTGTGATATTTAAAAAAATATTAATAATAATAAAAAAATTAAGGAGCTATTCTATAAGAAGTCTAAAGGTCGGGTCAAAAGTGCCAATGTATATCAAAAAATCTCTTTTTGTAGGCTACCTGGCTGTAAGTATTCTAGCCCGAGGAAAAAAAATATGTTTTTGCAACTTGCGATAAAAACAAGAATTGCTTTATCTTTTGCCATTACTAGAACATAAGGGCTGGTATTAAGCAGGCTGTGATAGAATACATATCGGCAACGTTCCGTATGGCACAATTATGGAGAGCGATAAAAATCAAGACTATTTGATAGCGGCGGATAAATACACAACATTTTCATAAAATATTTCTCACCCAATGCGAGCGCTCAGCCATGAAACTAAGAACGGCAATCTGATTACACGAGAACATCGTGGTTTGGTACGAGCTTTGAAGGTCGGCAAATCCTATCATCCATAGCAAATCATAAACTTCTCTGGGGATAGTGGGTGTTGTAGTCCTAATACAAGTAAATAAGCTTATATAATAACATAATTAATTCATTTACTTCAGTGAGAGGGTAGTAGATAAGTGGAACTGCTTCCCAGCAAAGTTTGAGCCGGCAAATTCTATGGTTTTCTGTTTGTCTATTCATTTTATATATAACCAGAGTAAAATACATAGAAATGTTTTTTTATTATTCATATTTTATCGTTTATGTTTTTAAATATAATATTTATTTATAATATTTATAAAATAATAATAGTATTTATTACCGTTAATAATAATTAATTATTACTAATTCTGTAAATCGATCATCTTTTCGCCAATCCAATAGAACCCAAGATCCTGACGACTCAGGGACTTTTTGACCATTTCACCAAAGTTCAAATTCATTCCTTGGTTTAGTTTTTCAAAACTTTTCATGCAAAACAATCAATTAAATAAAGATTTCTTCCAGAACGGCCTTTAATGATATTCTCTGCAACTATTCATTAAAATTAAACAATAATAATAGTTATTATTATTATTATTATTTAATTTTAATATTTTTTTTATTGACATTTTGTATTATTTATAATAAAATCCGATTACTGTTAATGTGCACTAAAAGGCCCAAATCTACCTCTCCTCGACTTCTTCCCTTCAGAAACTTCTCAGTCATTCCAGTGGAATTTATTTTTTTAACGATAAACTTAAAAGGAAGAGAAACGTCAAAAGCGTATTCTGGAGAGACGTTAATTTCCTGTTCATATCTTTTCTACACTTTTTTTTTTTTCTCTGTCTCTTTTTTGTTTTGTTTATTTTTTTAAACAGATGTCTACTTTCATGAGTAATATGATGCAAAAAAATATCTGTGTTATTTAATTGTAATAAATTAATAAATAAATCAGAAATCCGCGAGATTCCCGACCTGCGGAGGACAGTTGTTTTTTTTTGTTTTTTTTTAATGTTTAACTATTGAACTTCTGGTTTGTCGATATCCTGAACGCAGAGGGAAAAACACAGACAAAGCGACTGATCAGAATACAAAATAAAGCTTCAAGGGCCTCCGGTCGTCCTCCTGCCTTACTGCCACATCCGTAACCATGGAAACAGTGCCACTTAGGCTCCCAAGTATAAGATGCTCTGGTGACTTCCCTAAAACTTAGTTACTGTTTACTAAGAGTCCAGGCAAGATAGAAACAAAGTTACTGTAATCGAGGAAAAGACTCTCATTAGATTCAGGAGCCGTATGCCTATCCCATGCATGTTTCAAACCCCCTCACTGTATTCGCCTCTACCATCTCTGCTGGGAGGCTGCTCCACTTACCTACTACTCCATGCACAGTGCATATAAAAAATAAGAACTGTCTGCAACCAATCAAAATGCAGAATTAATTTGGCAACTGCTAGTAGATCACTCTTATTTTTTTTTTGATCCCTTGACTATTAATTAACTAATAATTCTGATTAAAACTCTCATTACATTCTCTATCGTTCAGAAAATATTTTAATACCGAAATAGAGAATGGTAAAAAAAAAAAATAATAATAATAATTCTTTTGCAAGAATATGGTCAGACCCCCCCCACAAATAAATTATCTGCATTTTTTAGCATCAAAATATTACTGTGTTATTTAGTATTAATCTCCTAAATTGTAAAATTAAACAGTGTCTGCCTCGTTGCATATTAGGCGTCATTAAGTGATATGAATATTAATGTGTATAAATATCTCATGTACACGCGTGTTATGCCGTGTATAAAGGTCAGACGTGTGTTTGTATATGTTACTAACAGAACAATATTTACATTTTAATGATTTTTATTTTTAGACAGTATTGGAATTGCTAAATATTAAATTTAAATAATTGTATTTATATTAAACATTAAATTTAATACATTTTAAAGGCAAATATAACCTTAATCAGTCGTTGGTCTCGTCTTAGATTCAGGAGCCGTATGCCTATCCTATGCATGTTTAAATTCTGTCATTGTTTTAACTTCTACCACTTCTGCCAGGAGGCTGTTCCGCTTATCTACCTCCCTCTCGGTAAACTGAGACTTTTGTTACGTTACACATTTTCCTCTGGGAGTGAGGAGGTGACTACAAATGAATGAGGAATGTGAATGCGATATGTATGAATGTGACACAAGGCGGCCCCCTGAATGTGGCCCGCCTGAATGGGACTAAATAGATGTGGATAAGCTTGAGAATCTCAGGGACTTTTGAAAGGGTTAATTCAAAGCCAAGCGAATGGGCAAAACATGAGAAAATAAAAATCCGCACATTTGACTTTCTAATCCTCTCTCGGAAGGGGGTGGCAGTTGGGGAGAGAAGGTTTTGTGATGCAGTCATTGTTAATGGATTTAAGGAGGTCCACAAAAGGCCGGTCGCCCAGAAGATGAATCGGAAAAACCGAGTGCCGGTCCCATTGAAAAAAAAAAACAGCAGGATGCGGACATCTTGGTCTCTCCTTTACGTCGCACTCCAAACGCGAAATCCCAATTACTGCAGGTCTTTAAAGGGTTAAAGACTGGGCAGAAATCAATGAAAGAACCCATTCAGTTTATTCCGGCTGAATGTCCGACTGCTCCTTTTGTTAACCATGTGCGTGCTGGGCTTTGTTTGTGACTCACGGAAACCTTGCACAAAGGACCGACACTTGTCCCCCCCAGCCCCCCCCGTTCCCCCCCCCGTTCCCCCCCATGCTGTGTGAGGTTTCGGGATTTGCAGATTTCCGTTGATACGGGCTGCGCACGTTGTAAATATTCCCTGTAAAATTGTTTGTATTATAATGTTACAATGCGGAGGCTGGCAGTCAGATGCCCCTGGAGGCATCTCCAGGCAGATGTCTGCACAACTTGTTACATTCTATTGTATCTGTTTGCTTCCCTGGTAAATGCCAAGATTCCGAAGCATTATTATTTGAGATCACTTATGGCAGAAATGTAATATTTTTCCAAATGTCTTTTCAGGAAGAATAGTCCCTGTTTGTTCCCTGATGTCCCTCTTATCCTCCTCCTGATGCCCTTCTTTCCTCCTCTGAAGTCGTTCTTTCCTCCTCCTGATGCCCCTCTTTCCTCTCTTGATTCCCTATTTTCTAGGAGCTCAGAATGTTTGCTGGGTATGAGGGCATCACAGCGATCTCCAGCCCTAAAAGCCTCAATAATGTGTAAATAATTACCACAATGCGTGTTTATAAAAAAACCTTGTTTCTAAAACAAAGATGGCCCTCCTTGGTCAATTGAAGTGTTTGGAGATATGTTGGACCTAGTTGAGGATGTCTTTGAGGATTGTATTCTTTTGCCAAGAGCTGGTGTCTGGTGGACCTTTATCACTATCGATCTCTTGAGGGATCATGGAGGTCTACTTTCTCTTGCACCCTTGGAGTGGAAACTAAGTGCCACGTGTAAGGAGCGCTCACCAGATCACAAGAACCTTGGTATAGAGGAACGTGTGCTCCTGTGCAGGCACTAGATCTGAGCACGCAAAATAAATCAACGAGGAGACCAAACCCTATATAACTTTGTGAAAAGTGCAAATGTGTTCCCATGGGAACAAAGATACTATAAAAGTTGATAACGTGGCAGTTTCCACAAGGCAGTAAGTGCAACTTTCTTCTGGTTTTCAGTTACGATTGAAAGTTTTCATTCACATATAAGGGAGTTTAGAGGAACGTTGACTTGTATAATGTATCACTCACTGTGCATTATGAATGGCCACCTCCATCAGCGAGCTTCTCCTGCAGGAAGGGCCAGTGACGTATTTAGGCCTAAGGAGGCAGGCTCAGGGATAAATGGCCCTCTTGGGTGATCAGAGACCCTGGTGTGCCACTTTAAGTCAATGTCAGGTTATGACATCATACTGCAGCACTCCGCAGAGAGGACTGAGGTCATGGAGGGGTGGCTGGAGGCGCTAACCTGGGTCAGGTCTAGGGCAGCAGCCGGGGTAAATACTGAGAATGGCTGAGATGTTTAGTACTTCTTAGGGCCTTTGTAGGAAAGTTTAAGTTTTTTCGAGTCTTTTTGCTTGAACTTCATGGTTGTTACATTTTCAAAAGATTTGTCAATTCTAACGGCACAAAGCTCTGACTTCACCTTTATTACTAATCTGTTAATGCAATCTATCATCTACACACAAGGCAATGAGCAAATTAGACATTAAACCCGACGCAGCCGCTGCAATTAATCTTGTTGGTAAGATACAAACACATATTAACGTCTTTCCCATAAAAGCGTTGCTGGCGGGTAAGTTAATCCAGAACGTCCCAGGTGTGAGGTTGTAGACAGTGATTTTTGGGCCGGTTTTGGCTGCCATTCTAGTAAAACCATCACTTGTCACTCTGATTAATTGGTAGCCGTGCAGATAAGAGGGGGGCGGCTCGGGGAGGTAGCGCTCGACAACTGGAAAGCGAGGTGCCAAAAACACTCGATAAAGAAACAGCACATACAATGTGTTCTAGATTAAATAAGACATTGTATTCTTTTTCTTTTTTTCCATCTGAACTTTGTTCCTGGAAGTAACTAAATAGAAATTATATATATATATATATATATATATATATATACATATATATATATATATATAATTGCTAACAGCAATCACACTCGTATCATGCCCAGGCAGCCAGTACATGCTAGAACCTGGTCATGATAGGAGTGTGATTCCAGGCTCCCTATGCCATGCTACCCCCCCCACTTACACATCCATTACAAATATTTTTAGGGTAAATCAGCGAATATCATTTTTCCGACTAATCATGCATTGTTTTTTTTCTTGACGATAGCAGGAGAGCTCATCCCCACAGAGACAAAAATAGATGGTTCTCAGGAAATGACCAGCAGCCCATTAATAACAACACATTTAATTTTTTTTTTGCCAGCAAAAAAAACAAAACCCTTCTCTGCCATCAAACAAATGAAGCTGTTTCATATCCGTCAATAATAAATGATTTTTGTCTGTTATCTGCTGAGGACAAGTGATGTATGTGTAAATGGAAACCTCATCCTATCTGGAGTCAAGCGTTAGGCAGAAGCCAATTGAACTATAATTGTTTTCTTGACGCATGCATAAACCTAATGAATGGAGTCTGGGGAGGACTAAGCAACTACCTCCCTGTGGAAGATCAATATTCATGGTGGGTTTTTTTTTTTGTTGATGAATCTCAACATTCATCTTCTCGTTGGCTTTAAAGTTTTACTTAAATTGTCTGTCATATGTAGAAAAGATGGTGTCTAGAAGAAAAACCATATCGTTGTTCTTTTGCCTCTACGAGAAGGAAATAACAAACAATCACCTAATAACCAAATCATTTTAGGTATTACACTAAGTAACCATTTTAATAACATAGTACGTGTGGATAAATCCTGCGTTGATGATGTTTTATGATGTCACAGGTAACATGTAAGACATCAACAAACCCAAGTAGATGCTTGGTGGCCAGTAGATCTGCATAATGCTACTTTAGAGGCAAATGTGGTCATATCCGGTGTATCTAATGGGTGGCCCTACTTCTATCATTTGGAGGCCACTGGCCAGAGCCGCTTACTTATCTCCGGGCCGGCCTTGGACGTTTGGTTTGTTAACTTGCACCGTTCATCATATGGATTTAAGACATGGAACCCAAAACTGCTCTTGGCCATCTAAGTATCGAGAGAATGTCATCCCTTCCTTGCATTAAAATTTTATGTTTTGAAAGAATAGAATGCCAGAGGTCTTCAAACCCACACAGAGACAATGCAAATTCTCGATCACATGAGTGAAGACGCAAAAGAAACATTGTCACAATTTGTCAAATGTATTGTAACTAGGCCGAAAAAACCACCGGGCAGTATTTAGAGTTGTCCATCTTGACTTATATTTTCCGCTTTCATCTATAATTAAAACAGTTTTCTTGTATGTTTTAAGATGTCAGGCTATTTTTATGCGCACGTGTTTCTCTAAAATGACATCACAAAGTGTGAAAAGGTATATCGACGGGTTATTCCCAAAACGCGATGTGACAGGTGATCCCAGCAAGGTGTCTGAGTAAATAGAGATCCCACGGCGCAGAATTCATCTGTTCAGGTCTCCAATGATATGTGTTGAGCTGTCATAATAAAAAGAGCCGCTATCCCAAGGAAATGTGTAGCCATCCTTCATCGTGGCCCACCCCGGTTTCTCCAGCAGTGGAGTGCCGTACCGATCAATCCGGACAACAATTTACAAGAAACATCCATTCATCTGGGAAAAGAAACTGACAGTTCCCAGTTCCTAAAGATTAGATCTTGTAGGATAATGGATGATAGCACAGCAGATTCCAGTTTGAGAGCCGCGTCGTTCGTAATAGAAGCATGCCTTTAAACCAACACTAAGTGTTCTAAGAAATGGAATCTATTACTTTTTGAGAACGTAGTCGAAATTATGGAACTATTTTACTTTTATTTAAAGATGTGTTGTTACATCAGTAGATAGGCAGAACATATTATATATAATAATATAATATAATATATTATATATATATATATATATATATATGTATATGTATATATATATATATATATATATATATATATATATATATAGATAGATATCTATCTACATATATATATATATATATATATATATATAATATATATCATACTGGCAATAATATACCAATAATATATATTATATTATATATATATATATATATATATATATATATATATATATATATGTATATGTATATATATATATATATATATATATATATATATATAGATAGATAGATAGATATCTACATATATATATATATATATATATATATATATATATATATATATATATATATATATATAATATATATCATACTGGCAATAATATACCAATAATATATATTATATTATATATATATATATATATATATATATATATATATATATATACATATATATATATATATTTAATATAATAATATAATAATATATATTATATTATATAATATATATATATATATGTATATATATATACATATATATATATATATGTATATATATATACATATATATATATATATATATATATATATATATATATGTATATATGTACATATTTATATATATATTAGCACAAGGTCATTATAAGATGTCGGAGTTCCCATTAGTGTCCTACAGTTTGCTGGTTATATACAACAATATATGGCACGATAATCCAATCTCTATTCCAGTTAATAAGAATCATTCTCAGCTTTTTATAATTCCGAGGTGCCGCATGCTTAATGCTTCTAATAACCTCAGAGAGGTCGAGCGAGTGGGAGTTTTACTCCTTTAATAAGGATTCCATTTGTTGGCTGTTAGACAATATCGCAAAGGCTCCCAGATGCATCTTGAGTGAGAAAAAAAAAAAAAAAAACAAGAAAAGATGTTGAATACTCTACAAGAAAAATTATTGAGTCATTCCCAAATTAAAAGAACAATAACAATGATGCTCCTTAAACATGCCCTGCTTATACACGAAAATATCACATGAACATCTTAAAGAGAAAGTCCAGTGTCCCAGGGAGCCCCCTGATCAATGAAAGCATGTAGAAACATAGAATCTGCTGGCAGATCGGCCCCCATTCGGCCCCCGTCTAGTTTCTCCTGCTGTAAAGACTCAAACCTTAATCAGTCGTTGGTCTCGCCTTAGATTCAGGAGCCGTATGCCTATCCCATGCATGTCTAATACCCTCGCTGTATTACCCTCTACTGCTTCTGCTTCTGACATTTCTTGATGCTAATTGGCTGCTTGGAACAGCCAATCAGTGGCAGGAAAGCCCTCCCATTGAAATTAATGGGACTGCTTTGCAGGCATGTGCATGGACACATAGCCAATATTGGAGCAGTAAATAGATGGAAAAGGGGGGGGGACAACTTATGAGAGACATTATAAAAGGGGGGCATCATGAAAATGTAAAGGGACCTCTCCACTATCACGTGTATTAAAGTGCATCTGATGTATGGAATGTCTCTTTAATGTTAGATCTGATTCATGAATCTCAGAGTTCATTATGTGGCTGAGCCTGACTCACAAAGCCTTCGTAAACCATGTAACCCAACAAACAGGTTCTAAGTCATAAAATACGATGACAAGGTTACAATGTAAATTGTCAAGGAAACATGCGAATGTGTAGGAGACCGCGGGAGCAAATGATTCCAACGCAACAAATTGCACAATATTAATGAGCGCATTCTTTCCCGAGAACCTTTCTGCAAAGGTATAACACATGTTTCTCCCGTAAATAATAACAATAACATAATTAATGATAATTCATCGTTCAACCTGCTTTCTTCGCACAAGGAGGGATTATATCAGAACTATTAATTCTAATGTAGCGTCACACATGGTACCGTGAACTGTGCCAGCTCTGTTCAATAAGCAGGAAGAATGAAGTGTTTAATACGTAGTTGGGGGGGGGTGATTAGCAAAACTTGGAACGATTCATTTTGTGATCGTTCAAACATGCGCGGCTCGTAATATTGAGACAGGTGCGCTCCGTCATTGTATAAATATATTCGTTGGGCTGCCAGGGATGTGCCGGGGAGGTGGGTTTGGGATAGTCCTCCAAATGTTTTCCTAGGCGGCTTCGATTTGGAAGAAGATTCCGGTAAAATGCTTTAGTAGAAATATAAGAATTAAAAATCACAATTATTTGGACTTTCAGTAGGCATTATAAGAAGTGCTGCGCATGTTGAAACTCACAGATTATGGACTATAAGCCAGATTTATGAAATCTAAAATTAGAGCGTCAGAGACTTGGATGTAATGCAACTAGGTTTTACTTTAGTGAGAGGGTGGTAGATAAGTGGAACAGCCTCCCAGCAGAAGTGGTAGAGGGTATTAAACATGCATGGGATAGGCATATGGCTCCTGAATCTAAGACGAGACCAACGACTGGTTAAAGTTTGAGTCCTTACAGCAGGAGAAACGAGCAGACTAGACGGGGGCCGAATGGGGCCGATGTGCCGGCAAATTCGATGTCTCTGTAGGCAGCAAAGAGATTTATAGTCACCATACCAACGTAGATTTGTGTCATTCGGATAAGGTTTGGGTAATTTCAAAAGACATCGTTCCTAAAGCAACAAAGTACTCTGCTGATTGACGAATGTTTTATAAAATGTATTCTTTTGGCTAATTCTTTTATTTTTTTGGTGTTTAAGGTCCAACGTGAACAAGAAACATTTACAAATCGGAAATTGTGATGGGAGAAAAATCAGAGAACGTGATTATCTAGTGAAGGACGCAAGAGGTGGCAAGAGAGGAGGTAACAAAGTATCAGTTTTTGTTTGTATCTTTTGTATTGTTTACTGGGCTGCAGCTGCTTCAAATAAAACGTAAACAAATTGACGATATTTACGAAAATATCCTCCATAAGGTTCGACACCAAAAGCTTGACATGGTCCTGTCCTTTAACATTTTACCTGCCACACAGGAGCCTCATTGATTGGGTCCAGAGAAGGCTTTCATTTGCTTTAGAGTCTCATTTGGGTTGAATTTGTGCTGCAGTCCCACTGATTCACCTTCTTGGTAAGCAATAGAGCCACGGACAATTAGATAGGACTCTCCAAACTTGGGGTGCTTTGACGTAGCGGCGGGCGAAGGGATATACGACCACATAGTGTGACGAGATCCCCAATATTTATGCCGCAGATGGGTTTTTGAATGATATTCGTTGGGTCTGCGATGAAGTCTGGCTTTGTTTTGAATGTTTTATTAATATCCATGGATTTTCTTGATATTGTAAATATAGCATTTTATTGTAACAATTGCAAACTGCAAACTTCATCCCTCCGTAACCTGAATCTACCTTAAGAAAGAATGTGAATGAAATCCGACATATTCTACTAGGCTTATTTTACAGTTTTATCCCATTTGTCATCCCTAATAGAATCAAGCACTTTATGCGGTAGCAACAACTTGTGTGTTAGAGTCACAAAAGGCACAATACCATACTAAATACTATGGTTTGTAACACAGTAAACAGGAAAAAAGTATTCCAAAACCATATAACTGTCACTGACTACCCAATATATTTACATGTTACATACGTTACAGCGCTGTATACAGTAATATAACCCCCAGTGCTGTATACAATAATATAACCCCCAGCGCTGTATACAGTAATATAACCCCCAGCGCTGTATACAGTAATATAACCCCCAGCGCTGTATACAGTAATATAACCCCCAGTGCTGTATACAATAATATAACCCCCAGCGCTGTATACAGTAATATAACCCCCCAGCACTGTATACAGTAATATAACCCCCAGCACTGTATACAGTAATATAACCCCCAGCGCTGTATACAGTAATATAACCCCCCAGCGCTGTATACAGTAATATAACCCCCAGCGCTGTATACAGTAATATAACCCCCAGCACTGTATACAGTAATATCACCCCCAGTGCTGTATACAGTAATATAACCCCCCAGCACTGTATACAGTAATATAACCCCCAGCGCTGTATACAGTAATAACCCCCCAGCACTGTATACAGTAATATAACCCCCAGCGCTATATACAGTAATATAACCCCCAGCGCTGTATGCAGTAATATAACCCCCAGTGCTGTATACAATAATATAACCCCCAGCGCTGTATACAGTAATATAACCCCCCAGCGCTGTATACAGTAATATAACCCCCAGCACTGTATACAGTAATATAACCCCCAGCGCTGTATACAGTAATATAACCCCCAGCGCTGTATACAGTAATATAACCCCCAGCACTGTATACAGTAATATCACCCCCAGTGCTGTATACAGTAATAATCCCCCAGCGCTGTATACAGTAATATAACCCCCAGCGCTATATACAGTAATATAACCCCCAGCGCTGTATACAGTAATATAACCCCCATCGCTGTATACAGTAATATAACCCCCAGCACTGTATACAGTAATATAACCCCCAGCGCTGTATACAGTAATATAACCCCCCAGCGCTGTATACAGTAATATAACCCCCAGCGCTGTATACAGTAATATAACCCCCAGCGCTGTATACAGTAATATAACCCCCCAGCACTGTATACAGTAATATAACCCCCAGCGCTGTATACAGTAATATAACCCCCATTGCTGTATACAGTAATAACCCCCAGCGCTGTATACAGTAATATAACCCCCAGCGCTGTATACAGTAATATAACCCCCCAGCGCTGTATACAGTAATATAACCCCCCAGTGCTATATACAGTAATAACCCCCAGCACTGTATACAGTAATATAACCCCCAGCGCTGTATACAGTAATATAACCCCCAGCGCTGTATACAGTAATATAACCCCAGCGCTGTATACAGTAATATAACCCCCCAGTGCTATATACAGTAATAACCCCCAGCACTGTATACAGTAATATAACCCCCAGCGCTGTATACAGTAATATAACCCCCCGCGCTGTATACAGTAATATAACCCCCCGCGCTGTATACAGTAATAACCCCCCAGGACTGTATACAGCAATGTAGGTCGGCGTTCCTTTTTATCTGCAGACCTGGAGGCGCCATTATTGTCGGTCATGTGATATTTTGGGTGACTTGGACTATTTTTTTTTAAGAAAATAGCACAATATTTTTGAAAACTCCTTTTTAGTATACTAGTAATAAAAATATTTGGTAGACGTTTCCCTTTTTTGTCTCTTTTGCCGTGTTTGGGTTGAAATGACTTTTGTTTATTACTGAAACCTTTTTAGTTTTCCATATATGAGGCTCTTGTCTTTGGTTGGGGGAACGCGCTCAATCCTTTCTCAGGACCTCCACTTTGATAGAATGAATGACACAGTGTTATTAACCCTCCTCAAATTTCTATGGTCCAATAAAGGGCTTCATGGATTCATACCAATTTGGAGCTAGATTAGCTGGCAGGTATGATAAATGGCTGTGACCTGAAACTAATAGACCATGGATTAGAATGTACAGCATGTCACATATTAACTCAGACATAAGGCTTCATGACAGGTGAGGTTCATTCTACTCAATTTACAACAGCGGTAATACATTTTTATGTCCCGAAATGCTCCAACACGAGCTCTACTAGGACAAAAAAAGACAGTTATGGTCCCTTTTATAGTTTTATTTTACTTATGATCTTCTTGTATAGAGAAAACATCTTATCTGCTCAGCCCGTTGGTTCTAGGGCATTGGCAGCAACTGACAGGGCCAGACTAGGAATGGAAGGCAGCCCTGGAACTATCAGGCCGGCGCCACCAAATGTGGCCAATGGCTACATATTAGAGGATAAATTGGGAGCAGGGCGAGTCAGGACCCCGCGACCCGGTGGATTTAGGTGTCAACCCCGAGAAGCGGCACTTCTCCCAGAGTCTTCAGCCAAAACTTGGAGGTATGGTGGCCATGCATATCCAGCCGGTGGCTGCATATTGTAACACTGGGGCAGCAGATGGGGTGAGTAAGTATAGGGTGATATCATGAGGAGAACCCGGCACTTTAAGACCAGCGGCCACCTTATGATGCAAGTGCGTCCAATAGATAGGCGTTCGCGGGTAGGCGCTATGTTTTTATGCTCGTGTAGCATGTGGCTGGCCATATCCAGCTGCTGGACGCATGATAAAGCAGCAGATCAGGTGAGTATGGGGCGCCGAGGGCCAACGGTCCCATGTGACAGATGGCCAGTCCGCTCCTGACCTTAGATCATATTTCTTTCTAATGCTCATGAAAAAAAAAAAAAAAAAAAGAGTTTGAAAGAAAAAAAATAAAAAAAGGTATAGATGGGTCAACAATATAAGTTTTGCAATGATGGGCCCGCATCTCAGAGCTGAAGGTGCGTGGATTCTAATTAGATCCGGGCAGTGAGCTCTGCTGTGAAAAATGCAATCTGGAATCCGAGATGATGCTGCCGTTCTGCGGAAGGTAAAAGCTGCCCTTGGGACTAAGAAAATATTAAAGGTCTGAAGAGATCTCTCTTTATTAAAGGGACTGTTTAGTCTTCTTTTCAGCTAGAGACAAAATGCCGTTATTTCAGGGAAATCTGTTAGGCTCAACGAAGCGTGTTATAATTGGCAAAATACCTACCACATTACGGTGCAGAATAATGCGGCACTAAGTACACAGGCAGATGGCCTGACCTGGTTGAAAATGGGGCAATTACCTAGCGGGAGTGCTATGATTTGGAGAGCATAGATCACGGGTCTTCTGCAAAAGCCAGCATAACATTAATGTTCGAAGGAGCTGCAAAACATACCAATATAAGTGGTTGTCATTCATCATAGAACATAGCTCGTAAAAAAAACTACAAATGATATTGGCTTCTATGCTTGAAAAGAGGTTCTGAAAAACAACTTAAGTCAACTGAATTAATTTAATTGCTCTTTTTTTTTAATTAAAGTGTTCCAAACTACTCCATGATGAGTGTTGGATTGGGAATGACTAAGTGGTTCTGGCATGTGGATGAACATTCTGTTTTTATACTGTTTCAAGGGTAGCATATACCATAAGAAGGGTTCTACGGCAGGAGGAACTGTATCAGTCCCTCCCCAATGGCAATTTTTCCTGTGTGCAAGATGGCCGGACCATGACATGATCCAGTAGGCCCCAGGCTGATTGGGAGAAATTTATTTTACCAGCGTGCGCATGTTTATCTGGAAGGGAGGTATGAACCACTAGGCTAGTTATGCCAAGCTTAGGGATATGACATCATATGCCATCAACCGTACCATAACCCACACGGTTTTATATGGGATCAGTAAGGAGGAAGAGGGAGAACTGATCAGGGCACAACAAGAGGAGGGGGAACGCTTGAGCCACTCAGCTCCTATGCCCCTTCCCTTTCCCCTTCCAGAGGCAGATGTGATGTCAGGAAGGTACCAAGAGTCCTAGTCATAGCTCTCTTACACCACTAGACCCCAGAAAAGGTAACATAGTGTGGTGGGGGACAAACAAGCTGGACAACTGCGTATTATTTAGAAATAACAGTAAAATAAAAAAACACTCTATATTAAACAACTAATAAACTACTATTTTGCAATTTTCCATACATATGTGATGCAGATGTAAGAGCTAATCGTCTCCTGCTATCTGGGTCATCATAACGTTAGATGGTCTCTGGCCGGGAATCCTCTCCACGGAGATCTATTGATTGCAACTTCAAATGTCTCTTCATTACTCTTGTTTCTCAAGGGCATGCATTGGTAATGCCGCCACATAAGGCAATATTTGAAGTCAGTTCTATTAGAATCAGTCTCTCTCTCTCTCTCTCTCTCTTTTTTTTAAATTATTTGAATTCTCGTGTTTACTTCCCCAAAACCTTAATAGTGCTGTGAAGCATGGCCGTTGGCTCATTGGAAATACTGTCATCCATCACGGCTGACAGCAAGGAAGGTCTTCTCTGTGACTTACCAAAATGTTTCTTCAACAGAATGTGTTGTACAAATAAACCAAAAGATATGTATCGGGATGAAAACTTCCGATTTATAGCGAGGACGGATATTCTGACAATTATCTAGCATTCCCTCTGCTGACACACACTGCAATTTCAGATCTTTAATACAGTTGACAGCGGTTTAGGCTTCAAAATTACACATCATCCTCGGCCAGATTACAACTCCCATTTCCGAGTGCCACGTGGAATTAACTAAAATCAAGAATTCATTCTTTTTTTTCAGCTTGTTTTTGAATAGCCCCTTTATTTGGACCAAAAATGAGGACAAGTAGCTTCCCTGATCATCACAGCATGGGCCCTGAAAAGGGCCTCTTGAGTGCCAAGGGGGTGGACAGTCATTTTTACTGTCTACCCTCATGGCACACAAAGGGTGCTTGGATGAACTCTTCATTTAACATGCATGCCCTCACCTGAAACACTCAAAATTGGAGGCCACTGGCACGCACAAATAACTATAAGTTGTTTTGTGAGTTTTAGCATGCAAGAGCATAAAGACATTAACTCTTAACTTGACTTACATCTTCACTCCTCAGTGAGAAGATGTAGTTCAGATCCAAAGACAGATTGGACTTTTTTTTTTATCACATCTGCACCACTGTTAGGATTTACATGGTTTGCATAAATGATCAACAATTCTTGCAAACTTATGTTTTTATTGTTTTTTTTGTTAGTTTTTTTCAAAAAGTTTTGCAATCTATGATAAAAAAAATATGTTATTTCCATGCAATTTTGAAAGAAAATTCTTAAAGAGAGAGCGCGATAAAAGTAACCCTTAAGTTTCTGGATCCGCATCTTGATGATGTCGGCATTTGTTTTGTCCAAAGAGGCACATAAAAGAATGATGTCATCATAAAATTCAGCTACTTTACTACCCAGGACAACTTTTTGTTAATGTATCATTATATATATATTTTATTATTATTATTATTATTTTTTATTTTTTTTCCCCGAGATCGGCTATTTTCAAGACATTTGTCCTTTTTTTAATGGAATTTTCCCATTAAATGCCATTTTAACAATTTTTAGTAAATATTACTTCACACTAGAATTTCGGATTATTTACGACATAGATGCATTTTGCAAAGATTTATTGTAAAGGGTTAAAGCTTTGTTTCTTTGCTTGCATGCAAATGACATTGTACTTTTTACTTGAATTTTATACATTCTGCTAACGGTTTTCAGTATGAATAGAATTATATTACATTACCACGTGTTGAATAAAAGACACTAACACTGTATTTAGAATTTACTTATTTTGTCATTTTTCTCAATCAACCATGATTAATGATTAATCATTTGCAATTCCTTATTCTTGACTTATCGCTGCATATGATATTTTTTTGCAGCTTTTATGTTTGCGCGGATGAATTTTATGATGGAACGCCGATTTGATTAACTCAGACTTACAAAGCCAGTAACGTGGGTTGTTTGGGTCTTTGTAAAGTGTCCATCAAAACAGATTTTCTTTAAAGAAGACAGTATATTAAAAACTGATTAGCAGAGCTTTTTCATGTAAGGGGATTAACATAATTCTATTATTTATATATCTGAGTCGCATATCAATTTGCCATCATTATGCAGATGAATCCCTTTTGCATTGTTTTCCAATCCCAGGTAATTATAAACGGATAGACACATTCCTTTTAGAATTAGGCGAACATGTTGACTGTCACTACAAGAGAACGTGCTTTCGTATATAAAAACTGGATTTTCTAGTTCTTTTAGAAAAAAAAGATGGCAGACCACTTCTGCCCATCTAGTCGCCCGTTTTTCCTGCTGTAAAGACTCAAACCTTAATCAGTCTTTGGTCTCGTCTTAGATTCAGGAGCCGTTTGTCTATTCCATGCATGTTTAATCCCCTCACTGTATTAACCCCTACTACTTCTGCAAGGAGGCTTTCCCATGGATCTACTAGACTTGCACACTGGTTTTCAGACAAATGCGTCTTCGTGCAGAATGTTGTCGTTTCGTCCATTTCTTCCGAATAACAAACAAACAAAAGAAAAAGAAAAAGAAACGAAAAAGCAATGTGTGCAATACGAAAATCTTTGTTGATTCGTTCTGTTGCCGCGGCCGCTATTTTAACTACACTAAGAGGAGGAGAATCTCAACATTTTGCCTGAAATTAAGAGGAGGGACATTGAGTGAGCTGATCTTCATTTGTCCAATCAGCCTACTCCTGTTACAGCATGCTGAGGACTTGTCCAATGACTGTGCTGCATCTTTCAAAGAAAAAAAAAAAGCAGACTAGTAACCAAGAGAGCCGATATATAAGAGCAGAGCAGGCTGGGGATCCGTTCCTTTCACTGTTACTGCTTTATGTGACGCTGCTGTGCTGCATCTGAGCGTTTTACAGAGGGAGATTCTTCTGTGAGAGACTTGGTGAGCCTCAGTCTGCCATTTCTCACAGTGTCTAAGACTCTCTAAAGTTTCAATTTAATTAAGATCATTAATTAATTTAACTAATTAATTAAATTAAGATAATTCAACCAGTCCACTACTATCCTTAACCTTAACCCTGTAACTCTAAGCTAATTTTGACCCTTTTTCTTCCACCCATTGGTCTCAAATTCCCTATTGAACTTCATCTACGCATTCATTTCTTGTTTCCATGGCAACTGGGTGAACAAATTAGATTTCCGAAAACGAAAATGTTGAACGGATTTCAGTGACTACGAACGAATTTCTGCCCATACGAAGAGACCCCCTCCCAAAAAAACAAACAAGAAAACTAACCCAAACTTTTCTCCAGCATCCAAGTCTAGTATCTACTACCCTTTTCACAGAAACAGGCGAACCATTACTTACAATTTTTTTTAGCACTGAGAGGTGTTTTTTTTTTTTTTATTCTTATTTGAAAACTATGTCGGGTAGTGGACTGACCTTTTAAAATGCTTAAAGAAACATTACAATTCAACACATTTAGGAGGTATTAGTAATTTTTTTTTTTAGAAATAATCGTTATAAACTTTTCATGTACTCTTGCTTTGGGCACACAATAAGATCGTTTGGTAGAAACACATCTCCCATGGACCTTCATGTCATTTTGAAAGCACCATTTCTAATAATAATCTTATAACATAAACATTTTTCATCCAAAAAAACACATTACTATGGATTTTATCTCATGCTATTGATCCTTTAGGAACCATATCATATTTCAACTCCGTCCTAGGCAGTGAGCTACATTGTACCCACATTAAAATCTAATGTGATTGGATATTAGGCGCTACGAAGCGTGGGTAACATTCCTGTACATTGTCTTTTAATCAATGTTGTCCGGCTTCTCGATGTCTTATTATATGCCATTAAGCACTGCGGGGAAATGAAGCCCATTCTCTATTAGAAAACAAGGCTTTTGAACAATAGAATCCATTTTCTTATTTAATTTCCATTTTCAATACAATAATACATCTTGAAATCACCAGATTTGCAAACCTGTTAAATTACTGGAAATGTGTAGATGGGAAAAAAACAAGGTCATTTAAGAATTACAGGAGGAAAAAAAAAATCACATTCCATTAGATATCGAGAAATTAAGGCGTCCTTTTTCTGGTCCAAAGATATATCCTTCATGGTGATATATGGAGGGAGATGATAAATGACGTGGCAGGATACAATGTATCCTTATGCCCTGATAATAAATCACTTAAGACTGGAACATCCCTTTGGATGGTGGGGAGATCAGATATGTCTTTTTCCATCCCCATGTGTGTAGACAACTTTAACCTGTCACCTTATTCCGCAAAATGGGGAAACCCATTGGAACAGCCGTATAACAAAAGTATAATTATAAGTTGCACACCTAGAAGAAACGGATAGTCACCTTTACCTTTGTGGTGGGGTGGGAGATCTTCATTAGTACTTATGTCAGACAACCTTATCCAAACTAACAGCCTTGTGCTGATGACCTAGTAGCCATTAGTTTTCTGGAATGTCCTTCTAAGTTATCCTTCCACCGTCGGCTACAGACTTAAAACAGAATTTATTTTATTTATATTAATCTTCATTGAGGGTAAGCATTTTTTTTTCTGCTCTTGGGCAAGCTGGTGCCGACAACTTGGGAAGAATTTTGGCGCTGTTATATTTGGACATTTTTGTGGGCATTTTCAAATGTAATTATGTAAGGAGCACCTTAGCTTTGGCCATCAATGAGTGAAAATTTAGAATCAGAGGCAGGTCAATAAAAGGGTTAAAAAGATTGGTAGGATGATGTGTTACACAAGGGGTGCCGACAGAAGAATTATTTCTGTGCCGCCAGTAAGAAGAAAAAAGATTTTGATTGACAATTCTGGAGGAGCCCTCCCCCGTTACTTCTCAATATGACTGAAGTCATAGCGTTGTGATGTCATTCTTCAACACCCACTAAACATGGTAGGGTGTACCTTAGGACCAATAGAGCTGGTTAACCAAGAATAAAACCATGGTTCATTCCATGATTCCCCTTCTGCATTTTCATGGTGATCATTAAAATGCTAATAAATCTAGAACGCTAGAGGCCATTTAGGCTTGTATTTTGGCAATGGAGGAGAAAGACCCTCAGAAGGTTCTTAACTTAAGAATGTTCTATGTATTCTAGCAATAATTAGAAGGAAAAAGTGGCTCCCAACTTTTCTGATAAAAAAATGTGAACATTTATAACAAGCTGGCACATTCTACCGATTAAAATACCTAGCGTTAGCCGTCAAGATAGGAAAAGAGTGCGCGAGGCTAGTGATGTTGGTTGTTAAATATTCACTTTCATCGGATCTTACTAAATATAACAGTTGTCGATAATTAACACTTGCCCTCTGCTCGTTATAAATTTGGAACTCTACCTGCATAGTTTAAAAACAGTAACATTGGTTGATTCACTGGAAGCCACATTTCCACCCACATCGAATCCTCCCTTGGGGTGGCTTCGTCTGTGGATGTCAGTTGGCTGTCCAGTTCAGTTACAGGGAATTCAGCGAGGCTGTAGGGCTGGATTTGACATCGCTTGTCAAAGTGAAATAACTACCAAGAATTATTCTGACAATTAAATGCATTCAACCTGTATCGCATCTCTCCTGCCATTGTTACAGCCGGATTTGATCGGGATCTTTCAGCAGGATCTTATTAGGCTGATGCGTTCCCTTGCAGTAATTGTAGCTAAGAGGTGCTCCTGATGGCTGCTTAGTTAATATTTCTTAGAACCCAGATGGAGTGTACATTCTTATCAGGGAATCCCAAACAAAGAAGGCGTTTGAAAAACATGGACATGTTCTGTCAGAGGGATGGTAGATAATTTTGGAAACATTCCTCTAGTCTTATGACAGCCTCACTCCAACAGTTGCAGAAATGCCCACACAGACAAGATTTTTGGTAAAACGTATGAATAAAATATTCCAGGCTTAATATGTTTTTTTTTTTTTTATGGAAGATATGTGGGTGGGTAGAGTCAGATGGTCTGAAATAAGAAATAATAGATGAAGGGTTATTCGATTTTGAGCTTTTGCTTCTGAACAGATGCCCCCCCAAAATTGTACCCAACATCCACCATTTTTCACTGCCTGTTTATATGGTCAGCAGGGTGTCTAGCATTATGTTCTAAGACATTTTCGATCTACATGTATTGTAGAGACTCCTTTTCTAACTAGACTTTGGACATCAATGGGTAGTTCCTAGACTAACTAGACTAAGTGTTAGTTGACCCTCTGCCCTGAGAAACAAATTTGGAAGGCACACCATATGAACCATTTCATGATGACATCCCTTGCAATCAGCATCCTCATGGAAGAGAATGGAGAAACAAGATGGAATTAACCATGGTTCCTTACTGGTTCATCTGCTGAAAATCCAGCTCAGACCAAGTTGATCTAACCCAATGTATAGCCTTCGTATAGGACGGAAACCCCCCAATTGTGGCAGATCTTTGGATTTCAAAAGCAGACTCCTCTAAATCAGTGCATTCTAGAGTTAAATCTTGTAGCTTTCGAAATTTACATTTGTTCATGAATTTGTTTTTTGTTGCTATGGATAAGTTCGGTCTGAAATTTCCAACATGTTGCAGTCTGCAGTGATTTAAATCTGATCAACATATTTCTTATTATCACTATACGTACCGTCTACAAACATACATAGCGTTCTCGCGACGTATCATGCGACATGCAAATTTAGATTCATAAGAAGGATGTATTAGTCCTTTAAAAATAAATAAATAAAAACTCAAAATCTGTGTTGCACATTCAATGGCATCAATTGCCACTATTATACAATCTTTTTATTCTTAGTATATATCTATTCATATATATATATATATATATATATATATATATATATATATATATATATATATATATATAAATATATATATATATATCAGTAATTAGCTTTTTTCCTTTTCTCTCCATCGCTTGATTTCTATGTACTCTCTCTCTTCCCTTTCTACTCTCTCTTTATTCTCTCTCCTTTGTTATCATTTACAATGTCTGAAACTTTATGCTGTAGTGATACAGCCAGGATGGCTTTTTGAGACAGTGAATTACAAATATTTACTGCTCTTACTGTGAAGAACTATTTACACACTGGCGTAACTACTATCTCCTCGTACCAGTTCAAAATTGTTTAGAAAGGGCCCTTCCGACCTGGATCGCACCGATCCAGGTCAGAAGGGCTCTTTAAAACTATTTTGAACCGGGAGGGGGAGACAGGAGCGTATCGGGTCACATGACACCGAGGCTGCCCGCACACTGTGAGCGAACAGCCAGAGGGAAAGCTGCAGAAGAGGTGAGCGGAGGTAAGCGGAGGCGGGAGGGAGGTGGGATATATACTGTATGTGAGAATGGTTGTGTACTTGTGTGTGTGTCAGCATGGATGTGTAATTGTGTGTGAGCATGGATCTGTAACTGTGTAAGTGGGGTGATATTGAGTGTATATTAGTAAGTATGAGTGTGTGTAATCTGTGTAAGTGTGTTTACATATGTTGTAAGTTGGAAGGGGGCAAGGGGCAAAGAAGGCACAGACCAGTTGTCTGGCACAGACTAGCTATTGAAGTTGGGGGCCTTGTGCAATTTTTCGCACCAGGGCCCTGTGGTTTCTAGTTATGCCCCGGCATTTACATTACTAAAGGTTGCATATTGAGTGCTCCAAAAGAACTCCAGAGCTTCATACATGTACAGCTCTATAGAGATTTGTTTGAATTTATTAGGGAAAACAATATTCAATGTATGGAGACTTTTTTTTTTTTATCCACAAAATCCACCTTTATTGGATCAATGCATGGAGATTTAACATACCGTATTTGCTCGATTATAAGACGAGGTTTTTTCCAGAGCAAATGCTCTGAAAAATACCCCTCGTCTTATAATCGGGGTCGTCTTCTAATCAGACCCCAAAAAAATGCTGGCGCCATGCTGCTTACCGGTCGCGAGCAGCGTCTCTTCTGTTAGAAGCAGGACAGGAAGCTTGCAGCGTCTTCACAGAACTCTATCTCCCCCCTCCCTCCTCTGAGGGCGGGGCCAGAGAAGTTGCTACAGCCGGTCCCCTGCAGAAGTCTGCGAGTGGGAGATCTGCAGTTCAGGTGAGGGGGTGGGGGAGGGTTTTTGAGTGTGTGTGAAGTGTGTGTGATTAAGGGAATGAATGAGTATTTAAATGTTTGTGAATGAGTGTGAGTGTGTGTGTGATAGCATGGATGTGTAAGGGGGGTGGGGGTTGTAGCATGGCATATGGAGGCTGTAATCCCACTGCTATCATCC
Source organism: Spea bombifrons (assembly GCF_027358695.1). Classification (NCBI taxonomy): domain Eukaryota; kingdom Metazoa; phylum Chordata; class Amphibia; order Anura; family Pelobatidae; genus Spea; species Spea bombifrons. The sequence goes on from NC_071096.1 coordinate 4,417,259, forward strand.
CCAGGTTCCAGCATGTACTGGCTGCCTTGGCTTGATAGGAGTGTGATTGCTGTTAGCAGTTTGATATATATATATATATATATATATATATATATATCAAACTGCTAACAGCAATCACACTCCTATCAAGCCAAGGCAGCCAGTACATGCTGGGTTAAAAGGCATATCATGGGGCTGAGTGGCATATAGGGGGTTAAAATGCATTTCTGGACCTCCAGAAATGCATTTTAACCCCCTATATGCCTATATACCTCCAGAAATGCTTTATACCCCCCTATATGCCACTCAGCCCCATGATATGCCTTTTAACCCCCTATATGCCAGAGTGGCATACAGGGGTATAAGGCATATCATGGGGCAGAGTGGCAAATAGGGGGGTATAAAGCATTTCTGGGGGCAGAGTGGCATAACTGGGGGGGGCAGGTTGGCAAATAAAAGGAAATTTAAAAAAATTTTTCTCAATCATAGCTTTTATTAAACATGAAAATAATTTACATTAATTAATATTTACTGGTAAAACTTTTTCCCTATAGGGTAGTCTTATATTCAGGCTTTTTGTTTTTTTTCCTAAATTAATATTTTGATTTTGGGGGGTCGTCTTATAATCGGGGTCGTCTTATAATCGAGCAAATACGGTAGATAATCCAACATGAAAGATGCAGAAATCAGTGGAACGTTTATCTTTAGTGCTGCCCTTGGGTTTTGGGGTGGGTTGCCATATTGAGTTCCAACATACTTACAAGTCAACCCTAAAATCAAATTGTAGTTCCATTGTACTCCAAGTCTTCCACCTTGGCTACCACTTCCATTATCTTGTCCAAGCCAAAAACCTAGAACGCTCTAAAGTTTACAGACAAGCTTGGAATATCTTATTTCAGTCAATAAATCTATATTTCACTGATTTTTAATCACTTATGTCAACCTGGGTAGCAACTTTCATGAACAAGAATACAGTACTAAGTATGTAATTAATACCGCAAAGGAAAATCAGTTGATTTCCTCCAAGTTTTTGTCGAATGCCAATTTAGTGTTGATGTTCTGCCAGTAAGCTGATTACCCCGATTCAAGAGATAATGGGAACGCTTCACATCCCGTATATACGTGCGGCTGAATTTCAAATTTATTTTCCAATTTTATATTTGTTTCTATAATAGGATAGCGAAGGGGGAAAAAAAAAAGAGTATCGCAAGGATATGAATTCTACCAAGCTCTTGATGTAACTATTGGACATCATTATAATTGGATGAGAAATATCCCCTAAGGATAATTGTAGAATATCTGAGATGAAGTTGGAACATGAAAAGTGTGAATAATACAGATAGAGCACTAGTGACGAGCAATGACTAAATGATGATTATAGGGACGGATTCAGACAGCGCACATAATGATTCTCCTGGGTGAATGAAATGAAGCTTATTGAGAAGGCCTAAGAGGACTATTTTGGTAAGCAAGGGCAAGCTTTTCAAATCAGATTGTTAAGGCTGTTCTGTAAGTAATTTTGCTTAATATACTTATAACTGAGATCATTTGGACCCCACTGAGTGCAATAAGAATTTATGGTCAATGTAAAATCACGGTGGTCATTGCCAAATGCAGTGTAGGTGTGCAAGGATGGAGATACCTCGTCCAACGTCTTTATACAGTCCAGTCCAACACAAGGGTCAAGTTATGGATTGCATTTATGTTTATATCTTATGCTAAGCAAGACTGAGTTGAGACTGGCGTCTAAGGAAGGAGAAACAGGATCAAGGGGTAGTTTTAGAGAAACTTGGTGTTCACTGGTGGAATGTTCAGGAGCTCTGTGTACAACAGGAACTTGGGGGTCCATAGTATATTTGGAACTTCCCAGGAGGCTACGTGGAGACCTCACTCCTCTCAGGGTGTGAGTTACACATAGTGATGGGGCAAATCTTAGGTGGTTGTGGGCCTAGCTTCCAAGTGCATTTTATAGGAGTGAATGTGGGCAGGGATAAGGGGAATATGGGTGGGGTGGGAACATGGGCAGGGGTTGGAACATGGGGTGGGGAGTGGTCAAGTCCACACACGGATCACCAGCCTAGAGAAAAGAAGAAACTAACTCAGTGATGTAAGGAAGCGGGTCTTCACCCGGAGACTCTGGATCAAACCAGGTTCATTGGACTTTCTTGGTCATGAGTGGGTTAGGTCCGAGTGGGGATGGCCGGGTTTTGTAAATCTATACCTGAGTAAAATTTCTAAATGAGTAAAGACTCCCTAAAAGTGAATGTATGCTGTGACATAGGCGGGCAGTTCTAGTATTTACCCTCTGCCCTTTTGGTGGCAAATGTGAAATATGGTGCTAGGGGCTGTAACCTATGGTAGCCTCATGATTCTCAGCTAGCTGTGTGGATGAAGTGTTGGAACAGCTGCCACTGGGCTTTATAATAGCTAGAGTCAGTTATGGGGGGTAAAAAGACACTAATATATATATATATATATATATATATATATATATATATATATATATATATATATATTCATATTGTTAAGTTAGACTGTTCTGCAATAAATCAGCTTTCCAATATGTCGGCAAACAAAAAAATCCTTTAAATGTTTCTATTATTCCTTCTGTGTCTGATTAAGGTCAGTATGATTTCACATGTTCATGTAAATCAAATACTAGAAGATCACCCAGGGACCCAATTGCTACAGTGAGATTTATTGAAAGTTTGTCCGGAACCCAGTGCAGAAATTATTATTCATAAGTCATTTGCTTGCCTTCCAAGTTCATCATGTCTATTCCTTCAAATGCCAAGAGAATGCCACGGAAAAAAAAAAAAAAACCTATAAGGTCATTCTTACATAAAGAATTTTTTCTGGAATAAACAGTATGGAGACATTTTCTTCAATAAAAAAAATGTATATAATGTAAAGGAAAGGGGAAAAAAAACAAGTTTGCGAAATGACGATACTTAAATGGGAGCTCCAACCATTTTTATTTTCTCACTAGTGTAAGATTTTAAATAACTTAACAAAATTACTCATTACTTTCATTTTTGAAACATTTCTAGTTTTTGCCCAAATATGATGTTTTTAGCTGCATATTAACCATTTAAATGGGGTTCTCGCTCTTTTATCTGAGCCCCAATCTACTAGACAAACACCCCAACTCCTTATTATACTGCCTGCGGGAAACAATAGAATGGCTCAGTCTTAATCACCCACTCGGACATTCTCACTAATGAAAGGGTATGGAGCAATGGACTTCATTAGCTTTGCCATAAAGCGTCAGCTTAGTGTTGTGTTTGAGCAGAGAATGCCAGCCACAATATAAAAAAGGGGAGTTTATTGGGACAAAATTAGTTAAAACCATTTTTTTTGTCAACTGTATACAGTGCTGGGGGTTCATGGGAGAAAAATATGTTTATAAGACCTCTTCTTTAAGGTTGCTATCTAAAAAGTGTGATCACAGAGAATTTTGAGTTCTCATTAAATAGATTCATAAACTTCTACAGGACTATTATGTCATGCAAAAAATAAAAAGTAATTCCCTTTATATTTAAATCTCATTAACCGATATGTATTTTAAAAAAAAAAAAAAAAGATGTTAACATAAATATAACCTTTTATTCTGCATAATGAGTATAAAACCCATTCCAGTAAAGCTATTAATATTTTTATGTGGGTTGTTTTCAAAATGGTGGCAAATAAATGCAGACAGATGCTCCGGCAACATTTTAAAGATACCAGCTGTACTGAGAGTAATCGGAGACATTTGAAATGATCTTGGTACACGGAATTCATTTTATTAATACGATATTTGTAAATAGAAAAGTTAATCTAAATCGAAATGAAGAGCTAATGCGCTATTAGATTAGAGAGGAAATTGGATAGAACTTAACGGCAAAACTGAAACTTTGTTAACATGGAAACAGTAACTATACTTGGCTTTAGGTTTGTTCTAGAATGTATGGTTTTTAGAGGACCCTACCCTGTCTCCAGACTCGGGGTCTACTCACCAAAGGTTGAGTTAAGATGCTGCTTGAATCAAGTGTGTGAGGTCACATCTACTGAGATGCCTACAAACGGACTGGTCATCTGGCACATTGGGCTGCCGGCCATCATCACTACATACGCGCCCAGTGGCCGATCAGGTGCTGCAGAATATGCCTGGCCGCTCGGTACTCCAACAGGAAAAAGTAGTGTGTGGTCGCGCATATTCAGCTGTTAGCCTCACTGAGGTCATCAGGCGGTCACCAGCATAAAGAGTCAGGGGCACGAGGCCATCTCCAGCTCTGCCCTTACTTATGGATTCATCAATGTCAACTCTACTGGTAACGCCACCGGATTTCCGTTCGACTCAACTACCGGCTCATGTAGAGGTGTTGAAGATACAGCTCTCTCCGATTGGGACATTCTGTTCATTCTAATTTACAGACATAGACATTTTATTCTTTTGCGTTGAATGACCCCATCTGAACCCAGCCACAAAACCTGTCAAACCAATTACATTTCTCAAAGCCATCAGAATTCTTTTAGGTCGAAGATGTCCCATTATTGGAAATGTTTCACTTGACTTGCTGACTCAGGGCACCCAAAAGGAGCCGGTAAAAACCCCCAAAACTTTGACCACAATAACAAGTGGTGGGTTCTTAGATTTTATGGTAGGACAGGGTTGAAAGCATCAAGCCCAATTTAGATTAACGTGGTGGTTGCGGCCTACAAATGGCGGAACACAACGTTCCCAAACGTATCATGGAAGCCGAAGTGCAGATGTGATACATAATATCAGAATCACTGGTACATGGCAACGGGATTTTCTTTACACATCAGTAAATGCTGCCTTTATTCAAATCTAATAGTCTTATCGGAGACGAGGAACGTTATTAATACCACAATTCACAGATTGGAATACTGCAGCGGGTGCAATGACATTTGCTTCATCTATTTTACTGGAACAAGTGGCGAAGACATCACAGATTTATTTGAGTATCTCAGACAAACCTAAGGGAATCCATGGCTGCAGTTTAAAAACTGTTTTAATGAGTTTTGAGTATTTTATAAATTGTCGCTTGTTCATCTCAATAGGGTGCACATAAAACTGGACGGCCATCTGTCCCCGGCATCGGTTCCTGCCAGAATCCATGGACTTGGCAGGATTTCTGAGCCATATTTAAAGATGCATTCGACTTTTCTCACTATTTGATGTCACAAATTACAGACGCTGTTTAATATAAATTACTGCTTTGGAAAGAAGGGGACAATTTCTGAAAGGCTAATGTTTGTATTAAATTTGTGTACAAAGAAGGAATACTTTAGAGCTCCTGTCACGCATAATAGCGGACAAAAATCAAAGGGGATTTGGTAAAATGTACTACAGGCAAGATAGTATTAAAGAAAATAATTGGTAATGGATTTTTGATGATGTCTAACATTTCAAGTTAAGGGTTAAAATCAAGGACGGCTTGAAATATTGTGTAACAATGGCTAATATATACTGCTTAAAAACCCACAGTTCTAAATTGAAGTACATGATATAATTGTAATAGTTTTAGTAGACTTTATGTCTTATTAAAATAATATTCTGTGCAGAAAGAAGGAGAAACTTTAACCGAGAAAATCACAATAAACATGAATGAAGCAAGCGATTGCATTAAAAATTACTTTGCTTTAATGATAAAAAAAATCAGATTAGGACAGGAACAGGAAAAAAAAAATAGTGTCTTAATGTGTTTGGCGAGCAGGGCATATCACTGACGTATTAGCATATATTTCAATACGTTATTGCCGGGACGGGAACTCTCCGGGTTTGACCCAGAGAACTCAGAGACCCTGAAGAAGCACCACTTTTACAGGTCAGCAACCGAGTCCTCAGGGTTGCCGGGTCCTGGAACGGCCCACTCTCCTCCTATTTCCCCTTTAACTGGGGGGGTATTTCCCGACATCAGCAGACCACCCACCAACATCAGTGGGACCACCCAATGAGGTCAGTGGGCAGTCCTGGCCACGCCCCGGAAGGGTAGGCTCTTGGTAGGCGGAGCCCACAAGTTCCCAGTTATGGTTATTGCTGAAAGAAGCAGAGACATGCTGGATTTACCTCGGGCATCGCCCCAGGTCTTACTCATGGAAGCCTCCCTCTCCATACCCCCCGTCCTCACTGCAGAGCATCAGGATATGACATCACATCCCGGTCATACAACATCTCACAATGGAGGCTGAAATTCCCAATAACCAGTAAATCGAGAAGCAGCATATCAGAGCGACGGAGCGACCAAGAGGACGATCTTTCCCCCGATATTGCAGCTGAACTGCAACCTCCTGGATCTGCGGCCCTAGGTCTAGGTCAGAATACGCTGCTGGAAATAAATCAATTTACTGATTGTAACCATGCTCTTCTTTACCGTACATAGGAATTTCTTTAAAATTCATGTATTAAGATAAAAAACGTCCCTCCTCATCTACAGAGGTTGATAGATGAGACAGACATCGCAATGTGTGCTTTTTTCCGAGCGTACGTGTATCTATATGGCCATACATTACCGATGAACCGCATAACCTTGTTATTTTTGGGTGGTTTTTTTTGCTAAATTTTAGTGAATTTTTCATTCCTTTTTTTTAAGAAATATCTATTAAAAGGTTTCTTATGCTTTATGTTATGTTTTGTTATGTTTAAGTATTCTTTATTGTTTCTGAGTAAGTTGGATAGCCCCTGAAGAAGCTACCAATCAACCAATCAGTGTCCCCTCTCTAAGTCACGTGACCAAAAGTCGACGTCAATTTTATTTGGGCTCGCCATTCGAAAACAAGAGGCCCAATATCTCGAATAACCTACTTAAATCCTCTATTCCCCCGTTCAGTAGACAACACAGCTTTGAATGTCCCTTTCTAAACTGTTCTCCCCTATGAATATATACATTTTCTTTGTAAATAAATAACATTAAATAATCATCAGATGCTATAATTATCTAATTTTGACAAGTAATCAGCCCTACATTAAGTTTGCAAAGACTTAATGGCTCCACTTTATATCTCGGTCCTCGACACACGTTGTGTTGGAAGAGGAAGAGTTCGCTGCGCTTTTTTAATTATTGACTTAAATTAAGCAAGCAAAGTGTCATTTCTATATAACTTTTAACTACAGAATAATTAGACGCCCCGTAATTATACGTACCGTCTCAGCAATTAATATATTATGCTGTCTAAGTATTTAAATCTGATGAGAGTTCCTAATTATGTTTTTGAACCAGAAACGTCTGTCACGGAAACGCTGTTATTTTCGGTTGGAGCGAGCGCTCTTTATTTAACGTGTTTTTATATTTGGCGCGCGTATTTTCGCGAGCCAAGTATCAGGTCGGACATCGTGGAGAAATTAATTATAATCGTTCTAAACCACACATAAAAACGACATGAGGTCCGGCATTATACACAATGGGCTGGATTCAATGTCGGAGGTTCATTTAATGACATTCCAATCGGAAAAAGAATTCCCATTGTTCTATTACCTTTCGTACATAAAGAGACAGATGGAATCTTTAGTTAATATGTAGAAACTAGACTTGGATGCTGGTTTTGTGTTCATTTTTCGGAGAAAAAAAAAGTGGTCGTTTTTGGAAAACCCATTCATCTGTCTGGGTTGCCATGGAAACAATAAGTAAACGAATAGAAGAAGTAAAAATGGTGAGATTCTTCTCATGGCGCCCGCGGCGTCAGCGAATGAATGAACAAATGAAAAAATATTTTCATATTGAGCAAATGTGTTTTTTTAATGGGGAAACAGCTTATTGATCCAAGGAGAAATCTGACGGCCATTTTGGGGTCAAGAAGGAATTTTTTACCTGGTTAGTACAAAATTGGAAAAGAGCCAAACTGGGTTTTTTTGCCTTCTTTTGGATCAACAGCAAAAAATTTACAGATATAGGAAAGGCTGAACTTGATGGACGCATGTCTTTTTCTCAGCCTATATAACTATGTAACTATGTAATTCGTCCAATGTTCCATTCGTTCTTCGTTACTCGGACGAATGGACGAGACGGCATGAAAACACATTCGTTTTTGCAGAAGTCTAATAGAAATCTAGAATTTGCCATTAGATCGGCCCCCGTCTAGTCGCCCGTTTCTCCTGCTATAAAGACTCAAACCTTGGTCTCGTCTTAGATTCAGGAGCTGTATGTCTATCCCATGCATGTTTAATACCCTCACTGTATAACCCTCTACCACTTCTGCTGGGAGGCTGTTCCACTTATCTACTACCCTCTCAGTAAAGTAAAACCTCTTTACATTACATTGAACATTTAATTGGGCCAACACAGAAAAATCCGTAAGGTCGCATTGCCGGGACCTGCTTGCTCTGAGCAACAACTAAAGACTAAAGAAAGAAAAGTTGGGAAACAATTACAAGAAACACACAAAATATTTTCCTAATTTTATGTAATAATGACACGCTGACGATGATGATTCTCAGAATTCTATTTCCTAATGAACATTAACCCCTTAATGACAAAGCCCGTACACGTACGGGCTCAAAATGCATTGTTTTCAATGGGTTTAGGGACCGCCCATTGTCCTTAAGGGGTTAATATTCCCCGTGTGTTTAACCCCGATGGCCGGAGAATGCCTCTTGCCTAGTGCTGTTTACAAACACATTAGAAGCGAGAGATCTGCAAGCAGTCTCATCTATTGCAACAAGACGCTCCAGGGAAACATCTAAATGATCCGTTTAAATGGTTCTTGGTTGGATGAAAGCACTTGCTCTTTGGCCCTTATGCTTTGTACTGTACGTGAGGGATGTTTAAATGGATCAGTTAAACATACCCTGCCATGCTTAATTGGATTTAAATGCGCGGCATATTAAAATTGCACAAAGAAAGAGAAAGGTTTAACCCTGTCCTTGTTCTGACATTCGTTTTTTGGGGGGGAATATCCACACTGGCCAAAAAAACAGCATAGTACATTCTTTTAATATCCATTTTTTTTTTATATTCTAGGATTAACTAGTCCTCCAAATGACATAGCTCAGGTTTGAAAAAGAATAAGATGCTCTGGTTGGAAATAATGAGAATATTATGATTAAAATGCGATTTGGGGACCTCGGAGGTCTCTTCTTCAGACAGAATTCCATCAGTAGATAAGACCTCTGGGGCGTTGAAAAGTTACGCGATTCTACTTTTTCTCGGCGATCGCCCAATAAAAGGCATCACCTTGGGCAAAAGACCCCATCTTCTCTTAGACCAATACAGCTATACTTATTTTTCTTATTATGATTAGATTGAAAATGTATCTTTTTTTTCATTCCGCATTTAATTAAAACATATATATGGGTATTTTTTAAAAGAGATTATAATTAAGGTCAAGAATCATGTAACCGTATTCATGTCTCTTATAACAAAAAGCAAACAATGAACCGTTAATGACAATTAAACTCTTCACAGACGGCAGAAAGATAATCGTTATCATGTAACAATACCGAAAATAGCTAGTTTTCTTCCCAATCGTTATTTTCATGGAATCATTGCATTTGAGATTAGAAAAGAATAATTTAGCTTTATTCATTTACTATTTTTTTTTCCTGCTACCTTATTGGTCATGACCTATTCCTACGAAGAGTATGACCTCATATCTATCCCAATAAATGTCTTCTCGTTAACAAAAGAGTTTAACCCCTTAAGGACAATGGGCGGTCCCTAAACCCGTTGAAAACAATGCATTTTGAGCCCGTACATGTACGGGCTTTGTCATTAAGGGGTTAAGTTGCGATTCGGTGTTGAGATTATGAACAGCACAAGATGTCAGCGAGTACGGAAGAGCACAAGGGGCTGTTTACCTTCTCTGCGGCCATTCATGGGGATTATGTTTTTGTGGTTGGGAGCAAAATGCAGATTGTGAAAAGGGCACTTATAATTGTAAGCAGATTGGAACTTCCACAATCTGTTATATTTTTATTTAAAAAAAAACTATACTTTGTAAGAGAGTAGCCAGACTCCAGGATACAGGGTTATGTTAGGATACTCCCTACTATGTCAAATAAACATGTCGGGATTTAGAAAATCAAAGCATTTTCTGGTAGAACATTTACAAAGAGAAAAGGAACATATATACGTGTATGGAGACAACTTTACAGATACATTGAAGGGCCACCATGGGTTATCATGAACATAAGGATATGGAATGGGCTCTTGTAGACCCTGCAATGTAGGGTGTCCCATAGAGTTCTGGGGCCCCGGCCATCCTGTGTGCTTGCATGCTTCTTCTACATGTTTGATAATGAAGAGCTCATGTTCAACATCAAGCTGCTTGCAGAAGGACTTCTTGGGCAAGATGTCAGGGTGAGGCCATCTTATATCATGAAAATGTAGGCCGAATTCCGAGCCAGCCTCGTAGTATCTGGCACAGCGAGCCCATGGCTGAGGAGCAAGAGAATGACAAATGCAAAAAGCATCAGCCTCCCCAGGGGATAGTATATGGAATCATTTTTGGGTAGGAGGAACCTGTAAAAAGTATTTGGAGGGACATACCAGGGAACGTCTCGGGGTTTAACCCAGAGTCTCCGGGCGAAGCCTTGCTTCCCGGATCTCTGGGTCACTTGTTTTCATTCTCCTAGCAGGGGAGTGGCATTTAGCCACACCCACTCCCTATTCCTCCACCAAGCCTACATAAGCTTTGCCCCACCCCTTCATGAAGCCACTCCCTCAGAATAGGAAGCGCTCCTGGTAGCCTACTCTAGGAAGCTCCCAGGTTTAGACAAATGTCCCTCAATAACGTTTGCAAGGGGTCCATCCTGCATGGACCTTGCTCTTTAAACTTAGATGTTTCTCATACAGCAGTAGCGACAGACTGTACATTTCCTATGTTGTAAACACTTGGAATTAAAGTTGGAAAAATAAATTTACAGCCGTCCACATCATATAAAGTGATAGAGGAATGACTTTATGAAATGATGTCCTCTATCCAACGTGTACAGGACATTTCCACAAATTTCCCCTGAAGCCAGAGACAGTTTATCAAAGAGGATTCCAGCCTCTTCTTGATCTGATACTTAATAACTTCAATAATATAGCAACCTTCGCAGTGCATTTTTATCAACGCTATTGTTGACTTCTATTAATGTGTAAAATCCCATCCCCACTTCACAACATGAAGGAAAATTAAAAGGCAAAGGCCAAGTCCGCATTTTATTGCAATTCAAGGCTTGACTCTGGGGATATTCGTGGAGTTTCGCCTTGTAAGTAGAAAAAAAAAATGCAGAAATAAGGCAATTTCCCGATGCAAAATGCCAAAAAAAAAATCCCAAACTTTACCTGACGTTATGTTTTTAACCCCTTAATGACAAAGCCCGTACATGTACGGGCTCAAAATGCATTGTTTTCAATGGGTTTAGGGACCGCCCATTGTCCTTAAGGGGTTAAATGTTTTGCACATTTTTTTTACATTCCTAATGCAATTACATGTTATAGATTTTTTTTTTCTGTGTAATTATAAAAAAATACATAGTAGTTGGTTGTCAACAAATGTCGATAAAGTCCCAGAACGCTGTTGGGTATGATGCTGACGCCATTGCAAAATTATAATATTTTTTTAATAGAAAAATATCCCTTGGCTTCATAATTCCATATTGAGGAACTGAATAAAATCTCTGTATTTTAACATTTTAGGAGCACTGACAGGTGAAGTGAATAACGTGGATAATCATGGCGCCTGTCAGTGGGGGGATATATTAAGCAGCGAGTGAACATTTCTTCCTTAAAGTTGATGTGTTGGAAGCAGGAAAAATGGCCGAGCGAACGGATCCGAGCAACTTTTTTGACAAGGGCCAAATTGCAAGGGAGTGATGTTTGGCCATGCCCACTTCCTACTCACTCCCCTCCCACTCATCATCCACTTAAGACTGTCTGGGGATAGCCCCTCCCCCAAAACCTAGTCACATCCCAATAAAACCACTCCCCTAGAAGAAGGAGAGCTCCAGGTAGTCAACCCAAGAACGTTTCCCAGATACGACCATGTCATCATCTAAATGACTTCACGCAGATAGACATTCTAAGCAAAAAATGGGAAGCCATTTTGAATTTGCTGCTACACTGACTCTGCTGAATTAAAAACGTGTAGGTTGTTAACAATTAAAAAAGAAAAAAGCATCTTAAACATTTCTGTCCTATTGGATCCAAACTCACAGATCTGCTTTACCTGCTAGAGAGCTCAGTTATTGTCCAAGATGGTTTATATAAGCATCATTGCGATGAACAAGCATCTCATCTGCTACCCATGTTGTACTTTGGCACACGGGCCAACAAATTATGTCTAGAAACTACGTCCAATCGTTATCGGCAACGGACAGATGAAGACACGTTTCTCCAGATGCGGAGGAATAGATCGCATGTCAACAGCATAAGGCAACAAGTGTCGTTTCTCGTATTCTTCAAATATCCGCGGAAAATCGTAATCCTTGGCTCGTGTTTCTAAACAGACCTCTTATTAGCATCAAATGATAAGGGCAATAATCTCATGTTCTGTCTACTTCTGCCAGGCTGACTGCATGAGTTACCAAATGGTAGACCATATGGCTGAAACGCCAAGGGTTGGTGGCAAGGGCCGCATATATATACATTATAGGAAATCTTTGTGCCCTCAACATGGGGATAAATGGAATGCACCATCAAAAGAATACACAAACCGGAAGTCTGAGAATGGATACATTGAGTATTTTATAAATAAAAACTGTAAACTTTATATTAACAGACGTTCAAGCAAATAAATCCAGGTTTCATATCTTCTCATGTATTCTCTGTGCATTTGAAATGGGGACGATAGATATTAAACCTAAACCGTGTTGGAAACATTATCCAGTACTTTGAAGTTTAAAAAAAAATATGTATTATCAATAGAATATTGCGCAATTGCTCGGTCTACCATTTCCAATACGAGTTGCGTCTCCCATATAAGATAAACGGAATAACTGCCTCCTGGCGCTCGCTAGAACAAGAATATCCAGCATAATAAATAGTTACACTATTCATCTTGTTATGTTTAATAAATGACAAATTCTCTCTGTGCGGGCATTTATTTCTGGGCTGACACAGAGTAAGTGCATTAAATCATTGGTAATCATTCTAAGGAGGACTCTTCAGGCTTGTGTTGGTGACTGTGATGTAATGATACACTAAGTAAAACAACAGGAGGGATTTCAATAAATGAAATCTGGGGGGGAAAAAAAGAGAATATCATGTGTTTCGGAGAAGTCTCATTAATCAAACACGGAAAGTCCTTTCATATCAAAGGAAACTTTATACCCTTGACAATAAAAATATGAAAAAGTTCTGGAAATGAGAAATGTGATATTGGATTATTCATAATAAAACAGAGAAAGAAGAAAAAAAATAAAGTTGAGCGTTCTTTCATTCAGCGCTTGGGAGTAAAAGCATGGTTACGTTGACATGGCGTAGAGCATTTCCGATGGCCAAAAAAGTGGGTCTTCTGAGGATATGACATCATGAACAATTTGTGATGTCACGACCTATTGATAGATATTTATAGACTTAAATAAGGCATTTCCAAGGAGATGTATTTTGTTTGCAGAACCATTGATGGCATAGACCATGAACTCGGCAAACCCACGCCTTGACCGAAAAAACTAATGGTGGACTGGTGGCTCACTTGCGTCCAAGGAAGACTATTCTCACTATAAGTTTTGGGATTTTTGTGTGTTAGAGAATACATAAGCATAAATTGAGAAGTAGACATGTCGTCAGTTCACACGGCCAAATATATATTTCATCTAAAGATGTTTTTTGTCCATGGACCTCTTTTCTTGATGACAACCTAGATGGTCGGCCACATAGTCAATAAAGAGATTAAAATGTAAGCTGAATCTTGACTATTTAATTAGTAAGGGATCTGACCAGGCTTTAGAAGAGTTTTCTAAAAAAAAAAAACTGTTAGACGCACAAAAGAACTTCAATATGCAGCCGACCTTTGCAGGTTTCTTCTCGGCTCTCTTGATGGCATGCAGCAGCTGTGCTATAAATCCCTCTACTCCTGGAATGAGCTACAGAGAGCTGTATATTTAGAGAAAATTATGGCCAGATAAATTCTACCCTCCGAAATGTGATCTGACAACAATGTACTCAATTTTTTAATGGAAGTAAATCTGTTTCCATGGTCAAACGTGGAAGTCTGATTTAACCTTTCGAGCACCATTGTGCTCCAATGCCTTGCCTTCCTTAAGAAGACAATAGATCAATTCATGATTTATAAAAAGAATTTTTTCGTTTTTGGGTAACTTGGTTCCACTTGATCATCCAATGAACTTATTTCCCTCTCCTTCGTATGTTATCTTCCTTAAATATTTCATGTTCATATTCTTAGCATTTTATCTAAAATTTGCATTTAAAAAAAAAATTATGGTACTATATAATGGTACCTGTTTTCTATTTCCCTTAATGAGCTTGATATTAAGCTTACCCTTTGCATCCTGCAAGATACATGAAATCCTCGCCAGACGCTGCAATTTGGGGACGCAACCTTCATTCAAAATATGACCACTGATGGATGGCTGCGATACGTAATATGTGCGTTTATTTGTTTTTATTAGCGGAAAAACATCCGGGGAGAGAACCCATCTGTCAGTCTCATGTAAACAAGCCAGCACAATTCAAAAAGGGAAAAGAAGTTGGCATTCACGTTGCATGATCTGAACGAGGTCTTTGCCACAGGGCATCTGTCCACTTTAGATAAGCCACCTCTCAGCTCATTCTCGTGGAATAAAACGCAAATGATTTTGCCCATCTGCACTGACATTGACCAGTGCCTAGTGATATAGGCAAAAAAAAAAGTGACATTTAATTTACAAATCAAATGCCTAAAAATAAATTAAAGATAATAATAATAATAATAATGTAATAATAATAATTATTATTATTATTAATAATAATAATATATTATTTATTATTATTATTATTATTATTATTATTATTATTATTATTAATTTATTTTTAGGCATTTGAGTTGTAAATTAAATGTCATTTTTTAAAATAATATTAATAATAAAAATATATATATTATTATTAATAATAATTTGTATTATTATTATTATTATTACATTATTATTATTATTATTATTATCATTAATTTATTTTTAGGCATTTGAGTTGTAAATTAAATGTCATTTTTTAAAAAATATTAATAATAATAATAATAAAAATATATATTTATTATTATTAATAATTTTTATTATTATTATTATTACATTATGATTATTATGATTATTATGATTATTACCATTAATTTATTTGTAGGCATTTGAGTTGTAAATTAAATGTCACTTTTTTTGAAATCCCCGATTCCTATAAACAAATATTTAATATTTCTTCAATATCTCCCATATAAATGCATTCTTGGTGCTTTGCATCAAAAACTGCATGATGCTTAAAAGTTTGGATTTCAGTACAGTATCCCTGTAATATTTTACTCAAAAATACAGATAACGCTCACATAAACATCATAAACAATTGGAAACAATAATGTCAGCGGAAGCAATATAAATTGTGATATGGATTCATCTAAAGGCTACTGTTTTCATTAAGAAAGTTAAACATGGCAGTATATGGTATTTTGCAGAGCATGTCCATAATGACTTAATGCAGTGCGGGTGTTTAACCGGAGGGGAACGTGGTCTAGAATTACTTTCAGTGGTCAAAACCTTTAAATAGAATCATAGAAAAAGACCCATTCGGCCCCCGTCTAGTTGCCCATTTTTTTTCTGCTGTAAAGATGCAAACCTTAATCAGTCGTTGGTCTCGTCTTAGATTCAGGAGCCGTATGTCTATCCCATGCATGTTTAATACCCTCACTGTATTATCCCCCAAGACATCTGCTGGGATGCTGTTCCATCTATCTACAACCCTTTTCAGTAAAGTAAAAGGTCCTTTCATACCATCCAAGCCTCTGACCTTCCAGTTTAAGATTACGTCCTCTTGTAACGTTTCTCCTCCTTTGAAATAAACTTCCATCCAGTACGATACAATGAAGTCCTTGGCTCTTGTGATGTAAAATTAGATCAGGTCTAAATTAGAAGCATGATGTAACTGTTCAGCCAAAGTTAAATTAGCCAATGAGGATAATGTATCTCAGAATTATTCATTTATACTGAAAGCTCTTAAAAGCCTATTCATTGTCTCAATGGAACATCACATTTCTCCGACTGACAATATTTGGGGCGATACCAGCAATTAAATCAGGATTTTTTACGTTATGTTTTTTTCTCATTGGTAGAACAGAAATTTTACTTGCCCCCCCCACATATTTTTATTTTCTCAACCATTCGGTTTAATATTTACAAGAAAAACCTAGTTTCAAGGTTGTCGTTATTGCCAGCAAAGCAGTGAAGGGAGAAATCTCCTTGTACCCGCCGTGTTATTGCACATATCAGTTCTACATCACACTAAGCTGGCTTTGTCTGACCATCCATGGATATGATTTCAATTTGGCGGCCACCAACGAGTGACACCAACCCGAATCAGACCGCAACACGGAGAGAAGTCAATGACCTGAGATGTTCAGCTGTGCAGCTCAATGAAGAAAAGACGCCCAAGTTCAGATAGGGTCAACGGCTGAGCTACAAGGCTCTCGGTCAATGTTCGAGAGGGGCCAGATGTGTTGGGTTCCATTATAATGAGAGAAACAAGAAAGTTATCACAAGAAAAAAAAACAATTTGTCCGACCTTTGAACTTTTCGTACATTGTCCTGGTCACATGACCAGTAGGGTTTATAAATAATGCGGCCTAGAAAAAAAAAACAAAAAAACACTAAATTGCTAAAAACTGAACTGATTAAATTATCACTTCTCTAGAATGTCCAGACATTTAAAAGTAACACAGAAAATGAACATTAAAAAAAATGCAGAAATGCTATAATTTTATTTTATTTTATTTTTTTTAAAAAGGAACATTTTCCGCCACCCAGCTAGGATCAATTAAATCTTATCCATTAGGACAATTTAATGAACTAGCTTCTCATATTATTATTACAATTTTGACAATTTCGCCAATCCACAAAGGTACATAATGTTCCAGCTGCTTAAACCTAATAAAAAAAAAAAAAAAGGGGGGGAGGACAATGAAGAAAGAAAGGTTTTACGCAGAACATATTGCTCTTATTTTTACAATTATGACTGTCGTGAATTTGTGAACGGTGCTATTAACTTAATTGATATATTTAAAAAAAAAAAAAAAAAAACCTCCCAGCTCTTAAAATCTTTCTATAATAGTCGAGGATTTTGAATGATCTATGATTATAAGCGTATGAACTGTAAATATCAAAGTCCACTTATCTCTCTGACTCTAAAACGCGGCCCTAAGTGAAGTTTATTGTCTTCTTTTATTTAAATTTGATTGAAAATGCATTCTCTGATGGTAGAGCTGTCACGATTACATCCGACTTACTCGATGGCTCATCTCATCTCTATTTTCAGAGTCAAGGCGTTAAAGTCATTTTCTAATTTAGGCAATATAGAAGTAAGGGTACTTTTCTATAAAAATGTTAAAAAAAAAAATGAATTATGTAAATGTGATGATCTTCTCTCCTCTTAAACCCTCTTTATCGGCACGGAAAATATGAAGATATTTTATATATATAATATATTTAGAATAAATAAACTGGTGAATGGAAAGCGTTTTTGTAATCTTAGAAAAAATGAGCACATACAGAATAAATATATTATATAGAAAAAAGATTTTTTACCCTAAAATCGATAACTTACTCTAGATCAACCCAAGATTAAGGATTTAGTCCATACAAACAAAACATTTAAGAACGCAGTATTAAGAGCTGAACAATTTGGGAAGTGGGTTTTTCCAAAGTGGTTATTTACGGGATCAAATTTTATTTGAATGCAGTGAAGGTTCTAGTGCTTTTATTACCCGCAAAAAAATCACCATTATATTGTTCTTTTATTTTATTATATTATTATTTTATTTATAGTATTCTATATTGGCAAGAACCCATTCTAAAATGAAATATTGCAACAATTTCACAATTGCGTGATTATGGACGAATTGTTTCCATTAAATCAGAAATCATTATATTTTAATGTTTACTAAATTAATCAAATTTTCTTAGAATTTCTATTCAAATAGTTTGTTCAAAGTTTTGACTTTGTAAACCTAAGTAAATCCCCATATTAGTAAAAAGAAAAGTGCTGGGAGATCCTTATGTATATTTTAAAGGGTCAAAAGGAACCTTTCCTCAGTATATTCTGAAAAAAGAGTATTCTACAATTACTTATGGTTAAGAAAAAGATCAATAACTTATTAAGGTCTTTACAGCAGGAAAAATGGGCGACTAGATGGACCAAATGCAGGTGCGTAACTAGAAACCACAGGGCCCTGGTACACATCCATGCTCACATACATAAATACAAACACATATACATACATCCCACTCGCCCCGCCCCCGCTTAACTCTCACCGCTCCTGCAGCTTTCTGTCCAGCTGCTGGACATACTGCTCATACTGTGCGAAGAGCCTCAGTTTCACCGCAGGGTCACGGGATATTCCTGTCTCCCTATAGCTTAGAAAAGGCCCTTCCGACCTGGCCCACACCGGGCCCTTTCGAAACGGTTTAAAATCGGTAGGAGGAGAAAGGAGCAAGGGGTCACACCAAGCACCCTGTAGTTATGCCACTGACCAAATGAGTCTAATCTGCCATTAAATTCAATGCTTCTAATATGCAGTTGGTCCAAGCCAATGCTTAAAAAAGAAAAACTAAACTTAGCGATTAAATTAGCAAATTAAACCGCGGGCAGAGGCGCTCGCAGCCCTCCATTTTGACTTTTGTGTGAAATATACCAAATGGATAAGCTTGTTTTTTTTATTAAGTAAATTGATTTGACCTACAGTTAAGTCCTTTCTCCATAAAACTGTGTTTTTGGTATGAACAAATGACCTTTCAATAAGAGCCGTGTATTAGATCACAATGCTTTATTACTTAATGGTATTCTGCTTCTTGCTTATTGTGTTTCTTTGACTTTTCGGAATTAATAAAACGCTGGTCTATTATTGCATTAAAAGTAATTCATTTAGGGTTTTGCAAAGCTTTAAACTACATATTGGGTTGTAATTTAGTCTGGTTATGGATTAAAAGGGATGCCACAGCCTTGATATAACCTTTAATGCATTTTAAAGGGACGGGCCCCAAAGATCCCCGAAATACCGTACAAAACATATTGGAGACGCTCACCAAGAACGGACAGGCACAAGAAAGCCAGAAAGTTTCAAATATATTTTTATATAGAAAAATAAAATGCTTATAAATAATAAACAGGTTGGTATAAAATCATCTTTTTTCTTGCAAATTTTTTATTTTTCAAAAATTCTAATTCATTTTTAATTAAGAATGAATGAATGAATGAATGAAGAAAGTTGAAAATTATTTGCTTCCCAAATACAATTATTGGATGGATACATTTTCTACCAAATTCTGTCCTTTCTTCAAATGAAATGTAAGATTATTGGGATGGAAATGGTTAAGATCTCTATTATTATTTAATCACTGATGTGCTTCACTTCATGGTGTTGGTTGTTGTGATTAATTAAGATCATTATGAAAATTTTCATTCTCAAGGGAATTTAGTGGTTCCTCTCTGTTTGTTGAATATTCTTCTAGGTTTGGTAAAGAGGACTCATGAATATTTTATTTTCTTATTATTTTTTTGCTTCACGTGGCTGAATTTGGCCTTTGCAGTCAACTCTACATACCCTGCCTTAATGTACCCTCTCCTCTCGAGATGTCACCAAAAATGTAACCAAATCTTTTGTTTTCTGTTCATATTTTTTTCTGATTTCCTGTGAAGTTTTGTCTAATTCAAATATTGTTTCAAAACCTTATTACAATAAATTCTCTGTCAACCTACATATAACAACCTCCATCGATGCGTATATTATTACTAGACTTGGGCACCAGGGGGCTCTTCGTGTTCGTCTTCGTGCTCGTCTTCGGGGGAAAAAAAATCTTCGTATTCCGCGAATATTCGCCCGTTCCTGTCTTCTCTTCGGGCGAATATTCGCGGACATTCTTCGTGCTCGTTTAATCTTCGTTTTCCTCCTGGTTGCCTAGCAGGGGTTAATACGGGGTTAATAACACATCACAGCAGCAGCAGCTGCCGTGAAGGTACGTGTGTGCAGCTCTATTGGTCGTTTCGGCAGGGGGCTGGTCTGGCATCAACGAGTGAATTGCAGAACTGCAGAATGCACTTCATTCGTTGATGGCAGGCGAGCCCCCTGCCGAAACGACCAATAGAGTTGCACACACATACCGAGGTGTACTGTCCATAGATGTTTAATAAAAGAATAGGGAATATTTTACATTTTTAAATTGATTTTGGACCACTTTACATGCCTAACATTTGCTACCTATTTACAATGGCATACTTTGCAACAACCCAACTTACTTATTGGACAGGACTGGAAAATAGCAGGACTGTCCACCAAAATCTTGGGTGTGTTGGCAGGTATGCTGATGGAAAAATGTTGGACAAGAACTAAAAAATAGCTTAGGGTTAATGTACGGTTATGTTTAAGATTAGTAGCAGTGCACTGGTTTGGTTAAAGATGGATTATGTCTAAATAATAATAATTTAATTTTAATGTTTTTTTTTAAAAAAAAATAGGGGTTTATTTAAATGTATTTTAAAGTTAGATTTATTATTTAGTACTTGATTATATTTATTAAATGTTTATAGTAGCGTTACCTACCGAGCTATACCTACCTATGTGTATTTGCATTTTGCATACCTAGTTTAGCTAAATTAGATGGGACAGGACTGGAAAAAAGCAGGACTGTCCCTGAAAAAGTTGGGTCTGTTGGCAGGTATGTGGATGGAAAAATGTTATAGGGTGAAGTGTGAGTTATAGTGTTAATGTAATGCTATTAGTGAGTGAAGGCCAGGGCAAATAACAAGGAAAAGGTCCTTGTGTTTTGTGCATTGTAAGTGTGTGTGTATGTGTGTTATGTGTGATGTCACTGTGTGTTATATGTGTTATATGTGTTATTGTGTGTGTTATGTTTGGTTGGTTGTGTATCAGAAGGAAAATAATGAAATGGAAAAGGAAATGGGAAAGGCAAATGAGTGGGCAATTGGCGACCCGCTCACCTGTTTCACCCCAGGGCAAAGCACCCAAACACTGTCAGTCTTAGACGTTTGGCAGCAGACTTCCAGAGCTCAGACACAAGGCCCTAGCGTAAGCTGGCCACTCCGGCGGAGGTAGCAGGCGTTGCCACACCGCAAACAGAGGCAGCCAGGGGGGAGAAACTGCCCTTACCATTAGGGACATTTTGGGCATGACTCTAGCCAGGAAGCGAACTGGCAGAGAAGAGATGCTGGCACCACCACCAGCAGCAGCATTGAAAAGGCGAATGAGTGGGCAATTGGCGACCCACTCACCTGTTTCACCCCAGGGCAAAGCACCCAAACACTGTCAGTCTTAGACGTTTGGCAGCAGACTTCCAGAGCTCAGACACAAGGCCCTAGCGTAAGCTGGCCACTCCGGCGGAGGTAGCAGGCGTTGCCACACCGCAGACAGAGGCAGCCAGGGGGGAGAAACTGCCCTTACCATTAGGGACATTTGATTCATGACACTAGCCAGGAAGCGAACTGGCATCGAAGAGACACTGGCACCACCACCAGCAGCAGAATTGGGAAAGGCGAATGAGTGGGCAATTGGCGACCCACTCACCTGTTTCACCCCAGGGCAAAGCACCCAAACACTGTCAGTCTTAGACGTTTGGCAGCAGACTTCCAGAGCTCAGACACAAGGCCCTAGCGTAAGCTGGCCACTCCGGCGGAGGTAGCAGGCGTTGCCACACCGCAGACAGAGGCAGCCAGGGGGGAGAAACTGCCCTTACCATTAGGGACATTTGATTCATGACACTAGCCAGGAAGCGAACTGGCATCGAAGAGACACTGGCACCACCAGCAGCAGCAGCAGCAGCAGAATTGGGAAAGGCGAATGAGTGGGCAATTGGCGACCCACTCACCTGTTTCACCCCAGGGCAAAGCACCCAAACACTGTCAGTCTTAAACGTTTGGCAGCAGACTTCCAGAGCTCAGACACAAGGCCCTAGCGTAAGCTGGCCACTCCGGCGGAGGTAGCAGGCGTTGCCACACCGCAGACAGAGGCAGCCAGGGGGGAGAAACTGCCCTTACCATTAGGGACATTTGATTCATGACACTAGCCAGGAAGCGAACTGGCATCGAAGAGACACTGGCACCACCAGCAGCAGCAGCAGCAGCAGAATTGGGAAAGGCGAATGAGTGGGCAATTGGCGACCCACTCACCTGTTTCACCCCAGGGCAAAGCACCCAAACACTGTCAGTCTTAAACGTTTGGGAGCGGACTTCCAGAGCTCAGACACAAGGCCCTAGCGTAAGCTGGCTACATTGGCGGAGGTAGCAGGCGTTGCCACACCGCAGCAAGTGCAACCAGGGGGGAGAAACTGCCCTTACCATAAGGGACAATTAAGGCATGACACTAGCCAGGAAGCGAACTGGCAGAGAAGAGATGCTGGCACCACCAGCAGCAGCAGCAGCAGCAGCAGCAGCAGCAGCAGCAGCATTGGAAAAGGCAAATGAGTGGGCAATTGACGACCCGCTCACCTGTTTCACCCCAGGGCAAAGCATCCAAACACTGTCAGTCCTTGGCGTTTGGGAGCGGACTTCCAGAGCTCAGACACAAGGCCCTAGCGTAAGCTGGCTACATTGGCGGAGGTAGCAGGCGTTGCCACACCGCAGCAAGTGCAACCAGGGGGGAGAAACTGCCCTTACCATAAGGGACAATTAAGGCATGACACTAGCCAGGAAGCGAACTGGCAGAGAAGAGATGCTGGCACCACCAGCAGCAGCAGCAGCAGCAGCAGCAGCAGCAGCAGCAGCATTGGAAAAGGCAAATGAGTGGGCAATTGACGACCCGCTCACCTGTTTCACCCCAGGGCAAAGCATCCAAACACTGTCAGTCCTTGGCGTTTGGGAGCGGACTTCCAGAGCTCAGACACAAGGCCCTAGCGTAAGCTGGCTACATTGGCGGAGGTAGCAGGCGTTGCCACACCGCAGCAAGTGCAACCAGGGGGGAGAAACTACCCTTTCCATTAGGGACATCTGAGGCATGATTTCAGCCAGGAAGCGAACTGGCAAAAGATACTGGCACCACCACCAGCAGCAGCGTTGGAAACGGAAAAAGGTGAATGAGTGGGCAATTGACGACCCACTCACCTGTTTCACCCCAGGGCAAAGCATCCAAAGACTGTCAGTCCTAGGCGTTTGGGAGCGGACTTACAGAGCTCAGACACTAGGCCCTAGCGTAAATTGGCTACACCAGCGGAGGTAGCAGGCATTGCCACACCGCAGCAAGTGCAACCAGGGGGAGAAACTACCTTAAACATTAGAGAGAAAAAATTTAACTTTCCAAGCTAAGAGCTGGGTAACCCAATTTGGGCAGATTGAATTTAAGAAAGGCAATCTGCTCCATCAGATGAGGTGCCATGCGTGAGCGCTGTGGACTCAGTATGTTTCCAGTCATAGAAAACACGCGCTCACTTTGAACAGTGGTTGGCGGACATGATAGAAGCTGCTGCGCAACCCATGAGAGTGCAGGCCACACACTCTTCTTTTCATCCCAGTAGCTAAGAGGATCAACATTAGGAGCAGAAGGAACTTCACAGAGGTAAAGTTTGACCATTTCAGCAGCACTACTCTCCTTTCTGCTGCTAGCTCTGTCAGATGGTCCAACTATACTGCCAAGTGCCTCTTCCCAAAACGCAGCTGCTCCACTCAGCTGTGTTGTGCTGCTTGTGGCACTGCTGCTGATGCTGCTGCTAGGGGTAGCAGACCACATCATCTCTTCCTCCTCCTGCACCTCACCCTCCTCGGACAGCATTCCCATTTTACGCTGCCAGTCACGCACCTTGTTGACCAATTGCTCCCGGTAGCTACTGAGAACATTGAATTTCAAAGCTAGCTTTCCCTTAATTCTTGGATCACAAAGGCACGCTAGCATCATTTCGGGACTCTCTTCCATTCGCTTGCGAAGGTGTACTTTTAGCAGATCCTTCAGCTTCCTGACTATGGCTGCTACGTCAGGATGTAGAGTGCCACCTTGAACAGCCTCACGGTTTCCAAGGAACACATCCATCTTGCTGCCTAGATGGGAGAACACTGGGATTACCTGGGCCAGACTGGCAGTGTTTGAGCTTAAATTTTCTGTGGCATCCCTGAATGGTTTAAGGACTGCCACTAGCTGGGCGATCACTGTCCAATCCTCCCTATTCAATGGAGAGGTAATCCCAATATTGTGCTCTGAGGCAAGATTATGGATTGCCCTCTGCTGCTCCAAAATCCTCTCTAGCATGTCTAACGTGGAGTTCCACCGTGTACTGACATCCTGACGTAGGCAGTGTACGGGAAGACCTGACCTCTCTTGCTCTTCCCTCAAAAGTTGGCTAGCCTTAACACTATGGTGAAAGTGCCCAGCGATCTTTCTGCAGCGGGACAGAACTACTGCTGCCACATTAGTTCCTTCTGACATTGCTGCCTTCACTACAAGATGGATGATGTGGGCTGCACAGCGCACACCAACAATATGACCATCTCGCAGCGCTTTCACCATATTGGCACCTCCGTCAGTTACCACAAAACCAACTTCAACATTGGTGCCCGCCTCTGCTCCCACCCAAAGGCTAAACATTTTCCTCATCGCATGCAGAATGTTTTGGGAAGTGTGCTTTTCATCCATCACTTCTGCATGGAGAAGGAAAGATCGGTAGCCTGCTGCAGCAGCTTCCTTAGACACACCGGGCTGCCACCAGTGTGCTGTCAAAGAAAGAAAGGCATGCTGGCCGCTAGGTGCACTCCACAAATCTGTAGTGAAATGAACAGACTGACCAGCAGCCTTGGAAAGCTCCTCTTTCACTGCTGCAACACAGGACCGATACAATGAGGGGACAATGTTCCTGCTGAAAGTGGAACGTGACGGAACTGTATATTGTGGAGCCACAGCCGCCATCAATTGTTTGAAAGGCTCCCCTTCGATCATAGAGAAGGATGCCCCTCCAACAGCAATGAACTGACCAATCAGTCGCGTTACTTTATTGGCCTGCTGTTTGGGCATTGACCTTTTGGATTGGAATGCCACAAATTGTTCCAGGGTGGGCTGGACATGCAGTGCTCCAACCTGCCTTGGTCTCTGGCTGCCAGCACTAGTTGCTGCTGCTGCTGCTGCTGCTATTGGCTCAGAAGAAGAAGCTGTTGGGGTTTTTCCACGGCCACCAGCTATGCTGCCTGCACTAAGTTTTACCTCTGCATCTTTCCCCAATAGCACAGCGTTGTGTTGAGTGCTGAGGTGATGCTTCATGCTAGCACTGGTAAAATGGCCAGACACTTTCCCTCTGCTTATTAGCTTCCCACAATGTTTGCACTTTCCATAGCGCCCTTCTTCAACATTTTCAAAGTGCTCCCAAATTGGGGCGCGCATAGCCTTGGAGTGTGCCTTGGGTGCTGCTCTTACTGCTCGGGGTGGATCAACAGAGGCAGAACTAGTGGTGGTGGGACTGGTGGTAACAGTACTGGCCATAGTGGGACTGCTAATTGCTTTAGATTTGCTAGGTTTTGCTGCTGCTGCTGGTGGTGGTGATGGTGATGATCGTAGCGGAGAAGGTGGAGGCTCAGGGGAAAATTGTGCACTAGTCATTTGGACACTGCTCCCTGAGGAATCTGATTCCTGACCACTCATCTCCTCTACTTCCTCTGGCTCATAGTCTAGCTCTTCATTAGCCAGATCGAATGGAATTCCTGCTAGGCTGGAGCTAAGACTGATATCGTCGTGAGACTCGTGACTAGTAGTAGTGCGAGCAGGAAGAATAGACTCTGCACTTGGCCTCTCAGTCTCAGGCTCCTCTGCTACCTCGCTAGGTGGAGTTCCACTATGTGTAGCCCTCTCTCTAACTGTCTTTACAAAAATTTTGTAAGGACTTGGTGGCTTGCTAGAGGTACTAGGAGGACATGGCGTGGCGGTACCAGTGGGAACAGTAGGCGCAGCACTAGTGGTGGTAGAGGCGGGGGTGGTGGTGGTGGTGGTTTTCCCTACAAAGGAATGAGATCGCTTTGGTTTGGGACCCCTCTGAGTCTTGCTGCTAATTTGGCTCTGCTTGGTACCTTGCATGCTGCTGGTGGATGGGGAAGATGCTGCTTGGGGCAAAAGGCACTTCTTTTTAGTCACTGGGCTGGTACTACTTGTGCTACCCTTTAACTTTGAACGTGCTTCTGGTGCTTTAGGCTTTCCGTAAAAAACCATAGAGCTTGTGGGCCTAGCCGCACTACTACTGCCTGCTTTTGGTGCCTTTCCTTTACTTGATGATCCTTCAAGCAATGCTTCCCCAAATGATAAGCGAGAGCTTGGCCTACTTGGCCGACTAGACTGACGCAAAGGCTGCATCTTAGAGCTGGTGGTGGTGCTGGTGGTGGTGCTGGTGGTGGTGGTGGTGGTGGTGGTGGTGGTAGATGGAGCTTGTCCCTCCTTAGTCCCAAAAGGAGGATCCATTTCAAATTTTGTGTTGTGTGTGTAGTGTAGTGTAGTGTAGTGTAGTGTAGTGTTTAAAAAACTATAAAAAAAAAATAAAAAAATAAAAATAAAAAAAAGGAAAAACGAATTAAAGACAAAAAAATTAGAGGAAGTTCTCTTCAGTGCTACTGCTTAAAAAGTAAAACTATGCACTACTGCACTGTGCTGTGTGCAATCTGCCAAAATCCTAAAGTTATTTAAATTATTAACTCAAGATTAACTATTTAATAACTAGCAGTATTTTATTTTTAATTTGAATTTACACGGGCCTAAGAGCTTAGCCTACTACTATGCTAGCCTAAAGCTATATTTCCTTACTATAAGTCTACCTCTAGGCAGACGCTCTCAAACCCACTAAGCTAAAGTGAGGTTAAATCAGATTCAGTATATGATTTATTAATTAATATTAAGTTATATAATATTAATAGATTAGAACTAATTTACTTATATATTATGTATTATAGATAGAAGAATATAGATTATGAATTAGAATTTAGAATTAGAATTACTTATATTATAGATTATGAATTAGAATATTATTATTTATAATATATTATAGATTAAGATTAAAGAAGATTAGAATTATTTTAGTACTACAGCTAGTAGCTTGAAGCTTTGCTTAGTACAGCTCGTCACAGTCAATTTTTCTTGAAAAGAATTAGAAATAAAATAAAATGTCACAGCAAAACAGTTATCTTCACTGCTTGCTGCACTCACTAGCCCAACAAGTTCACTTCACTGATGGACTGAGGTGAGCAAAACACTAAGGGTACTTTTAATAAAATTGAAATAAAATGTAAAATAAATGAGAAAATCTTTGCAAAACAGTTAACGTCACTGCTTGCTGATCAAAAAAAAACACAGCACTTATGCGGCTGCACTCACTAGCCCAACAAGTTCACTTCACTGATGGACTGAGGTGAGCAAAACAAATGAAATAAAATGAAAGATTAATTAAGAAAAATTGACTTGGTCTCTTACTGTTGCTAAAACAAAGCACAAACTATAGAGCTGCAGCACCAGTACTAATAAGATTAGCTGAACTATACGCTAGTAGTAATTAATTAATATTATTACTTTTATTTATAGCTAATTTAATTAACTATTAAGATAAGAAAGAATTAGAGAATTATTGATATTACTGATTTTAGATTAGACACTAGTAGATGTTCTGAATGTCTACAGTACACTCTACACTAGTATACTATTACTAACTATAACTGACAAATATATATATTTTATAATGAATTCAATTATTAATTATATTAATTAATATTACTGATTTTAAATTAGACACTAGTAGATGAATGTCTACAGTACACTCTACACTAGTATACTATAGTATATATATATATATGACTGACAAATATATATATATATATAATATTATAATGAACTATTAAATTATAGATTCTATTAAATTGTAATTTATAAATTCTATTTAATTTATTTAAGCAGGACAGGCAATAGGCACTAGTGCCAGCCCAGGGCAAGGGCACCCCAGTGCCACTGAGGCACTGGGTGCACTGTCAACTCAACAGCACTTACACTAAAGTTGATGACAAATTAATTTTAAAAAAATTAAATTAATCAAATTATTATTATTAAATTAATTATATTAAGTAGCACTGAAGTGAGGATGAAGTACACTGTGAGAAAGGCTTACCAGTCTCACACAGAACAGAACAATCTCTCTCTGTAACGCTCGGATGCAGCACAGCAGTGTTGCCAAAGCAGTCACAGCGAAAAATGAATGGATCTCTCAGGCAAGCTCTGGTCTTATAAAGGCGCCTTCAGAATTCAAAAAACAGCAGCACAGGCATTGGACGAGACCCTTAGCGTTACGTCACAAGAGTGAGCTGATTGGACAGACGAGGATCAGCTCACTCCTGTTTGAAATTTTGGCGGTTGCGCGGCAAAAACGAAGACGATCACGAAGAATCTTCGATTCTTCGTGATTGTGAGTCTTCGTCTTCGCCTACGGTTTGCCGGCACTGTATTCTGTTCTACGTTCCTTCGGAACGAACAAAAAAACGGCCTCTTCGTGCTCGTTTTCATGTTCGCCCGAAGACGAATGCACAAGTCTAATTATTACTGATTAATGTGTAACTTATACATCTGTTTGCAATGCGAAAGCTTTCTTACCCAGAATCCTCTGTGTAAGGGGATATAATAGAAACACTTAAATACATAAAGGGATTTAACAACACACAGGAGGGAAGGTTATTTAGGAGGAGAAATGATAGAAGAAGAGGTCATAATCTAAAACCTGAGCGTCAAAGGCTTAGAACGGAAGGAAGAAAGTTTAACTTTCCTGAGAGGGTGGTAGATAAGCGGAACAGCCTCTTCGACAAAGTGGTAGAGGCTAATAGAGTGAGGATTTAAACATACATGGGACAGGCATATGGCTCCTGAATCAAAGACGAGACCAACGACTGATTAAGGTTTGAGTCTTTACAGCAGGAGAAAAGGGCTGACGAGACGGGCCGAATGGGGCCGATCTGCCGGCAGATTCTATGTTTCTCGTTAATCATGTTGTATGGAAGGCCTCCAATGGAACAGCTGGAAAATTCTTCCGTCACGTTCATTGGAACATTACCATAACACGCAGCGTTATCCTGGCACATCTGGAATGTTTAAAGTTGCATATGTTTGAATGTCGTCGAAGCAGGCAATTTCCTTCCCTGTCATATTCTTCGTTCCAGCCTTCACTCCCCTGACACAGATCTTACGATTGTGATATATTATTTTTAACGCTAAGAGAATATGTTTTCTGATAACAGTCCGGGCTAATGGATTTTGCGAGAAAACCTGTGTGGAAAATGTCAACATTAGATAAGTACCGCAAAGAGTCAAACAGGCAGACTCGCGGCAAAACAGATTTTTATCCGTGAATATTTTACCTGGGATATGAAAACTTTTTTTTTTTTTTTTTCCCTCGCTCGGTTGAATTATGTGTTGCTATGGAAATACGTCCGTTTCACAGCAAAGCACTAATTTCTTAGTTACAAATATTTCAAGACACAGAGGATACTGATAATGTGTGCAGGCAGATTCATGCCACACAGCGGTCTTTTTTTTTTTTTTTTTTTTAATATATTCTTATTCCCTTTAGAAATAAACAAAGAAAAAAAAAGCTTGTCAAATGTATTTTTCTTTTCAAAGAGAACACAGTTTGTTTGTATGATAGAACAATAACGATAAGTGTAATATAAAACGATATTGAATTTGTAAATAACTAAATTAAGGAACTATAAAGCACTATGCATGGTATGGTGCCTCTCTCCTCATATTTTGATGTTAGAAAATAAATTGATTAAATAAAAAATCACACTTAAGTCCTTTCTTCTAGGCATGGAGAGCTTTATCCCAGGTGAGGGATATCTGAGCGATTGTGGCTTAAATCTCCTATGTTTCTAGCTCTTGCCTCTATGAGAACCACCAACGGATGATGGGGTGATATCTACTCTGGAGAAGATGCAGTCTGACAAAGGCTCAGGTTGGGTCAGTTTGGGGAGATCTTTGGACTTCCCAGGTCAGCCCATGGTTAGATCTTGACAGGTCGAGGGGGCTGAGAAGCATGGGCAGTCTCCTTGGTCTCTAATGGCTAATGCACATTCCTGCTAACTCTCTGGGCTTTGAGACTACAGGTGGAGTGACGCTTCTCCGGGTCTCTTGATCACCATGAATAATCCCCTGGTCGCGAGAGTGGTGTTAAGGCACGCCCCACTACCCGCCCACTTCACTTCCCTTTCCAATTTCAACTTTTCTCCGACTGGAGCTAGCCTCACACGCAACATTAGCGGACCGCAGACGGATGCCAGAAGGATTGCCCATCGATGTCGGTGGGCCGCTTACTGACATTGGTGGACCACCTACTGAACAGCTCATCCACACCCTAGGTAGCTAGATCCTGGATGTTCCTGGAACTTCTGGTCTCCAGCTACCCAGAGACTTCCCTTGTGGGACGCGGCCAGGACTGCCCACTGACGTCAGTGGGCGGTCCCGTGATGTTTGTGGGAGTTCCGACTGACGTCAGTGGGAGATCCCCCTGACGTCAGTGGGAGTTCACCTCCATTTAAAGGGAAATGGATGGGGAGTGGGGCGTGTCAAGACCCTGCTCCTGTGACCGGGAGGATTCAGGTCTTGACCCAGAGAACCGGAGAAGCTGTGCTTCACCCGGCAATCTCCGGGCAGTTACCAGGCGAGTTACCAGGTATGATGATGATACATTTTCACATTTATTTTTTTAAATGCTGTACAAATAATAAAATAGTTAAAAAATATAAAAAACAAAAATATATTGATATTTTTATATATTAATGTATGTTATTGATAGATAGATAGATAGAAAGATAGATAGATAGATAATTAGATTAATTGTGAATGTCATATTATTTATTAGAGCAATTAAGGACCTGTTTTATGTTAAAAGTGTGATTATCAGCTTTGACTCCCGTATTTCACATTGGCAACTATATGATGAGCATCATAAACCTTTGACATGATCTCAGCACATATAGTTTCTCCCTCTAAGTATCTAATATCATCTACCCTCGAAGGCCAAAAAGATATGGAAGAAATCCAGAAATGTCACATGCCTCTAGAGACGTGAAACCATAATGGTCTCCTGCTAATTTGCTTTTGCCTTCCACCTAGGCAGACATTCCAGTAACTGGCTGTATAAACCCAACACATCGATTTGATCTTTGGAAATATACTTAACCAGAAATCAGGTTTGAATAGAGATCCTACCCTAATTCTAGCAGCCTGCCATAGGCTTGTGTTATGAATTATTGCCTTCCCTTGTAAACATGTCTTAGAACCATGCTTTATGCCTTGGGAAATTATAGATTTGTCAATTCCCTTCCATTACTCCCTGATGACTGCGCATGTTATGATTATTCCTGTTTACGGTAGCTCTCTTAATACGCTCTAAAAATTGTAATCCTTTGACCAAAGCTTTTATAAAAAAAACCTTTGTAGAAACCCTGATTTCTTTTCTTTATTGTTGGTTTTTTTTATTATTTTTTTTTTAAAGGCAGCGGTAAAGTCCTTAGACCTTCTCAGCCATCTGCAAAGGCAGACATTTTAGTAACAAAGACTGTAATTCACCAAGTCATACATCATTGTCATGGAAGTACATTCACAGCCTGAACTATGGAGACTAATGTTCTTTGAAAACAGAAGACTAATGAATCCGTACCACAAACAAAATATGTATCAATAAACATCCTGTAGACCTCTAGGGCTTTGTTCTACACAAAGCAACATTTCCGTCTTGGGTGCTTGAGACCTCTTTGCATGGTTACGACGCATAAAAAAGCTTGTCTGTGGATGTATGTTTTGTCTGTTTTCTCTTATATCTTATCAAAAATCTAATACGTGGAGCTGAAACGAATTATTCTGGAAGCCCTAGAATATGTTCAGGGATAATTTACAAGCTTTGCATTCCCCTTTTTGTGAATGTCTCATGCCATAAAGACAATGTCAACGCCTCTTGTTCCTTCATTTTCTCCTGTTCCTTCTGCTTATCACTAAGATAACATTTCTTTGAGAACAGAAAATCCACTAAACTACCCCTGGCACGGAAGTTAATAAACTTGTAATTCCTTCTCTAATCACTCATGATACTCAGTTGATGGACATGCCCCTCAGTTTCCAGGAACCAGGTAGACATGGCTTGTAAGAACTTGCTGCGGATACCTATTTTTTCTGCCATGTATTGTCGATCTCTACAGCTGGATCATTTATCGGCTCCTAAAAAAAACCTACCTCGCTCCTGAAGTTTTCAGTCTGTTGCCTAAATCCTATTCATCTCAGTTACTAGGCATGTTTTATTGCATTTGTATTATATAGTTGCTTCTCATTTCAAAATAAATGAAAAAAAAATATATGTACTATTTATGACTTTGCTGAAAAAAAAAGAGGTCTAAAGTTTTTTCAAAGTCTAAGCAGAATGGTTAGTTGGAGAAAGCAGTGTGTAACTTCCAAAGTGCAAGCTGCTTTCTGAAAATAGTAAGTGCGTATGCCAAGTGGCTTCTACACAACAGAGGTGGAAAAGCCAACATGGCGCATATTGAATACTAAAGAACCCCAGCCAAACAAGCCAAGCTGGACTCATCAGATGGTATAAAGGAAGCCCTAGCATATATCCAATGGGTGCAATCAAACTATACCCAAGTATAGTAATTATAGCATGTGGATAAGTATATGGAAAGTCCTAGCATTTGTACATATGGATGCAACCGAGGATACAAGCAATCCAATGTATGGAAAAGGCCAATCATATAGGAAGTCCTATCACGTGTGGATTTAGATGCCCCAGAAGATATCCAAAATTCTAGCAAGTGTCCATACGGACTCGAAGACCAATATATGGAATAGGGGAAATTAAGCAATCCGAACCCAAGGATGAGTTGGGCATTGGGCAACACCAGATCACTCAGCAATTGTCCACAAGATGAAAGACTATTTTTAATTTCAGTTCTGCTTAAAAACCATTCTTGTTTAATGTTGTGTGAATCACAATGGGAAACACTTAGGGACCCCTGGTAGTGCTTGGCTCATAGTTTGCTTGGGTACGCGTGCACTAAGTGGTACACATTGCTGAGCATACGGAACGTTGCAAAGGCTCTATTGTGGCTCGTAATAAACAAGCCCTTCTCCGCGTAAAGTGTTGACGTGATGGCTCCAGACTAACACCATAACTCATTGGAATATTGATTATGTATAAACAAAAAACATATGGTCTTCTAAAGGATAAAAAAAAAGACACTGTGAATCCTCTTAGCGTTGCATACATTAGAAACAAAGCAGATTTGAACAAATTAGACGAAGCTGTCACATTTGTGTATCGTAAAGAAGCAGAAGAGCAAGACAACAATTCCACGGATGAAAACCATAAGAAAATTAAACGAGACGAAACGGCAGCAGTCTTATCACGCAATGTTCAGTTTTGGGGAATCTACATAAAATCTGGTAGAACATTTCTGCCAATTCTTGTGACTTTATCACTATGACTGCCCCATCCCCCCCCATCTTATGTGTTGAGCTCTAACATAGGTATTTGTAAGTACCTTATCATCCCTTATTAGATTTCATAAATAAATATATAATGTTTGTATCCAAAATTGGGGAGCTTTATATACTATAGATAGTTCTACTATTAAATATTTTGTTCCTTCAATCTCATTTATGCTTAATTTGAGATTTATCCTTTTTTGGAGAAATGGTTGCCAACCTTTTTAAAGTCATCAACTTAATCTATAGGCATATTTTTTTATTGAAGTCCAGGTTGATTTACACCAAATAGTCCCCTGGCATTTATGTCGCCCCCCCCCCCACTAATCATAGACCTCCTATGTCTTCCCCAAATGTGTCAGTTGTACTCCTGGTAGGTTCCAGATCTTTTTCCACACATTGGAGATCATTTGTGGGGTAACAGCAAGCGCAACAGCAAGCGCCCCTGATCCAAAACCACAAGAAGCCCCCCAAACCGCAAGGACACGAGTCAACCTGGCGGAAAATTCTACTGTTAGCTTAACAAAGGTTTTAAAAAAAAGCTCCTTTAAAGAGAATTATTATTTTCTTTTGCAATGAGCAATAACACTTATCCTTTGAAGAGATAAATCATGACATATTTTAATCAAATAAGATATGAAAAGATGTCGCCAATTTATCAATTGGAATGATATGCAGACACGGCACAAATGTATGCTCCTGTTAATCAGCTCACAGATAAAAGAGGATGAAGATATCATGAGCTATTATTATAATC
Source organism: Spea bombifrons (assembly GCF_027358695.1). Taxonomy (NCBI): domain Eukaryota; kingdom Metazoa; phylum Chordata; class Amphibia; order Anura; family Pelobatidae; genus Spea; species Spea bombifrons. The sequence continues at coordinate 4,451,592 of NC_071096.1, forward strand.
TGTTAAAATCTACTGTGAAATGCCTACAAAAAGGGATTTTAATCAGTGATAGAAACATATATTTTGGCAGCAGATAAAAAAAAAAAAAGCAGTTAACATGTAATCCACCGTAGTTCCAAGACGTCATGACATTTCGAGGAGAAATAAATGGATACACTTTTGTTTCAGGATGCATGTTGGGGCTTTAATAGTGACTCGGGTGATAACTATTTATGAAAAATAATGCTTTTTGTTAATCTATAAACTGGTGTTTCTATACTCATTATTGGGGCTTTTAGGGCTGTAGGACCCTGTGATACCCTCATACCCAGCAAACATTCTGAGTTCCTAAAAAAGAGGGGGCATTGGGGAAGGAAAGGGGGGCATCAGCTTATCTGAGAATATCCTGGCTCCCCTTCATTTTTCGGATATGGGTAGGTGGTCCCGATGACATTGGTGGGTGGTCCCACTGCCATCAGTGTGCGGTCCCACTGTCATTGTGATTCATTGTTGGTGGAAAGTGGGCGGAGAGTGGGCGTGGCAACCCAAAGTTTCTCCGTGGTGACACAGAGACCCAACACGTCACCCTGAGTCTCCAGGCGAAACCCCGGAGAGCCTCCAGGTAGGGGCATCAGGAGAGAAAAGGGGATTTAGTCCCAAAAATGACTTTCTTAACCCATCTCAAACATGCTAAAATGATCCCGCTATGTTAACCGCTGTCTCCATTTCTTGAGCACCACTTCATGTTTGTTATAAAGTTCCTCCTTCCATGTCCAACCAACATTAGGACCTTTAGCCTCCTTTTCTACTTTAAGCTCTGTATGCATTTTTCATTATATTCTATTATAATTAACTCGAAGGGCATATCTGTTGAAGAGCTTTATTTCCGGCCAAAATAATGCATGCCCTACGTAATACGATAGGACATTGAGTTCTGCGTCGGCAAAGTCAATTACATGAAAACCTTACAACAAGTTTACAGAAAAATTCAATATAGACATGAATTGGCACAATCTGCTTAAAACTTCACATACAATGTTCCCGTCTGCTCTGAATTAGATGGAGATGAAAGGTACTCATAAAAAAAATACAAGGGACTTAAGCCAAATTACAAACGTGTATCTAGATATATTATTGTGTATCTATATTATTATCTAGATAGATAGATAGATAGATAGATAGATGGATAGACAGATAGATAGATAGATATAGATAGATAGATAGATAGATAGATAGATGGATAGACAGATAGATAGATAGATATAGATAGATAGATAGATAGATAGATAGATAGATAGATAGATAGATAGATAGACGGATAGATAGATAGATAACATAGTAACATAGTAGTAACATAGTTCATAAGGTTGAAAAAAGACCAAAGTCCATCAAGTTCAACCTATATACATATTGTGTCCCTACCGTGTTGATCCAGAGGAAGGCAAAAAACCCTTATGAAGCAGATGCCAATTGCCCCATACCAGGGGGAAAATTCCTTCCCGACTCCAAATATGGCAATCAGAATAAATCCCTGGATCAACGTTCTGTCCCTATTAATCTACTATCCATAACTTGTGATATTCTTGCTTTCAAGAAACACGTCCAGGCTCCTTTTAAACTCTTTTATTGAGTTTACCATTACCACTTCCTCTGGCAGAGAGTTCCATAGTCTCACCGCTCTTACTGTAAAGAACCCCCGTCTGTGCTGGTGTAGAAACCTTCTTTCCTCCAGCCGTAGAGGATGTCCCCTTGTTATAGATACAGTCCTGGGTATAAATAGGTCCTGGGAGTGATCTCTGTACTGCCCCCTTATATATTTATACATAGTTATTAAGTCCCCCCTAAGCCGTCTTTTCTCCAAACTAAATAACCCTAATTCTGATAATCTTTCTGGGTACTGCAGTCCTTCCATTCCCCTTATTACTCTGGTTGCCCGTCTTTGAACCCTCTCCAGTTCCACTATATCTTTCTTGTACACTGGTGCCCAGTACTGTACACAGTATTCCATGTGTGGTCTGACTAGTGACTTGTACAATCTTGTGATAGATAGATGGATAGATAGATAGATAGATAGATAGATAGATAGATAGATAGATGGATCAAGATACTTCAGATTCCTCGGGTATGCCTGACCTCAACCATACATTATTAGGGTCACAATGTCAAAATAAAATCTATATATACATTTGTGCGTAATTAACCCCTTAAAGACAATGGGCGGGCCCTAAACCCATTGAAAACAATGCATTTTGAGCCCGTACACGTACGGGCTTTGTCATGAAGGGGTTAAAAATCTGCCGGACCTATGATTTAAAGATTCTCTCATCTGGCACTTTGCAAATGTGGTTACAAATGCAATATTTCTCCATCGTGTAAGCGGAATAGAAATTCATGTTAAACATAATCAGGCTATTCCATTTATATATATTTTTATTAAAAAAAAGTAAAACTTTTCTTGGTAATGAGAAACCTTACTTTAAAACTAAAAATGTGACAGGTCAACATTGACAGGGGTAGCCTCGACTCTCGGGCCATGTCATCCCCAAAAACCAACAAATAAAACACAGACACCAAATGTGGGATGAAACGATTTATTAACATTTGTTAATACAGAACACCCCTAAGCTGGTCAGGACCAACACGGGGCCGAACCGTAAACATCACCTTAACAGAAAAGACCATAGAGATATCACAATGAGCTATACAACATCTTACTGGAGCTGGAACAGCAAAGCAACAAGCTATCCATCTTTTCATGAAACAAAATGATCGGCCAAAACATTCACAAACAAATGTCAAATACAATGGCTGTATATTTTTGGACAAAAAAAGGCATTACTCCCTCTTTAAGTCAACATTATCAACCTAGAAAGAGCGGACAAAGATGTAAATTACTTAAACAGTGATTAACAATAATAATGTGTATTGTTGTGCAGTTTGAATATAAAAAAAATAAGAAAGACAACTGTGATGATACATAGAAACACAGAATTCTGCCCCCATCTAGTCGCTCCTGCTGTAACGACTCAAACCTTAATCAGTCGTCGGTCTCGTCTTAGATTCAGGAGCCATGTCCCTGTCCCATGCATGTTTAAATCCCCTCACTGTGTTAACGTGACATTATGACATTGGCCGGCATTTGACATTTGGAGCCATGCCTGATCAGATTACCTTGGCAGGCTGTAGATGCTGACTATAATCTGCCCATTCCATTACACAATGAATAAAAATAACTAAAGATAAGACCCCTGCTGATGATTTTATCTTGTATGACCTTTTTCTCTTCATACGTAGACTTTAGGGTTACAAAGTTTCTATTTTTCACTAGCAGTGGTAACCAACTTTTAGAGGACACCTGAGGGTACATGACATCATGCACAAGGTTGTTTATTGCTTCATTTTTACTTTGTATTGATGTTCCCCGTAAATTCAAAGGTGTATCAAATACCTGCTTCAAAATAGCCTACATGGGGATCTGTCCACTCATCTCTAAATCTCATTAACTATACCAAGGGTCCTCATGTTAATTTGCCTTATTTCTGCACTGACAATTATTTTTTTTTAATTATTGTTTAAAAATCTCTTATTTGTGAAGACGAGGTTTATTTAATCCACTAATTATCAGACAAAGCTACCGAGAACATTCGAGATCAGCGAACTTGAGCACGGAATTTTAGATGGCGAGACATAGTTTTTGTTTTAACAACATATAAATAAGTCTTTTTTCACAAATGACTGGAGAGCAGTTAAGCAACGGTTCATTAAATCCAACCTAATAGTATTAATATAGAAAAATCTCTTATTGTAGGCATCACAACATACATGATCCCAGACCCAGCATTATATCGTCTCTGATTCACAGGCGCGCTACTAAGGTTGGTAAAAATCATCTTCTAGTAATCTCCGTTCTCCTTCTTTCAACGGCATCTGGTTTATCCATGATTCCGCAATCCAATTCTTCTATTAACTTTTGCCAATCTTCATTGGCCCCACCGTAAGCCCCACCGCATCTAAACGTGGACCCCCTCAAGTCCATTGAGTTCATGATTCTTTGAAAAGTAAAAGCCAGAGAAAAGTAACTCCAGACCTTAAAGCCTAGCAGATGTCACCCTCCTAGGGGTTTATCAGAGAAGCTCAGGACCTGACAGCCTTTCAATTAATACCTACCTGTTAACCCTTACATAGCCTAGTTCAAATAGGCTCCTAACCACAAATAGTTCTAAAAGCAACATAGAATTTCTACTTTAAGGTACTTTAGGCTTTTTATCGAATTATGAAACCTGCCTTTTTTTATATAGTCGATTTTTTGAGTTATATTGGTATATTTAGATGGACACTTTCTATATTATTGTATTGTAATTTATTTGGGTTTATGAGACTTTTCCAAATTCACAGTCATATTTTTTTCTTTTAATAGAGCTATGGGTCCCTAATTATAAAAAAAAAAAAACTCCTAAAAAATGTGTAATGGGAAATATTGGAACCTCTTGCATGTAATTCAAACTTTTCTGATTGTAGAAAATTAAAAAAAATAATACATTCTTGACTATACTATAACTATAATAAATTCATCAAACAATGAACTGTAACATTGGTGGTCAAAGTTATTATGAAAGATCATCATATATAAAGAACGCATTTCTTCCACTTAGACACAGTACTAATTTTAGAATTTCACATTTTATTTTTAGATACAGACAGAGGGCTTAAAATCATAAATCAATTCCAACATACTTTCTGTAGCAAATTGTAGCCAAATTTATAAAGGATATAAAAAAAAATCTGATGCGTTAGAAATGTCACCTCCAAATTCATGATTTTTCATTCAACTCCTGTCTCTCTTGAGACGCTAGAAGTACAAAGCCTATTTAAGCCATAAAGAAGGATTATCTGTGTGCCCTTTAAACAAATTAGAGTGGATTATCTGGTTTAGAGGATAAAAGGGGTTAAATTGTTCAAAAAGATAGTTTAAAGTCTTCTTCTGAGTGGATTGGCAGTTTGGGTCAAAAAGGTCACCCGTAAAGAGATACAATTTAGAATCCAATCAGATATTCTAAGAAAGGTGGTGTGTTTGTAAGGGGTAACGATCCATGTTTGCCATCTTTAAATGTGTGTACTTTGACATTTAAGACACACGAAGCCCTCATGGGTCATAGAATGTTTCGTGTACAAGTAATATTCTATATAGCTGTGCCTGTCTTTCACTTATTATTATTATTATTATTATTATTATTATTATTTTGTATTATTATTATTATTTTATTATTATTTTATTAATATTATTATTACTATTTTATAGTATTATTATTATTATTATTATTATTTTGTATTATTATTATTATTATTATTTTGTATTATTATTATATTAATAATATTATTATTACTATTTTATAGTATTATTATTATTATTATTATTATTATTATTTTATTATTATTTTATTATTATTACTATTTTGTATTATTATTATTATTATTATTATTATTATTATTAATCTTTTATTTATATAGCACCAACAATTTCCGCAGCGCTTCTTACAGTCCGTACATTGAAAGGGTCTGAAAAAACTTCCCCGAAACATTAGATGAAGAGGACTCGGCTCAAAAGCTTACAAACTAGAGAGGATCTAGATAAAAAGAAACTTTAGGTATAGAGAATGAAGGAGAAACAGTGCAATGGCTGGATGTGGGAGTTGTGTCAGTTTCAGATAAGTTCTAGCTGAAAATATTGTACGCTTCTCCGAAGATGTGAGTTTTGATGTTTTTCTTCAATATTGAGTGAAAGCTGGAGGTTAGATGGAACAGAGATCTAGAGGTTTGGGGCAGCACCAGTGAAGCCTTGTGTGAGTGATAATGGAGGAGGAGAACCTTTGTGCACGTGAGGAGTACAAAGATCGTGTTTTTTTGTTATGAGGGCAGTATCATGGAGGGCTTTCAATGTTAGTATAAGAAATTTGAATTTAATTCTTTAAGATGTGTTACTCTCTTTATGGGCCTCTCTACTCTCCATAAAGAGAACCCATCTCTCAAGCAGAATCAAACTGGCCATCAGGCAAACTGGATCAATGACTGGTGTGTTGGTATTCCTAAACTTATCATTACTCCAGGGGCAGATTGGGTGTTTCTCTGATGTGGCCACTGGCTGGAGATACATGGCTGGTCCCACCTGGTAAGTAAGAACAGAGCACTCCTGGCTGCGCATATCCATCCAGTGGTCTTAGGTATGTCATTTAGAGGTCATTGGCCTTAAAGCGCCAGAGCCTCTTCTTATCCTTAGTCCAGTCCTGCTTTCCAGGTTGAGTAACAATAAAATTTACCATTTTGCTGAACTTCTGAAAACAAAAGACGCCGCATTTTCCATACTCATGCTCAGCGAGAAGTTTGAGATTTATTTTGAAATATGAATTACTGTTATGTAAGAAATATTTTTTCAGACGCACTTCCCTTGCCTCGTACTCACCATCTTCCCCGTAGGAGGATTCAAAAACATTTTCTCAGTTACAAAGTGAAGCTGTTTGACAAAAAAGTAAATATATTATTAAATATTATTTTATCCCACAATGTTAAATAATACCACGAGAAAGGGAAAAAAAATGAATCATTTTCAAAGGGAAAAAGCCAAAGCAAAGCAAATGAATCAGCAGATTTAATGAGCAGCATTATAGCGTTTGTAAGAAACATGGTTATTTAATATAGTGAAAACAAATTTAACACAAAGTACGTCTTTGTCATTTTTTTTTTCCTTACCTTTTTATGTTTTTGCTATTTTTCTATTCTCATTTCACTTAACTTCCCGGAAGGGCAGAAGAGGCAGCTTCTCTAGGCTCCATAAGATAAGGGGCACACTTGAGTCACCAGGGCCAACCTAAGACATTGTACTGTCTGAATAAAATGCTGGCTCCCACTCAAACTAGGCCCACCAAAACCACTCCTACATTTTATTATATCATGATTATTAAATTCACTTTCTCACACTCTCACGCTCTCTCACATTCTCATCTACACTCTCATTTACACTCTCAATCTCCTCCTACCTTCTCTTCTGACTACCTCCGTCTCCTCGTCTCCTTTTCCACATCTCTGCTGCTTCTCTTGCCTCTTCTTGATCTTCTGTCTTCTTGTTCTTCTGTTTTCTTTCTTCGCCCGCTTCTCCATGAAGCTGGCCTCCTGTGCACTTCCGCAAAAGGGCGGAGCATCAGAACACACCTTCTCCCCCCGATTGGAGGAATGGGGAAGAGGCTGTCCCCCCGGTTTCCCCTTTTGCTGAAGTGAACCGAGAAGACAGAATAATGTAGGGAGAATATAAAAATAAAGAAACAGATAGTATAGAAAATTAAGAAAAAGACGTACTGGTACAGAAGGAGAAAAGGGCCCGGCTCTCCCGAGGTTACAATCTAATGAGAAATACTATTCAGTTTACAGATGCTGAAGAGTAAACATGGAGGATTTATCAAGCAATTCTACTGTTATTGGCTTCAACAGCTCCTTATAAATATATTGATTTTCCCATAATGAGATGGCAAGGTGCATCAGATACTCAATACCTTTAAGGGCTTTATACTATAGTTTAAAGTAACATTATTATTATAAAGCAATATATATTTATATCTAATAAATATATATATATATATATATATATATATTTATTATTATTATTATTTTTATTTTTTTATGTGTACATATAAAAAAATATTTAATTTTGAAATCAACCTATATATTTAAAATTCTAATCAGAAATTGGTACAACCAAGTACTCTGTAGAACAGGACAAAAAATGCGAACACTATCCCGTTTTAAACATTTTACATTCAAAATGGATTCCAGGTTAAAATAAAGATGAATTTCGTAGTTATCACAACGTGAGGAAAGCAATGAAATAAATCTGACGTGATTGAAAACGACAATGGCAAATACTGGGAATTTTTGAAGAGAACACCAAGCAATATTGGAAAGAAAACAGCAATTCCTTGTAATCTCTCAGTGACAGTGAAGTATTGTCCTACACATCGTAATCTCTTCTCTGTGAGGTAAAACTGAATATTTGAGCCACACTGAAGAAAAATATCATTCACAGGAAAAGGGATTAAAATAGGCTCTGGCACTTTAAGGCCAGTGGGCATTAAATTACATGCATATGGCCGCCTGCTTGATATGCTGGACTGCGTTCTTAGACTTACATTCTTATTCTTGAAGCCTACGGCTCACCAAAGGGTGAGACCAGCCATGAGAGCGGCAATAAAGGTAGCAGGCACTATCGGGCACCAGCCCACCAGATATTTGCCTATGTGCCCAACAGCCGGTCTAGACTTGGCCATATATACGCGAACTTCCATAGTTAGTATATCAACAAATGAGGCGTGGATGAGGATGAAGAGGAAAAAAACAAAAAAATAAATAAATATTTTAATTAACATTTTTATATAAAAAAAAAAAATAGGAGAAAAAAACACAAAATTAATAATAAGAAATAGAAATTATTAGGATTTTTTTCTAGAGAAAAAAGAATTCTCCCCAAAGTTTATATAGCTAAGATTGGACAGAACAGCTTTGGTTTGCAGACAAAAAGAAAGCCAAAAAGATAAACTGATCAGGATACAGTCAGGAATGTAAAATTCCATGATCTAAATGGCATACCTAATGCCTTGTGTTAGCCTTGTATTTGTTTCCAAGTCACATGACTATATACAGTCTACATGCACAGGGCTTTTAATACGAGGATATTGTCCTCGAAATACTCCCACTACCAGCTTGCTAAAAAACCTTTGCCGCCCACACTGAATGGAAGTCTATTTGTTTCAGAGACAAAAGAACCCGACTTTTCAATTGTTGCTAAGATGCATACGAGGAGGGTATGACAGCCTACGTATTATCCATCGGTACAGACGGCCGTATGGAAACACAGACAGAACAATACTGGGTCGGATATAATGTAACAGGAATCTTTCTCATGTATTCTGTATGTATTCCTTATCCTATATAAGCCTGACTCACATTACAGCAGTAGGCAGATGCCTATGAGTTTAATTAGATACCAATGCAACATTGTTAGAAGTCAAATTAAAGGTCAAATTGAATAGTGAGTCTGGGATAGACTTCCTTCTTCACAATAAATGGCTGATGGAGTTCATAATATGTACATATATTGTACCTAAAGGGTTAACTTTTATCTAGGCTGTGAACATTGCTTTGGCTGAAATGTCTTGGAAAGTAAAAAAAAAAAAAAAAAAAAAGAAGAAGAAGTGATTGTTGTGTAGGGTACTGCTTTACTACTACCGGTATTCAAAGGGTCCATAAACTTTTTGGGAAAATTGCTGTAGAATATCAAAGAGAGATAAGCGTGTTCTACGCTAAACAGGGTCATCCTTTCAGACTTACATAAGATTTTCTATGGAATCAAGGAGAAAGAAGTGTGACGTCATTGGGAACAATTTTGTGGCATTGACAGACACAGCCGTGAAGTGAATAAAGAGGACAGAAGATGTCAAATGAATCCTTGGCCGGGGAAGGGTTTACAGTTTTTAGTTAAATTCGCCAGATATTTGGTGTTCACGCTCCATTTGGCTTACGGGACCATCGATGTATCCAACACGCAGATCATTCAAAAGGGATGGCACGGAATACCTAAAAATAAAATTAGTTCCCAAGAGTCCTTTAGTGATCAGGCCACCATAAGTGTCACGATGAGCATGAGATTTAATTCTGACCCGGCCTATTTTTAATTATTGTATAGAATAGAATGATCTTTGAGCGTTTCCCTCCATAGACGCCCAGTCCCATGATGTTCACCTAGTGACCCAACTTTGGTCCAAATGCAACTAGATGTATCATTTCATCTACTATTCCTAGATCAATATAAAATGTGTGGACTATTGATGTATCATGTCACGTCCCTATGCTCCTAGTAACTGCACCTGTAGCACCCATGCGCAAATGGGTCAAAAATGATTTGGGCAAATATTTGGGTTGGGGGCATTTCTAACTAAGGAAAGAAATGTGTTGCCCCATGCCCACATTCACTCTCACTCTCTTTTTCTTGTTCACTCAATCTCTCACTCTAAATGTTTCCCTACCTTCTCTGTTGTCCACTTCTGCTTTTGCATCTTCTTTATCTGCTATCATCCCTCTTGTATCTTCTTTTAAATCTTCAATCTGCTATCTCCAATTGTCTATCTGCACTTTCACGGACAGAATCCTACAGGAACTTCTGTCAAAATGGCGGGGCTTGCAGTGACGTCCTCTTCTCGACCCTCCAATCGTGAGAGAGGACTTCACCGAAAGTGCTGCCGTATCGCTCTGAGTTCAAGTTAGGGCAAAATGGTGGTGTCCTCTCCCCCAATGTGCATTTGTACAAATCCGAATGCACAAGTCTACTTTCTATCCCTAAACAGAAATTTTAAGAACGGGAAAACTGAGACCTGTTCACTTGGCTCAACTTTTGTAATGATGATGTCATGTTTTTCCTTTAATATGATCTGTACCTATGTATCACTATGTATCACTTATACTGCCATCATTTTTCGACCCACACAATTGAGGTAAAATTAAATGCAAGATGCCGATCTCTCTGAAGACGAGACGTGTGTGTAACAAATATAAACAGAAATGATAATCTTTCCATTATGTTCTTTTTTTTTACAAGGTGACCTGTTCCTGATTTAACATAATGCAGTCCTAGCATGCTCTGAGACCGAGAACCTTTCATTTTATACATCATTGTAGTTATCCTTCAAATCCCTGTCTAGAGAGAGGATGGTCGGCTACTCCTTAAAGACAGCTCGCGCTTCGTTTATATTCTAATCTTCATCAGACTTGACTTTTTGATGTCTGGGAGATGCAAGATTAACACAGAAGGGAGGTGTTGATCACACAACAAAGATAGGAAGACTTTGTATTGATGGAACTTTTTCAGCTACAGAAATGTTGCAGGTTTAAGGTTTTTTTTCAATCGAGAAAGCAAACAACGCATGGAAAAAATCAGATACTTTAGAAAAACCAATAGAGGGAGAAGGTGAGCCATAAACCAAATAAGCTGATATTTCCATAGAGATATTTGATGGCTCGACGTTAGACGTACTGTGCTGCAGGAGGGTTATGTTGCAAGGCGTTTGACAACAAATATAACATAACATAATTTAGGTTTAAAAATACAATGTTGCATGAAATAGCCAAAGTTTAATATGTTATGATCACAGACGTTAAAATCCAACAGAAATGGGAAGTGAGGCATCGATAAAATTAAGGAGAATTACTTTGCTACAATATTCATGGATATTTTCATACATATATCATTCTGGATAAAGCCGCCAGGAAGACGTAATGGCAAATGGGGGTCTTGGTAGCAAATTTTAGCCCCAATCCTGACATGGTGACGTCACTTGTAATCCTCATCAGGTGTGCCTTTTTCTAAATATAACTGTTTATAATTACTGGGGTTTATTCACTAAAGTTTACATTTGTAGAAGAGTTTGTAACTCCATGAATGCACAATGCATTATAAGGGGCCACCCCTGCAATGAGGGCTGAGTTGGCCCTGCATAATGTATACTTCAATAAATCTAAATGATTTTAATATGCTGTATCCCAGGTCACTTAAGCTATTCTTGGAGGAGAAGCCCAATGGGGTTGGCCCTTCGTAATCTAAAGTCAAGTCAGTGAGATGAAATTGTAACTCTCTTAAACAATGTCCTTCCAACCCTCTACAAATTGCTCACACTGGACTGACTGCTGGGATGTGGCACCATTAAAAAAATGCTTGTAGGCCATAAGGTAGTTGGGTTATCCATAGATCTTTATTGCCACCATTAGACACAAGTAACAGAAATGTACAGAAAGACCAGACCACTTTCAGATCTCCCATCATGAGTGACATATTGTGGCCTAGGACGGCAAGTCCAGGGGGGCAGCAGGTGCTGCAGGTGAGGGGGGCAGATCACCCATATCAATGTATCAGGATATGATGTCACAACCCGCTGCTCAGCGGTGGCGATGGAGGCTATGGAGAAGATCGTTGTGGGTCTACTCTGGGTCAGACCTAGGGCAGCGCAGAATATAAATAAGTAACTATCCATAGTGGGTCACAACTCAACTATATGCAAAATCTGTATGTACACTAGCCGATTCTGTCCTAAAATACACAGTCCGAGCTTCTTAACCCCTTAATTAACCCCTTAATGACAAAGCCCGTACATGTACGGGCTCAAAATGCATTATTTTCAATGGGTTTAGGGACCGCCCATTGTTCTTAAGGGGTTAAAAAGAACTAAAGTGCCATTAAAAATAAACATACAATATTTGTGAGGACTATTTTCCGCTAGGTTTGCAATTCTCTGGTTTAACTCCTTAAAACAAATACAAAGCTAATCAAAAAAATGTAAATATTACAACAGCTGTAGTTAATAACTAAGTCATTTTTTTTTTTCTTCTTTAACACAGATCAGGGTTCAGGGAGAAACAGAGTCACGCAAATAAAGAAAATTAACTTTGCAGAAGAACTGCAGAGGAGAAGTACAGTAGATATAAAAAGCTTTAATTCCAAACCATCAAATATTTATATCACAGTTTGATGGTCCTTGAGAGAGTGATGCGATTTTCCAGAAGTGAGACACAGTTCTGCTAAATGTGTCCATCCATCAACGTTTGATGAAGTCACACTTTGCATATCTAGCAGAAATCACCCTTTTCTGGCAGATACATTAACTACGGAAAAAGAAATAGGATGTTTCATCTAAGTAGTTTTACGGAAGAAGAATTACCATATTTCTTTTGAGATATAGACCTTGGGTCTTTGGAATTCTGGGTTAACAGAGACGAAATATGTGATGGTGAAAAATGTCTTCCTCTGATGGATCTATGATATGAAACCTTGGGATGGGGACCCTTTCACCCCTTGTATGGGAAATGTAAAAAAATGTTCAGGTTTTCTAAGAAATTATGTTTGAAGTTAATTATTCTAGGAGTTTAGTTCACAAATGAGAGGCCAGCAAGTATTATAAGGAACCTGAATTATTAAAATCATGTATTTTTGTAGAATGTCAACCATACTTGCTAAGCCTCACCCTTAAGGTCTTCTGAAACATTTAAACAGATAGATCAGAGGGTATTTGGCCTTAATAATGCCTTCTGCACAGTTTGGGGAGTTTTAGGGGGGTTATTCACTAGACTGTGAGGTTTTTTTTTATCTTCATGATGAAGGGCCAACTCCTTCAGAAGGTCTGAGCTGACCCTGTACAAAGCATAGTTTAATCAGATGACCATCAAGACATCTTTCCATTTTCACCAGGTCTTATTACAGGGTCAACTAAGGAATAGCTCACCAGGGTTGGCCCCTGGGCAATGATAGATGAGTTAAAGAGTAACTTTAATGTCCGAGGGAGCTATTCCAAAGAATAGTGCACATTAACGTACTTTCTGAATACTTTAGTATGCCTTTTCAAAAAAAAAGTACTTATCTTTGATAGAAGCTACAGCTTCTAAGCTGCCTCTCCACACTTGAAGCAGCCAATCAGTGGCATTAGAGGAAGGCACGGGTGGTCTTGCTGGGGCTGCGGGCGGTCAGGCACTGTACCTGCGGGTCCTGGTAATCCCGTGCAGTCCCGCAAGGCTGTCTTCTCGCTGCTCCATAACAGTGTCTCCTATCTTGCTCCGCCCAGGAACAAGGCGGAGTCACGTGATGTGACGTCACTTCCTGTGACTCCGCCTTGTTCCTGGGCGGAGCAAGAGAAGAGACGCTGTGAGGGAACAATTTGCGGGACTGCGCGGGAAATCAGGTAAGGAGGCGGGCGTGATTGGCCACAAATGTGGCAGGAGCGGAACACCCACATTAGGGAGCGGGCGTGATTAAAAAAGCAGTCCCGCGCAGGGCTCTAAGTGGCATGAAAGCTTTACCATTGAAATCAACGGGATTACTTTCCACACGTGTGCACGGTGTGGTGGTTCTCCTTAGACCACCTTGACATTAGCAGAACCAACACCGGAGCTCACTGTCAGTTCGTATATCATGTACAAGTATATCACCAGCAGATGAGGTGGGGGCAATGGGGTAAATGTATATTTTTACATTAAAAAAGGACTTCTCAGCTATCATAGGCATTAAAGTGCATATGATGGATGGAGTGTCCCTTTAAACAGTTGAACTCTCTGGCTTCATTATGCATTATAAATAGTCTTCTCCGGTTAGTCTCCTGCATAATGTATAGTTCATTCAAAGAGATTTCTTAAAAGCTATCTTATTATTGTCTGAAATGGTAGGGTGAGAAGTGCTCTGTATTGAAAATAATGCTATATGCACTGGGATAATTCTGCAAACCTGGTATTTATGATACAATAGCGTTACAATGTAACTACTGTATCTGGATACGCCTTATAAATGCGCGACTGTGTTTGTTGCATGAGTCATAAGCTAATAGAAGATCTTTTAAACAAAACATCACATTTTACACGTTGCGCAACAATTACAAGGCTTGAATCCTTGACACGAGGTGTGAGAGTGCAACTACACCTAGACATGGGCTCTTGACGTTACATAATACTTCTCCCTCCCGTCTCTGGCTGCATAATGCACTCTCGGTAACAGACACATGTCCTTCGGAATAACAGATTCTATCATTCATAGCCCGCTGGGATATTGTAAAAAAAAAATGTAAAAAATAAAAATAAAAAAAAATTTAAAAAAAATATTGCAGAGACGTATCACCCACTTTTTTTCCCTCATAGGTTTATATGATAGAATTAGTTCCTATTCTACAAATAAATCATTCCGGGGCGCCCAGTTTGTACGGAATTCTCAATCTTACTCTCCCGGCTGAATTAAAATGTGTAATGAAAATGAAAATATATTTTGCTTCTTGGGAGGAAATGATTTATTCCGTGGCACTCTGGAAATATCTCGGATTAATGTGGGCATTGCTTATTGCCTTCATTTATCAAAGACTTGAGTTTTTTTTTTTTTAACCCTTCATTGGCTGATCGAACCTGCCACCGTATGTCTATAAGGCCAAGGCAATTGGTGGGACTCCTGGGAAAGAGATATTCACTGTCTACGTCCCTGTCAATAAATGGAACAAATTCTATCAAAATGATGAATAATTTGCAGGCTATACCATTTAGACATTTTAACTTATCAGTGTCATCGCTAACTAATCTGTAAGGCACGGAGAAAGTAATCTTTTAATTATTATTCTGCGCAGCTAAGAACATATTATTATAATTAGGTTAAAACTAATATTTTGAAAGCAAAACACAATAATTAAATATCTGGATAATAAAGGAAATGATTTCAATATTAACAATGATGGTTAAAAATATGGAATATTTAATTTATTATTTTTTTTATATTATATCTTGTAAAAATAGATAAGCATAACTATATCTAAGACAAGTCTAAGGACTGATTAAGGTTTTCTTTTACATCAGGAAAAATGGGCTGACTAGAAAGGTGAAATGGGTCTTATCTGCTTACCTGTTTGGGTCAAAAGGGTCTTATTTGCTTACCTGTTTGGGTCAAATGGGTCTTATCTGCTTACCTGTTTGAGTCAAATGGGTCTTATCTGCTTACCTGTTTGAGTCAAATGGGTCTTATCTGCTTACCTGTTTGAGTCAAATGGGTCTTATCTGCTTACCTGTTTGGGTCAAATGGATCTTATCTGCTTACCTGTTTGGGTCGAATTGGTCTTATCTACTTATCTGTTTCCCTAACACTAGTTTCTAAAGATTTCAGAAGAATATCTTACTTTATGATAGGGCGCCTAAAATCGTGGTTAAAATTGAAATGCCAATTTCTACTTAGGAAAATACCTTCATTAAAAAAAATCCCAGCACACATAAAAAGTTCAGATGCAGCTTTTGGTTAAAAGATACTAAAATCTTAAACATTTAAGACATAGGGAAGGGTAAAAAGGCTTTGTGCAGGCTGTGACTCAACCAGTAATTTACTCAGTTTGCCAGTTCCGTAAAATAAAAATCAGTGGGAGAGCTTCAAAATAAGTCTAAATATACTGGCTTAGATTAGCAAACATGTTGTAAATAGGCTCTCAATCCAATTTGTGGCTTTTAAACCAACCCGAGTCTCTGTAGAAAGAAAAAAAAAAAAATCTTATCTACTTTATACCAATTTGACATAATTTGATGTGCACCTGCATAGGACTATGGATAGGTTATTAAAAATATATCTTTGCATTTACCATGTGCTTGAAAGTTAATTTGATAAGCCTGTATCATAAGCAAACACATTTAAATTCTACTCGATATGTTGTACGAGGGACTAAAGGATCTAGGACAGGTTCTGCGTATGCATGGTACAGGGAAGATAAGCAACAATGTTACTATTTTGGATACAAGGATGTAGCTTGTTGGATTTTTGCCCACCCCAAATATTTGGCATTCTTATACAAACATTGTAGCGCTTCTCATAAACCTAGAACGTTCTAGTACCTAATACATTGACCCAGGGCCGGCCCAAGGCAAAATGCCGCCTGGGGCAAATTTTAAAATGCCGCCCCCCCCCTTATCTCCTCTTCCCCCCATTATCTACCCTTCCCCCCCCGTACTTACCTTTCAGCAGTCCTGCGGCGAGACTCCCTGTTCGGTCTCGGTGCCGGCTTGTAATACGGAGCGCCGGAAATCTTCCGGCACTCAGCATTACAAGCCGGCACCGAGACCGAACAGGGAGACTCGCCGCAGAGGAGAGAGAGAGGGGCGCCAAGCGGGTACTGACCACTCGGCGCCCCTATCTCTCTCTTTCGCTTTAAAAAAAAAAAAAAAATGGCTTGGCGTGGCGAAGTGCCGCCCCTTCAAAGGTGCCGCCTGGAGCGGTTGCCCCACTCGGCTCCATTGTCGGGCCGGCCCTGCATTAAGGGGTTAATGTATGTATGAAGCATTACCTAAGCAAGAATTTGTATCTTCCCACAATAATTATGTCTGTGCCGTCTTTCTTTAGTGAGAACATCATGTCTTGTGTAAGCTACCGACCTTCTTGAAGTTCATAATATATGTCATAGGAACGGCCCTTTTGTTTCTTATACTCTTTGGTATCTTTGTATAAGGACAATGGGCAGTCCCTAAACCCACTGAAAACAATGCATTTGGAGCCCGTACATGTACGGGCTTTGTCATTAAGGGGTTAAGAACTATGTAGGCTTCCTCCTGCTTGCTTCCTGGAACCCTACTTGCCCGCCATCATTCTCAGTGTTGTTGGTGGTTATCATTCATAACCTTTAAGGTACAAACTTTGGATTTACATAAGATTGTGTGGTAGATCTCGTTCATTCTAACTTCCACTTGTTTTTGTTAATAACTTCCTTAAATCACAAATGTTTATTGTGTAATCATCTTATTACTTGAACCCACAAGTTTCACCGTTTAATGCAACACCCAAAATTTACTAGTCATTTTTTTTTGGGTTGAGAAGTTTTTATATTCATCTTTTTTTAGGACAATTTTCATAAAATATTTACAGCAGAAACAAAATAACCTATTAATTACACTTCTATGTAACAAAGTGTTTCTGTATACAGATTCTTGATTCTTAATTGACTAATTCACCAGGATCAGTTTGTATTTCTCAATAGTCAACTTTAAGCTTTAATTGCGGTTTAAGAACAAATCGCACATTGTTTATCATGCAAAGAAACATTTCAAATAATATCTCCTTAGTTAAAAAAAGGGATTAAATATCCCTCCTCTGGAATTGATTTTGCTACTCTAAAAGTATTTGATAAGGTCAGATTTAAATGAAGCTAACATCTCCACTGCCATTAAAGTCTCATTAGAGCTTATTCAAAATTTGATTTAAATTATGACATTTTTAAAGGTTGAAATTAGCAGTAAAAGTGATTTTGAGATTTGAAGACCCACCGAATTGATCTGTTGAATTGATGTTTCCACATAGCGTGTCTACCCTTTTCACACAGAGGCTCTGTATCTCCCCCATTCCCCCCATTGTGGACATCACTAGAAGCTCTGCCATTTTGGCATAAGTATAGAAAGGGTTATCTTAGGGCAAAAAGACGAAGATTCAACCTTCCAATTGGAAGGGAAGTTCACCGGGAGGTTATGTCGGCAGAGATGCGAACAAAGAAAGAAGAATAAAGAGAGAAGAGAGAAAAGAGAAGAACATGAAGATGAAGAACAAGAAGATGTGACACACACAGAAGTGATCAGCAGAGAAGGTAGGGAGACATTCAGAGAGTGTGAGAGAGTGTGCGTAAAAGCTTTTTTGCTTTGCTTTCATCCGTTTCGTGGAGTTCTGGCCTCATTTTCAGAGATTCGGACGAATTGCAAAATTGGCAAATTTTGTTAAATTTGCCAATCGTAAAAATCTGAATGCACACGTCTATTATGGACCTTAAGGTACCTCAATGGTGTTCTCTATGTTTTCCCCTGTCCATAAACCTGTCCTGTGTATAAAACAATCCTAATAAGATTAATGTCTGAGTCTTTACTTCAGGAAACATGGGCCAATTAGATGGTTCTTATCGGCCATCATATTCTATGCTTTTACTTATCTCACCCAGTTGCAGGACCCAGTGCAGGGGACAGATGGAGCCACTCAGCCTATAGAACAAATTCAGCCAGGAAGTGCCGCAATATAGTGTCCCAAAAACATTTATCAGCCATTATGCCCAGTGGGAACTATCTTCCTGAACACAATGGTCTGCATAGAAATGCCTTGAAAGAATCCCAAAATTCCATGCATTGGCGGATATTTATGTAGCCTCAATAGTAGGTCAGAAGAATGACCATTCCTTGGACAGAATTAATGTTAAGTTACTTACAATGTCATCATAACTCTGCCGATTTACTTTATCCCAACAAGGAATAGCAATAAAGCAAAGAAAAAGACAAAAGTGAAATGAAATCGTTTGCCCGAAGTAAAGAAAACAAAATCAGAATCCGGTATTATTACAATCACTTTTGGACGACAGTAACCCGAATACATCATCTAAAGTGAACAATGTATCATTATCATTATCTGAAAACTATTCTTGAAAGCTTCAAAACTTACAAAGTTGGTGAATCACATAATTGCCATGGAGGCTGCAAATTTATTTCATCTCCAAACCCACATATCAATATAAAAAGCGCAGGCACACCTTCTGCTAATGGCATAGAGAATAGAATGCGTTCATTCCTTCGCTTACACATGAGAACCTTACAGATATGTAAAGTCAAACCTTTGTCGTTGCTAAGATAACTCTTCTTTCGGATTCTGTTCCAGTCCCTGGATGTGTAATTTTTATGAAATATGTGTTGGGGAGTTTTGTAGAGATTTTTGTCCCAAATGTAGCAAGGTCAGTTCCTTATGGGTTATAGTGCAGGGACATAAATCATTTTTAATATGAAGCGGTGGCCTAATTCACAGATCCAGTGCAGGGATTATATGAACTCGTGACCCTGATAGAAATAAACCAGAGAAGAAGTACATACCCCATCGCTGACTGTTCTTCACGACCAAACATACAACGAAACGACTCAGAAGACACATACACATGTTCTCAATAATTAGCTGTCTTTTATTACAGCAATCATCCCCGGAAACTCCGACGGCGGTGGTGACAAGCAGTAAAAAGACAATAGAAAGCTAAACACATGGAATACGAAAATATTGTTGTATAAATAAAACAAATTCAAGAAGTTAATAAAAGAAATGCTGGGTTTTTAGTCTTCTATTAGTTTAAACCTGTCATATCCCAAAATAATAAAAAAAGCTAAAAGTTTTTTAAAATGCTTAATAAAATATTTTACTTCCAACTACTTGCAATATTTAAACATGCATGGGAAAGACATACGGCTCCTGAATCTAAGACGAGACCAACGACTGATTAAGGTTTGAGTCTTTACAGCAGGAGAAACAGGCGACTAGACGGGGGCCGAATGGGGCCGATCTGGCAGTAGATTCTATGTTTCTATGTTAATTTCATCATTGTTAGAGGAATTCTGACAATGGATTTGTTAATATATTCACTAAAACATTTTTTTTTACCCAAAACAAGCATTTTTTTCTAGGTTCTGATCATATATCAAGACACACTACCATTTGGTGGAAGAGGTGGCATACACTGCCTTACTTTTTGTTGAACATATGTGTTGTGTGTCATTATGTCTTCTTGACAACATAGAAGCTTAGTGTTCAGTTTTTGAGGCTTTTGTCCCGGGGCCACATGCATCTGTTCAGCATCTAATGAGAGTTTTGCATACGCAACTTTGGCTTAGGTCAAATCGAAGTCAAGCAATGTCTTCAATCTAACCTCATCCGTTGAATCATTTTTGGCCGATGATTTTCACAATCAACATTGAGTATAAGCAGTATATTATTTTATATAATAATTATATAACTTTATTATCATAAAGTATAACAATACATCAACAATCCCCAAAGCTCTGAGCATACACCTTTTTCACGTAGGTCTTGCTGAAGGTATCTATATCATGAAAAGCACATTAAAGCAGTTGCTAACGGCCGCCATCTTTCAAAATGGCCCTGTGAGAGGTTTGGTACACAAAATGCTCATTTAGCCAAATGCCCCTACTTTTGTATCATGGCGGATATCTGCCGTCCAACTAGCACTCTGCATAACAGGGGACAGATCGCCCTTTTAGGTGTTCAGGTTTCCGAGATCGCAACCACTCCATAGGCCAGATCTGGAGATCACAGATCTCCTTGCAATGTGTATTTGTACACAATGGAGCACTGTGCCAAGCTGGCACAGCCTAAATAGTGACCTTACTCAGAGCCACGCAAGCAGTGCATTGGGATATGATGTCATATCCATGTGTCAAGCATGGCAGACGGCGACTAAGTACAGTAGGTAAGTGATAGTGGTGGGCTCTGTTGGGTACTTGATAGAGCGATATACATACCAAAATATGACCAATCATTGAGTAAATGATTCCGCTAGGATAAGCGCAGGGATATTATTATACACCAGCAGTTACTCCGCTTTCACGTCCTAAAGAGCAGCTGTCTACATTGATAAACCCATTGGATTATGAGCTTTGGCACCAGCGTTCTTTTCATATACCCAACAACAATGGTCACCTCTTATCAGAATAAATTATTTTAGGGTATTATAATTTGAATGGATGACCTGTTTCACTGAATTTGCATGATAATACCATTTATTTACTCAGTTGATATGTATTTATATATTTATATATTTTGGACAAAGACTCTACCGAACGGCAAAAAATATAATACGTGAATCTGATTATTGGCTTTGCAATAAGGTTGTTTTGCAATTTAGGAGCTGAGAAAATGTTCTCTTTAAAATGTAAGGTATTATATTTCCAATTCAGAGGTAAAAATCTATATTTATTTTACAGTTCATCAAATTGGAATGTTGATTGCTGTGGTTCGACCCTGTACTTTCTTTCAGTGCGCTCACCGCTGCCGACTTTTATGATGCTAATCTGTGAAGATATGTGCTTTCTTATTGTGGAGTGTTTTGTCCCAGAAAATTATGTTTTTGGAAAAAAAGTGTTTATCTTAATATACTAAAGTGTGCACAAAGCTGGAATATCTATGTCCAATATCTATGTGTTGAACATACCATAATTAGTAGACTTGGGCGCCGACCAACTCTTCGTGTTCGTCTTTGTGGGGGGGGTCTTCTTATTCCGCGAATATTCGCCCGTTCCTGTGTTCGGTTCGGGCGAATATTCGTGTACATTCTTCGTGTTCGTTTTTTTCTTCGTTTTTTGCTGTTTTTTTGTAGAAAGGGTTAATATGGGGTTAATGCGGTACAGACCACGCAGCAGCTTGGGCGCCAGGATTTTAAATGTCCGTACGAGCAACTCTATTGGTCCCCTGCAGGGGCCTCCTCTGCCATCAACCAATGAAGTACACCTGTACTTCATTGGTTGATGGCAGACGAGCCCCCTGCTGGCGACCAATAGAGTCACCTGTACAGTCAAGCCCTGGATATTAAGAGGAAGGGCTGCATGACTGGGCCTAGTCTAACAGAAAGCTTGTTGCCAGTCCTTAGGGGGTCAGATAAAGGACACCCTATGGGGTTCCCCGGCCGGTTGGGTGGGGTTTTTTGGCTGTCTATTTAGGTGACCCCTTTTTCCCGTCGCTGGTCAGATACTTTGACCAGCGCTTAAAGCAGTGAATCCCCGCCCTCCCTCCCCTTTTTTACTTGTCTCCTTCTTAATTTTATTTTAGTTATGGCGGATGTTTTGAGATAGGTATGCTGTGTTTTATTGGTTGTTATACCATTCAGTTATGTGTATTTCAGTTTCTCCACGGGTTCAGTCCCTGGGGGAACTTTAAAGGGTAGGGTGTTCCGACCCAGCGGTCTCCGCATGGTATTTGGCGGGATATCCCTACAAAATGTTATCTGGTTTTAAAATGTGATGTATGCATAACCTATCTCATATCTTCTTTTATTTCTTTATTTGTCACAGTAATAAAGCGCTGTGGCCTTACACTTTTCCAACGACCTCATGTCTCACGTGTTTTATTTTATGTATTCAGCTGTATGTTATAGATAGTGCCCGAGTCAAGACTTTTAAAATCCTGGAGCAGCAACTTGGCCGGCAGAGACCACTGGTCTCCCTGCTCCAACAGTTTAAGGTCCGCACAAGCGACTTTATTGGTCGTTCGTACAGACTTTTAACTGTTGGAGCATATATATATATATATATATATATATATATATATATATATATATATATATATACCCTTGAAAGTTCCCAGGTGTGGGCTGTGTGTATAGGTGTGTGTGTATATATATATATATATATATATATATATGCTGCAATGAATAGGTTAAGTAGTGACAGCTGCGAAGAAGAGACTGTGTTTGCCAGCGTTTGGAATAAAGGACAGTAATTGATGCCAACTAAACCAAGGTCACTGCTATAGACGCTCAGAGTCAATTGGCTTTGGCAATGAAGTCGGAATTGGTACGAGCGCGTGTTGTACGGGGCAAATCCAGCAGACTACATTCATTTCTCTTAAGGGTAGAATTTACATTGCAAATCAATTATATACCCTCTATATCAGGTTATGTAAGTTTAGTTAAGTATTTGCCTTATCGTGGGAGTCCTAGCACAGTGAAAGATTATTTTAAAATCTATATTTTTTAACATAATAAAGATGAGTAATGAGAACACACTTTTTTTTAGAATATTATACTTCCTGCAAATTTTAGGTTTATGCAGAAGGGTAATAGAGGTGCCAGCAGACACTACTGTGCCCCATGCCTTTGGGTTAAAAGAAGGGCTTATAGAAGGGCTTCCATTTGCCATGACAATTTGGAAGGCGTCATCATAACCGGACCACATTTTGGGGAGAACCTGACAATAAAATCACCTGACTGTTTGCCAAGCTGCATAAAGATCCTGCTGACTTCACTCAAAGAGGGTTAATATTTTAAGAACCTCAAGGATAGAGCTCCTCGGTATGTCCAAGATACCATGGGCAAATGGTACGGGCAAATGTCTAGAACGTGAGACAACGCCACAAGGAGAAACACTCCAGCTTACTTTCTATGGCAGCCACAGACCTGCGCTTACAACTCCCAGCACGCTCTATCTCCTCTCAGAATGGTTGTCCTCGGCCACCGGAATGTCGGAGGTTTGTTTATTCCTGCAATAGTACTCAATTAAAGAACCCTACATGATAAAAATGAATCATGGCGTTCGCGGTGTGGATGAATGCGCGGTCAGCTTGTAGTAATAATAAATATTATAGTACTTTGGGATGAGTGTAGTAAATATTTTTTTTCTACGCTTACAATCATGTACTGTAAATGGCACCGCTATAAATAACCTCGCTCTATCGTGTGCCGGTACTTGATGTTCCACACAGAGAGCATTTAATTCCCTGGATACTGCTGGAAAAAACAGAGATTTTTGCTCTGAACTACAAATCTGTCTGATTAGTCGGAATGTACTAAAAGAAACATTATTGTAACACAAGGAATCCCTGTTTTTCATATATAGGAAGAGGCGGAATGTACTAATTGAGTGTGAATTTGTTGGTACCACACTAAATATATTTGTATCAATGCCAGATTTTTTTTTAACAAAAAATGGACGTCAATGGTGGACTAGCGTCTGTTCGGCCCTTGACGTGAGTCGCCATTAAATCTTAGAACCTAGTAAGATTTTTAGGCTGACCAGCCGAGCATGAGGACCTCCGTAACCTCCGCAACCTCTGACTACTCGACCAATGTCTTGCACAGTATCAGCTTGATCAACAGAAGCAACAACCTACTCAAGAGCTATCAATGGCAAACTTGATAACAACTTCCCCCAACTCAATGTAAAACTCAATGGCCCAACTCAACAGCACTCAACTCTACATCGAGTCGACTCTTTGTGAATAGATGAGTTATCCAGGTCAAGTGCTGCTCAGATCAGCAGAGTTACCATCTAACCCAAACCATTGTGAGTTGACCACCAGTAAACTTTATTATTACACAAAATCCCATCAATAGAATTTACAGTGATCAAGGGAAGCCTCTGGGAAGTCAAGCTGAAGGTGTTTTAATGATTTATTTGTACTTTGAAACCTTATTTTTATGCTGCAATTAAAAATGCCAACTGGATCTTTGAAAATCACATCAGGTGGCGTATTCCGGTCTTGGTCGACTAGGTTGGAGACTCACTAGCCAAATTGTGATGCAGATGGGGCTCTATTAGTTGATCAGGCTCCCTGGTGTACGGCTGATCAATGGGCATGCAAAAGCCTCCATAGCGCCCTGTACCCGGAACCCCGCGGCTTTCTGAGAAGATGTCGTGGTTACCAACAATGAAGATGTCAGTCATGGAGATGAGTCCCAAGAGAAACCGTGCAGGCTGCTGGGGCCGGGCTTGGAACAGCGCCCATTATATATTGCATTGCTGTGTCTATACTATTACATTTGATGAAAACTAGAGTTTTGCTGGTGAATGTGGTATCCGTGCATCGGTTGATACCCATAATCCATCACTGCCTTTCACAGTGATGAATTTTCATGACTCCATGCAAATCCATTTCTGTCCTGTTATGTCCTGGGATAGTAAGACACTGGCTTTATACTTAACCCAAATAAATCTTGTTTTTTGTTTTTAATGTTTTAAGTGATGATGCAACAATTAAAAGCTATTTGTCTTCTTTTCTCCGAGACAAGCATCCAAGACAAAGTGTGAATCAGTAATGGCAAAGCTTTGCTCTGACTTTCTCGTCTTACTTTTCAAAGGAGATTAATGACCGGCGTTGTCCCACAGGCTGCTCGGTATTTATAAAGGATGACTGATATGGCAAATATTTGCCCTGTTAAGCAGAAAAGAGAGAGTGTAGAAAATAATATGTTGTGTCATCTCTTATGACATAATCGGGTGAGGTGGAATCGCAGGGCAAACCGGATCCGGTCGCAGGACAAACCGCGTCGGGGCGTAGAATAAATCACATGGCGGTACCGTTAATTAAATTGTGAAACACACTAATCACGTTTTCTCTATAATATAACGTAAAGGTGTGAGATTCCTATGGGACACTTTCATTGTTGGGCGGTAAAAGACATGATTTGTGCAATTTTAGCACGAAAAGCAGCAAATAAATCACATATAATAAACAAATGTATTTGACAATGAAAGGTTGCAGGGATTGGGAAATTGTACCGATAATGAAAAAAGATGACTTTAAAGGTCCTTTAAGTAGTAAGGCTGTCCAAGCATCACCTTGTCTTATAAACCGCACTTGATATAAGGTCTTTGAAGGACAGGGTTGTGGGAAAAAGGCCGTGAAAAAGAACCATTCAAATAAAGATGGCCGTGAAGAAATGCATAAATCCAACAATTTTTATGGGTCCCCACAAGAAAGTTTTGAAACAACATCAAATCACTTTTATCTGAAGGTGGAGGAGGAAGATTGGATTCTTACAGCCTGTTATAACAACTCGCAAACCCAAAGTATCAATCACTCGGCGGAAGGCTGTAACATTTGGAATATATGATTGGCTAGGGAGACCAATTACTAAAGTACATACAGAACAGGAGTATGGCTCATATATTCATACAATACAATGATGACATTTAAAAACAGAATTGGAATTACACGGGCAGCCTTTGCTATAGTCCCTCTGCGATTACCCCCTTCCTTCTTGGTTAAGTAACGTTAAGATTTATCGATGGCTCTGACCATCATCAGAAAGCGCAAAGATGGATTCGCTAGGCAAAGCCATGGTCTCATAAACCACTTTGGTGTTTTGTCTGTTGAATGGGCTATAAAGTACGTTATTAACTTATGATTTTGTCCATTGGGTCAGAGTTCAGTGGGACGATCGATGGAATACTCAACGTATCGCAAAACAATAGCTGTCTTTATAGGGATATTAGACTTGAATGCCTGAATGTGAGCGAAAGGCATAACCATGTGAACGTCCACAGATATTGTTTTAATGATCGAACAATTTAAATGTGTCTACGGTGCATTGTAACTGGAATGATGCATTCTGGATGCCCATGAAATTTAGAAGTTGTCAAAATCATCATACCTGGGAGCTCTCTGGGTTTGACCCGGAGTCTCTGGGTAAAGCTTGGCTCCCCAGAGTCTCCGGGCCAGAGTCTTCTTTTTTTTTTTTTGGCAGAAAAATTGTGTGTGCCCTTGCCATACCCACCAACTACCCTTGTTGCCCCCGCTACCTGCTTACTTCCCCTGACCCCCCCACTTACATCTCCTCCCATCAATCATGTTTTTGTCCTACAGAACTATATCGGGTTGACAACCTTTCAAGGTTAACCTGTTGATCTACTACTTTGCTTGATATTATATGGTTAATAATAGAAAATATAAAAACCCAGAAGGAGATATGGACAATCTTTCTTTTAGTTAACCATTTAAATATCCCATTACAATGAACCAGGCATCTAAATAAGAGGCAGATTTGATCGTTGGTCATAGCTCCAGAACAGCTCTTTATAAACACACTTTGGTCGATAGCTCGATAGAAATTGTTCTTACGGCTTCATATTGGTATGCAACAAATTAGGTATAACACAAATTTAATCCCGGCGTATTACATGTTCTGTCTGGTTTCGCAAGTGATTTGCATTCCTTTATGAGTTTTTAGTAATCTCTAATTAGAAGCAGAATGTATTACATAACCTTTGCTGTTTATTTATGAGTTGGATTTTTTATTACCAAATTGAAGAGCGTGAATATCGGTTTTCCAAAAAGGTCAAGGAATAGGTAACGATGAACCCACTGAATATTTTAATCCGTTGCTCATGAATTTATCATGAATAAAGCGGTGGAGGGTATCCCTAAATGTTTGGGTATGATGTTGAGTCTTTCATAAACATGAAGAAAAAAAAACTTGACGGAGAAACTTCATTGGTGTATTTAACTGGGGAGAATTTGTGGCCATCTCCGGGAGGACTTTAGAAATATTTATAATTATCAATTATAAAGCATAACAATGGGATGGTAGGATGTTGTTGGTTCTCCTTATGTGCTGTGAAATGGAAATGGAAACTTTGAAATAAAAATGTCAAGAAACATTGATGTCAACGCAGTATCATTAATCTCTGTAGCCCAATACAGTCGGACAGTCAATCAAATTGAAATTTCTGGCTGTAACATAATTGCAAAAGCGTTTTATAACGATCAATTAGCCTTTTAAACTTAAACTTGGATCCGCGAACACAACGTGCCATTGGAACACAGGAGTGATGGGAGTGATAAAGGGCCATTGGAACACAGGAGTGATGGGAGTGATAAAGGGCCATTGGAACCCAGGCGTGATGGGAGGGATAAAGGGCCATTGGAACACAGGAGTGATGGGAATGATAAAGGGCCATTGGAACACAGGAGTGATGGGAGGGATAAAGGGCCATTGGAACACAGGAGTGATGGGAATGATAAAGGGCCATTGGAACACAGGAGTGATGGGAGTGATAAAGGGCCATTGGAACACAGGAGTGATGGGAGTGATAAAGGGCCATTGGAACATAGGAGTGATGGGAGTGATAAAGGGCCATTGGAACACAGGAGTGATGGGAGTGATAAAGGGCCATTGGATCACAGGAGTGATGAGAGTGATAAAGGGCCATTGGAACACAGGAGTGATGGGAGTGATAAAGGGCCATTGGGACACAGGAGTGATGGGAGTGATAAAGGGCCATTGGAACACAGGAGTGATGGGAGTGATAAAGGGCCATTGGAACACAGGAGTGATGGGAGTGATAAAGGGCCATTGGGACACAGGAGTGATGGGAGTGATAAAGGGCCATTGGGACACAGGAGTGATTGGAGTGATAAAGGGCTTCTGTATGCATAGGAAGAAATTCCTTCTGCTGTTTCCAGCAAAAATAGTCATTTACAACATTAACCCCATCTGCACTAGATTTTTGATCCATTGCATGTCATTTTAATGGACAAAATGTGCTTTTCTTTCAAAAAACAATTAAATTGCTAAGTGAATCCAAACTTTTAAACAGTGGTGTAAGTACTAATCACGAAAAACTTGAATATGTCCTTTTAAGGCATAAAATCATAATAGTGTCCTTTTCTATCCCGTTCCTTTCATTTCTAGGTGTTGCAACGGGCAGTTGTTTTTAATACACATTCAATGCCTTCAAACCATTGTCTCCTTCTCAAGCATTGAGACCGGCCAAGAGAAACTCCCCAGGATCCCAATTAATTCCGTTCCAATGTTATATTGTTTGGTCCCTTTTCAGATGCTGGTATTTGATTCATTTGTTGCTGGTGGTAGACATTTTTATGTGAAAGGTTTTGCGTTATCCCTTTCGTTGAGGTCGCATGTGTTATTCCATTGTACCGTTACACCAAACCGTCTTTTGCAGGTTCGTCGGAATCGGCCAAGGTGATCCAGATTCCACTTTCATCCAGTTTGCTCTTGAAAAATTAATTCTGAAAAAAAGCTTCATTATCGGAGAAGAGGCTCAGAGGGGATTAACTATTCATAAGACGCCAGCATGAAAAGGGAAAGCCAAAGCACCTTCTCTCTCTTCTAGGGAATATATTGGTTATGGCTCTCGGTTATTATAAACATGATAGAATTATATGAAAACTCTGACCCAAAGCTGAAAAAAGGGCAGAACTTTCCTACCCCTCAAAAAAAAAAAACTGCAAAAAATGCTTGCTTCCATGGAAATGTATGTCTTGTGACCACTTATGACATCACAAGCATCACAACATCAGCATTCACAGGAGACTCTGTTCTAGCTACATTTACCATAGATAGAACACAAAATTGTGATCTTTCCACGGTAACTTTTAAACATAGAAACAAACTATCTGCTGGCAGATCGGCCCCATTCCGCCCCCCGTTTCTCCTGCTGTAAAGACCCAAACCTTAATCAGTCGTTGGTCTCGTCTTAGATTCAGGAGCTGTGTTTAATCCCCTCACTGTATTACCCTCTACCACTTCTGCTGGGAGGCTGTGTGAATCCTTAGAAACACCGTAAGGCTTTCTCTTGTTGATGTCCAAAGACCACACTAGAAGTGGACATCCGGTGGCTTCCTCTGACCACCGCGATCAAGCCCTTCATCAACAGCAACACCTCAACTCTTCATTGACCCATCAGAACACCGTCCCGGACGTGAACTTCCCCCAAAACTTTCAGGAGAAGTAACATTTCTAATATTTTACTGAAATACATTGTAAGAAGTAAGATGATTGCTGACTGTATTTGTTGCTTGATGAAATTTGTTAGTAACTTGAGATCCCTAAGTGATTGCGAGTGAAATGGATACCATAAATCCCAGCGTAAGTTACCAGTGACTACATGAATAAAGGCAGCGCAATATTTATGGGACTTCTCATGGCAGACAGTTTTATAGCTTCCCGGCATCAGTATCTATAATATACTCTGATTTTTAGTATGCCAGCCATTCTGGAAAAGTACCGGCGCAAAATACCACTGGTTAAAGATAGGGTTAGTAATCTGGTTTTAACCCCTTAATGACAAAGCCTGTACATGTACGGGCTCAAAATGCATCCTTAAGGGGTTAAATACATGATATTCCATCTACTGCAGGGGGCCTAGCTCTAATATATGAAAGAATACGTCCTGCCTGCCATTCTATTAAGTCTTTTAATTGTGTAAAAGACCACGGCAAAAAAAATAAAAGAATACCATTCACGTAAGGAAGGAATTTTATTAATTCACGTAGTAAAAGAGGCACTAAATTAAGGCCAAAACTCCTTACTTTCTCATTTTTATTATTTTCCCGTCTAGTTGTGCCTTGCCAATACTTCAGAGCTCTGTTCTTCACCAGATAGGCTTCATAAATTTGGAAAACTGCTGAAATTTCATTTTTTAAAGAAATATTTGAATAGAGCTATCATGTACCTGCCTATAACATTATGTCAGCTCCTCATTCTCAAACAGCTCTCCGCATCTCTACAGAGAGAAAGGCTTGCGCATGTGCGTGCTGTAATTCTATTACTTTGTATTTGCTGTGCTATTGTATAACCAAAGAGAATTATAAGTGTTGTTACGTCCCTGTGGCTTCTTGCACGTTCCTCTGTTTCCGAAAGCGAACAAGACATAAGCCTACGAACCTTCCCCCCAGCGACTCGGATCCTTAGTCATAGATGAGGCTTCACCAATCCCAACTGTACGAGTCCGTGTCCTCCAACGTTGAGTGATGTACAAATACTTTTTATCATTATGGTGGCCCTCACAAACTAAATCTCGAGTAGAAATTCACAAAGGGGGTAGTGATTGCGCTCCAACAATATAAAATAGAAAAGCAGCACAATGGTGTAGTATGTCTGTTCTCCAGGTATATATAAAAAAAGCTATCCTAGCTCCAAAATGCACGCATGGGCGATACAATCCTCGCCTAATGGCAATGGTGTGGTACTCAGACGCTGGTTAAAATCATGGTTTAAGAGCAATTTCAAGGTTGTTCTTTCCTACAGGTGTAGGTGGTATGATCCCCACCAAGGATATTGGAACAGCAGGTGCCCTTCTTGATAAAAAAAAATAATAAAAAGTATAAAATAGTATAAAACAGCACACTACGCGTTTCGCCTTTACAAAGGAGTTGAAAAAAGCTTTTTTGTGAGTACCACATTTTTATCTTTTTTTATATATACCTGGAGTACAAAAACATACTACACCATTGTGCTGCTTTTCTATTTTATATTGTTGGAGCGCAATCACTACCCCCTTTGTGAATTTCTACTATCAATCAAGCCAAGAAGGGGAAACTTTGGCAAGTGGGCTGCTGCTCTATTTTATGAACTTTTAAGGACTTTTAAGAATCTGTTTAATACGTTTTTAACAAAGAATTACCTTTAGAAAGTCCTGTCTAGAGCTTTTTCCATCCCCCTTGTTTTGTAAATCTGGAGTATAACGTTCTAAAGCCGAGTGCTAACGTTCTCCTAACATTTTGCCTAGCCTCACTCCCTAAAATCTCTTCTTTCATTGCAGAATTCATACATTTTAAAGTAAGTACATGAGACAATCTCCTGTCACATTCCATGGAGGAAGAAATAAATCGATAAACAATAATGTGTATCTTCAGTTACAACCTAGTGGCACCATTCCTGGTCTGCAATAATCTCAAGGTAACTCTGGTACCGCTCTTTAACTGTCCAACGTGCTCTTCACTTCTTTTTCTTCTTCTTTTTTTGTAAATGAATCATTTTCTTCTTTATTTATTCATTTATACCAACATGAAAAATAAAAAAAAGAAATATTCCTCCATAAACCATTCCGGTTTGTTTTAACAGACTACGGTAAAATGTGGAAGACCATCATGGGTGGCTGATGTTTTCAATGAAGAAATTAACAAAATTAAGCCACGCACACTCTATCAAATGAATAAGATGTTTTTTCACCCAATTTACTTGCGTGCCAGGCCTGGACTGGCAATCTGGCACACTAGGTAAATGTCCGGTGGGCAGATGCCCCATATCACTGTAGTGTGCATCCACAAGGGTTGTCTTGGTGGGACTTTCGAGTCTCAACCGGAAATGTCAAGATCCAAAATGTAAGGACCCTTTATGTACGCATGTTAACCATCTCCAGATATTGGGTGGACATCTATATCTAAAGCATCAATGTCTGTCACACGCATCTAAACAGACTTTTATCCAATGGAGAGGATGCCTGGTCAAAACCCAGTAGATCACCCTGGTCAAAGTCTAGCATTGAGTATTCATTTTTGTCTACTACCGTATTTGCTCGATTATAAGACGAGGTTTTTTCCAGAGCAAATGCTCTGTAAAATAACCCTCGTCTTATTATCAGGGTCGTCTTATAATCAGACCTCAAATAGGTCTGATTATGAGACTAAGATCCAGATCCCCCGCAGCGATGCAGGGCACCTGGATCCTCCTGTGTTAACCCCCGACCCAATTTACCGGTGCATCTGAGTCCCCGGTGCTTAGTCCGGGCTGTGATACAATCGCGTAGAGCTCTACACGATACAATCGCGTAGAACTCTACACGCTGCCCGGACTAAGCACCGGGGACTCAGATGCACCGGTAAGTTGGAGGGGGGGCATAACACAGGAGGATGCAGGGGACCTGCATCCTCCTGTGTTATGCCCCCCCCCAACTTACCGGTGTTTCTGAGTCCCCGGTGCTTAGTCCGGGCAGCGTGTAGAGCTCTACGCGATTCGCGTGGAGCTCTACATGCTGCCCGGACTAAGCACCTGGGGCTCAGATGCAGGGGACCTGGACCCTCCTGTGTTATGCGCCCCCCCAACTCAGAAGCACCGGTAAGTTTGGAGGAGGGAGGGGGAGTGTTAAATGGGGGGTGTAAGGCATTTCTGGAGGCAGAGTGCTCTGTGAAATGCCTTTTAACCCCTTTAATGCCACTGCCTCCTGAAATGCCTTAAACCTCCCTTTATGCCACTTTTCCCCATAATATGCCTTTTAACCCTCTAAG
This sequence comes from Spea bombifrons, assembly GCF_027358695.1. Lineage (NCBI taxonomy): Eukaryota > Metazoa > Chordata > Amphibia > Anura > Pelobatidae > Spea > Spea bombifrons. Next base: position 4,484,425 of record NC_071096.1, read on the forward strand.
TGCCAGAGTGGCATATAGGGTTAAAAGGCATATCATGGGGCACAGTGGCATATAGGGTTAAAAGGCATATCATGGGGCACAGTGGCATTTAGAGGGTTAAAAGGCATATCATGGGGCACAGTGGCATATAGGGGGTATAAGGCACTTCTGGGGCAGATGTGCATAACTGGGGGGGCAGGTTGGAAAATAGAAGGAAATAAAACCAAAATATTTTTCTCAAGCATAGCTTTTAATTAAAAAATTTTTTAAATGAATTAACATTTACTGGTAAAACTTTTTTCCTATAGGGTCGTCTTATATTCAGGCTTTTTCTTTTTTTCCTAAATTTATATTAAGATTTGGGGGTCGTCTTATAATCAGGGTCGTTTTATAATCGAGCAAATACGGTAATTTAGTAAAATAATCCCAGTAGAACACTTAAAAAAAAGGGGACAAATGTGGAAAATGTTTACTAACACATTCATGAGTGACCTAAAACAACTAGAACCAGGTGTTCTAGGTGAAATATACGATGGGCAGAAATCTGTAGTTATCGTCTATTAAAACAGTCATGAGCAGAGCTTTCAATTTTCTTTTGCTTCCAGTGTCCTGGCGTGTGCCAGTCTCATTGAATCTTTTAATGCTTCTGACTTTTTTTAAGTCATTTTTATGTTTTGACCGCGGGTTCTTCCATCATGCTAGGAGAAAGTAACGGAACAGGTTGTGCTTATGGAAAACCATATACCATCTGCATATCTTCGCACAATTTTAATCAGTGTCATTAACATGTTTTGAAAGTTTAAATGTCATCTGTAAGGTTTTTTTCCCCCTCCATCTCTTATCCTGTATAGCATTTTTTCAAATTCTACAAATTAAAAAAAAAAAAAAAACTGGAGATGTTCATGTATTTTTAAAGTAATATCTTAATACTCAGTTTCTTATAATTTAGAAAATCGTGTGCAATGTCCATATTGATCGGTGTTTATTCACTTAAGAGAAATTTGGCAGAGGAGTTGTGGTTTTAACTCTTTCACGTCACCATTCATTATGAAGGGCCAACACTAGCAAGTTTTTTTTTTCCCCACAGTCTGAATTGACCCTATTTTATGCATATTTCAATGTGTGAAGATGTGAAGAAATCTTGCTGATTTAACTATATGTTATACAGGGCCAGACAAATTCTTCTACAGCAGAAGCTCATTGGAGATGGCCAGTCATAATGAAAAGTGAAGCCAAGGAGCTTAAAAACAACTCTCCAGCGAACTCTCCTGACCAATCTCCCCCAGTAAATAAACCCCAACTTGTGTTACACTACATTAATCATGCAAAAATATATCTGTACAGTATGTCAGTTCAACTTTATTGATTAGACTATTTCATTTAATTTGGAAGACGTTCTGTATCGGAATTTTATTCAAAAACGTATTTCTGGGGGAACACCAGCGCAGATTTATAATGGTAAAACAAAGCCATTTAGCGAGCCTGCATAGTTTATTTCATTAAAAAACATAGGTAAAACCTTCGTCAACCGAAAACTGTATTTCACCTAAAAAAAACCCTGCTGTTTATTGTAGGAAAGCAAAAATCACATTAGAAAGAAGTCGCAGAGTGGATGGAATACAGCAGCTGCACACTCGAGGGTGGTCTTTTTTCCGCGCTGAATGTAGTGTTCTCCGTAGTATTATACACAGAGATTCTCCGTAGTATTATACACAGAGATTCTCCGTGGTATTATACACAGAGATTCTCCGTAGTATTATACACAGAGATTCTCCGTAGTATTATACACAGAGATTCTCCGTAGTATTATACACAGAGATTCTCCGTAGTATTATACACAGAGATTCCCCGTAGTATTATACACAGAGATTCTCCGTAGTATTATACACAGAGATTCTCCGTAGTATTATACACAGAGATTCCCCGTAGTATTATACACAGAGATTCCCCGTAGTATTATACACAGAGATTCCCCGTAGTATTATACACAGAGATTCTCCGTAGTATTATACACAGAGATTCTCCGTAGTATTATACACAGAGATTCTCCGTAGTATTATACACAGAGATTCTCCGTAGTATTATACACAGAGATTCCCCGTAGTATTATACACAGAGATTCCCCGTAGTATTATACGCAGAGATTCTCCGTAGTATTATTCGCAGAGATTCCCCGTAGTATTATACGCAGAGATTCTCCGTAGTATTATACACAGAGATTCTCCGTAGTATTATACACAGAGATTCTCCGTAGTATTATACGCAGAGATTCTCCGTAGTATTATACGCAGAGATTCTCCGTAGTATTATACGCAGAGATTCCCCGTAGTATTATACGCAGAGATTCCCCGTAGTATTATACGCAGAGATTCCCCGTAGTATTATACGCAGAGATTCCCCGCAGTATTATACGCAGAGATTCTCCGTAGTATTATACACAGAGATTCCCCGTAGTATTATACACAGAGATTCTCCGTAGTATTATACACAGAGATTCTCCGTAGTATTATACACAGAGATTCTCCGTAGTATTATACACAGAGATTCTCCGTAGTATTATACGCAGAGATTCTCCGTAGTATTATACACAGAGATTCTCCGTGGTATTATACACAGAGATTCTCCGTAGTATTATACACAGAGATTTACCTTGTCATGAAGTGATGAATGAGTATTTTCAGATCGCCCACCGACTGCTGAAAGGATGATGCGTTCCGTGCTGAATCGGTTCTATTTCTGCATTTAAACCCAACATGAAAATAATGAAATCCGCACAAGAAACTCTCTGTAAGGCGGCTCGTTATTTAGAAGAGTTTGGTATTAAAGTTTGCTTCCGCCGCTAGAAAAGCATAAAATGCACAATATACGTTTTTAATTATTGAAGGTGCAAAGCTGACATTTTACTAATTTGTTGCATATAATACAATAAAAATAACGCAAGCTGGTCGGCCTTATTACGTAGAGGTTTAGTAATTGGACTCTTCACCCCAGTTCCACTCAATATTTTGACCCCATCTTCCACACCGGATAAATGCCTGGGCAACAAAGCCACTCACCCACTCAATCTATGACTACGTCAGCATCAAAACATATCGTGTGGCTGCGCATATCCAGCCGTCGGCCGCCAGCCATCGCGAGGCCGGCCCTGTTTAAAACACCGGCATATGAAGAAGGAAAAGCAGAGACTTCCAGTCCAAAACACCGGCAAAGAAGCCGGTTGGTACGGTTGGAAGGTTGTTAGGGAGCCCTTTGGCCCCCCAGGACCATAACTATTTAGCTCAGTCATTACTTTTTAGGCCTTGAGGAAGTGCAACAGCGTTTAATGTTTAACAGAAAGTGAAAAAAAATATAATGATGATGTCACCTTTAGACACGTCCTGACTGCTTCAATGTCACAACTTTTTGTCTATGTATAATATGTTGTGTTTGTTGACATTTCCGCACCGCTGCTGTTTTTAAAGCTTCTGGCTCAAGCTGCAGTATAATGGAATTTTCACTTCAAATCTGACAAGCAGCCAAAAGATGTCTCTGTTCAATGTTCTCTTTATTCACCTTTACAAGTGGTGTAGATTTTCAGTAATGGTCTTGATTTTTCTTCTGTTTTTTTTTTTTTTTTTTATTATTTCTTGCTTTTTTTAAGTTTTGAAGAAAATCAACTCGATGTGCCGATGTTTCTTTCTGGAGTAAAGTGTAGCAGCGTGTTCATATGTTTTAAGGAAAGAAAAGATTCTGATTATGTTATGTTTTTTATTTACATTTATTTGCTTTTGCAATTTTTTTACATTTATTTTTTTTAATTTATTGATGCTTAAAAAAAGTCACAATGTCTATTAGAATAAACCTGCATTGCAAATGTGCTTTTTTTAGTGTATTATTTTTATTACAAAGAATACAATATTTTTTTTTGGTCATATACTTAACAATCACCTAAATTGTTTTTCTTATTTTCAGGCTAAATTCTGGGAAATTTGATCGTATTTATTACTCGTATTAATGATGTTCCATTTTCATAGAAATTAATGTAAACCTTCAAATTAATATCAAAAAGCAGCAGTGACTGTTTTACACATAATATTTACAATATTAATTAATATATTTATAAAATATGTTATATATATATATATATATATATATATATATATATATAAAATACGTTTTATGCCATTATTCATATTAGTTGTGGACTGTATGTTCCAAAGATTGTGACAACATAATATAGATAAAACTTGCCAGAATGCGACATCATTTATTGTAGTCCATGCAGAGAATAAAAGGCTGGAGTGTCTGATTTGCCACTAAAGCCTGTATCAGAAGAGCATGTGCTATTTAAGATGACACCATCCTCAAGCAAGCTAATTAAATCTTTTCATAATAATTTCATTGCGTGCCAAGGTCTTGTGCCTTTAATAGAGATCTAACTTCAAGGACATGGTGTGCGAGACTTAACATGAAAAACTTGCGGATCAATGAATTACACCTTCAGTGGAGTAACTAATTATAATTTGGACGCTTTAATTAGGCAGGTGTAAGTTGTCATTAGGTGAATCTAGCGAGCTTGGAATTATAACAAGCTGGGTCCCCTGATAAACATGGCATTCAGAGCTGAAAACAGTGACTCGGAGCAGAATAACCTCTCATAAAACGTGAAGGGATATAGAGAAGAAAAAAAAGAGAATTTTGAGAAATCCACAGAAATTGGGGACTGAACAGACAGCTATTTGCCACCAGGCAATCCCCGACTTCCTTCATCCCTGTAGCTGGTAGAACTGAACTGTCACTGATTATCCATGATACAAACGCTTACAACAGTACATTGTATCACTCTTATTTTCCATTTTTATTATTCAATGGCTTAGCTCGACATCACTGGATGTATCCTAAAGTATAAGTAAATATATTCTTCCACAAGTTGCTATCTTTGAGTTTCCTGGCTCTCAAATAATATTTGAATGGACCTTACCCCCTATAACTGCGGGACCCAGAAGTATAGGAAGGGCTTTTTATTATGTTTTTATTTATTTGTTTCTAAAATTATACTCAATGCCCTTCCATCTCACAGGACAATAAGGGGGTCAGAGAGAGAAAGACACCAAACGATTCCTTTGCTTCTCCAAAGTACTTACTTAAACCCATCCAACCTAATAGTAAATGTTCCTCAAAGATTTTAGCCTCACATTGAATATTTTATTATAATCAATCAATCCCCCCAACCAAAGGGGCCTACACCTTCTGAGGTTTATTTTAGCACACCACACACAGGACGGGGAAGAGGTTTGTACCCCTTGATTAATAGGGAATAATAAGGACTCCTCTTTCATGTCTTCTCAATATATTTATTTAATAACAATATTTTTTAAACGTGTATATTTCATTATGTTTCTTTCAATTATTTTTAGCGTTCCAGATGAGGGCATGCAAACCTTAAAGTTGTGTACATTCCTATTAGTGAATATTCAAGATATTTTGCAACTATTAGTATTTGAGGGCATGTGACTGTAATTGAGATAAGAGTTAGCTCAACGGATTGCTCAACTTATTGGTGAATAGACCCCAACAAACTATGATTTCTTTCAATTATTTTTAGCGTTTCAGATGAGGGCATGCAAACCTTAAAGTTGTATACATTCGTATTAGTGAATATTCAAGATATTTTGCAACTATTAGTATTTGAGGGCATGTGACTGTAATTGAGCTAAGAGTTAATTCAACTGATTGCTCAACTTATTGGTGAACAGACCCCAACAAACTATGATATTCAGTAGCCTATGGTAACGGTTACAGGAAATATTGAACCAGGTGACATGTCAGTGTAAGCTGTTCTTCATTCTACCCAGTGTATCAGCTGCTGAAGGTTCCAAGTGAATGATATCTCCTTATACCTGCTATCGGGAGAACCAGTGTTCTTTCTACGGCTAATAAAAAGCACCAGCTGAAATGCAATTATACCTCCATTACGTACTGTGCCCTAAAATTAAATTGATCATACACCATATAATAAAATCCTTAAAATTATTATTGAATGTACTATTGCAATTAAACGAAGAATTTGACTATGACAAAACAAATGAGAATGCTTACAATAATGGAGAAATTATTTATTTTTCATTATAAACCTATTAGCACCATGTCGTTGTTATTTATGAGAAGTAATAAACTGAAGAATGTAAATGAGCCAGTTACAAGAATTAGTGCTGTAAGCTGTTTCTGTGCAAATTAATCTATGTATTTGAAGCTATGGATATAGGCGTTTTAGTAGGTCATGGATTCTTAGCCCAAAAAATTCGATCATGTATGATGTATCTTCCTGTTTAGAGCTTCAATAGAACTCGGAGCAACGGACTTGAAATATTTGAACTTAGTAAATGTTCCCACTCCCATTTAAAGGGGAAATGTGCTGGGACCCCCAATACTGTGACCCAGAGGATTCAGGTGTTGACCCGGGGAAAACTGGAGAAGCAATGCTTCTCCTGGAGTTCTCCAGGCCAAACCAGGAGAGTTCCCAGGAGTATGGCCAGTGGCCCATCGAGCATTTGCCCGGTGTGCCAGATATAAAGTCCGGGCCTTTCAGCTCTAAAGAGAGACTTATTTTTACCTTAACTTCTTCTTCTCTTTTCTATTTTATTTTTTCTAGTAGGTATTGAAGTCAAATCTAATCTTAGCCACCGGAGATTATCCTGTTTTGATCACTTAAACTATTTGGAGATTCAACTCTGACATTGTGTATAGAGTAAATTGTATTTTTTTTTGCTAAACAAACCACATCTCTGTATCTCTGCTAAAAAGAGTTATTGATTATCATAGCTCAATTACAAATCATCCCTGTAACCGCCGCTCTACGCACCATACACATTTCCAGAGCTCATTTTACTAATCTCTAGATCCATTTCTTAAGAAACGAAGGCTTTGTGATTGCTTGATAAAAAAAATTTAAAAAGCGAGGATAAGCAGTATGGTCGGGCTATGTTTCTTTTACACAGGGTCTCTTTATTTTCTGATTAGCTTTAACTGCCACTTGTTTCCTATCCAATAATATTCAATCATCGAGTTGTAACACAGCCCAGCCAAAATGAATGGATCATAACATATCCAATTCCAGGATGTGTTTCATGAAGTTTTATATCAAATCCCTGCTTAGTAATCAAAGAGCTGGCCAAAGTTTACCATCCAGACAGTGCCAAGTAGTAGTCTACTGAACTGATATATATATATACTCTCATACAATTTAAAGTTATATATATATATATTTTTTTATTATTATTATTTCTTTTTTCTTTTTTTTACTTGGTGGGTTAAGATGTGGTACAGTTCCTTGGTGAGCAATATGTAAAATTAGATAGGACCCCCCAAATTTGGGATACTTTGACGTAGTGGCGGGGTAAGCAACACATGCCCATATAGTGTGGCGGAATATTTATGATATTCAGATAGGTGCGCTTTTTCAATAATATTTTCTGGGTGTGCACTGATCTCTTGCTTTGTTGTTTGTATATGTTGGTCCTTTCAGCAGCACCCTGGAATCTGAATATGTGTGCTTCTCTTTATCTTTGCTTTTGCGTCTACCTACAATATCTACTCTACTCATGAAGCTCAATAACTTAATATAGTTCTATTCTGTCATTCTGAGTGCCACGATGAGCATCTCATGCAATAAGGGATTAGCTGGTATTTTATAATGCATGGTAAAAACAGTGAGATGTTTTCTCCTTTATGTATATATTGCATTATGTTTCTTTTAATTTTGAGAATTTCAGGTGAGGACATACAAGGTTATAATAAACTTGCCTAAAACTCATAGAATTTGATGGCCGATATAACCAATTTTGCCCTTTCTGTCTGCCCATTTTTTTCTGCTGCAATGACTCAAAACCTTATCAATCTTTGGTCTCATCTTGGATTCTTGATAATCTCAGGAAATCTTCACACTTTAACCATTTTATGTAATGTGGGACAAACTCAGTTTCTAATGCAGAAGAAGCTCACAGAAGTGAGGGAGTTGAAATGTTCATCTTAACTGCAAACTCCCGTGAATACACCCAGTGGAATAATTATCCATTATATTTCGCTAATCATTTTTAAGTCTTCATTTATATTTGACCTCTTCAGAAATCTGGATTGTTCTGCCCTAGTTAAAGGGGGGGGGGTCACAGTATTCAATCGGTATTCAAAGAAAATGCCGAATACCAACTAATGGATTGCATTCAATAAACAGGACAATGATTACGAATGGCCCCTGGTTTGAACACCACCATCTTTTAAAGTATATTAATATTTAAAATTCTCAGTGGACTTTATTCAAGGTTATCTGGAGTCCCAGCATAGAACATTCAGCTCTTTCTGGATCTCTGCAAATAGTACAAAGTTATTTCTTTAACTCTGTAGTGATGACTGATGATCACTGAAAACGGTAAAAACTATATCTAGATACCAGGATCCCAGCGTCGGAAAAAAGAATACGTTTCAGTGTGAGGCATTTAATTTGAAGAGAAATCATTTAACATCTGGATCAAATGGAAAAAATGATAAGAGAAAAATGAGACAGAAAATAACTATTTTGATTAAATCAGAAACAAAATGTTGAAATTGTATTCAATCCATAGGGGATTTAGAAAAATAAATTCCCTTGTATTTGTACATAGAGTTGACAGAACGTTGAGGTCCACAAGTTGGAAAAAATTTTTATTTATGTATATATATCAACCAAAATTCCTTAGAATTTTCTTTAAAAAGTTCTTAAAGGTTGTACTTTTGTTTGTGGACCCTACAGACGAGAGCTCCTGGCCAATCACTTTGTTGAGTTCCCAGACATTCTTATTGGGCAATCAAATGGTTTTTCCCATTAAATAATAAGCCAATCAAAGCAGGAGGAAGCTACCACTTTGATTCTACCAGAAAATCATTATCAATGATTAAAAAAATCATCATCACAAAAATGAAACGGCCGTGCCGATTTACAGTCGACGTAAGCGATGGCATCATCAAAAATATCTCCGTACAGTTTCTTATCAACAAGGTTCATGGCTTTCAAAACCCACCGGCGTAAAAACAAACAAAAAAAAAGAAAGAAAACAGCAAAAAAAAAAAAAGCAAGCACACGCAAAGAAAATAATATAAAATTGCTTGTTCCTTGCAAAACGCTAAGAAAAACATCGTAGTATTTACAATTACGGCATTCTTCTGTTGATGGTTTTATTCTATGCTTAGTCATGTATTATTAGAAACAACATCTAATTTAGTGATGTCTGGCACTCAGAATAACAATATCGCTCTGCTTTCCTTCGTACTGCACTTGTTCTGGCGCCATAATCATTCGCTACTTTGGTGTTCAAATGTTGCGCAAGAAAGGATGAATAACCTTTAATGCTGGCTTTTTAAGCCTGTCTTCGGGAAGGGTTGTCGACAAGAAAATGCAGAAGTAATTTCATCTGATTGTAGCATGTCGGCTTCCAGCTGAATAGCTTCAAAGAAAATTACCTGAGTGTTCGGGGGCCATACCTGCGAGCACGCGACGCCACAAATTACATGCGATAATCTTTCATCACTTCGTTATCGGCGAGGTTTCATTACCGTTTATTCACCATTGAATCGCTGGTAGTTGAGTGATGGTGGACAGCTTAACCCTTTCCTCTTTAAAGTGAGCACTTGAAAAGAAAATGCAGAGAGAGAGAGAGAGAGAGAGAGGGGATTCTTAACCCCTTAAGGACAATGGGCAGTCCCTAAACCCATTGAAAACAATGCATTTTGAGCCCGTACATGTACAGGCTTTGTCATTAAGGGGTTAATGTCGGACGACATTAGATGTAGCAGCTTTCTTAAATGAGTTGGTCAAGAGGAGAGACGCACTCATGATTGAAAAAAGACTTAGGATATTGGAATTAATTAAGCAAATAAACATATCCATGGTTGTGTAGTTTGGGTTTCATTAAGTCTATTGCATGTTTTAAGTTCATGTTTAGTTCATGTGTTATAAACATTGTTAATGGTGCTCTGGGCAAGCCTCAACCAGTAGCCCCCTATCCAGCTGTGCTTGCCACCAACAGCCTGCTTTAACTTATTGTGTTTTCTCTTCTGCTTATATGTATATTAGAACCATAAGTAAAGGTTTGGGGTTTGATAGATAAGTGGAACAGTTCCTCAGCAGAAGTGGTAGAGGATAATACAGTGAGGGTATTAAACATGCATGGGATAGACATACGGCTCCTGAATCTAAGACGAGACCAACTACTGATTAAGGTTTGAGTCTTTACAGCAGGAGAAACGGGCGACTAGACGGGGGCCGAATGGGGGCCGATCTGTTGGCAGATTCTATATTTCTATGAGCAATGTAATTTAGTGTACCGAGGTGCTTCTAATCCCCTACAGCCCCAATGTTTAAATGCTATATATATATAAATGCACATTTCTGTTTAGTTCCACAATTTAAATATCTGCTCTTTATAGAAACATGAAGAGTATTTATATTAATGGTTCTCGAATGTCATTGAAAGCATGAAAAGTCTCTCCCTCTTCAGCACATAAGGATCTACCTCGCTGCAGTTGTAAATCCTAAAAAGCGAGGACGTTTTTACAATTCCACGTCCAAAATACAAATGTGGAACAAAACGCAACAATTTCACGTTTGTGTTTCTCTCCCTCAGCACTTGATAAATGACTCTCGTACGTTGTAGGAAATGCTGACCTTGCTTGTAACATGATGGTTTATATAACCAAGGAAGCCTGCGAAAAAAAGAAGATGAATTGTTGGGCCATCCGATGGATCAATTCTCATTGTGGCTGCTATCACTGGACCTACGAATAACCTGTGTGTTCAACATGGAGAGGAGGCGAAGGTAGCAGAGATATCTTCTTATTTCAGGCTCTGGATGTGTCTTAGCGTCTTCACACAAGCCATGAATACATTTAAAACTAGACGTCGCCACCCTTTCAGCGCCAGCTATGGGAAGCGGATGAGATTCAAACACTTTTAAATTTAGGATTGTGTTTGTGACCCTTAACCTTCCAACTTCAATAAAGCCCCTTATTGTTTGGCATTAAATGGAAAGTATTGGAGTATGTATGTGTATGCAAAAATGAGATAATTAAATTGTTCATTCAATTTGCGGTGGAACAGATTAATAGGATTTCAAGGACTGGCTCGCCAAATAGGAAGAATCACAATTTAATAAAATATATCACCTATATTAATTTAAAAAAAACATCTTATGCATTTTTATACTTTTTTTCTGCTGTCTTATATCTTCTGTGTTGGAAAACATTAATGGCTAAGCAATTCCATATCTAAATTGCAGTAGCCAGTGCCAACAGTAGATGAGATTATTGGTAATTTTGCCCACATTCCATTCTTACCCTATATCTTCTTCAGGTGATATACATGTATGTTTTTAGGTATGCCCTTCACTCATGTCAAAGCCATCAATCAGTAGGTAAATCAATAGGTTACTAGAAGCCAAAATTTAGAATGTAACAGGAAAGTGGGATCATTTTAAAAGCCAGATTTGCAACAGAGGGTTACACGTGTATAATTGTAATATTATGCATTTTATTTATTTTTCATAAAAGTCACGTAAAAGTCACTACATACTATGGTCGTTAATCATACCCCAGAGACAAACACTGTTAATTAGTACTTTTTGGTGCTACTGGAGACACATCTTCAGAAAAGAAAGAGCAGGATTTTATTTGTTCTTCTGGTAGACTTGGTAAAATGTTTTTTTGCTGTCTTTAAAAGCCAGGTTAAATGGTTTGGATAGTCCCTTTGACATAATAACACGACATGACCCCATGATGAAGTCATAAAACATAACTATGATACACAGACAGCACATTTTCCTTGTATTTATCCACCAGAGGCTGAGTGAATCAACACAAAGCTTATAATTAGGTCTCTTGGTTTCCACTGCAGTGATTACTCCCGGAAGCTGTGTTTGAGTGGGTTTAGATATCAGCGGGACCCTTGCAATGAATTCCAGATCAGTGTTCTCTCTAAAATTAAGCTGGTCCGATCCTGTATTTAATTCAGAAATCAGCAGGGGGAGAGAAAAGAGCTAGGAATGGAAATTTAACTCTCACCTGGGTAAGCAGCCTATTACAAATCCTAAACATCATGAAAGAGACCCTTATTTCAATAATTTCTTCCATATGCTGAATAGCTTGGAGAAGTAGGGGTTAAAGATGCTTTGCTGGTCATCGATCTCTCCACAAAGACCACAGATTATAAATCCGTTGGGCACGGGTAATACAAGAAGTTTTATTATCAACCTTTTCCACAATGGCCTTGTCTCCTATCCAAATAAAACCAGATGTGCTAACAGTATTTATAAATGTGTCAGCAGTTGCAAAAAGTGTGTGATTAGATCCTCTGGGGATGGCGTCCCATATAAGATCAGAAAATGTCAATGTACGAGCGGATAGTCTGGGTCGGTGGTTCCACGTAGACATTTCCTTGGTGCTTACGTTGATTTTGGAGGAATTAATCATAGGATTAAGAACTGAAAGCATGACACAGGAGCATCCATTGCTTTCCTTAGCTTGTGCATTGAGGATGACACTTATAATAATTCCATTGCTTAGGGAAGAAATAGTATCCCCTAAACATCTTCTGGTTAGGGGGTAATCTAAAAAACAAGATCTGTCCCCAAATACTCTAAATTAGCTGAAACATGTTTCTCCAGGCCCTAAAGTAACGATAAACCACTGAAATGTGTCATCTAATGCCAATCAGGCCCAATGTATTCTTATATATGATCTATGAGACAATCTTTGACACTGATAGCTTCCATTGTATAATGACACAAAGTAACAAACATTGGATAGGTTGTTGTGTTCTCAGGTCAGGGTCTGGTTATGCCTGTTTCGCTCCATGGGTTTCCCAGCTCATTTTCCTATCAATTAAGTATATTTGATAAAAATCCGGTCTGCTAATTTCTCCCCCGGCATCATTGACTTCATTCTTAAATGGAATCAACCTTTACTTTCACCTATATAGTATCACTTTGCCTTTTTTGATTGACTAATGCTTTGTTTCTTAGTTGTCTCAAAAGTTCTAAAAGACCATTCCATGGATTCATATCAATGTCCTTTATCTGCTGATGCTCACTTCCACCTGTCACCTTCTCTCTGCCATTCTGAAGAAGCTGGTCTCCACCAATTCATATGCTGGCTGTGTCAATGGCACAAAGTCGGAATCTCATGGCTTTGCGAAGATCTGAAAAACTCTTTATGGACACAGCCGGCCTCTGTATTGTCGAGACCAACTTCTGCAGCCAAAGGTATGGTGAATAGTGAATGTGAGCATCCAGAGGCTCTTTTTTAACATAAGCTCTTAAAGGAATGATTGTACAAATCCTTTGTTTAATAAAAGAAAGTTTACCAGTACTTTAACCACCACCATCACTTCTAAATGTTGTATTAAAATTTTTTTTATTATTCATGTCCCTCTTTGCTCTACCCAATCTGTAAATCCTTAAGTTTCTTTTTTTTGTTTGTTTTGTTTTGTTTTTTAACAATTAACAAGCCAAGAAATATCTGGTTTAGATCTGATATCAACCAAACCTCACCTTAGCTTTCAAACGTAGAAATTCAAAATGGCGGTCTACAAAAACACTATTTTCTTGACATAATTTATGCTTTTAGGACGTTGTATTAGCATAGATTAAAAGTCTAGTGACATGAGTCACTATGAAGGTAATTACGGAGAATTTCTTTTTTAGCATAATTTCCTTACTAAGTTAATGTTATCCATCACTGACATTTTATAAAAATGGTTATCTTACTTTAATAACCCCCATCCCAATTTTTCCCAGTGAAATGATTCTGCCCACACACAATCATATAGCTGACTGTATAAATGTATACGTGATGAAGATGTCATATATAAACAAGGAGAGTGCTTTTGACGTGGGCCATTTACATAATATATTTAACCTCCTATGTGCCAGAGCACGAAGGATGTAACTCAAAAAATTGATTGACAGTTTACTTGAGACCTCCGTTCCCACGATGATGCATTTCCATTGCTCAGTGAGTTTTATAAGTCGATAACTAAACTCTTTACCACAATTTAGCCACTTTGGCTGGTGCTTACTTTTCACCCTTCGTTCCATAGTTTTGCTAGGTCCTCGTTGATTCCACATGGGACTTGATACTGGAAAATAACCATGCCAATCACTGATGTTTGAGGTGGGCTCCCATGAGACTTCCCCTCAACCAAGTCTTACAATGATGCCAAAACAGAATAAATGATCCCATATTTTTATTGTAGACTAAAAGAAGACACATTTTGACAAGAAGTCATCAGTTCCATGATGAAATATTTGGAGCTTATACTTGGTAATATACTTGTTGGTAATATCTTCTCATGTGATGTTCTACCACCAACCAGGTTGTATTGGGCCCACTGTATGTTTGTTTTATAACAAATCAACATATTTGAGTAACTCTCCCTCTTCCAAGGGAGTGGGTTCATAAAGGGCGGGGTTAGCTGGTATGTAGGTGGAGCTAAATGTACATAGGGGAGGTGCTAGTTTCCGATAGGCTTGTGAAGAATGGAAAGTGGGTATGGTATTGATGTGGCTAAACTCCCCTTGTTCGGAGAAAGAGAGACTTGACCTGGAGACCTTGGGAATCAGAGCTTGACTCAGAGACTCCTGGTTAAACCCGGAGAGTTCACGGGCATGCGCGTAAAACATTAAAGTCCATGATTAAAAACTAAAATACTAATAAGCTAATAAGCCTTTGCTTTTAGAGTTGTGGCTGAGTAATATTGTGTTACGCCATGTGGTCACGTAGAGCAAGCTTTTGTATCCTCTTACAATCTCATAAATATTAGAAGATTGTAGAGAGAAATGGTACAAGTTTCCTTTTAATGACCACATTTTTACCCTTGCCTGTTATCTCACTTTCTTCTTTTATGCAAAAAGTTACAGGAGGCTAAACTAAGAAAATGGTATAGATTCTAGATTTATCATTCTCCATTTACACTTGAAACCGCTTCATCTGAAAGCTATCTCCCAATCAATAATTAGCTTTTGAGATTATTATTTTCCAGACCATCTGAGAGTCTATCATAGTTCAATTTTCAGTCTAAAGGTGTCATAAAGAAACCATTAAAAATGTTTAAGTATCTCTTTCACTAAATATTTTTTTTTAAAAAACTATTTTGCATTTATTTGATCTTTCAGGTTTAGCAAAATATTAAACACTAAACAAAAATAAAGAATACCGTATCTTAATATCATTACAATGATTACAAAGAACTGTACTTCCTTGAATGACACATACATGAAAAATACATGTACTCATCTGATTGACAAGTCAGTATTACCGAGGCGGCTCATTACTTTGTGGAAAAAGTCAAAAATTCCTATGTTTAGTATCTGTAACTTTTTACTAAACTAAATTAAATGAGTGAATACAGTAACCTAATGGATGCTATGAAAAAAGGGTGCAGAGTTGGCACTATTTTACATTAACATCACGTATCTGCTTAAGACCCCTTTGGAGCCCCCATCCTGAGGTTGTAGAGTTCCTTGTTAAATGATATAACTTGAATGTACTTTTTTGGGGTAAAGTTATACTTTTCATCGCTTATAGTTTTTATACCTTACAAACTGGATCCCGTTACATATTTTTTTATCAGGGCCAGACCGGCGGTGACTAGGTTGTCCAGACACTTTAAGGCCAGCAGCCGCATGATGATGTAGGTCTGGCTCAACGGATCGATGTGCCAGATGGCCAGCGCGGTCTTGGTTTTGATTGGGACCTCATATTAGTTTTTGCATATGTTCTTGGTCCATTGAGATTTTTTTTTATGTATTTTATGTCCTTAGAACTTGGACATAATATTGGATACTTGAAAAAAAAACTTGAAAAAAAATTATATACATATATATATATATATATATATATATATATATATATATATATATGTATATATATATTTAAATATTATAAGTATAATTAATTTTTAATATTAATATATACATAATGTATATTTTAATGAACCGTGTATAACACTGATACATAAGGGTAAAGTTAAGTAGTCCTCTTGTCCGTAGGGAAGATGATAATGTTTCCAAACCTTGACAGCTGGGAAAAAAGGGGGTAAAAATGAGTTTCTCAATACAACTGTTAAGCGTGAAGTTGGTATGTTACAGATACAAATGGATTGGTCTCAGCTCCAGCCTGATGAATGTTACGGCCAAAGGCGTTCCTGACACAATATCCTGTTTGCGGTCTGCAATATCCATTATCTAAGAACCTAACATGCCAATATGCTTGATTCAGAGCAATCGTGAATGATTCCAGTAATAAAGCACACCCTGTTAATGTGCACCGAGAAACAACATCCAATAACAGTTAAAATGATGCCCACACAAGCGGAACAAAAAGGTAAAGTGAAACGTGGAACCCCATCAATACTTACTAGCGACACAAACAACTCTCATTACAGCATGACTGGTATGAAGAATGCATTACATTCCATTGGTTTTGCTGATCAGACGATTGCCAACAATGTAACAATCTACTTATTTCTCATTAGAACCGACCAATTGGAAAAGATTCCCCCGGCCGGCTAAGAGGGGAAAAAAAAAAAAAGATAAATGCTGATTCGAACAAGACAGGTGTTTGATTCTCTTCTAATACATCGTGCAGGATTGATGAACCGATACTGAATGGATATTGAACAAAGTATCTCCCACTTTTTCTCCACATATTTATCAATCAACAAACTGATGAGCAGCCCATAAAACACAACATTTTAAAAGAGATTCTTATATTCTGTTCACATCAATATGTCCAGGTCAATAAAGATGGACACATACAGAGTATCATCACTGAGTGGAATCTGTTTTTCTATCTGCCAGTTGGAGAGTTGCTTATATAATTTCAATATCCAACCAGCACTGTTACTATGTTGACTTATTGCTATCTTGTATGAAGAGTCTTGGCAATTGGTAATAGCTTTTGATTTCCACTCTACTAAGTGAAGAAGTGAGCTCATGAAGATGAGGTTTCAACAAGAGTCCCAAGTAGAGCTTCTGGGAAGAGCTCCAGAGTTCATAGTTCTAGACAGCAGTCTAACCAAAATTAAATGGTAAGAAAGCAAAGGTTGGGGCAAATAGGGTTGAGAGAACAAGTTGGGTCTCAAAGACAAGAGAAGTCATGAGAAAGAAACACCAGGAACAGAAGAACTGGCTCATAGAACCAGTGCTTGTAAGAAGATATAGATCAGACATGTACTGACACGACACTTGGCAGCCCGAGGATGCCTGATACAATTAGCGATTTCAGAAGCAAGTCACTGTCATTGTGAACGACTCTGACCATTACATCTACAGAGCTCCAGCGCTGTTATAATCGGGGAGAGGAAAAAAGAACATTAACGTTGCACATGAGATGTAGTGAGTCCTGCTCTTGTGAGCTTACATTCTATGTGTAATAATATTTATTTACCATTTTTTCTACGCAACCTGGGGACCGGTCAAGTGTATGACAATAATATGTCCACATTTTCTGCATCATTTCTAACCAGTGCTGGTAGAACCTGGTAGGACCGGCCAGCGGACATCTATTTTATCTACATGTAGATTTTATTTGACTGTAATGTATGTAAAAATTATGATTTATAGTACATAAAGGGACACCAATACACTGCATCGGAGGTCTTCATCTATTATAAAACCAGTTCATTAGAAGTTGGGTTCTTAATTTCTATAGCCATTGGGGCCTTCTTGCACCCTACCGACCTTTCCCCCATTTTAAAATTCCAATTATTTAACAGAACTGAATTTCCTACAGAATAAATCTTGTCTACAAGCATCGCTGTGAGTGTTCGGCGTTGCAGCGTACAGAATACAGCGTTTTTAGTCTATAGCCTACAAGGGGCCATTTGTAAATAATGGGCGCTTTATTGATCTTTTCTTTCTCCAATCTATAGGACTTTAATAGTGCACCACCTGCAAAATAGAATTCCTTTTTTTTATCTGTTGCTCTTACGAGAAGCCTGAAAGCAATCTAAAACCTCTTTAATACACACAATAGCCCTCTCTTTAACTAAACCCGGAATGCTTAACCCTGAAGAACCTTTACCTTCTGTTTTCCCACCGACGCCAAATGTATATGTCTGGACCATTATTAACCATGAAGTGCTTTCAAATTCCATCTTCCAGAAGAAAGCAACATTCTTGGCTGGGGCATCTTCGGAATTATGAAGGCCTGTCAATTCTTGTGGGATTCTTTCTTTCTTTTCTATAAACATTCTAGAAAATGAAGCAAAACAAGGAAAAGCGAGCCGCTATCAGGCTGCGATCATTTAATACTAAGTGATATATTAAGTGATATATATATATAACAACTGGAAATAGGCTAAAGCTTCTATTTTTCATATTTATTTTGTCTTGGAATATGGACAGAAAATGTGTTATTCATGCCTCAAAAATAAAATATTAGCAATTAAATCAGCTAATATTATGCCCAATATTCAGTATATTTTCTCCTGTATCCTGCATGAATGTGATACAAGAGAAAATGCATCAAAAAGGGGGCACTTTATGCAATCTGAAAATGTTTGGGAAAAAATCAATACATTCTTACATTTAGGATAAGCAGAAAATGGATAAAAAAATGGAAAAATGTAAAATGTATCAATGTTACATTATTATATGTGTACTAATATCTATATGGTGCACCATAAGATCACCCTGTTGAATTAAATGTGTGAGTAGACTCACTAAAAAGATGGGTCATAAAACATATGATATATTTTACTATCTTCTTCTCGAAAGGTATTAACTCAATAATTGCTGTTTTTCTGTATGTTAAAAACAGCCAATGCACGGTAGAAGAATGTATTTATAGAATAAAATTGTAGATGTACATGCAGAATGATTTGTAAGATAACATTGTAGAAAGACTAGCAACATTCTGCAAAAATCTGCAAAGTACAAAGAAAATGAGTTTAACGGTACAGTTGTGGTAAGTAAGTTTATTTAAATATGCTTTATACAGGGCTGTCCAAGCTATTCTCCCAGAGGACAGCCGCTAATGTAAAATGAAGTCAGTGGGATGAAACTGCAACTCTCCTACCAACTTTCCCCAACCAAGGACAAATGAGATGAGATGAGCTTTGTCCCATGGGTACTTGGTAAGGAATTTAGGGATAAACTGCAGAGTTTTGAAAATTATTGAGCTGCAATGAAATCAATTTGGATTGGACAAGGTCAATTACCCCACTTTGAGAATTTCTTGGATTTGAAGACTTCGAGGATTGGACTTGGACATCTTCTGCTCTTGGTTTAATTTAATTTTCCTATATAGTCACAATGAATTCCCTTATTGCATCTGCATCATAGACAGCAGCTAAAAACAGTGACTTCTGGAAAAAGTCTAAAAGGAATATTGATAAAACATGTTAATTTTTCTAAATATTTCAAAAAGTGAAAAATACAAATAATAGTAATAGTTTTTTTAATGCAAATAAATGTTTCTTGTTAAAAATAACAATCTTCTTTTGAGAATGTGATAATTTTAAAATATTTTAATAATAATTGTTTATTTATACAGTTTAACCTATGCCATGTGCATCATGGGAAGTTTTAATCATAGGCGACAAATGATGTCACTAGTTTTTCTAAAGAAAAAGATTTTATTTTATTAGTTTCTCTTTATTGCAACAAAATATTTTCTTGAGAATAATTACATTCTACGAAGGTTTTTCTGGCGCTGACAATTGGACATAAAATTGTGTATGTTCAAATTAGCGATGATTTTGCATCTAATTAGGCTTTTGTGAAAAAATAAACATACGTATTTATGTAAGCGGGAGTTGTCTGCAAATAGACAAATTATACATTTTTTTTTTATCTGTATGCAACAACATTACAGAAAATATGATAATTTGATTGTGTATAATTTATTCCGGGCAACAACATTCTTAGAATATTACATGTTTTTGGCTACAAGGTAATGATTGGAATTGTATTGCATTACATCTGAATATACATAAAGTCTTCTTCTGTCCAGAACTAAAATCCACAATCTTAATTTGTGAAGAATCCCATTTTTTTATATGGTCTATGTGAATGATTACTTTTTTCCCCGATGACCTTTTTAGCAAGTATTATATCTCAACAGTCAAAACTTACTGGTTGGAATGAATGCTACATAATAAAAATAAAGATATAATGAGCTGTAAGAACATAAATATAATGTATTCTTTCTAACACACACTTTCTTACGTCGGAAGGTTTCAATGTTTCCATGAGCACCATATTGTCTTGTGAGTTACAATAACACCCTCATACACATTACAAATATATGTATATATATATATATATATATATATATATATATATATATATATATATATTTCATGTGTCTCTATTGTTTCTTTGTGCATATATTCATAAATATTTGGTTGTGCACGTGCTTACACTCAAGTGGCTCCAACATGCATAAGCCGAATGATTGAAGATACATTGTTACACAGCCATATGTGTCCTGTACTTAGTAAGGCACGAGAGCATTCGTTAGAAAGAAACATAGAAACACAGAATTTGTCGGCAGATCAGCCACATTCGGCCCCATCATTTTTAGACTTAGTTTTCTTGATCACTTTTTCATGATATATTTTACAGAAGACTGCATATATCCTGGAAGCTCACAGTGGGCTGACATTAAGTATTAAAGAATCATGTCGCAGATGCATTAACTGGAAACAAGTTAGATATTTGTGAAACAAAAGCACTTAGGAAATACCTGGGCTTCATCTGGCATCCGAACGAGAGAAACGATAACAAATAGCTGCTTGGGTTAGGACTTTTTAGGTTATTTTTAGCTGCAGTACGCAACATGACCACAGGAGGCAGTAAAACACAATACGATGCAATTAGGACTCACCATATCTTTACATAGTGCCCTCCTGATGGCACCGGTGGTTTTATGCAGCCATATATGACAACTAGCCATGCCTTCATAGACACCATTTCTTCAGATTAGTCTACATGTACTTTGGGATTAGGAATCTGAGGTTTTTTTTGTTATTAAAATATGCACTTCTAATCTGATTATCTTCAGTAGTTTTCCCTTAGACTGAGAAAACGTTATGGGCAACACTAAAACTCCATGATAAGCAGAGTATTTAAGATCCTGTCCCATGTACTCTCCTAAACAGTGGTGTATTTACCTTGGACAGCACCCCCACCCACCAATCTCTAAGGCTGCTGGGGTATGATGTCATATCCCAGCATTTCATGTCTTAAGGTCAGTTTTGAGGTAGGGGGGCTGCTTGCCCCCCTGGACCTGCCACCCTAGGCATGCTGTAAATGAACTTAACTGTTTTAATTAAATGTAACAAAAGAAATGTCATCATTCCTGTTTAATCAGATCAGACACAGCCCCATTCATAAAATGTCAGGATCATGTGACACACAAGCAGGCACTGATAGGTTGTTGATTACAACTTTCAAAGAAAAAAAATAAAATGATGTGGTAGAGAGCTCAATTAATAATTGTCCTTATTGGAAAATGACTTTTAAGGAGTCAACGACTTGTGTTTGATGTCATGACTCATAAATCCTCATCAACAACACCATAGGACAAAAATTCTACATTAACCCCTTAAGGACAATGGGCGGTCCCTAAACCCATTGAAAACAATGCATTTTGAGCCCGTACATGTGCGGGCTTTGTCATTAAGGGGTTAAGATCACAATGTTTCCGGCACGGCACTTTCTCTCTACATACTGTATGCGCATCATATGTCTGTTATCTTGGGTTTAAAACGACCGCACTGGAAATAACAGAAACCCACTGACCCATTCTACGATAATCTCATTTAACTTGAGTGACAGTAAACAGTCTCTTATTTCTGCTAAGAATTATTTGAAGATCAACACCCATATTAATCAAACTCCGTTGATTAATCAAAATTATATATTATCATCCTGATTGCAATCATTTATCAAAGAATCCATTTTGCTCGGTAATTTAGAAGATACTTAATCAGTGCCGAGGAAAGAAAAAGCCAGCTCTCTAAATCTCCATGGTCCTATCATTATGTCATAACCCCTTCAGCGCCAAACTAAAGCTATAGATGGAGGGTCTGTCTTTAGCGTCAGTTACAAAGAACCGATTTACAAAGTTATAACGAAGAAAAAAAAATTAGACCTTAGAAAAGTATAATTCTGTTAAGAACCCAAAACTCCTTTCAGAATTTAAAAGCTTTTCTTCTATTCTATACAAAAAATACCAAAAAGGCAAATCATTTATGTAATTTTCCTTTTTATCCCCTTGTAATGTGGTCTCCATCATGTTATGTCATTGATTGGTTTAAGCAACCTTTGTAAGTACGGCTCCTGAATCTAAGACGAGACCAATAACTGATTAAGGTTTTGAGTCTTTACATGAGAAAAAGCGGGCAGACTAGACGGGGGCCGAATGGGACTTACCTGCTGGCAAATTCTGTGTTTCTATGAAGATGGCTTTGCCACATTGAGACATTGATCTCAACTTATCCAGGGCATAAAATAGTCACTCACTTTTAAACCAAATTACCCCAAGCTCCCAGTTTAGTGAATACACCCCATAAAATATCTTAAGGCAAGGTGACATCCGTCCTGGACAGTCTTAAAGATTTCTAGGCAAGCATATATACCAGTTGCCTTAGACACTGGTGTAATAAGAAGTTGTGTGGATGGAAAAGAGAGATCAGGGGTAAATATTGCCCCCATTTAGCAACAGGAGAGCAACAGGAGAGCATGTTCACACTGTTCACACAGAGGACTCAGGGATATGGCATCATTCTATCTTACTACTAGGTCATCGCTCCAGGAAACAAGAAGGGTCAATGGAATTTTTAATTCCCATTTTTTAAGGAGGGACATTTATGCTTAAAGGAAGCTGGACCTGTTTCTTCAGTGGGTTTTTGAAAAACCCCTCTGTATAGAACACATCGAAAAAAGTGAAGAACTCCCTTAAAAATTCTTATTCCCCTAACCTTCTATAAATCTAAATCAGCTACATACTAACCATTGCCCCTCCAGCCCATAAAATATAACATTGTAACAACTTCAACAATAATTCCAAACTATCGTGATTTTACAAGCTGCGTCTTTGCTAGGGTTCCCTTTGAGCTGTGTCGCTTATGCTTGTGTGTAAAGTAAAACCCATACATTAACTCTGCCTTACGGGTGGAAAAAAATAATGTTTTTTATCAGATAAAAAACCCCCAGAAGATTGTCTTGCTTTTTTTTTTCTTAACCAGGTTTGCTACCTTGTTTCTTACTTCCACTCATATTGTTTTTTTTATGTTACTTTATTTGAAGCAATATCTTTTGAAGTGCCTATCTCTGTGCTCGTGGCAATACCTTGCACAGAGTTTATAGTTTATCTTTCAAACACCAGTCAGAATGCTTTTATGATTTCGTATTTTTTTTTTTTCTATGGTTGTATTATCAGAAGTGGATTTTCCCAAGATTTTTTTTTTTTTTTTTTTAATTCATAAAACAAGATGATGTCTTTTTTTCCCCTTTTTCCAATATACTTTGTGAACAATGTGACCTTGCCCACAATATTGTTTACTTAGAGATTACAGAGTTTTACCTGGAATGCCGAGCTTTCCAGTTCTTATAATGATCTCGTACACAGCCATTTCTCATTGAAACATAACTCTAGGCTGCCATTTTTTCCTGCTGTAAAGACTCAAACCTTAATCAGTCGTTGGTCTCGTCTTAGATTCAGGAGCCGTATGCCTATCCCATGCATGTTTAAATCCCCTCACTGTATTAGCCTCTACCACTTCTGCTGGGAGGCTGTTCCACTTATATACAACCCTCTCACTACCCAACATTAAACATTACCATTGAAAAATCTATACCATGCGATGAACATATTGCTGTAGAATGAATATATTATCTCATCCTCGAGACTAAGGTAAATGCTTGAGTCTTTTTAGCAGGAAAAACGGACAGAGCAGATGGGGCCGAATGGGGGCCGATCTGCTGGCAAATTCAATGTAGCCCTGGAATTTCTGTCCTCCGTCCGTGGACATTAACAAAATATAACCAAGAACGATTCTAGGACACTGTTTATTTTCTAGATCTATGCCTTTGCATGCTTTAAATCCTGATTTCATTAAGAATATATATTTATACGTGTTATTTTATTCTTCTCGGCTTAATAATTTTAAATGTGATTTATAAATCAGCCCCGAATTAATTAATCATGAAGGACCAAGGCCAAAAATTTATATTTCCAATTATCTTCTTGCAAGTGTGGATTTTTGCAATATCATTTTGATCCTCCCAAATTTCCTGTCATAAATTTCCGGTCACTGAAATGAATATTCTTGCACTCAGATGCCATCCAAGACCAGCTTTTGTTATTTTTCATGAGACTTTTTTTTTTCTAAATTATAAGCTGCGTTCCTGCAGAATGTTAATTTACCGGTACACACGATATGCAACGTGGATTAATAGCTGCCGACAGATCCGAATTTGCCGGGTCAGCTGGGTTTACGTGCCGGCTGTTGGCTGCCTCGGCACGTGGCCCATGTATTTGGACTGTTAGCCGTGTCTGAATCAGACACTATGTAATGTATTCTGAAAAGTGTATAAAGTGGCAACGATCATGTGTGTTTATCCCAAGTCCTAATTTAAGCAGATATTGCAATAGAAGAATCTAAAGGCTTTTGAGGCCAGCATTTCAGCTTTTAAGGCCAGCATTTAAGGCACTGGCGTACATGCTGCCCGACATTGTTCCATAAATGCCCAGTAGGCCACTATCCGACATTGTTCCTGGTTGTTGATGTCATGACTAAGTGGCCATTGACCTCACACTGTAGCACCTAATCTGCCGTTGGAGCAGTGGATCAGATGAGGATGGATCTCTTCTGGCCATAGCCCTTCAGGTTTGTCCGGTGGACAGTTCTGGGCTCTGCATGTTTCAGTGTTGTTTTTCTAGATGGCAGAACAAAACTTGGTAGTCCTTTAACCCTATTGGAGGTTCCGGAGCAGGTATGGCTCTGGGGGCAGGGGGGGTCAATTGCACAGTGCGCAGTCCAAAACTCTTAAAGAAGGGCCAGTATGACTTGGATCTGCCTACTCATGGAAGCGGGAACGCGGTGGAGTCAGGTGACCTTGTGGTGAAAGCGTGATTGAATGCATACTGTCCAAGAAAGAAGCCTTGGGGAAGGTAAGAGAGTGAGGGGAGAGAGTGAGAGAGGTGATATGAGAGTTAGACAGGGCGTGAGTATGTGTGTATGAATGCATGTATGTTACAGCAAATGTGTCAGCATGAGTGTGAATGTGTGTTAGCATGAGGGTGTATTTGTGTGTTAGAGTGAGTATGAGCATGACTTAGTATGTGTAAGTATGTGTGTATTAGCATAAGTGTGTATGTGTCAATGTGTGTTCAAGCGTACCTATGTTTGTAGCATGAGTGTGTGTATGTGTGTGTAAGAGTTAGTGTGAGAGTGTGTAAAGTGTGTCCCAGTGTGTGTTTTACCGAGGAAGTCAGCAAGGGGACAATGAAGCCACTTGGCTTTGCCTGTCCCTCTGGCCAAAAGGTGCCAACCCTTCCCTGTTCAGAAGTATCCGCCAAAGCTGCTATTTAAGAAAGGAATAAAAGGCACCCCACACACCCTGGATCTACAAGGTCCAAAAAAAAACCATCTGCAAAGAAAATGGAGTAGCAGCTAGGCCTTCTCCTGTCCTCAGCTAAGGATTAAGTTAACAAACAGGTTTGTTTGCTTCTTGGATTGTGAGCGAAGCCGTAAGAATTGGAAGGAAGACAACATAATCCCCAAGGCAAATGAATTGAAAACACAAGGATTCGTGTGTGCATAAAATTCCAAATGAACCAAGGGATGTCATTTACACTAAACACACACATCTCCGTCCAGCATGCAGATAAGGTCCCGCTATGCCCTCAAGTGACAAAATATGGCATTTTCAGAACTTTCAAAGCACCATCAACACCACTTTTTAAAGACGGGAAGAAGCGAATTTGGAGCAATGATGCATTTTATGCAACGGCTATAAAGCTCACTTCATTAATTTGCTTTTATTCAAGACAAAAGAACGTATACCCATCTGCATCGCACTGGTAAATAAAGGCGTTCCGTGGTTTATAAAGACAATATACTCTGAAATGGGCTTCCATCTCGATAACTGAAACGTTCTCTGCTGGTGAAAGATGCCATTCCTTCTATTCTTAATTACAAGAGGAAGAGAGTCTCACCATTTGAATTCAACTTCTTCTATGCGTTTATTTCTTGTTTCCATGGCAACCCGGGCGGACGAATGGAGTTTCGGACAACGAAAATGTTGGACGAATTTTTTCCCCCCGAAAACGAACGCAAAACTTTCCACCGGCGCCCAAGTCTGTGACGTACATAATGTACTGAAAGTTTTGGACAGGTGTGAAAAATGCTGTAAAAAGTAAGAATGCTTTCAAAAACAGATAGATGTGTTAATAGTTATTTTTGTCATTTTACAGACGTACCCTCGCAGAATTTTTTTTAAGGAACTTGGCAGGTAGGTTGTTCCAAACATCTGGGAGATCTGACCACAGTCCTTCTGGGGAGTTAGGAGCCTTAGTTGCCTCTCTCTCTTCATGTAATGCCAGACAGACTCGATGATGTTGAGATCGGGGGTCTATGGGGGGCCAAACCATCACTCCCAGGACTCTTTGTTCATATTTTTCACACCTGCCCAAAACTTTTGCACAGCACTTTTGCCCACTTGATTCAAAAATGTTTTCCACTAAAATCTAGATTTATATCAACCTATAAAACTGTGAAGTCTCCTACATTTGTCTCTCATCGCAGCCAAATCATCACAGAGGAAAAGGTTAATTACATTTGTTTTTGTAAGTTGCTATTTTTTATATATATATATTTCCTCGGAAGGCTCGCTAAACTCTTCCGAGGAGGAGGCATTAACCTCAATTAATCTCGGGTAAATGGTAACAACATACGACTAACATAAAGAAAACAGAATGCTAAAGGAGGTTAATGCTGAGCATTACAATGCAGAAGGAAACGCGGACGCGGGAGATAATAAGCAAGTTTTAGGATAATGAGAAATAACCTAGAGATTAGCACGCATTGTTTACAAACATCAATATCTCTTTGCAACATTTGTGTTCTGATTTTCTCGTTATCTCTTTATCAAGGACACATTTTACATCCCTGGCTCCCGTTATGCATAGGCTACTAGTCTCCATTCAGTGGTGGATGGTCCGTTAGATGCACTAGGTACATGCCTAGGGGCCCTAAGCTCTGGGGGCCAATGTATGCTAAGGTATGATCTACTAAGATGTCACCACTGGCTACATAGGAGCAAATGCAGTGAGCAAGCTACTTTATCCAGGAGGCAGGCGGTCAGCGGTCTCGATGAAATTCAGAGAGTTTTTCACATTTACACATTGCATGCAACAGGGTAACACAATGCTACACACATTCATAATCACACTTCCTTATATACAAACTACACAATGCAAAAACACTACCCAACACTACCCATGCACATACATACTAACCCTGTCATTCAACCTTACACACACATACCCAAACACTACCCTAGACACACACATACTAACAACACAAAGTAACAATACCCTATGCACATACATACTAACCCTGACATTCTACCTTACACACACATACCCAAACACTACCCTAGACACACACATACTAACAACACAAAGTAACAATACCCTATGCACATGCATACTAACCCTGACATTCTACCTTACACACACATACCCAAACACTACCCTAGACACACACATACTAACAACACAAAATAACAATACCCTATGCACATGCATACTAACCCTGACATTCTACCTTACACACACATACCCAAACACTACCCTAGACACACACATACTAACAACACAAAGTAACAATACCCTATGCACATGCATACTAACCCTGACATTCTACCTTACACACACATACCCAAACAATGCAGTTACACTATGCATGCTACACAGCCACACAATGCTATACACATGCTATACAAAATCACACTATCCTAGACAAAAGCATAGTAATCAAGACACAGCAACTCTACCCTATACACAATCACCCTACCCTATACACAACCACTCACCCTATACACATACATTTGTACAAATCCAAATTCACATCTAGCATATTCTCCTGACCAGATCAATGTGTTATGATGGATCCCACACTCTAAGCCACTGAGGCTTGTGAAAAATATGCTCGGCATTCAAGTCAGGATCTCAACCATCTGCTGGTAACTCAGACGTGGTAATACCCGCCGTTTTTAAGCAGAAGCTTCTTTATCTTCCTTGTGCATTGATTTTCATGTAACACAACACATCTTTGAGAAAGTAAAGAACGTACGTTTCCATTCACTTTCCATGGAAGGTTGTGATGTTAAAATGTATCTTAATCTGGTGCTGGAATGGGACTGTTCTGTTCTGTCTGTAGATGGCATGGTTTGTATGTGCAGCACAAACAAAATGTTAATTCAAAATATAGAATTTAAAAATACACATTCTGAGATAATGCAACTTTCAGAACTTTGGGTAGACACAATGTATCAATTGGGTATTATAAATGAAAGACCCTATACAATAAGTCAGATAACTGAACAGAAGACGTACCTCCAAAAAGCTTGCTAGTAACATCGCTTTATTCTGAGTTGTCAGACGAGTGTCCTATTTGGACCACACTTGATAAACCAAATTCAAACCGTGATTTCTCCATTCCATGTAAGTCAAAATACTGTTGAGGAATTTTAAGTCTCACATCAAGTTGTATAGAGTTTTACTCTACAGTAGCCAAATCGCTATTAAAGTTGCTTAGACAGCATCACCTGTCGTGGGTCAACTCATCAGTTTCCAAGGAGTCAAGCAGAACTTATTGATTTAGAACAATTTTGAGATCAAACAACCAACTCAACTGCCGAGCCGACCCAACTCACTCGGTTGGGAGAACTGCAGTGCTTTCTGATTCTACCTAAAGCAAGTTGAATCACCCACATGTAACATGTTGTGGAACAAAGGAGCATGAGCAGATACCATATCTTTTAGTAGGTTCATCAGCTGAATGGAAGAAAAACCTTAGCAGTTTTGTATTACTCAGAATTTACTTTATTCTGAGGTGCAGATCTAATTTGCTGCTACATTTTGACCTGGGAATTAGTAGTAGTAGTAGTCTATAACCATCAATATCAATGACATTCTTTCCATGGCAAAGATGGTTACACTAATCATACCGGTGTCCCATCTGCTGTGGTTTGACTCTTATCCTGATATTATTAGGGAAATTGATTGGTTAAAAGGGTCAGTCTGGTTGCTAGTTGGATACCTTAACCGACTCTGTAGAGCAGGCATGTCCAAAGTCCGGCCCGAGGGCCAATTGCATCCGCGTTCCGGACTGATAAGGCCCCCCAGATAAGTTGCCCAAATATAGATCTGGTTTTTTTTTTACATTAAAGGTAGAGCGATTTAACACCTTGTTAGATTTGTCATCCAAGTCACAAAATGAAAAGTATGCCGTTTTCAATAAACTTTGCATAAAATAGTTAATTTGCATTTCATTTTAATGGTTCAAAGAATGTGAGGCAAAATGGTCGGTACATGTTCACGTTATCAAATCTGGCACCCTTCGAAAAAAGTTTGGACATGCCTGCTGTTGAGGAACACTTTTTGGTGAAAGAGAAGAGAGAGAAGACCATAAAGTATTCTTTAGTCTGATTTCGTCTCTGATTGAAGACACCGCATAGCTGACGGCTGACACAATGTAACAAACAGTCACAGAAGCAACAGCCTCCCCTCCTGGCAGACTGGATAGTTTGTAGCTGATACATTGTAACTATCCCTCCCAGCACAACTATGCATTAACCCCTCTGCTTTTCCAACATGTGTGTGTGTAGTTAACCTCTTCAGTGCTGGAGTGCAAAACTTCCATATGTTCATACTTAACTTCTTCAATGCTAAAGTACAACTTTCACACGGGTGTAGCTCATTTTTTCGGTGCTGGAGTACCATTTGCGTAGTTAACCCGATCAGTGCTGAAGTGTAAACATTCTGTGTGTGGTTAAACCTTTTAAGTGCTGGATTGCAAACCTTTGTGAGTGTGATGGCATAACTGAAAACACTGTGCCAAATTGATGGCGGGTGTGCGGTGCCAATGGCCGCGACGCGGGGCGCTGAGGAGCTGTAAATAAAATTTAGCAGATAATAACTTTCACACAAAACAAATGTCAGTCACTCAATTCCCTTGAATAAACTTCAGTTATACTTCAGAACACATAGTTCAATAAATAATCGCTCATTATTTATCATCACTTTTCCCAAACACCGTCTTTTATAAAGTAAAATACATCTGTCAACAACATTTTCCCTGTTATGCTCCTCGGCATGTAGTTGCCATAGCAACAACTGGGATTTCAACAACAATAGCAATCTGTATCGTGTGAAATTTTAGGTGAAAAAGTACAGACTTGCATTTGTTTTTTATTCATCCTGAGATTATATATAAATATAATACATACTTCTCAGCAATCAGATGCATGTGAAACAACATAATGTCAATGGCAAGTGCCCCAAATTGACCACATTCACCCCATAACTGCGTCATTTTTACCCTGACAATGTTTAAGAAAAAGGCACTATCCTTCTTTAATTTAATTTGGCTTTATGTAAACTTATATCCCTGCGTTTGGCTTAATACCCCCTCCCCCGCCTGCAATAGGGTGCCTGCAGAAGCATACTGAAGAACTCTCTGGGTATGACCCAGAGTCTCCGGGTAAAGCCCTTCTTTCTCTAGGCTGGTGAGCACTGCATGACCATGCCCACTCTCCACCTACATTCCGCCTACTCTCCTCCCACTTTACCGAGTTCCCTCCCAGTTAAATATTTTTTGAGGGCTATGCCCGCCCCCTACACAAATCCACTCCTGTATAAGAGGGAGCTCTCTGGGGTAACCTACCCTGGGAAGTTCTCAGGTGTGCAGCAGAAGTATTCAGTAAATTTAGTTCTTCGAACCCAAAAATGTGGATTCTTATTTTTTTTTCTAGGGACTAATTGACGCTCTGAACCATAAAAAGCCAAATGTTCCTCTTGTAGAATTATCGTAACTCCTTAAGTAACACTAGCATTGATGGGTAACTCGTGCAAGGACCTAGGGTTAGTGGGATTTCTATTTCTTTCAGACATATCCCTGTGCAAAACACAATATAACTAGTTTAACCCCTTAAGGACAGTGGGCGGTCCCTAAACCCATTGAAAACAATGCATTTTGAGCCCGTACATGTACGGGCTTTGTCATTAAGGGGTTAATAGGATTGTTGGAAACATACTTAGTAATTGTTCTTTCGTTGACACAAGAGGATATGACATGGGAGCGGAGGCTGTTGGCATGCACAAGAGCTGGCGAGACATCGATCAGTACTTATTGAAAAGTCCAGATTCCCCTTAATAAGCAGCAGTTAATAAGGGATGTTAACATGTCACTGTATCCTTTCTAGGAATGAATAAGTAAGGACTGGAGATATTGCAGTTTATTAGCTTGGAACCTTTAGACAAATTGAAGTTATGAATAATATGGATTTTCTATGAATAACTGTAAACTGCGATGATATGTCCAGTGAAAAGGACAAGGGGTCGACAAGGAGAGCTCATATTCGGTGTAGATTTACTGGTTTATTGGTAACTTAGGTCACTGCAAAGAAAACTGCACAGGAACCATTCAGATCTGCCCTATAAGTTCCAACTGGGTAACTATCTGAATAGAGGGGTTTCTTCTCCATAACTCATGTCCCGCTGGTGGTGAGCAGTGGCTTGCTTATTGCTACTTGCCCACGACCTTTCATGCCACCATGGTTGGCTTTAAGGCCCATTGTTTTTATAACAGTACAGAATAAGATGAAGACGTAAAGGGGTTAATTCACCTGCATTCAAGCAAGAAATTTAGCAACATGCACCAGTAAGAAAAGTGTCAAATGGGATTGAAGGTAGGATCAAATAAATGAAAGGTATGAGAGATAAAGAGTTAAGGGCCAGTGAGATCATGCC
Source organism: Spea bombifrons (assembly GCF_027358695.1). NCBI lineage: Eukaryota > Metazoa > Chordata > Amphibia > Anura > Pelobatidae > Spea > Spea bombifrons. The sequence continues at coordinate 4,516,459 of NC_071096.1, forward strand.
CATTCACTATGATGCAAGTGATTCACTATGCTATGCCTCATCCCGTGATGCCCCCACTGCCCTGTCCCATGCTTTCAATGGGGTCATGAGGATACCTGAGAACTTTTAGGCTCCGGCTACCTGGAGAACCCAATTGCGGGATGCAGCCAGGACTACCCGCTGATGTCATTGGGTGGTCCCTTCTACATCAGTGAGAGCTCCTGCTGATGTCATTAGACACCCCCCCATTTAAGGGGGAAATGGAGGTAGAGTGGGGTGTGTCAAGGCCCTGCTCCTACGACCCAGAAGATTTGGGTGTCAACCCGGACAACTGGAGAAGCTCCGAAGTATCCGGTAGAAACCCAGGTATGGTCACCAGGTTTTAATCCCTGGAAAGGAGCCCCCATACCCTAATAACCAGGGTCAGTTACCCCCAGTCCCACAAAAGGAGCTGTCTGAGTTCCTAAGTCTACAAAGGGCACAGAAATTGGGGGTCCCTGGTACTGAGCCACGAGGAACAGTGAAGAAGACCACTGCTTTCCTGGGCCTTATACAAGGTTACTGATTGTACCCCTATGATGGTGGCCCTGCACATAGTCTAGATAAAAGCCTATTCACTCATCAATATCTAGAATATTTAGAAAAATAGACATTTTCAAGGTTCCAAGATCACTAATAACGCTACTTTCAGTAAAATAGTTTATTTTTTTTCACAGACAGATGAATGATATCAGAAACCCCTTCCACTAAAAAGGGGCAACATGGCTAATTAATGTTTCATCTCCTAACATTTATGTAGCAATTGTCTAAGTAGGTTCTGCTAAGAATAATAGCACATTCCGTGATGAACAAAGGGGTTAATTCATTAAAGATAATGTTGTCATCAAAAAGATGCTGATTTTAAGATGCTGTTTACTAGAAGTTGAATCAATAAAATAATTATTGTCTTAGCTACCTTTCTATAATTGGTTCCAAGCCTGAAAGGCTTCTTAAACCAAATTACCTTTTATTTTCTTAAGAACCACCAACCTTTTAAAAGCAGATTAGATTAAAAAAAAAAAAGAATTAACAAAAAACATGTTTAATCAGGCTTTATGGTCATAAATGCCCCATGTACGCAATCATTTTAAGATATGTCTTTCACAATAATGAACTTGTGTTCCTAATTAGAAAACCAATATTCATTTGTGTTAGAATGTCTTGGCAATTGTTAAAAACATGCTTTTAACCCCTTAAGGACAATGGGCGGTCCCTAAACCCATTGAAAACAATGCATTTTGAGCCCGTACATGTACGGGCTTTGTCATTAAGGGGTTAATATTTATGTGCACGTAGAATTATTTAAGACGGAAGTTAAAATTAATTCTCTGCGCTCTTTAGCTGACAAAGAATTTCTTTCTTCATTGTGTTTTTTTTTTCTTGTTTTTTTCTTGTTTTCTCTTGTATGTTAGATTTATAGTTAAATTTATCTAATAACTATATGTGTCTTTTAGGAACAGGTTATTGACGCACTTGAATTTTTACGTTGAATTCAATGAGATATTGACTTATCTTGTAATGTGTGGTTTAATATTTGAAAACACACCGACGTGATTTCTTGTTCTGTACGTCGTCACCAATGTAATTGCATTATTATATGCTCTTTTTCATTTGTAAAAATGTATTTGTGATGAAAAATTACAAATAGTGTAAAAAAAAAAAAAAAAGAAAGAAAATTGATCATAGGAGAACGGCAAATGAGGACAGAGTATAGTCCTCTCAAATTTCTATTTACTTGCTTCTTGTATCGTGTTAAGGCGGATGATATATTGTAGAGTAAGAACAAGAAGGCCAGTCTTAAAGGAATTGCCACCAATTGGTTTTGTTGCTAGTGTAACATTTCTTTTGCCCTCACCGGCGTTCCCCTATGAGTTCCTGGGGGTTTGGGACGAGTAACTCTACCTGGGGAAAAAATCTTGGTCAGATTTGCTAATCAGAACGTTCCTACATGTCACGATTTAGGGAATGAATCCAGTCAGGGCAGGCCTTAGGGATGTGAGATGGGGCAGAGAGGGGGGCAGTGAGAAGGGGCAGAGGTGGTAGATAGTGAGAAGGGGCAGAGGTGGGAAAGGCAGTGAGAAGGGGTAGAGGAGGGGCAGTGAGAAGGGGCAGAGGTGGTAGATAGTGAGAAGGGGCAGAGGGGAGAAGGCAGTGAGAAGGGGCAGAGGTAGTAGATAGTGATAAAGGGGGAGAGGGGATAGATAGTGAGAAAGGGGAGTTTTGTGACAAGATTTTTTTTCCTTTCTTTTTTTGGGATGGGGGGGCGCCAGAGGAGTGGTCCGCACAGGGCGCCAGAACACCTAAGGCCGGCTCTGAATCCAGTTGTATTATTCTCAAGCAAGATCTCAACAATTACAGTTGAATGAACTCCACATAAAACCATGTCTTTAGCAATGATTGTCATCAAAACAGTACTAAAAACGCAGCTTATGGTTAAACCAGTTTCACCCCCAATACGATGGTAGTGCTATTTCAGGGTAGTGAACATTTGCAGAAATGGTAATTTTATAGCGTTCTAAATTACTTTTTTATGATAAACCAAAGGATAGTGTTGCAGTTAAGCAGCGTGTAGTCGGACTTTAGAAGTCTCTATTTTCCTAGGACACCAATAAAAAGTATATCCAGATCTTATTTTAACAACATAAAATTTCATTTTAATGTGAATTTGGAAGCTTTTCGATTTGAACACGCCAACGTTTTGCGAAACACTTGTTTGATTATATTTTTGGCTGTTTTGGTGGCTCAAATTAGGAGAATGTGTTTTTTTTTTTCAAAATCGTTGCAAATTTTTGTTAGTTTTTACAATTTTATTGGTTCTGATAATATTGAGTGATTTACTCAAAACAATTACAAAAAATAGGTTGAAAATAAGAAAGTATGTTGAAACCATCCTATGACTAAATTCTCCAGGATGTATTGAAGATTTTTTTTTGTGCGTTTTTTCTTCTTGTTATTTATTAGGTATTTTTAATATCTCACAAATATACTTTTTTACCATAATCACAGAATTCTGATCATAGATTTAAATATACACACTCTGGAGGTACCTTTTTACTTATTTTCATTATTTACATATATTGAAAGTGTGTTTTAATGCATTAGATTTGTTTTTGTTTTTTGCATTTCTTAGTTTGCTTTTTTTTTTATAGGAAAAGATCCCATACTTGATGAATTCAAGCGTGTCAATCATATTTTATTAAACTTAGGAAAAGTAATATTTTTTTCAATGCCCTATCAACCTATCTTTGTTTAGTTGTTTGATTAACTATCAGGTTCTATATCTAAAAGTAAGAAATATCACAGATTAACCCTTACATAGCTGCATAATGTTATATGATGATGATGATGATGATGATGATTATTAAAAATGCATGTCAATGATAAGTTGAAATAGTGTCTAGTTATTAAATATAATTTTTTAACCAAGAAAATTATTGTTATTATTTATTAGTAAACATTCCTCTTGACTTAATAAAATAGTACATATTTTGTATGTTTCTCTTTCTCATATACTACAAAATATATATATTTAATTATTTCAAAAGGTATTGTCTGACTCCATCAGCCATGCCCTGGAATTTAATAGCTTTAATAATTTAATATCAAGGTTAGGAAGTTCTGCTTTTGTGCGTAACCCATAAAATAAGAAAGCCATGGACAAGCAGTGAAATCCAATCTTCAATTTGATGGTGATTAAGTAGTTCAACTGTTCGGAGCAGTGTACACTGTCTGCTCGGAGTAGATAAGCTAAAATGCTGCCAATTACAGTATTTGTAGGTCTACTGTGCAGGCAGAACCTACAATTGCCTGATTCTCTCTTGGGGTGGAATCTCCCGACTGCCGATGTAAGATATATGAATTTATATATGGGCCAGGTCCTATACGAAGAGTGGAACAAACCCTGATTTTGTAGGATGAATCTGTCCTGGTGGAACATCAAAGAAGGGAAACCCCCCCCAAAAAAAAATAATAATAAAAAAAATAAAAAAAAATAAAATAATAATAATAATAATAATATATAATAAGATAATATATAATAATATACAATATATACTATATAAAAATAATAAAAATTGAAGGGATACCGTCAACACAAAAGTCAAGGTCACGCGTTCCTCTTCAAATGTAATCTAAACTAAAAGTTTATCAAGTTTCAGTTTCTGTTAAGATTTAATAGACTGTAAGATCCCAAGAGAAAGGCCTTCTTTTCCTTACATTTGTTCGCAAAATGTATTAATAAGACTAATAATAATAAAAATATTAACAATAAATCATGGACTTGAATGTATTATATTCTTTTGTTAATTAATGACTAGATTCATGCCAACATTTTTTTTTTACTAATAATAAAACATACAGACATATGTAATATATTTATTTGATAAAGACATAAGAAGATCCACCCCTAATATAGCTTCTCGCAATAACCCTGCTGGAAAAAGCTCTAAAAAGACAATTCAATGACTCCCTGTCAGCTCCCTGTACGGCTATCATTTAGTATTGCAGAATATCAATATTTGTAACTTTGTTTTTAAATATGACTTTTTTTCCCTGCACCGATCGAGCATATCAAGCATGACTTGGTAATATACCAAGCACGCAAAATACATATTGAAGAATTTTTCAAAACAAGCGTATAATCAATCAATATACTATTTAAGAAGCATTTGAAATCGTAGGATGAATGTTAAGAATTCACAGCCATGTTTGTAAATAATAATTTTAGCCACAGGTGGAGAAATCAGGAAAATACATAAATTATCATAATAATATAATAATGAAATCCAAGATTTTTTTTGTTTTTTTCATAAAACAGAAAATGCATAACAACAACTATCTGGTTCCATGTTGAGAAAATAAAATAATAGCCGCTAAGGGTTTTTCTGTTAACTCACATCTGAGCTTGATTTTTTTGTTTTATATTATGGACAGAAAAATGCACAGCATTGAAAAACACAGGGAAGATCTTGAAGAGTCCATTATGTGTCCAGTGGGAATCTTTACATATCTGAAGGACAATCTAATTGACAGGGTCTTTGCCATTCTACGGCGCTCTTGAGCACCCTTGGGGAAATAGAGAGGGTGACCCGTGACTTGGGCTACTGTCAGTCATCACAATGGCATATTTTTCTTTGTACTCGAGTCCTTGAAATAAGGAGAAGAACATCAAAAGTCAGTGATGGAATCATTATGCACAAAATTATAGGATTCAGCACCATGCGTCTTCTTTCCAGGCTTGAAGTCTTGGAACTAGTAATCCAGTCTTTTATATCCACACAGGTGTTCAACTGACGAGCTGGGCGCTGAAAATTGGATATCATGACCCAGGAATTAATGTTTCTAGTATGAGCATCGATAGATGCCACTCACTTCTCATGCTTCTCATTCAAACAACAGGATAATAATAGAGTAAGCATAATAAAACAAAATAAAAAAATAATAAAAAATGAAAAGGTATGGGTCGGAAGACTCCAGCACATGACCTACATCAATCTTGTCCAACCATGGAACCAAGAATAGTGGAGGATGATAGAAATTGTAGTCTTTAACACATAAATGCCAGGAGAAGATTAAAAAAAGGCATCTGGGGGTATTGAGTAAGAAGTAGAGTGGTTGGGGGTTAATTTGACTGACCAGGCTCGACTCTAATCTCATGCCCTCGCATGTTATCTCAAAAAAAACTCACAGATTTGCCAACCGGGGACGGAGTGGACATTTTCTGTACACAATTGTAACTAGAGCCTCATCCAGGCCACACTCAGTGAGTGGACGCAAGGAGATAGTTAGAAACACCTTCACACGCTGCTGAGACCATCTGTTATGATTAGAGGAAGAATAGAGAGAAAGGCGGCCTATGCGGTGTGGGTGGCAAATCTATGAAATGCGTTAACCGCGGGGCAGTTAAACAAAGATCGCGTTGGGACGGTAAAAAGTTTATATAACTTTTTTGGCAAGAAAAGGCATTCAGAATTATTTATTTTGATGGGTGGCTGTCCCACGTCCTTGGGGCCCTGAATTTTAAGAAAAATCCCGTAAAATGGACAGTGTCAGAAGAACCATTTGTTTTCTTGACTTCCCTCTGGTTTCTGGAACAGCGACCTACGACAATGTCACAGCTGTAAAATTAGATTTTTTAGATTTTGGGATATATATCTTCATTTAATTTATTTTTAGGTTTCCTAATGCTATTGTGGCTTGAAAAGTTTTTGCCGAGTAAAACTTCGGTTTTAATTAAATTACAGTCAATACAAGGACTCATAAAAACCCAAAGTGTCGCTCAGCTTCTCATTGATTTACCGGCCGCGGTGGCGGTGAATGAAAGATGTATGAAGTCTTTAGTAATACGCTTTATGACTATGAGTTTTAATATGCTCTGAATATATTCCGTTTTCCCTCGAGAATTCCTGTGCATTAAATGTATTTGCCTTTATGTTTGACTTGTATACCGGGGAGAAAGTAAGAGGAAATCGCACTATTTTTTTTTTTCATACATAGCATTTTTATGTTGCTCTGATGTGCCGGTTGACCTTAGGTATGGAGCATTCTAAAATTCTTTAAAATATTGTTAAATTCCAATCGTCAATTTTATAGTTATTTTAAGCAATACATTAATCTATATTTCAATTCTCTGAATGTATATTTGTGCGTCAGAGTAGTTTCTGGACCTTGACAAATATTTGACTATAAATTATCCTTTGGGTTGTCTCCAATATTTCCTACAACGTTGAAGACATTTTGTAAAATTCCATGTAATACCATTTTTTTTCTTGTTAATTTAACCTTTAAGAGTAAACGGTACAAACAGAACAACATAAAGAAATGTCTTACTCCATTATATAAAAGGAGTAATGATTACTAATTTAATGGAGTTTTATTTCTCTTTCAGCAGATGAGGTAGATGTTTCTACGTTTCCGAATCCCTAGCACCCCATAAAACACATAGATTGGATTTAAAATAAGCATGAGTATTAAAACCAAGGGAGGATACAGTGTCTGAGCTCGAGAGGGGCACTCGCACTAACACACACCCAGACACTCGCACTAACGCATGCACCCAGACACACACACCAATACCACTAGACACTTAGCACTGACACACACATTCAGAAACTGAGCACTAACACGTCGTAAAGCAACATTGCGTGACCCAGCCTCCTCCTGGAAGGGAGATAAAGTAGTAAATCCAGATGTCATGACTTACCCCTTTATCCCTACTCCCTGATCTATCTGGGGGGGGGCAATTGACCCATTGCCCCCTGTGGATCCACCCAAGATTAAAACCAAGATATCCATAATAACCCAGTTTCCCTCTAAGACAAACCATCAACGTTCCCATTAGTTTAACTACTACTCGTCCAATACTTCCACAGTAAGTCATGAATAAATACCGTATTTGCTCGATTATAAGACGACCCCCCAAAATCTGAATATTAACTTAGGAAAAAAAGAAAAAGCCTGAATATAAGACGACCCTAAAGGAAAAAAGTTTTACCAGTAAATGTTAATTCATGTAAACTATTTTTTTTAATAAAAGCTATGATTGAGAAAAATATTTTTTTTTGTTTTTATTTCTTGTATTTTCCAACCTGTCCCCCAGTTACGCACATCTGCCCCCAGGCTTGCCACACCAATATGGCACTGTGGCCCATGATATGCCTTTTAACCCTCTATATGCCACTGTGCCCCATGGTATGCCTTTTGACCCCCTATGTGCCACTCTGCCTCCAGAAATGCCTTATACCCCTATATCCCATTCTGGCATTTAGGGGGTTAAAATGCATATTATGGGGCAGAGTGGCATATAGGGAGGTATAAGGCATTCCAGGAGGCAGAGTGGCATTAAGGGAGTTAAAAGGCATTATATAGAGCACTCTGCCTCCAGAAATGCCTTATACCCCTATATGCCACTCTGGCATTTAGGGGGTTAAAATGCATATTATGGGGCAGAGTGGCATATAGGGAGGTATAAGGCATTCCAGGAGGCAGAGTGGCATTAAGGGAGTTAAAAGGCATTATATAGAGCACTCTGCCTCCAGAAATGCCTTATACCCTATATGCCACTCTGGCATTTAGGGGGTTAAAAGGCATATTATGGGGCAGAGTGGCATATAGGGAGGTATAAGGCATTTCAGGAGGCAGAGTGCACTATTAAATGCCCCCTTAACGCCACTCTGCCTCCTGAAATGCCTTATACCTCCCTATATGCCACTCTGCCCCATAATATGCCTTTTAACCCCCTAAATGCCAGAGTGGCATATAGGGGTATAAGGCATTCCAGAAATGCCCTACACACACACACACACACACACACACTTACTTACTTACTTACCGGTGCTTCCAATTTCCTGCTGTATTGCCGGGGCAGCGGGTTGACGTTTCATTCCGCGGCAGCCGGAAAGAGGTGGAGTTGGCAGCGGGGGTTTGTATGTGTCCGTCGCAAATACCTTCCCCGGCTGTCAGAGATCAGAGTTCCCCGCACCGGTGCGGGGAACTCTGATCTCTGACAGTCGGGGAAGGTATTTGCGACGGACGCATACAAACCCCCGCTGCCAACTTCACCTCCGGAAGCACCGGTAAGTGTGTGTGTATGTGGGGGGGCGTTAAATTGGGGGGGGGGGGCGACGACACGAGGATCCAGGTCCCCTGCAGCGGTGCGGGGGATCTGGATCTTAGTCTCATAATCAGACCTCTATTTGAGGTCTGATTAGAAGACGACCCCGATTATAAGACGAGGGGTATTTTTCAGAGCATTTGCTCTGAAAAAAACCTTGTCTTATAATCGAGCAAATACGGTATCTAAGCACTTATAAATTTCTACACGTACTATCTAGAACAAATCTCAAAGTTTTTTTGCCTCCTAGAAAGTCACGCGTACTATTTAAACTTACTAAAAAAAATAGTAAGTACCCTAACTAGCCCATGGCTGTGTCGTACTATTAAAAAAAAAAAGAGACAACTTGCATGATATCTCATTTAAAAATCTATTTTTTTTTTGATGCAGAAAAAAAAAAAAAAAAACACAAGTTCAAATGAAATCTATTTGGAAATCAAAAATAATAGTTTCCATGCAGAAAGGTCTAAGTGCCTGTGGGAAAGTCACTCCAACAAAATTCCGGATAGAATCAACATTAGCGGAAAGAGAGCGGAGTGGAGCAGCATTTGCAATGCAATGAACTTCGGCAACCAATTAAATGGGGAAATCAGAGGGCTTCAAAGCGCCACTTATGTATAGACGAGATCAAAGTTGTCTGCCAATTGTCTTTGAAGAGAATACAAAAAAAAAAAAACACATTCGGTTCTACTGCCATTTTCTTTTCCTGTGTTTCAGCACAACCACTGTTTCTTAAGAGTTCTGATGACTTGTGATGATTATCAATCAGCGAGACCCAGTGGGTGGAACATTTAACCCCTTAATGACAAAGCCCGTACATGTACGGGCTCAAAATGCATTGTTTTCAATGGGTTTAGGGACCGCTCAATGTCCTTAAGGGGTTAAACTCGCGATGACAGCAGAACGGAAGATGAAAACATCCACGCTACGACTAGGGTTTTTTTTTTCCGGTTCACTTTGAAGTAACAGTTAAGGTCTTTGATTAAAATATTTAAGGAATAATGTGAAATTAATTGTTCCTTTCGGATGTAAGGGGTGGTAAAAGAAGACGTATCCAAGAGAATAAGACAGTCTCTCTGGAACGGAAACCAGAAATACATTTAGAATGTTCTACAGAACACTGAGGGAGTGAAGAATGAGATATGTTGGGATGTTATTGTGCAGAAATTCTACTAGAATGACTTTGGCCACCACCAGGAACTCTCTCGCTGATAATGAGCCCTAAAGAACGAGGAAGAGCCCATTAAAGACAATGAGTTTTATCTAAAGGGTAGGCACAGGCAATATGCAAGAGTGGATTGGCCTTGAGGCACTTGTCAAGTTCTAGTTACTTCACTGGTAGTCTTTACCACATCTGGGAACTCTCTGGGTTTGACGCCGAGTCTCCGGGTAAAGTGCCGCTTCCCACCGTCCACCAACTTTCACTTTTGCTCTCCTCCCACGACCTGGGACTAGCCCCGCTATTATGCATGAAATTTTCCGAAAATCAATGAAATTAAATAATCATAGATTTTTTTTTTCTGACTCAACCATAATTTTTTTTTTAATATTTGTAATAAGGATCATGTTATCTGTACAATATGCCATTAAAAAATGAAGTAATATAACAATTTGTATCATAAAAATTCTAGCACCACACCAGAGGCAGTAGAGGGTAATACGAGACCAACGACTGATTAAGGTTTAAGTCTTCACAGCAAGAGAAACGGGAGACTAGACAGGGGCCAATTGAGAATTATTCTATGTTTGCATAGAATTAAATAAAATACATTTAAAAAAAATACATTGATACATTGTTTTCCTGGGAGATACGTGTTCCAATAACATTTTGACGGACATCCAGATGACTTAATACTAAAGCAATTAGTCTTCAGCTGTTCTGCCGGAGTCTCAGTTTTCAGCCCGTTCACGTGTATTTTTGCCATTCATTATTCTAACAGAATAAGTAATTCTTTGTAGCAAATTATAGATTTATTGCTAATGACTGGTTCTCAGGGGGGTGCTGTACAGAAACGCACTGGGAACTCGCATCTCGCTGAGCCAAGGTGTGTGAATAATTATAACATAACCCTGGGGGGGAGCAATCGTCAAATATTCTTCATCCCCATCTATGACATATTAATGTGTATTAATGTATTTTTTCTTTTGGATTTTTAATGTTGTAACAACACAAGACAAGACCCAATATTCAGCCATATGTGGACTTTTAATAGGAACTCTATCAGTTTTATTATCATAAGCAACAAATACCATATTTGGATTTTCTTCAGGTACTAATGTTTGGTGATAAAAATGCATTATTCATAAAGTGAATCAGAAAACCCAAAAGTAACAAATACAAATTGTATAAATTGTGTATTTATTGCAGAGGGATACTGTTCCCATGTGTTTTTACATATATATATATATATATATATATATATATATAGTAGAAGTATTATTAAACACACATCTACTATATATATATATGTATTTGTATTTATTAATATTATTATTATTATTATTTATTTTATTATTATTTATTTTTATTTATTAATATTTTATTATTATTTATTTTTATTTATTAATATTTTATTATTATTATTATTATTTATTTTTGTTGGCTGGATTTCACCTTCATCACATTTGTTAGACTCCTAGTTTAGTATTTGGGCTTTGTTTAAAATCAATTTATCATCCATAGGCTGATATGTCTATTAAAAGGACTGGCTTACTTTACATTATATTAGAGGCAGCTGAAGTGATATCAACATTATGCACATTTTATTTTCTTGTCATATATATATATTTTACATCTTCAGTAAGACTTGGCCTTGTCTACCCATTCTGGTTATTGACTAAGTAGGTGCCAGACAATTTCTTATATTGAATAAACAATTATTACATATTTTTCTACATTTTTTTTCCCAAAAACATGTTTTTTCTTAAACATCTCTGCCTAATATTTTGTATTCCTTAAAACAAGCTATTTGCAGTGATTCTATAGTAAATCAATTACTGATACATATACAGCCTAAAGGTTCTGCATAACACATACATATAAATGGATTGTTTGGGCAAATTTGGAGTCCCATGAATGGATCTCTTAAAAAAATGAACATTAAATAAATGAACAATAGTCCTGAGAAAATAATTAAATTGCCTTAAGTTCTACTGGATCCCATCTTTGATCATCACAGCCAGTGGTGTATACTGGAGCAGCAGATCAGTAGGCACAGTGACAACCCCTCTACCTTAAAACCAGGGGCAAACCGTCCTTTTGGGTTACCAGGTACCCCAATGGGTGAATGCTAAACAAGCTGGTTACAAGGTCTCCATAGTATGTTCTAGATGGTGCCATGCATCCTTCTGAGGTGGAAAATATCGATATGACATCATATTCCAGCACTTAGCAAGTGACCAACCTAAATCCAACATTCATCACAAACTCTTTGTTAGCCTTAAACCGCTCAGTTTGTATCAAGGGGTTCGGGACACATGTTGGCAATGTCTGCGGGCTACATCTGATTTTCCTTAGCTGTTTTGTTCCAATCGTTGGGTGAAAGTTGTCACTTTGATTGACATCATGACCCCAAGAACGCACTTGTACCCTTGCAGTAAACCACATGTGAAAATACATGGAAGTTACTATATTCCACAAAAGGTTTTGATGAAAAATCTATCTGAATTCTAAAAACAGAATAGAATCATGGAGTATAAAACTAGACCTTCCTGACCACCAGTCAATGTCGAAAAAAGGCCAAAGTGTCTATCAGTAACTTACATCTCTAATTTTCCACGACTGCAAACAATCTTAGCACTCACATTGTTAAATTTCATTTGCTCTCGTATTTTAGACTTTCAGGTTTTTTTGGAAGAAATTTCTTCCTCCACTGAGTTTTTTTTGTCATTTGACAGCAGTAGTCATGGTGACCGGTTCTGTAAGACTCGTAACCAATTTAATAAGTGTTTTTCTTTTCTTTGTTCAATCTAGAACTTTGTGATATTATTTTTGATAACATTACATAAGTGTTCTGCCAACGCACGGGCTAAGGTATTAGTCACAATCGTTTTCTACGGCGAAATCTCCTTTTAGTGTCTGTAGGGGCTGTTTCCATAACAAAGATTTTGTACGTCAATAAGACGTCACATATAATTATTGCACAATCTCACCCAAAATATTACATTTTTCTTTTTTTATGTACAAAAATATACATTTTGGGGTTTTCATTGCACTTAATATATAAAGGTATTTTTTGTTTGATGACTCCTTCAAGGTAGTCATTTTTGGAGCCAAAGCCTAAATAAAACTTAATTCACTGCATATTTAGGGTTATGTTTTCTTTTTTAATTTTTCATCATTTAAAGAGCTGTTCTGAACCCCCCCCCCACCACCACCATGGCTGTTCCACCAAGTCCACAAAGTCTTGCAACCAAGTCTTGTAACCAAGAGTCAATGATGGGTCTTCAGAGATGATTTTCACAATGGTCTAGTGGTAGGTCCGTCCGAGAATTATTATTATTTTTGGTCATATGCAAGCATGTGCTCCAAATATTTTTATCTTATGTGAAATGGGAGCACAGCATGAACAGTCCTTTTCCTTAAGGGTTAAAAAAATCCTTCCTGAAACGGCATGAAAATCATCGTTAATTACTATACCATCACTGTTCAGTGCATCCTAAATGATTTTTCTCTTTCATTTAGTACGGTGACATAAAAATAAGATTTTATTGCACGCTGACGGAGTTCCTATGCCGTAAATCACTTCTTAATCGAAGCCGCGATTCTTACTAACAGTCTCTTTTTTTTTTTTACAGATTTCAGGCGTTGAATGCAGTCGATATTCGGATTTTTTGGGTTTCCTATAATTTTATTTACTTATATGAACGCACAGCTATTTATTATTCAAGCCTTTATTTGCTTTCTGTATCTCGTTTATTTATTTAATTTGTATTTATTTATTTTTATCCATGTTTCCATAGCTCTAAATTTAAAAAAAAAAAAAAAAAAAAAGAAGGAGAAGTGATAAAAGCCGAGCTGCTTTTCTTGCAACTGTGGTCAAGGTGCAAGCAGGTTCACGATTTAATGGAACAGTCGCTACTCAAGGGAATGGGTCAGAAAGACAACACGAAGCTTCTTCCCCAACTAAGAGAGCATTAAGGAATCAGCACAACATCACAATATTCCCAGGGCAGAATCTCAGATTAGCGAGACGTTGATGGGGCAGAGGTGTAGGGCACTGAAATTCCACGTCCAACAAATAACCCCACTAACTTGCTCTGTTTTGAAAGTCACACTTTGCAACGATACATACGTCAGCGGCGCTAGCGTTCCGTGGGTTAAAAAAAAAATCACTTCCAAATAAATAAATCTTTAAATCATGGACATGTTTGTTTCAGCTGGATTTGATTTAAGGAGATACAATTCAATACCTGGAGGACCTTCTTTCCAGGTCAGTGTCTTCTTTCATTGAGGAGAGGCCCGTGGCCACACCCACTCTCCACCCACTTCCAGCCTACTCTCCTCCTACTCCCCACCCACTAAAGGTTGTTTGTGGCTAACTTGCCCCCTGCCTGTGCGCAACTAGCCCTGCTCCATCATAAAGCCACTCGAGCAGAAGAAGATGAGGTCCTGGTTGCCTATCCTGCCAAGCTCCCAAGTACGTAAAGCCATAACACATACAATTCTCAATCATTTAATCTGCAACAATGTATCTCTGTTTTTTTCCCCCCTATAGGTGCCCATTGCAGTTTGTGAGAGGATTGCTATTTAATCACTTTTGGCTTTGTCAAGTTAAATTTGATTGGCTTCAAAGAAGAGGAACTCTGCCGAATGCAGCGGCCATCTTGAACTCCAGTTGTATTGACCCACTGGAAGAAGTTTTTTCTTTTTAAGATGATTCTCATTATACTCAATTACTTTTGTAATTCTAACTATTTTTGTGCGTACAGATCCAATAAATAATCTCACATTGATTTGTGGGACGGACCGCTGTAGCTCTACCAAAATATTTAGCCATATTTTCACGGAGTGCCGTGCTGTTCGGTTCTTCTCTGTTCCCTTTTTTAGAAGTCTCTTTTATCATATTAAAATGTGAACATAAGCTTCTGACTCATACATTAATTACTTACATCCCACTCGTTACTTCAAGTTCAATATATCATAAACAAAGAATAATTCTTTATTTCTGCAAAGTAATGCACATAACAGACACTGCGGTACTATGACCCCAAAAAAGCTAGTAATCTAATTAAAACGGAGTCCTGTACATAAAAGGATTACATCAAAATGCATTTATTCAAGTGGATTAAGGATTTTAACCAGGGAATGAGAATTAAACAATGTAGACTTGTCTTGGTATAAACAATAACCTTGACCCTTTGGAGAGATTTCAAGATAGACTAGGAACAAAATAGTATACATTATACTTTAATCATTGTAATCCGGAATTGTGCTAAATCAGTCTAAATGGAAAGATTAGAGTTTTTTTCTTAATGTTTACGTGATTTAGGGATATTTTATGGGGTTTCTCCCCAATAGAATTATGGAACATAATCACGCGGTAGTTGGGTGAACCAGTATGGGCTAAAGTCAAGCTTGAGTTGAGCTACATATCGCCCAGCAAATGTTCAACTCATGTCGCATCTTGGTGGAGTCCTCTTTCTTGTGAGAAACGGGAAATAAGCGTTATAAAGTTATAGAGTTTTACATCCTAACACAGGCAGCAAAAAAGACAACCTGATCACAGCTCAGGCTGCTACTCAGTCATCTTATTTAATATTCATCCCCATCTAATTTTTTGCAAAATGATTGTTACATCAATATAGATGACAGATTTTCTAAAACTGTAACTGAGACGGGACTACGTGGTCATCTTTCACCTTGATATAAACTACAAAAGTTCAAAAGTTTGGGGTCACTTAGAAATGATCTTGTTTTTGAAAGAACACACACATTTTGTCCATTAAAATAACATGAAGTGGATCTGAAATCCAGCTCAGATAGGGTTAATGTTGTAAGTGACTATTTTAGCTGGAAACGGCTGATTTTTAATGGAATATCTTCATAGGCGTATAGAGGTCCTTTATCACTCCCATCACTCCTGTGTTCCAATGGCCCTTTATCACTCCCATCACTCCTGTGTTCCAATGGCCCTTTATCACTCCCATCACTCCTGGGTTCCAATGGCCCTTTATCACTCCCATCACTCCTGTGTTCCAATGGCCCTTTATCACTCCCATCACTCCTGTGTTCCAATGGCCCTTTATCACTCCCATCACTCCTGTGTTCCAATGGCCCTTTATCACTCCCATCACTCCTGTGTTCCAATGGCCCTTTATCACTCCCATCACTCCTGTGTTCCAATGGCCCTTTATCACTCCCATCACTCCTGTGTTCCAATGGCACATTGTATTCTCTTAATCCAAGTTTAAGTTTAAAAGGCTAATGGATCATTAGAAACCCTTTTGTAATTATGTTACAGCCAGAAATGTTCTTGTTTTCCATAAAAACAGCTGAGTGACCCCAAACTTTTAGACTGTAGGGTGTATGAAAGCTGAGTGGTTCCCCCTTGAAAATGCATGGAGGGATTATGTGGAATCCTCTCATATGCGTTTACGTCCTGCTGCCTGCATCCACATGCTGTACTTACAAGCCATCAGCTACAATGCTGGCTCACCAACAATTGCAGGGGGGGGTCTAATCACCATCACCCCATGCAAATGCGCTAAAAGAAATCCCATTGATTCCAATGGGAACACTTTATTGCCTCCGATTGGCTGTTTTAAGCAGTCAACCAGTGGGGCGAAAATAGGACTATGGTGGAGTCTTGCACTGGAGCTCTGAAGCTGCAGCTTCCCCTAAAGGTCGGTTATTTGTTTTCTACAGATTGAGCATTAAAAGAGAAAGTCTAGTCTCAGGCAGCCTCCACAACAAAAATGCATATTTAAGTAATTTGCAAGCATTTTAATATGCCTTCTTCATAGAAGAGACTGCCTGGGAAACTAGATGATCCATTTAATGAACTATGAGCCGTCGGATCATCTTGCTTTAAGCCCCGTGTACTTAACTCACACAGACTTTGTTCACTGGTTCATACGAGCTACAGGAAGCAGAATCACCGGTCTTAAAAAAATTATTTACACAAATAATTTAATAAAAGTGTCAAAGTTTCTCGCCGTCATCTGGACAATTAGCACTTTTATGGGCAAATTCTCGTTCTGCAATTTTAATTTCTGACCCGTGTTTGACTTTTGCAGTAATTGACACAAATGTATCTAATTACTGCATAAAAGATAGAATGTGACCTTTTTCCAACTAAGCAATTCGCTGATAATTATACCAAATGGAGAATTTATATTTAAGTGTATAATAATAATAATAATAATAATAATAATGAAAATAAATATTAATCATTATATTACAGCAGGACCTTTATGCCAAGGTGTTTGAATTTTTTTTTTTTTAGATAAATTAAGATGCAATCTGTCTCGGAAGATACTTTGGGTGACCCACAACCTTTGCTTTGATAAGACATTTAATTTATCTTTCTCTAAATTTTATATACATTTTTTAATTTTTTTTTTTTTTTTTTTTTTTTTTATATTTTTATTATTGTTTTTTAAAACACACAACAAAAAACTTTAAACATTTTTACCTTAATTGGCACATATATTACCATATAAAGGAAAAAGACAGAAAGGGACTTTACATATACAAAACAAGACATATATTGGATCCGATACTTATGTATCTAAATAGTTAAGATATAATACTAGAATAAATAGAATAAATATCATTACATATATGAAGACAATTATGTAGCCATTAAGATATTATTACAAAATATTTCTGGCTAAAAACTATAATATGCCAAGGACTGTACATATTATCAATCTAATTTTCCCTCTTGGAGTATTTTGATCCATTTTTCCCAATGTTTTTGGTATACATAAGTTCTTCTTTCTTGGGAAAGGATCAGTTTCTCCATGTGGCATTGATATAAAAGCTGGGTTTTAATTTTTTCCCAAAGAATTGGTTCTGAGGATCTCCAATTTCTAGCTATTGTTATTTTAATAGCAGTCAGCAGGTGTAATAAAAATTTCCTTTCTTGAGTAGACACTTTAGGAAGATTTAAGTGCAATAGAGCTCTGTCTGGAGTCAGGTTCCAATGGGTGCCAAAAAAATCTGTAAGTTTGGATGAGACTTTCATCCAAACTTTCTTTAGTGGAAAACAATTCCACCATATATGAAAAAAATCACCATTAGTACAGCCACATCTCCAACAGTTAGATATATTCCTAGAAGAGATTTTCATTAATAATGTCGGCACAAAGTACCAACGGTTCATTACTTTGTATTGCAACTCGTTGAGGTTTAAGCAGTGGATATCTTTATAAGTTAAATTCAGTGCTTTATTCCATTCCTCTTCGATTATTGGTCTTCCTAAATCGTTCTCCCATTTTTTTAATGCCGGAGGGCCATAGTCTTTTTTAAGTAGGGTAATCAATTTTAATGATTTTGCAAGTAATTTTTTTTGAGAGTTTCCTGTAATTAAATAAGAAAATAATTCTTGTATTTTTGGGATCTGATTCGAATTTACAGAATCTATTAAGAAGCTTTTAACTCTTAGATAATTAAAAAGTTCCTTGGTTGGAAGGTTGAACTCAATTTGGATTTGCGAAAAAGATTTGATGGTAGTTCCCACCAGCAGATGTTCTATCCTAAGTATACCTTTTTGTCTCCAAAGATTTAAGTTCAAATTTCCAATAGTTCTTTCTATAAGACAGAGAGGAAGCGTATTTATAATTTTATCCTTTAACCCTGCACGCTTTTTAATTCGATTCCAAAAAATAAGAAGATGTCTTAATGTTAAACTGGTAGAGTTTTCCATTATCTCAGGAATTTTTTTAGTCGGGATCCAGAAAAGAGTTAGTAAATCTTTATATGGATATCCCATTGGAATCTCCCCTTTATACCAAGCTTCAGAGGATGCTTCCTGTCTCTGAGTTAAACAGACATGGAGTAATAAAGCTGCTTGAGAATAATCCTGTATCAGTGGGACACTAAGGCCCCCTTGCAGTTTATTCTTAGATATCAGTTGGAGATTTAATCTTGGTTTTTTAGGACCCCATATAAATTTATTAAAGGAACGTTGAATTAGCTCTAACCAACTAGGAGGAATGCTCAAAGGGATCATCCTAAATAAGTATAAGAACTTAGGTAACATATATGCTTTGATTATGTTTATCCTCCCCCACCAGGAAATAAATAGACCTCGCCATTTTTTGAGGGAGAGGTTTATTTCTTTTATCAAAGGCATAAGATTGATTTCCATCCAATTTCTTGGAGTGTTTGAAATTTTAACTCCCAAAAAACAGAGAGATTCATTGGCCCAGCTCAGACCCATTTTCTCTATTTCATGCTTTTGTTCTGCGTCTAAATGTAGTGGGAGTGCAATAGATTTATTTATATTTAGTTTATAATTAGAAACAAAACTATATTTATGTATTAAATCCAAAACATATTTTAATGAATTTAAAGGATCTTTAAGTGTGATTAATATGTCATCCGCATAAAGTTTTATTTTCTGCAAATCTCCCACTCCACAACCGACTATATTCGGACAGGCTCTAATATCTCTCGCCAGGGGTTCAAGTGAGAGAATATATAGCAGAGGGGAGAGGGGACAACCCTGCCTTGTTCCATTAGTAAGGGGAAACCAGTTGGAATTTATACCCGAACCAAACACTCTGCCTTTGGGATTACTATACATGGCCATAACCGCCTGATGAAATTTCCCCTGTATTCCAAAGGCTTTCAGGGTTTCAGCCATAAATTTCCAGCTGACCCTGTCAAAAGCCTTCTCGGCATCTAATGACAGGGTCAGCTGGGGAACTGCTTCTTGTAGGGTATGTTCCATTTGGCCCACTAGTGCCCTTATATGATTTGTCGCTAGCCTGCCTTTTATAAAGCCAACCTGATCACTGTGTATCAACTGTGGGAGTACGGGATTAAGTCTCTGGGCCAGAACTCCTGCATATATTTTTATATCAGTGTTTAGTAGAGAGATGGGTCTATAGCTGGTTATTTTTTCTGGGTTTTTACCTTCTTTTAATATCGGAATAATATTTCCTCGCAGAAGTTCTTCTGGAATAAACCCTTTATCCATAATCTCATTAAATACAAAAACTAGTTGTGGAGCCAGATCTTCTATAAAAACCTTATAAAATGTGGCATCAAACCCATCTGGTCCAGGGGCTTTCCTCTCCTTAAGTCTACGAATTTCTCTTTGTACTTCTTCTAGAGAAATTTCCCCATTTAATCTATCTGTAGACTGATTGGAAATTTTTATAAACGTTCTTTCCAGAAAATAGTGCTTTATGTCTGTTTCAGTAGCTTTGGTAGATAAATTATATAAGTCTTCATAGAAATGGTTGAAGGCCTGACCTATATCTTTGGGAGCTAGCAGGGTTTTATCTTCATGTATAATTTTAGAAATAATCCTATCTTCTCTTCTCTTCTTGAGTTGGTTAGATAACATTTTATCGGCTTTATTTCCTTTATAGTAGCGTTTGGAGTTTAAAGTCATTAAAGCTTTATTAGTATTTTCTAGAAGTTGAAGATTTATTTTATCTTTTAATTCTGTGATTCTATCAGAATTGTGTTTTGTAGGGTTATTTTTATTAAGCTTGGTTATTTGTGAAAGTTTTATATATAGATCAGACAGTTTAGCTTCTATCTTTTTTTTTGCATTGGCACCTAATTTGATAAAATGACCTCTGATTACGGCCTTATAGGCACACCATAGATTTAAAGGGGATATACCCTCCTTATCATTTTCGATGAAGAAATACTTTGTTGTCATCTTTATATGCTCGATGTTTTTTTTTATTTTTTTTATTTTTTTTTCTATCTTTGACAGAAAAGGAGATGTATGTCTTCTTCAAAAAAGACAGATTATAAAAATGTTAATAATTTATAAGGTGTTGAAAAAAAAAAAACAAAACCCTAGCATTTTTAGATTAACATTCCCCTTCAGATTTTACACATGCAAATCCCAGGGAAATAAAATTGCCGGGCTATTTGCAGATACAAATCACCACTTCATATGGATATCTTATAATTATTTGCAAACATTTCGGATGACTTGCTATCTGTCGCTTTGTTAAATGAGCCAAAGTAAAGCTGTCTCTGGAAAAGATAAAAAATTAGTACTCATGGGTTTAAAAACATCACATTCTGTATTATTGGAATAAAGTGACTAACTGTGGTTGGAGAAGGTGTCTAGTGTCAACTTATTGAGTGGTAAGAATTGATCAAGTTAGAGTAAGTTAAAGCTAAGGCATTAAAATGTCCTTGTTAACCTGTTTAAAAAATTACTTACCTTTAGAAGAAGCTGCAGCTCCAGCGCTGCAGAGCAATGCACCCTCTGTGGTCATGTTTTCTCTCCACTGTTTGGCTGCTTGAAGCAGCCAATCAATGGCAGGTAAGTGCTTCCATTGAAATGTTCTTTTACTTTCTGTGCATGCATCACGTTAGACCCTCCCCCCACCTTGGAACTCTCGTTAAGGCAGCGCTGGAGCTGAGCGTCGGGACGTGAGGTCATTCCCAGGCTCTCTGCCTTTTAACGACGACTGGCCTTGGGTAGAAGAAAGCATTGGAGGCTGGTTGAGAAGATCAACCGGCCCATTGAGTAGTGGCGCTACTGGGAGTCTGGTCACCCAAATGGGCGATGGCTCCCTGTCATGCAGCGGAGAGACTGCTGCCCCGGTGGACCGGCCGACTAGGCTGACTAGTTCTACATTTAATTCAGCTTATTATACCGGTAACTCCTCCATATTGTACTACATCACCTCTATATTCAGGCTGTGAAAAGGTTTTATTCCATCTGTGATATGGACACGGACCGTATTTTATTAGAAAATGGCCTCTTTTTAGAAAATGTGTGGTGTCCTCAATTTTTCTCTATTAATTTGTGCTTCTAATAACATTGTCATGTTAAAATTCAATCAGTGGCCATGTCCTATGATCGGTGACAGCCGGAATAGGACCTATATAACGCGAGGCTAATATTCATTCAACATGTCATTCACTTCGTCCTTCCGTATCTCTGCGCATGAATGAGATGTTGATTATAAACTCACGTTTTCTATTACAAATTTCTATACGTGTTCATTTTTTACCGCATTTGTGCTTGCGGGAATTTCATTCCGTGTCCATGTGTAATGAAACCATTCCTATCTAAAATCTGTATAGCGGTATTTTATACATGTTAATTTGTATCCCAGTATGTTTAAATCCCTTGACTGCCAAATACTCATTTTCGTTTCCTTGTCTGTTATTTTTTTCCAATAATTGGAAAAAGAGGAATTGACAGATGTTATTCATGTATGTATATATATATAAATTTAACTTAAAAAAAAAACCTTTTTTTATGCTGAGGTGTTATAAGGAATATTACAAATATTTGGTGCTTAGTCATTTAAAGAGCCCAACTACACTAGATTTAATTTTGAGTTACCGACTACAGAGAGGGTCTTACAAATATTGAAGTACCGTTACTATACATTTTCTGTTCATATTTCACTTCTATGTTCATTTTTTAAACCCTTAAGGACAATGGGCAGTCCCTAAACCCATTGAAAACAATGCATTATGAGCCCGTGCATGTACAGGCTTTGTCATTAAGGGGTTAAAGCACTTGACAGCGTCCCATACTTCCACCCGATTCAATAACTCTGGATTCTAGACGTCATTATGTAGTTCAAAGCTCAGTGCGACTTAATCAGCAGCTGGATAATGACAGCGCTGAGATTTCGGCACTTCAGGACAGGCTGAGATCAAAACCGAAGTATGTGAGAAAGAGCTGATTTACAACCTCAACGATCTTTAACACTTTGAGGGTAGGCGTGCATCAGAAGAGCTTGCATTCCAATACACCTACTTTTCCACCTACATACCACATACACGGCTGCCACTCCAAGGGTTAAAAGAAGGAAACTTCAGCTTATAAATTGTTCATCACCTTATGATTATTGTTTGTCTAAGGAAAAAAAAAGGTGAGTTTGCCTCTGACCACAAAATCATAATTGTACCCGCAGGATAATATTTTCCGTTAAGTGTCAGCTCGTTTATAAATATTTCATTAATTAATATGGAATCGCAGCTCATAATATAATGTTTATAATGGAAAAGCTTGATGGGCTACCTTTCAGGGGTTTTTTTTTTCACTTTTAAAGTCTGATTTTAAAAATAAGGTTTAAAAATTCTTAGTTTACCCTCGAACTGAACCAAATTCGGGAGCTGTGGGGGATATTAACTCATTATACACACTCAGTGCTCAGGCAAACCAGCCGGGAATTTTTAAGAGCGTTATTGAATATGATTACATATTTTTTTTCCGAATATAGATGTAGAGAAGAATGTCAGATTCAGGATACATTGTTGCTTTCGAAAATACCGTGTTAGGAACTGAGACTCTACCATATTTTGCTTAAAGCTAAAATACTCTAAAAAGAGTCCCAACATCTCGATTGTTTGGCATGGTCGCAGGTAGGCACTGATGACGTACTGTTTCAAATAATTCAGCAAAATATCCAGTAAATAGATTATTTGTACAGCTCTACTCAGATCTAACCGGTTAGTTTTCGGGTGCCATGACAAGGGTTGCTCATGAAGAACATCAGTGAGCTTCCCTTAAAACCCAACTAGGGGTTCTTGTGTGGTCTTCATCATGTACCAGACCTCATGGTGAGCAAGAGAAGAACAGAAGCCATGGTATAACTTGAATGATAACCCAAAGCCTGATGACCTAGTACCCTTATAAAATGCCCCATTAGCCAACCTGTTATATCATAGGATATCTATTGACTATTGACCTCATCTTCACCTACACCATTGGTATGGAAAGGAATATGGTGGCAACGTTGGACATGAACAATGGTGTCTTACAGAACAAACAGGTTTTGTTAAAAAAAATTAAATAAATTAAGGATTTTTTTTTTTTGGCAATTTATTTTCTCCCACGTAGTCCCGGGATGCTGTCACTTAAAATAAAAAAACTTGCTGTTTTTTGGAAATTACAAAACCGTTTATTGCCCTTTAGGGAAACGTATTACTTTTTTTTTTTAGATAAATGCAGGTAAATGTCACCCAGCCTATGCATCTGCAATAGCAAACAAGATTTTATAATCCTATAACATAACGTATTATAGGATTATGACCCAGAGAGCTAGGCATTGGGGAAAAACTTAATGCATAAGCGTTGAACGTTCCGTCGTAACCGCGGCTCATATATCTCGACAGAGGAAAAAGGCGGACATCGCGTTTGCATTTTTAATGCTTGGTATTATAAGCTCGCGTCTCACGGATTCGCTAGAATATTTGGTGCACCAGAGAAGGTCTGTAAAAATTTTAAATAAATGTTTTGTGCAGATGGCATTGGAGAAAAAAAAAAGAACATTCAAGACCTCCGGGGCTAGACGTATTTCCTATTTTAAGCTCTCCTTACAGCAACCTTGGTCTACTTACAAGTCCTCCCTCCTCCACTCTTATACTTCTCATTCTGTTACTTTATCACATTATCAATGAGTAGATTATGGTCAGTCTCCAAAGGTAAATCCAGGATCTTTTAACAAGAAACGTTCTATTTAATTGGGAACTCGATAAATAACGAGGCAGAAGTCATTCGTCAATTGGTTTTAATGGTGGGGGGAAACAATTTTTTTTTAGATGTTACAAAAAAAAGATACCATTCTTGCATTCTTGACCTCATTCCCGTTAGAATTCCAATAATTTATTACGCTTTCCTCTATTGCTTACCATTGGGAGCAAAGGGGTTAAATGAGGAGGATAAACAGCCCTGATGGAGGAGAAATAAATCATCAAAATGAATAGTATTGTCCTTCCAGGAGAAAAAGACAATTGAGATGAAATAGGGATTACCCTTGCAATATATGGATGGACATATTTATATTCACTCAAGTATGTCGGAAGACAACATTACGCTGCTGTTTCTATTGACAACATCTGTTCCCTGTCACAGCCCGGAGGTTGGCGGAACATAAATTGAAAAAATGTAAATTTAGTTGCTTACTGGTCTGAAAAAAAAACCCTATATTGATATATGATGTGATCCAATGAATAATGCTAGTCTGGTTCCAAGTTTAAATGTTTAAGTATTTTGGTGGCCACCAAACGTTTGAAGAGCATTGTGTCAATTGTATAGAGTAATTAGTCGTCATAACTCACCTCAATTGTATGTATCCTATTATCATATTATATTTTTGAGTTGTGTATATCATAACTTTGATTGATATATCTTTTTTTTGTCATTTAACTCTTTTTTGGTAAAAATCTACATTTCCAAGACAAAAGACGATGATGGCCAGGAAATATGTAACATGTATGTAATATATGTGTCTAGACGTAGAAGCCACAAGCCTATTGTTTGAAATACGAACCATTCCTTTTTTCCCTCTCTACAGGGATATCAAAATATTTCAAACAAAACAAAACTTAAAAAAAAATCCTTATTGTTCTCTGCAGTCTGACAATGAAGAAGAACCGAACACAAGGTGGGTATCCAAGTCATTGAAAGGGGCTTTACAAGGTCAACTCGACTCGTCAAGAGAAGGTGAGTTGACACAGAACTCAACCCAACGACTCAAAGAGTCCAGCTTGACTGCACTCAAGTCAACAGCAACTCATCTTTTTGTGGATGGACAGCTTGTTCGAGTTTAAGTTATGTCGAGTTGTTTCAGGTTTGTCAATGGAGTTCCCTTTGGAGAGACGGAATGAATGGTCTATTCACTAAAGTGAGGGTTTGCAGGAGAACTGTCCTTCATCTCGTTGACTTCAATAAACATTATGGAGAGCCGCCGTAGAAAGAGCATATCAGGCCCTGTATAATGTATAGTTAAATCAAATCAATTTCTTCAAAGTCACCTCACTAATTGAACTATGCATTATGGAGGGCCAGCTCGGCCCTTGGCGTGGGAGAAGCTTCCCACTGTTGGCCCTTTATAAAGAATACTGAAGCGAGGGAGCTGGGAAAGTAACGACTCTTCTTTGAGTAAAACGAATTGCTTAGTTTTCTTTAAAAATTTAGAGAGTATATGCCACTGGCTGACCCTTTAACCCTTTAATGTCGAATATAAGTAGTTTACCAATGTATCTGAATTTAATAATGAAAAATGAAGATAATTATATGTTAATGTATTTTCAGTATATTTCCTAAAGAAGAAGCTGCATCTCGTTCTGAGTAGTTTATATTGACGTCTCAGAATGAGATGCAGCTTCTTTTTCTCGAGGACCAGCTCACACACGCTGTTTCTCTGTCCTTACCTCTTCTGGAATAATTAAGAGGTTCTAACAGCGGTATTGATTTGATCCCGTTGACCTATCAGTCCACTGCGAAGAGTATGTCATCTAAATACTTTAGCTGACCTGAAAACTTTGATGCACATCAATATCGGAGGAAACGCGAGGCTTGGGACAAATGTTCATTAGGAATCATTAGGATTTCATTGAAGTGATGTATTGATGAGCCATAACATTGATCTAAGATGGATTCACTTATGTCTATCCCTGCGAGACCTATAGAAATGGTCTGAAATCTATTTGTGGTTGCTTTATACGCATACAGCCAAAATTCCCATAAGGATGTGGAAGCATTTCTGAAATTGCGGTCAATCTGCACCAATACCATGAAGACTTAACCCCTTCATTTCTAAGTGTTTACGTGTTGGTTCCGGCTTGACACATAAGATCCGAGTGTCCATGTGGTCACCATAATGGTTACTCTCATGGTTTCATGCAGAGACGAAATGAAATAGCCCCTTACTATTTTATTGGATCACACAGACAACTTTTTTAGAAGTATTACTATAATTTAATTTTTGCGCAAGTAAGTTTATGTCACTAAGATCAGATAGCGTTCTTTGAAAATCGAGCATCTATTGCAACCCCTGTGTCAGAGCTGATCGGGGAACTTTGGTGCTATTCATTCAAGGCTGTGTCTATTATGTATAAAGAATCATTCGCAGCATGAGATGACTCTTTAAACAGAATTTCCATGAAAGTTCATTCCATACATATAAATATGTGGTGTGAGAATGAGGGTGGAAAGCATCTGAAACATCAGTGCAAAATGGTTTATTATTAGTAGTAGTAGTAGTAGTAGTAGTAGTAGGGATGTAGCAGTATGAGAAGACTAAATTCCACTTCATAATTCATGGGGGATCATTTTCTCAACAATTCTGATTTAATAATAATATTGTGCTTGGTGAAGAGTGGAAATGACAGTCAAGTTGATTATGAGAGGCTCTCTGAGTCTATTAGGTGGTTGGTTGAGTTGGACATCAAGTTTTTATTCTGGGTCAACTGGCCTACTTCTGAGGAACCAATTTGAAGGCCATTTTTAAGTTGGCTGCCAGTTATACTCAACTTGAACTTCAGTTGATAGATGGGTTACTATGGCTTTTATATCAACTCACTATGCGTTGGTAGTTGAGTTAACTGTGGTCAAGTTCCCAGTAAAGTTCACAGTGCGATTATTTGTTGATATCCATTAAATTCAGTGGAGTTGGCCTGACCAACTCAATTTGACTGTCAATATGACACAACTCAAGCGTGTCCCTTGAAAACCTCTAGGACTGTCCCTTGAAAACCCCCATTATTTTTAAGCAGGGCACAGAGTGGAGAAAAGGTGAGTATCTCGCGATGGGATAACTGAATACTGTTCTGGCTGTGATATGTTATCATCTCTGTGTCAGACCAGTTTCAGACCACAGCACACATGTGCATAAACGAAGGCGATATTCAGTGCACTTTAACAAACGGATGATAAGATGTAGATATTGTATCTGAATTCCCTATTACAAAGGCGCATTTACATAATAATCTATATCAGTGAGCTGAGTATATTTCTCTGCAGAGAAGATGAATGAGTTCAGGTAAAAGCTGAGCTTCCCAGGAGACTGGTAATAAAGTATCTTCCTCGCTTATCCATGCTTCTCACCAACCTCTCTCTGTATTCCATAATAACGTAAGATATAGACCTTGTAAGTCATAACTGAGTGTCTTAATTTTGAGGCATCATTCACCTACGCACGAGTAAGAAATACAGTAAGGCATTGAATTGATTTAACTCCTTGGATTCCAGAGCAATGTTTGGCTCATTTCCGCATTCCCCTCCCCCAAAATATTTAAGCCTGTCATCTTCACTGGGATATGACATCATTTTGTTGCACTCTGTGGCTCCAGGACGGGCAATGCCTTTCTCTGCATCCTATTGAGGCTGTGCTGACTTGGCACAATCTTCCATAGTATAAATTGGCTGGATGGGGAGATCAAAGACCTCTCTTGTAACCAATTTACATTAGCAGAGGCACACCAAGGGTAATCAATCCTACCCTTAGTTTTGTGGCAGTGGGGCAGCCGTCCACCTTGACCCATCCTTCTAGATCTAGGTCCAAGTTGAACTAGCCTAGAATACATTGCTACCAATAGTGAGTAGGAGCTGAATTTCTAGGGAAAAATGAGTAACAATAAGTCAAAAAGACAAGTCAACCCATACTCCCCACTTATGACCCAATCCAAAAC
Source organism: Spea bombifrons (assembly GCF_027358695.1). Classification (NCBI taxonomy): domain Eukaryota; kingdom Metazoa; phylum Chordata; class Amphibia; order Anura; family Pelobatidae; genus Spea; species Spea bombifrons. The sequence goes on from NC_071096.1 coordinate 4,544,673, forward strand.
AGTTTGGCAGGTGACAAGTTCAAGAATGTTCTTCCAAATACTGAATTGTTAGAGGAGCAGCAATAAGAAGTATGTGATACATTTGCACCAAATTCTAAGCCGAAAGCTGGGAAGCTATGCACCCCCTTTGACCCACCGGCCATCCATTGGGTGCTGTGATGACAAGGATCGACCTTCGTTGCTTCTTGTCCTTTCCAGTAGCGACTACCACATCCAAAAGCAGGACACTTCCATCTAACAAGACGTTATGAGAAGAAGACAGCAAACAACAATATACACTATGAATGCATTTTATTTATCCTTACCGCTTTCAGGTAACCAAAGACAGAAGGTCAACTCTAATTTGCATTCACCCATGTTCTCCATGACAGAAATGCTTCTCAATGAGATGGTAATTGAGAGGCTACATGACAAATACAGTCTGTTTACTTTCTTTTTTCAATTATCTTTTTTTTTCTTTCTTTCACCAAACTAAACAGATTCCCAATTTGATTAAAGAGATGCAATTTTTGCTTGCCCTCTGCATCTGAACATTAATACACAATCAAGGTACCGAACCAACAAAATAATGAAATAAAGCCTTTAAATAATAATGTGAATATACATTCTCTGTTTAGGGGGCAATTTTCAGTTCTTGTTTTTTTTATTTATTATTTATATTCACTCTTTACTAAAAAATATATTTTTTCCCCCTGAAAAATAACACTTATTATTTTAACTAATAGCGAAACACAGATTAAGACATATGTGAAAAGGATCATTCCCTAGACGCAGAAATTAATCGCTGATGAAATTTTAATACTAAAATAGGGAAAACGTAACAAAGAAGGACGACGCTGCTTTACATTTTAAATCCACCTTTTTCCAATGATCACAGAATCGCCTAACTTTACACATTTTCACACAATTGCTATCTATTGTCATTTTTTTTCTTATGTTAGTATATCCCTTACGAAAAAATTACTGCAGTTTTTCTGAAGTAATACTGCAGTTTTTTGGACATGAAAAAACTGCAATACTGCACTTTTACTGCAGTATTACTGCACATTTACTGCAGTTTTACTGCATTTGTACTTCACTGTACTGCAGTTTTACTGCAGTTATTTTTGTACGGAAGTACAATTGCAATAAAGCTGCAGTAGATTGAATTACAATGCAGTATAATTGCAGTAAAAAAAAAAGCGCGGTAAATACGCAGTAATAATGCAGTACAGTGAAGTACAAATGCAGTAAAACTGCAGTAAATGTGCAGTAATACTGCAGTAAAAGTGCAGTATTGCAGTTTTTTCATGTCCAAAAAACTGCAGAAAAACTGCAGTAATTTTTTTGTAAGGGATTGCTTAATTATTGTTTTTGCGGGGAAAAAAAATCAAATTGAGCTTTGAAAGCTATTCAGAAAAAAATATTCATGTGCCTATAAGTATTTATAAGATTTTCTCAGTTATTCAACATTTTTGCTTATTAATTGCTTGTTAATACTTAATACGTTTCAAATTTAGCCAAGACTTAAATTAGATGTAGACATTTTTTTTTTTTTCTTTAAACTTTCCACTTTTAGCATTCTGATCTAAAAAAAAAAAAAAAAAAAAAGAGAGAGAATGTATCGTATCTGCGGAAAGAAATCGCAATTATGTAATGCAATACCTTGGAGATATCCGTTTCAGCGGCCAGCTTGAGAAGGAATTCTTCAATATGGGTTAGTTTAATCATAAAGCTTTCCTGGTGGCTAACAGCTCCCAGAAGACTCCATGTAATCAGTGCAATTGTGCTTCACATCAATAGACAAAGCCTATTGTAAAAATGCTTATTTTAACTGATGAGCCAGAGTAAATATTGTCTGCGTCTATGAGTGCCTTCCTATAATATTCAAGAACTCACTTGAATTTAGTATGGGATGAAATGTATAAAGAGATAAGATTTTTTTAGGATGTTAGAAGTGCAAAGTCCGCTGGAGACCTGGATTTTTGTTGGGGCCGGTTTGTGATACTGCCCAACAGTCTCAGATCTTGCAAATTTCTCCTGCCCCATCCACTTCCCACTTATGCCCCATATGTATTTTAAATACTTAAATTAACCTAAAAGTCAAGTTCCAGACTTGACTTGTAAGAGATGTGGCTGGCCCACCATATCTTCTGCTTTCCAGAGGACATGATTGCTATGCTACCCCTACCCAGCTCCAGTGCTGGTTCGTGAGAGAGTTCTAGGGGGTCTAACATATCCTCCATGGGTATCCATGGAAAAAAAACTCGTATTGTTTTGAATAACGGAGTGCTTTCCAACCACTTATTGGCGGAATTTAAGCAGCCGTTGGTAAAGCGAAAATAGGACCAAGAATGAGACAGTATACTGCAGCTCTGGAGCTGCAGCTTCTCCTAAAGGTAGGTCATTTCTTGAAATGTTTCCCCTGTGGTTTCATAATGCATAATAAAGGACTTGAATATGTATTAATGAGTGGGGCTATACTGGATACTAAAAATATTGAATTTTATGGTATATAAGCCCCATTCGGCCCCCGTTTAGTCTCCCATTTCTCCTGCTGTAAAGACTCAAACCTTAATCAGTCGTTGGTCTCGTCTTGGATTCTGGAGCCGTATGCCTATCTCATGGATGATTAAATTCTCACATTGCGTTAACTTCTACCACTTCTGCTGGGAGGCTGTTGCCTCCTAGTAAAGTAATTCCTTACACTAGACTGTCCCTTTAAAAAAAAAATGAAGGGTTATTTTATTTTTGTTGTCACTGAATCGGTACAACGTCTGCTACATGTGTATTATTTGTTAAAATTCCTTTTCACCTTCGCATCGTATAACCATGTAAGAATACTTAACGAATGGAGCCTCAACTGGAAGCAGATGGCTGCTGGATGAGTTCCAAAGGGGTTTCTTTCCTCAATTATGGAGCTCGATGTTCATTTTAACAAGGCATTTAAACAGCAGACGCAATTTCTTTTGTAAACAAAATACAGCGGGTATCTGAAGCTGACGCGCTGGGTAGATTTCTATGTTTTACTTTCATTGTTAGGAAGGCAATTAAACGTTTGGTATTTAACACTTTGGGAAATTTGGCATCTATAGGGTTGGAAGAGTTCGGTAAGAATTATGCCTGTCAAAGAATACAATTAAATTGGTTCTGTCTACAAAGAAACGGGTTGTTTTGAAGGCCAACTCAGACGATCGCCCGCTAATGGCGTAGTCATTTTTTCCATTGGGAGTTGTTTTTCCATTGTTTTTATATATAAATAATTTTCTACAATATCATCATTAGAATTACCAGGCATTCACTCGATTTCGACGAGTCTACTTTGGGTGTCTGAAGGACTCCTTCTCTGTGAATGCTGGGCTCCCCTCTCTTTGAATAATTGCTTGCAAGTGGAAACAATCGGGTAGTTTCGTAAAAGTTGTTTACTTGTAAGTGTTTTGACTGTTTCAACAACATTAAAGTTTATTTTCTAAAACAAGCAAGCCATGAAAATGCCTTTACCTTTCTCATGATCCCAAAGGGAAGACTATTCTTGTCTTCTACAGTCAGTTCGAGATGAAAGCTAAAACAGGCTTCTTTTGCTCTATGTGCAGCGTTTCAGAAGATGACACATACAGCTTCTACACACTGTTTTGATTGGCTTTTAGCTCAATTATTTTTAAATATTGGATGGTAACGTCGCAACAGCAAAATGGCAGCTCACACATCTCCATGGCTCCATTTCTGTGCAACTGATTGGCTCCTTAAAGCAGCCAATCAGGGACAGGAAATGCTTTTTGCCCACAATGATGTTCAACGTCTGGAGCTGGAGCTGACTGGTTGTAGGTACATCATGTGGCCGAAAGATACACAAGTAGATGAGGTATCCTGCAGCATCCCTTCATGCATTTGCAAGGTGGACCACATGGAAACCATTAGGACCATCGGTGTATGCGATAGTCCCTTTAAATGAGAAGGGGAAAAAAACCCATAATAAAAATTTGTTATATGGGTATAATGATTAAGATTGGGTATTGTCTAGAGTTTGTTCCCGAGCATTGGAACTTTGTTACATGACATCCTCAAACAAGGACATAAGTATTTATGTCAAAACATGCTTTGATCAATTAAACGTGCAGCACAATAAACTGACAACAATGTGGGGACATCTTTTAATTAAGGTGTGATACTTCATCAAAATCTAGTATATGCCAGAGTCGTTTTAATTATGTGAATAAAGTGTATCACTAATGCATTCATAACTCCATTTAGTGCTGATATTTAATGGGCTTTGTTCCATCTATGATGTAATTAGGCTGCATTAGGAGTACAGCCAGAGTTTATATGCTGAGCTGTTTACATACTATTAAGGAGTTTTTAGATTTTTAATCAGAATTATGGCTATAATTCAAATTATTTTCTATTTTACTTCTCTGGCCCTTGTACCTCGACCTCAGGTTAGGGGCAGAATTTGGGGTTGGAAGGGAATGAGAGTAAAAGGAAAAGAAAGTAGATGGCGTTAATGACGTAGGTTGAGTTTTAAACACACTAATACATTTCATCTTGCATCATCAGAGGATACGTTTGGAAGCTTCTGGGGTTTTTTTTCTACATTTAATTTCGGCATTTTTCCATTTTCTAATGGCAGACGATGAGGACAATGGGCCATGTCGGTCATGGATGAAGCATTTTTAAGGTTAGAAAAATAATTATATTATTTTACAAGTTTGACCCCTTGGGTACGTTCTTGCATTCAAAAGAACCTATGATGGACCTATGATGGAACCTATGATGGACCTATGATGGAACCTATGATGGACCTCACCTACACTTAAGAGGACTTAGCGGTTGGGGTGTGTGAGGGTTAATCCTTGCATCTCTAAAATTACTCTATAATGTCATTCATTTTGCATAAATATGATAGATTATTCTAAAAAAGAAAAAAAAATATTTATCTGCAAATGCTGTCACAACAAGTAGCTTGTCTCAAGGTTAGAGAAATCCACTATTGCTATAAATTCATAATTTCACTGGAGGCAAGAGAACGGCATTCTATCCCTTTTTACCTCTGTAAACATATGTATTAGGTTGTAACTATGTCCCCGTTTCTGTGTAACTGTCTGTTCAGTTTTCATTTATGCAACTCATTTGCATCTTTCGCAAATCTTTGTACCACCAGAGCAATAATCAATCTGTTACAGCAATTGTTCCAAGTCTGAAGCTGCAAAGAGTAGTTCGGTTTTTATGTTCCGGCTTCTTCAAACTCTCTGCTCCGTGGATATTCGAGCATTACCCGCGTCACATTAAACATTAATGCAAATAAAAATAATGATACGGATGAGATTAAGATGAAGGTTGGCTATGTGGGTGTTCTAAACGGAACCCATCAATGCTGTAGACACGCAAAAGTTCATGAAAGTTCTGATTTAGATCAACTGGCTGGAGTAATTGGGGGGTCCAAAGAGATGTATCCATCGCCAGTTACATTTTATATTGGAGTGTGGGACAGAAAGGTAAACATGCCAATTGGGAGGCTGTGAGGACAAGGTGTCAAGGAGTCTTGAGACAGATCAAGAACCACTCAGGTGGACCAGTGACTCGGAGGAAATATGAGCAGCACTTGTGAGAATAATTGCCACATGGAAGGTAACTTAGTTGAATCAACATGATGTAACTGGGTATAAGGTGTAAGGCCAAGATATGTTCCATGCAAAAACACAGTTGGAGATAAGTTGAGGAAAGAGAAGAAAGATTCTGTTATTAATCATGTATTTTTAATGTCCAATCTGGCTCGTCTTGTAGGATTCTGGGCAGGTGACATTTGGTTCACCAGTACCCGTAACAGGACTTCAAATGGGCCATCTGCTTTATAACAAAAAGGTTGTGTTGACCAGTAGGTTCTCCCATACCTCTTTTTTGAGATTATTTTCTAGGATTCATTATTTTTTTAATTTTTGCTTTCGTAGGTACTCCTCAACACAGTTTTGTTATCATCTGTGTATAACTGATCCATGTCCCTTGTCATGTCCTCTCCTGTTAGGACCCTTCCTCAAAACACTTACAGCGGAAGCCTCTTTATGACAAATACTTAGCATCCCTCATTATACTTAGCATTCTCCTATACAGAAATACAGTGTATATGCAAGCGTGTGTTTCAAATGAAAGACTGAGTGTGTTGTAATTAATTTAAAGTCAGTAATTGGCTTACCTTTTGGAGTCAGTCCAAACTATTTTGGTGAAATGTTTAGTTTAATCTCTGGAAGTCAAATTGTTGAAACAATATTCTTTTCAGACCTGGTTTTAGTGCAGTTCTGATGCCTGATAAAATCTATACACATTGCCCATTCCGAAGCATAGCTAGATACATTGTCACAGCGATGTCATTCCGTGATATTCTATTGATTTTCCTTTTGCGATCATACAGAAAAGAGATTTTCTGGGGGAAATGTGTATTAGCTATGTTCTTCATACAAACTATTATCATGATAGACACTGCTGCGACGGAACTTACCCATTAAACCCTCAATAAATACGGCCACTAATACTTCCTAGTTAGGCTAATGATATAAATTATGTCTCTGCGTTTGTATTTCATGTGAAACATTTTTCTTCTAAAGAACCACAACATTTTTTGCAAAATGGCTCATTAAGTTCTAAAAAAAATGTCAAATTCTAAATACTTTTTTTTTTAAAAATCTTTTATTTTCCATGCATAAAATAATACGATTATTTAATCGCTATTAGTGATGACAGATATTGTTATATACACTCTAGTTATTACAATAGTGCTGTGAATATTTAAATTTAAGTCCATGTCTACCAGTACCTATTATTGATTTGCAATTAATAAGCCTGGCAAACCTAATATTTTAAACTAATTGACTGTATAAAAGTGTAAAGATTTAGTTTATTACTACAAAAATTATGGGAGCTTTTTTTGGGTCTCAATTGACAAAATGTGAAATTTCTCTATGATTACAAGCCATAAAAGGCAAATGGTATGATGAAAATTATGAATTTGTAAATTAATTGATATCTAAATTGTTTATTTATTTATTATTATTATTATTTTATTATTATCATTATTTTTTTTATTATTATTATTATTTTTATTATTATTATTATTTGTATTATTATTATTATTATTAGTATTATTATTATTACTATTATTATTATTATTATTATTTGTATTATTATTATCATTATTTGTATTATTATTATTATTATCATTATTTGTATTATTATTATTATTATTATTATTATTATTATTATTTGTATTATTATTATTATTATTATTATTATTATTATTATTTGTATTATTATTATTATTATTATTATTATTATTTTATTTCTACCTAGAGCACAATTCTGCTTGGTTATGAAGGTATTCTGATGAAAAAGTCTATATCCATTAATATAATAATTCTCCCTCATTCATTGGGTTTCCCCCTAAAAAATATTAAACATTTGTTGATTTTAATTTTTTTTAATGAAAAAAATGAATATTTTTTGTTGACTCCACTTTTTTTGCTCTATTTTCATGCAGAATGTACACTTACAACCAAGAAAAAGTGCGCCATGGTGATGTCAGCTGCTATAATCCTCACTCGGTCTATAGTTCCTTCTCAATAATTTCAATTTGGTCTGAGACAGTGTCTTATTATTCTCATATGCAAGAATACTTGACCCTAACATCAGTAAACTAAAATCCATGATGTATGAGTTGTCATTCGCTTAACTATTTTCTGCATCTCTTAAGAAATCATTTTTAGAGGCTTTAGAAAGAGTGTCCTGTTGGGAAGATGTTCTACACAAAATGTTTGATAATTTCTTTGGTAAATACGCATCTGACAACCAATGCATCCTAACAGCGGGGAACCGTGAACCACGCTGTGTAAAGATTGTTACTATGTATCAGCTATGTAAAGGGACGAATGTGTGGGTGTGAATGACATGCAGCGATTACTTCACAATTTAAGTTGTTATGGACAAAGTTGGGTTACCAAAGGTCTTTTTCTTCTCAAAAGAAGAAAAAATATTCTTGTAGCTTCCAAAGAACTCAGTGACAGTCTGGATTCTTCTACTTCTGAAAATGAGTGGCTTCGTCTCTCTGTTGGGTACGTGTTGTTGTTATTGTCATTTATTAAACGGTGAAGGATACAGAGGTCTTTTACGTAACGATCGTTGACCTCTCCTGATCTCCACTTGCTTTCAGATGCAATAGGAGAGAATGATGTGCCGGTTACAGGTATTGTGTCTTATTCACACATTGTATTTTCATGGAACACCTTGAGAAAAAGTGGTACGGATTCCATCTTTGACCCAACCAATGATGGAGATAAACCACACAAAGGTGCAGGTGTTAAGGACTGGGCAACCATATTACATCATACCCCAGTTCTATCCATGAGAGAGTCATATGTACTCAAAGAGAAATAGTTCCCCTAAAATATATTCCTTCCAAATGTTGTTGTCTTCCTAGACGTCCATAGGCAGGGTCATTGTAGTGTCCTTCCTCAGTATACACAACAATGGTGAGAACCAACAATATCACATGCATGTATGAATGTTCTAGGAACACTACGCAAGGGGGTCCATGTCTGGAGTCATCTTTACATTTTAGGAGAACCTGAAAGATGCATACAGAAAAGGTGAGACCACTCTGCCGGGTCGCTCTTTAAGCGACTGGAGCCTTGGTGATACCCCAGTTGAGGGTAACACGTTTTGGCACCCTTGTGCCATTAATGGCAGTCTGTTCCTTAGTAGAATTTTACAACACAAGCAATGCCAGACATAAGGAACAGAGATGATGGCGGTGAGAATGAACATGAAGCACACATTATAATAATATGACCCATTTGTCTTTGCGCCTCTATAAAGATTATTTCCCTTCCGGAGGTGCCAAGAATCTAGCCATAAAATGTTTTACAGTAATATTGGCAACCTTAAGCATTAATGTCAATGCTACCCTACTAAAAATATACTTAACTATATTTTTAAAGATGCACACGGAACCCTCGGGGTGTTTATGACATATTAATGTAGCCTTACACGTACATTTCAAATGCGGACCTGTTTTACAAGCATGTAAATGTCATTGGCTGCATCTCCTCTTAAGTACGTTGGTCAGGACAGATTGGGGTCAGTAGGGATAATAAGCAGGTAGTGAAGGCAGACAGTCAATGAACAGATTCAATGATTGTTAAAAAAAGTACAAAATATTCTTTATGCAGTTGAGTCATGGTGAGACAAGACATACACTTTTGTATCGTTTACATATTAAATAAAAAAAATTTGTATTAAAATTATTTTTTTTCAACCGTCTTTCCCTTTTTTCTTTTATCTTGCTAGCCTTATTTTACATTTTTCATCCTTTTTTTAAGTTGCATTCTGACCCCCCAACACATACATATACACACACATGCACACATATACACACACATATGCCTGTACATACATACACACATATATACATATACACAATAACAAACATATATATATACATACTTACAAACAAACATATATAAGTACTTATATACGTACTTACTGTGTGCTCCCTCATGGAGCAGTGATCCGATCAGGTGCTGTGGCCCTCACCCTCCCTCCCTGGCAATGGGGGGCCAAGAAGTGATGTCATTTCCAGGACAGTGTCAGTGAGGGGCGATGATTGAGGGACTCAGTCGGATCAGGTGAGAGGTATGGACCAGTCAGAATGCCCGGGCGTTGGAGTAATTGCTCCATGTGCTCTGTCATTAATCTGGCGCTGTAATACTTTGAGTTGAGGAAGTTGTAGTATTCTGGGTCTATTTTGCTTTTTTTTTATAGATACAATTAGGGTTGTTAGTCCCAATCTCCTTCCATGTCAGTTGAGTGCTAAGTCATATGGATTATAGTATATATGATAGGGTTAAGTATATAACAATAAAAAAAATGTTCTAAAATGCTCTTTGCTGACATTTGCCGCCACTCCATTGCCCCCAGGGCCTGAGCAATGCCCCGTATTAGACCTGCCACAATTGCGTAACTCAGCATTTGTTTCCGTACTATATCTGCTACTTACATTATTATTCGTTCTTCAGATAAGTTTGGAGCTGTGGAGTCAGCAGTTGGCCCGCTGGAACACACTTATTTGTTCTGTGAGACCTTCTGGGTCGTAGCCTCATATCTGGAAACAAGATGATATTCCTCAAGTACTAACATTTCTACTGTAACCAAACAGTAAGCTTGCCACTGTATCCTGGGTAAGGATACAAATGATGCTATTGTAACATTATGGATATTGATTTAATTTATTGTTGCAACCAAGAAAGAGAAAAAAGAGCAAGAGAGACAGAGAAGGAATGAGAGTAGTAAGGAAGGAGGCAGAGACGAATGAATGAAAGCAGGGAGGGATCAAAGGAAGAGCAGGACGAAGGAAAAAAGGAAGAGAAGGTGGAAGGAGGGATGAAAGGAAGGAAGCTGTAACTGTCCCTTTAACACCAAATGTTTGGATGTCATTATCATTAATATGTGAAAGGTTAGCAATCAGATACGATACATTTTCAATGATTTTAAGCAATTTCCAGGGCTTCTACTGTAGCTCCAAGTAATCAGTTTTTGTCAAGAATATTAATACTATTTATCATCTATAATATCTATGGATCTATGCTAGGAACACTTGGGATTCAAGCCATTTCCATCAGGATTGAGTATAGGTGGCATCAAGCATGGGATCTTCTGATGGCAAACGGAACCTTACTAAACTTTTCAATCTTAAAAGATACCTTGAGAGGATAGTCTTCTGACTATGTTTAAGATGGTGGATGGGAAACATTAAACCCATGCGCAGCCGTCATCCTAGTAAGGGCGACTTTCAGCTCTCCAAACAATTCAAGCCTATGTCAACACCACGGCTCTGTGAAATAATAATGTTCCATGCACAACCGGCCACCAACAAGCCCCTCTTTGTACTTTAAAAATAATTAAAAAACTGCTTCTGAAGATGATAACATCTTGTGATAGAAAATGAGGGAGATAAATGGACCGAACAAACAGTCTGTAAAAGTACACCACGCTAATTCATCCACGCATTGTTATTTGTTTGACCTTTCTAAAACAATTCCGAACGGCATAAGTGAATAAGAAGGTAATTGGAATGTTGATCACATGCCCAAGCTTTGGATGTAATGGCTGATTTATATAAAGAGAAACATTTAAAGCTCTATATGCGCCCCTTGGGGTTTAAATGTACTAACAATGATATTTTTGCCATTAACAAGAACACTTCACTTAATAGTGTTTAGCAATAGAGCGCCGAGTCGTTTAAATCAAGAGAAGGGTATGTTCCTTCGAATGTATCATTTTTAAGAGTCTCAGAGAATGTATTACCCTTCGGAATGAGTTATTTTAAAATAAATAAATTATAATAAAAAATATATAATGTTTGTGTAAAAGAAAAATATAAGTTAACTTCAACAGTGTGATTGCACACATGGATTAGGTAGATATGACCACTCATCAAAATCTTCACATTTCATCCAATAAAGGGTTAATTTTCTGTAAATGCCAATTTTTTTTTTTCCAAGAGGAAATATTTTTTTTTTTACATTTTCGAGACTATTAGTTTTTCTCCTTTTAAGTGTCGAACGTGTGAAGAAATGCAAATCCTTTTTAAACTAAGGACCAACCCGATTCAAGACCTCCAATTCGCACATTCGACTGAGGTTCAAAAAGTTCAGCATTTCCTCGTTTACATATTTACCCTTATTGGAAAATCTCGCAGCGGTTTTCTTCCGCTGCAATATAATTATATTTTAGTTATTTCTTTAAAAAAAAAGTCACAGCCCTGTGATTTGGCAAACGTCTACCCCGCAGAGTTAAAAATCTATGTATTTCATAAACGCGCTCAGTCATGATATCCTTCTACGAAGTCAACGGTGAGAAAAGAAGGCGTTCGAGTTTACGGCCTCGTTTCCATAACGCGTTAAGATGTAAGGGCTGTAGAGCTGCAGACTGGCTGGAAACAAGGTAGACAATCAGTAATTATTACAATTATTTCAGATAAAAGTTCTTATTAAATCCCAAAGTGCTACGATTAACCCTAGTTTAACTAAGTATGTTGAAGGAGTTGATGCAGATGATCGGTTCTTGAGAGTTACTTAAGAAAGGCTTTCGATTTCGTTGGTGACTTAAGGTTAAAACATTACCATTGCGCGTTCCAAACGGACGATACGTTTATCCAACCCGCTCTCACAACTAATAGATATTTCTTGTAGAATTTTATGGCACATAGCTACACATGACAACAGTGAAAGATTGAACGTGACAAATGTAACCCTTGACCCACCTGTAGAAGGTCCATGATGACATTTAGGTCTTCACCCACCCAACACTTCTCCTGCCTTCGTGGTTAGCAGACTCAAAGGACAATGCCTATGGGCCCACATGGAATTGTTGGGTCCTGAGCACCTGCATCTCTTTAACCCAGAGTTAAAGAAGGACATGCTACAGTATGGACCTTCTTAAAGAACATTCTACTGAGGTGGGTGATCTCATGCATCTTAGGGTTCATTTTACCTTAAACCAGATGTGGCACTTACTTTGAACGGCACTTTGCAAGAGTATTCTGGAGTTTCTCAAATTGTTGGTTCCATGTCCATGTTCGACCCACCTAAAACTAGTCTACAAAGCATTTTGGTTTATTTTGTGGGTAGTCGCAGCTGTAGCATCGATACCAAGAGATGTCAACCCAGCAATGAGCGTTAGTATTAAATATTTATTCAACTAACAGTCGCTTCACAACTAAATCTTGCTTGTTTGGCTTATCTATATTGTCTATCTCTTGGACTGCCCTTGTGTTGGTGTTGACGCTCCAAGGCCAACTTCAGGCAGACGTGTCACACCAGGTATCACATTAAAATCCAGAATTTTATAACTTTTTCTTCAAAGTATTTCTCCTGTAGGCCCCTCGAGTATAATCTGTGCCTCATTATCTCTTTAATATGAACACGTCTTATAAAGCAGATCACATCCTTGATTGTCTCATTATTTTCATCTGCATTTTATTCATCATTTTTTTTCTTCTCCATAATACCTGTTTTTTATTCATCAATAGCCTGAAACTCTTTTTACAACCATAAAACGCAACTCAGAATTATTAATGGACTATGATACATTTTTACATATAAGCTGTTTCCAGATTTTTACGGACGTTACTTTCGTCTATAGTTTTTTTATTAGAAAAAAGAAAAGAGCCTCTTTTCTGCCTTTTAAATACCTTATTAAAAAGGTTTTTGATGGCACCTTGGCTCACAAATGTTATCATCTGCCCGTTCATTGACTTATTTTAGTTACAGCAATTTTCAAAAGAGAAGATAGAACAGCAAATTGGAAATTGAGGGCCAGTTTAATTTGAGGAAGTCAAATCTCAGCCTTGAGATGCGATAGCTTACTAATTTAACATAAAAAGTGGAAAAATTGCAGTAAGGACCCAGATTTAATGAGATATTTGATTCTGTGAGTGGACCTCTCTCTACCTTCAGAAACATGGCTCAACTGCACTCACTGTTGCCCCCTACAGGTTGGAGGTCAATCACAGAATAACAAAAGCAACATTATTGTTCTACATTCTATTTTAATGTATTTATGTTTTTTTTCCCCAACATTGATTAACAGAGGGACATGATCCTTCCAGCAAATTAGAAAAAATATTTTGTTTTAATTATTTTATATTCAAATCTTAAACAATTTATATTTGATTCATCTATACGTTTTCAGTACTTTGGCATGTGTGTGCTATAGCTGAGTCTCTCTTTATTACTACTGAAAAAGTAAACTGCCTCCTAAACACTTCTGGAGTTTTTTGGACTATGGAAATAATGCCACAAAGCAAGTTTGGAAACCAAAACCTGATGGGAAAAAGACTCAGGCTTTAATCAGTCGTTGGTCTCATCTTAAATTCAGGAGCCATTGGCCTATCCCATGCATTTTTAAATTCCCTCAATGTTTTAGCTTCTACCACCTCTGCTGGGAGGCTGTTCCATTTATCTACCTACCTCCCTGCAACGTAAAACATCCTGGCATTTCAGATTATGACCTCTTGTCCTAACATTTCTCCTGCATTGAAATAAACTTCCCTCCTGTGATTTATTAAATCCCTTTATGTATTTAAATGATCATGGTAATGTTCACTCCTAATACACAACGACCAGTAGATTTTTTTTGAGAAAACACAGTCCTTGACTTAATATTATAAATGCATTTTTTTTCACAGTGGATTCATAGAATTCAACCTCATTAGGGCATTTGGAGATAAACTGCTTCATAAATATTGATTTACTATGTATTCAAAACAGAGTTCTTAGCAATAACGCAAACTAATTAGCCGTGTTTAGCATTAGGTTGAAAATATTAATTGTATTTAATTCTTACTTTGTGAGAATTTGCACTTTTCCAAAAGCTCCTAAGCAAATATAATCAAACTGAAACATAAATTAATGCAAATTATGGCATATTCTTATAGACTGTAAATATTGCATTCATTAGAACAGGAATAATCCTATATATACTCTGAAAATGTTAAATGTCACTTCCGAAAAATGTGCATTTACATATTTTCTCGATTCCCCCCATAGACTTTAATAGATGAGAACATGTATAGTGTCTTTTAAGCATGAAGTTACAAATCTACAATTTAAACAGAATTAATCATGTGTGAGCCTAAGAATGAATATGAAGATTAATAAATCACATTGCTCACAGCCCCAAATGGCCCAGAATTATACAGCCCGGTTTTAAAGAGGGTAGGGCCATCAACATTCACCCCTGGGGGAAATACAAACCAGGTGACCCATTAATAAAATTGCCCAAAGAATATTTGGAAGACAATTCCCATTAAGCAGCTTCATCAAGTAACAGAAACAGAATGATTAAGATGGATAAAGGGATCACAAAAAAAGAGTTAGTCAGTTCATTGTAACTCCAGACATCCTAGTGGCTGTAGGTGGAATTGCAAGTAAAACACAAAGTGGCATCAAAACACTGAATTAGAGCAAATTGCCCTTTTGCTACGCTTGACAGCCCTAAATTTTGGGTGTATGTATCTACTTACTTATCTACTTAACCTTATAAAATGCATGCATATAAACCCAGATGAAACAACCCACCATGTATATACCTCTTGGTATAGGAAAGCTTCCAGTAGATGCACATATGGCGGCTGCTAAAGCTAATTTTCATAAACAAAAGCTATCTTCAGACTCACCATCTCTTGGAAGGAAAAAATGAATTTGAAGTATTTTGAGACCCATGTTAATTGAATCCGACAAACCGCTTCATCATCATATCTCCTACCGTGCGGCAACCACGGGTGTATCGTGTGTACAAACAAACATTAATATCATAAGGAATGGATAAGTGGATATAACCCCCGTTGTGTCTTCTGTTCCCTGCCAGAGGGATATTTCCCATGTTCCAAAATGTAACAAGCATTCTGCTGACTCTTTTGTCCTTGGCAATATCATTATTTTCAGATCTTCCATAAGTATATTTTAAATGTGGAAGTGCCAATGCAGAAGAAATAATTAAGACTCAAATCTTGCATCTTCAAGCCAAATGAAAGCGCTAAACCCTAGCAGACAATAGGGCCGCTCGGTGCTGAATTCCTTTATGCATTTCCGCTCCATTATGCCGTTATTGTCTCCATTTTGTCACTTCAACCGAGGATATAAATAAAAATGGGATATTACTGCTGAATTTAAATAAAATGCTTTTTTTTTCTCTCAACAAATCCACAATAATGAAATCTTTCTATTTTTACCACCATTCAGACAAAGGATATTGATAACATTTATCTAGCAATCATTTACAGTTTCTGATCATTTTACAAAACGACCCATTTATTGTCATTATAACCTCATTTTCCTTATATTCCATATCCTTTATGCAATATCCTTTCTAGGAAGGACTGGCTGCTACATACTGGTGATAGAAAGATATTGTAGCAGTCACATCATGTCACATTTGTTTTCCCCAATATAATGCTACGGTTAGACCCCAGCCAAAAAAATTACCCCCCCCATAATAAGCTTTAGAGTTTATTGTAATAAACAGTCCTTTCCACTAGGGGGCAGCAGATCTTACACATACCTATGTCGCAAGATATAGAAGCAGAAAAGAAGATAAAGCTTCTGGATTGGAGCAGCAAAGGAAAACGTCAATACGTAAAAAAAAAATCTTACTTCTGAAAAAAATACATTATTGTTTCCTTTGCAGTCATTGGCAGATGCTATTGGCGATCAATTTCTAATGGCCAATGAATATATGGGACTATGGAAATGATTGAATTACTAGCTATAAGCAGGGTTCGTTTGAAACATAACAGTTCTGCAGGCCCCTTTTTGTATGAATTTGCCCCCTTCCTCCACCACCCCAGCTATAGATCTCCTTGTATGTGATATACTTACCCCCAGTCAGCTCCGGTGGGGTATTGGCACATATTCCGGGTTGGGGCTATTCAGACCCCTGTGCGCATTGAGAAATGAGTGCTCCCATTGGATTAAATGCTTTCAGTGCTTCCCTACCACTAATTGGCTGATTCAAGTAGCCAATCAACGGCAAGAATCTTTTGACCACGGAGGAGGTGAGCAGCTGCATCTGCAAGGCTGCAGCTTCTACCTCAAGTGAGTTATTTACTATCACTTCTTCTCACTGGGGCTGCGATTCACAGTAAATTGCCCCTTTAAGGTAAAAAAAAATATATTCTGAGCCGGTTATCAGATGCACTCATTGAGAGACAGTGTGAATAAAATAAACTCAGGCATATCAGAGCGTAATAGTAGCTCATTAAACTAAGCTAAATATATCACTGGAGCAAAACTGGGACACAAGACACTAACAAGTGTATCAACATGGGAGAAGCACCTGCTTGTTTGAATAACGGCGACAGACACAAACAATGTTATTTGTAGCGGATCCGTCCGACTAGAAACCACGTTTCTCTGTTTAATGAAAACGAAGCGTTTATTATGTTTCAGGGAAATTTGCCTGCGGTAGAAAGACACGCTTTGCCAGACAGCGTCTCCTCTCTTTGGCAGCTGATTGGTTATATCACTGTAAACGGAAAAAAAAAACCAGGACATCCTATGCATACCAGCCAACTATCCCGAATTTTATATTTTTCCAGTGTGTCATCTGATTCTTAAACTAATATACATAAACAATAAATATATGATTTCTATATATTATGCCCAGCCATTGGCTACAATACTAATTACGGGTTAATCAGTCGTTGGTCTCGTCTTAGATTCAGGAGCCGTATGTCTATCCCATGCATGTTTAAATACCCTCACTGTACTACCCTCTACCACTTCTACTGGGAGTCTGTTCCATTTATCTACCACCCTCTCAGCAAAATAGAAGTTCTTTACATTAAATCAAAGCTCCTGAGCCTCTAGTTTTAGATTATGGCCTCTCGAGCTAACATTTCTCCCCCTTTAGCGGTAACATTTGTTTAAGGCTTACCTTCTAAATGAAACCCAAGGAGTTTGTTTCTAAAACGTAGAAATTCAAAGTTAAATTGGATACTTGACATGTCACCTTATTGATAGCAGGGCTTATTGTATATTAATAAATATTAATAAATATACTAATAAATATAATAATAAAAGATGGAAATAATAGAATCATTTTTGTAACATTTGTGGTTCTATTCGGTGGATAAAATGGGTATTTTTGACAGTTTCTGTCCCACCCTTCATCATCGGGTCAGCTTGCATATTGACGTCCCAGGCTTTTCAGCAGTAATTGATTTCAGATGGTAATAATTTAATCATCTTGTCTGGTGGTTCAGTCCCAGTGGGCCTTCTTTCGATGCCTCAGAACCAAAAGGCTGCATTTTTGCTATTAGTCCACCTCTCTTATTATTGGAATTCATTAAATTATCATGTGAGACATTAGAAGTTTAATCATGATGGGGAGAAAATAAATCACGCTTGTCTTTTTTATTAATTTCCTCAAACCTTCAAATCCTATATCATTCACATAAAAAAAAAATTGCAAAAAGATCTGGCAACTCAATTGCTTAAAAAAAAAAATTCCTATACCACCTGACTTAAGAGAAGGGCCATTATGGTGCCCACCTTATAAACCCACCAATAAAGGGGTAAAAAAAATACAGCAGAATCTAAATCCATGAGCTTTACATAGCACATTCTGATTGGAAAATGTTTTAAAAACTACACCTAGAGAGTGTTTTAATATCCTTAAAATCCTTTACATTTTTGTGCCCCCCCTTGCAAATGCATTGGGACCCCCCATATACATTTACCCCTTGGCCTGCCCTGTAGAGGAGGTTTGTTGGGCCCAACAGATCTCTATGCCCATGACTTTATTACCACCGGTCTTCTCCAGCGCTGGCTCAGCAAAACCTATGGGCAAGGGTGAATTGAGACCCCCCCCGTGTGCAAGTGTGGAAAGTGTTCCCAATGACTTAAATGGGAGCATTTTCTTGTTATTGATTGGCTACTTCAAGCAACCAATGGGTAGACACGATCCTCAGACCCCAGATCGATTAGAAACTGCAGATTTCTGCCTAACTTCATGGATTAAAGGCTGAAAAATCTGAATTTTTTAAAAAAAAAAAATCGGAACATTCTTAATTTTCTGGAAGGACTTTCCAATAAAGTGTTTTAAAAATACTATACAGGTCGGGTATCAACTTTGTCTGTAACACATCTCCAATAAACGAAAAACTATGGCTTATACAAGAATCAACAGAGGGATGGGACTGGAGGTAGGTCACACAATGTAACACAAATGTCACAAAGTTATCTGTATGTTAGTGTTACATTGTTCATAGCTGATATTAGCTTAAATCGAATGTCCCTGAAACCCTTATTATAGAAGAATACATGACCCCAACACTCTGTAATAACCCTTCTGCCATGATCTGACTTTTCTTGCCACTGATTGGCTCCTTGAAGCTGCCAATCAGTGACAGGGGAGTACTTTTGAAATTAATGAAATTAATGAGTAATTCAATTTAATGAGAAAACTTTCCAATCAGTAGCAAGAAAATTCTCCTCTTGAAATAAATGTGAAGACTTGATTGCAGAGGGCTATCAGACCCCAACCCATCTTGCAGGTCATTTAGCTGGGGGTGAGGAAAGGTGCAAATTATTTGGGGGGGGGGGATTCTGCAGAATCTTCCCATGCATTTGCAAAACAGAACACACAAAAGTTTAAAGGGACCACAAACCAAACATTAAAATGCCTACAAAAAACACTGTGATGTCTCTTTAAATCCAGAGTTTATTTTCCATTATTTTATTATTGTTTTTAAATGTTTTTTATGACTATTGATGTTTTTCCTCTTTAACTTGGGATTTCTCTAAGAATCACAATTCTATCACATTTTCACCCTTGCTGCATAAAGAAGATCCCCAGGAGCCGAGAAGTAGATTCACGATATTGATAGTTTTCCATGAAACAGAATATTGATTTTATTTTTACTTAGAAGTAACGGTGTTTGTTTCATTTGAAATAAGGCTATTACTACACAAGGTACAATGGGTATATACAAAGTTTTTTTTTCACTTGCTCACAGCAGGAAAGTAGAATACACAACAAAATTAAATTCCTATCATTTTTTTTTTGTTCATTTCCATAATCTTTGCCCAATTTCTCATTTTACGTTTTAGTTAACCCAGGTTTGGTCAAGGTTCTCAACCAAACCAGTGGTACTTAAACTTAAAGAATCCTAAAACCACAAGTTCTGTGATGCTCAGCCATCGTATCTGCAACTGGAGAACCGTGGAGAACTACTGGCTTACTGTGCCTTGATGTTTTAAGATGATGCTGAAGGTAGGGAGAACATTCACTTGTCTTGACCTGGGGACATTCCTGCTTCTGAACATTAGCATGTTTGGGAATATTCTATCCAAGAAGCTGCTAATAAGATCACGTGGAGGTGTAGAGTCTAAAACAGGGATGTATTGGAAGGTTTACGTTTGTCATCAAAGACTTGAAGGACATTCTTGACCTGGGGGATGTTTGGGAATATTCTATCCAAGAAGGTGCTAGGAAGATCACATGGAGGTGTAGGGTCAATAACAAGAAATGGAAGGACTTCCGTGGTCTTAGAGCGTCAGAGGTTAATCAACAAAAGCTCGATTTCCAGAATGATTCTGTAAAGGAATTCCGAAGAAGCAGGGCTCAATTATGTATTCTTTAATAATGAAATAATTATTTGTGGGAAGGGTATGGCCCTTCATTAGTACTAGGAATGACTTTTAATGCCGTATGAAGTTTTGAATTCAGGAGATGAGGGGGACGGAGGGGTCCTATTGTTAAAAAAAGTCACTTTTTGTGCAAACATTTTAAACAAAAGTTCCACTCAAAGCAGAGGAAAGCATGTCAAAAGCTAGTCCCTTCTCAAAGAGAACATTCTACTTTGAAGATATAAGGAAAGTTCTTCCAAATTCTCCGAAGCCTCTTCTATTAACAGTTTCTGTGGGTTTTTAAGCAGATCAATAGCAATTACTAGTTAACATCTTCTATTTTTTTGTATGTCCATCTCATTGGCTTCTATTAAAGTTGCTGGATACATTTCTGCTGGAACTTCATCAACAAGAGATGATTGGTTTAGTAGATTAAATGCCAGAGAAACTATAACCAGAATCGAAAATCTAATATGCTGTTTCTACTTTCTGAGAGCTGCTTATAATTTATGGGAATTTTAATTTTTTTATCTTTACACTAACCAAATGTAACAGTTTTCTGAAGATTTTATTTATTTCATGCATAGATAAGAATGCACAAATGGATACTTTAAAGCTGCAGTTCCACCTACTGTCCAGTAGGGCTGGTCCTTGACCAAATAGCACCTGCAGGCAAGAAGTCTTTTTGTCTCCCCCACAAAAGCACATGTGATGTCTTTTAGAATGCCAGTGTAGGCATAAATCTCATAGATTGTAGAGGATTCCATTACATTGTCAGGCACTAGACCAAATTCCACACATTGGGGGCTTTTCCTAGGGTGACTCTCCCTAGTCCAAAATCCCAGACAGCACCCCAACATTATCCATAATGCACAACTTATAACTTATTAAAAATAAAAAGTAATAAAGCATGGATTATTTTTATATGCTAAAATATTTCTATGGATTTGTTAAATATTTAAGATTTTTTTTGGGGGGAGTCCTATACTGTCCCTGTAAATACACACAAAATGTCTCTTATTGTGCATCACTTTTTACGCGTAAAGTCCCTTTAAGTTAATTTGAAGAATAGAGCCGTGAAAAAGTCCTTTTTTGTCGTCTGTACGTAAATCGTTATTAATGAGCGTTAATGGCCAACACATTGAATAAAATTTGCATTATACATGTTTACACACCATTCCCCAGCTGTTAAGTTACCTACCGCTCCATAAGTCATTAACATTAAACAAACCATGCTGAGTACTATTAGCAAGCGAACGCTTAATCTTTTTAAAAATGTAGCTGAGCATTTACTGTAAATTATTGGATCACAGAGGCAAAAGAAAGAAAGTCAGGAATCTGAATAGCCGATAAACCATGGCATTGATTCATTAAAATAATATTTTTTGGAAGTTTTTACTCCACAGGTCCAAAAATCTTGCGCAGAATGTTAAGTCGTAAACATTTTTGGTGACGTTCTCTTTGGCCGTGTTATTATCTTTCTTTGTTTCCGAAAGGCTAACAGCCGTGTTTATGGACAGATTCTTATTACGCTCCTAGTAACGTCTTTTTTTTTGTAAAGATATTTGGTGCGAGCGATGATTATAGCTTTGAGAATGAGGACACTGGTGATGACAGATTGTCCTTCTATGAAGGGAGGAGACTGGAAACAAGCAAATCGAAAAAACCCAATAGCATCTCTGTTCGCCATACAAGTAAACATGAACTTATTAACCCCTTAATGACAAAGCCCGTGCATGTACGGGCTCAAAATGCATTGTTTTCAATGGGTTTATGGACCGCCCATTGTCCTTAAGGGGTTAAAGAGTTTTGGAGCCGTGAAACAATCTTCATATTGATGGCTTAGAAAAGAGCACTTGGCGATGTTTACGGCGTCTTGACAGCTTGTTTTGAAGATGCAAGTCGATGTGACACTTGAAGATTTTGGGTCGGGACATTTTGTATCCAAGATGATGAACCCTCCACTTCTTCAACATCTACATGATTTTCAATAATAACTTGTCTGAGTCTTACCGATTATTTTCTTTGTCCTAATGCATTTTCTTTGAATGGAATTTCCATTGAAACTGATTATATGAAAAATGCTTGCCCATTGGAATCTTTGACATACGAAATGACAGGTCAACGAGACTGCCTTTTTTCTCAAGCAATTCAATAATAATGTTACTGTGACCTATAAAGAAATGAGTTAAACCTTCTAACAATGTTTCATATGCTAAAACACATTTTAATATCCTGTGTGGTTGTAACAGAGAGTAACATTATATCAGTACTGGCTGTTACAATAGCTGGAAATCATTGGTCATGATCTCCATAACCCCAAACCCATGCAAAGCCCAAGGACCTTTTTAAGGGCATAACAAAGAGCATCTATGTGTTTGGAGCTCCAGATTATGGGTAAAATTATAATGTAGCAAGGCAGGGAACTGCACATAGACATAGGATTGAGCCCTTAGATTGTGAGCTTGTTGGAAAGTTGCAGAAGGTATTATAAAGGGCCAACCATGGTGGGTTTCGATGAAAGGCTAATGAGAGCAGAGCCCTTGTCTCCAATATGTTTAAATTGATGTTTATGTTACTTTGGATATTGTGAGTTTTAATATCATTGTTAATTTTCACTATGCTACAACATTTGCAGTTGTTCTATAATAAATTGTTACGTAATATAATATAAAAATAAGGCTCTGACTTCCATGGGGTAAGATGGGCAGCTGCCCCAGGTGCACCAAAGTAAGTGGACCTTTGCACCCTGTTTTAGCATCTAACATCAGCTGGGGACAAGACCTCCATTTCTTCCCCAAACGCTAAGATTGCTAGTTAATGATTTGTCAATTTTTATATTTAATATTTTAATATTAAGCAGAATTAAATGAAAGATAACGAGTAAAGAAAGATATGATTTCAGATACTATTTCATCTGCAATGATACTGTTTCAGCGTTATGTTCCGTGGTATAGACATACATGAAACACATCAAATGATTGGGAAGAGTGTTAAATCGACTGAGTAAAACAATTTTGGGGTGTTAGCTTTTTTTGGTTGCTAGAATTCTTTGTGCACCATGGCAGGTAGCCTATAATAGATCTCCAATCAATTAACAAGATGGCACGGTGCCCGTGTTGTGATTGATTTAACTCTGAGCTCGTCATGCTTCAGTCAACAAAACGGCTTCGTAGGAGGTGGAATTTACAAAGGAGGAAAAAACAATTCCATGAAAGAGCTCTGATAGGTTTTGCACTGCGGTAACTCGGATGTGAGAAGCTTTCATACATGCACATTCACTCACATCCACACTGAAGGCTTCTATCATGTAATCTTTTTGATACATAATTCATGCAGGCATTCCAAAGTCTTTCTGCACTAGGCATACTTGCTGGGAAGCCACTAAAGGCTTTGGAGACTGGAATACTTAAGTATGATGTTATGAAATGTCCTGTATAGTTAAGATTGAAATAATAAAAAACTATATAGATAGAATAATACTTTACTGAATTTGATCTTCATTCTTACGCAATAAAGGCTTTTGAGGGGTATAGGAAAACGGAGTAGGCAATGATACAGTAAGTCCATTAAGTGTAGAATAAGAACATATTCTTAAGAGAAGCATTGCTCTAGTTAGCCTTTGTTGTAATGTCTATGCATGAGAGTGATAGACTCTTCCGTGAATGTCAAGTCAAGGTCACATTCTGTATGCAGACCTGGTGTTCAGGTTTTAGATGAAGAGGGGAAGAGTGGATTGGGAAACTAAAGGAATAGATAGAAAAGAATGCAGAATAAGGTAGACTCTGAAACATGAAGGAGGGTAAAAGGGAGCCAAAAAATCAGACTGGGGAAGCTGGGGCAGGATAGAACACTAAACTCGGAACAGAAGGTCTGGAAGACAAGAGAAAGTACAGAATCAGTGCAATGGAATGGGATATGGCATGCGAAGACACAGAAAGACCAGAATGGAAGGAAAAATAGGTGAAAGAGTGGGAAAAGGATGCAAGAGAAATGAGAAGGCAGGATGAAGCAAAGGAGTGAGACAAAAGGAAACGAACTGATGGAAGACAGAGCAGAGAGAAGGAATGAGGACAAAGATAGAACATTAAGGAAACTAGAGGACATTGACTAAGGGAGAGTGGGGATGGACCATGGAAAGAAAGGATGGTGGGCAAAAGAAGCTAATCTTCTCAATTAAGTGTTGATGGGAATAAATATTTCGTCCAAATTTTGGATACACAATGAAAATGTATTTCAGACTATTTCTCCTTTGATAAATATAAATAAATGGGATTTCATGCAGCCTTCAGAGGATCATTCTTCTACATCGCAATTAGAATTGTGTATTAGAGCAAGATTAGTAATCTATAGGGTCCTGGCCGGCCAACGAACCAAATTGACTCCTATCCTCGGCATATCCCTCACATTCACTGTCTTAAGGGTTGGAGTAATGAGGTACCATAAAGCTTGTACTGACCAAAAAGGTCTAGGATCTTGTAGAACCCAATAAATGTCCTTGCACCCTGAGAAGCCTTGTGTAGCATGCAGGAAGGACCGAGCGAGAGCTGTATTAAATTCTTTTGATATTGTTTTATTCTTCCTGAGATTCAGCATGCCGTACCGGGTCCTTTGCATTCACGGCAAAACCCAGGAAGAAACAAAAACAAGAAAGAAATAGAATAATAAGTCTTGGGATGAATTCAAGTGTTTGTTTAGAATAAATTAGCTGCTAAATAAGGAATATGGTTTAATAAACCTTCGCCGGTGCTCTGTCGGTGACGGTTCCGGCATCTCGGCTGGTGTAGGATATCAGCGATACTCATCGCATTCCTCTGTTGCTGTTGTCTGTGTGTAAAACACATTTTCATTAAAGGACCTTTCATTGCTTACTCGAAGCAGGTCGCTTGGCTTTATAGCCTCATAAACCTTTCTCACATGGCCTTGTTGCTGAAAGGATTCATGGCTTTGTAACCTCGCTTTATATTAGGCTTCACAGATGAGGAAAAACCTCTGCTTTTCATATTGATGGCACATTTTGTTTTCGGATATTAGGCCGCATCTGAATAAGCCGGGAAGTGTTCAGGATGGACACATCACTGCGAAAAACAAACCCCCCCTTCACATTAAAAGGTCTTTAAGGCTTCAGTCATTCTTACTGTTGGAATTAAGATTTTTGTTTTCCTTGTTTTTTTAACATAAGGAAAAGAATTCTGATTATTGAAACTATCGAGAAAAGTTGAGAAACATTCCAGCCTTTCAACATAAATAGTCCATAAAAGAAGCTTCTTATAAAATAAATTGAATTGACTTTTTGGAAAATAAACGGTATTTATATTCTTATTAAAGAAGATACATTCTAGAAAAGTAATATGTTATAAACCATACAGTATATCTATTTAGCCATGGACCAGCTTCATATTGATGTCAATGTATTAAGAATGTGATGTCATCAAAGTCCCTGTTGGTGTAATGGCCAAGTGTCCCAATACTTTTGTCCATATAGTGTATAACGTGCTAACATACCATCCAAAGCTGGATCAAGGGTATGGCACTTATCACTGCTTATGGGATACATGTTTTATCCCATAAAGTACATTTTAGCCAGAAAAGTTAACTGACTAAATATTCACCGGACAATTTGGATTCATTTAAAGCTATTTTTTCCCAAGTGAACCATGAGTAGAACATCAAACTAATCATGCAATGTTTTAGACAATTTTTTAAGAAGGAAAAGAACATTAGTGACTTTTTCTCTAGCATCTATAATAAATTGGGATCTAATGTTTATCAAGTATGAAAAATAAGGCTATTGCCGTATCATTCCACATACAGAATGTTTTAGTGAGAAGTATCCACATTTGCCTGTTAGTAATTACTTACCAATGATCCGGAATATGTACAAATTCTCTCCACCAAGAAAAGAATACCATTCATGCCACCAAACGCATTGATTGTCTCTGGGTCAGCAATAATCTAGATCCTTTAACCCCTTAAGGACAATGGGTGGTCCCTAAACCCATTGAAAACAATGCATTTTGAGCCTGTACATGTACGGGCTTTGTCATTAAGGGGTTAAATAATGCTCTCTCGTGCTATTGTGTTAAGTTGACAGCATCTTGCTTGTAAACCTGCCAGTATTTAAGGCTTCGTTGTCTCATCCACCTCAGTTGCGGAATAGAATTTATGGAAATGTATTCATGCTTATCTTTCATCTAGATTGCGCCACAGTAAATAACCGGGTATAATCTGACACATGGGGCATGCCGGTGTTCCTCCATGACCTTTCGTGTCATTCGCCAGACGAGGGTGGAACAGCTCGACCCAGAATGTAACGGCCATTGTTACAGGTAGGTGCACGGATTGGATAATTGTTACAATTGTTACAATTGTCTTGTTCTAAAAGATTATAGCCGTTGGCATGCATCTCTATAGAAGACCTCTTGACTTATGTTTGGTTGGATCAACAAAGAACATTATCTAACATTAGGTTCTCGGTTTGTTTTGTTTTCGGAATCCTAGAAATTGGAACGATTGCATCGGAATCCTACCAAACTTGATGCAAGAAGTTCCTTTTTGTTAAGTAAGTTCAACGTTTATATAGCTCTCTGCTCTGGAATTTTAACCCCGTGATGAAACGGTTACTAGGACCTTGAGTAAATAATCCACCAATCAGATGCTCGGTCTCTACGGTACACTCTAGTTCTAGCGGTTGACTTGGTCGCGTTATATTACTCATGTATCAGGAATGGTTAATATGTATCCGTAATAGGCATAGAAATTCAGTGTGTTCTACGCAGCAGATGACCGTGCGGGTCGGAACAGGCTTGCTTTATTAATTAAAATGTCAAATGACAAGATATTAGCGTGGAACGGCGTGTAGCTTGCAGGAATCATTTAAGCCTAAATGCAATGCTAAGGTTTTGTAAACACATCACAACTTTATCGGCCCGCATTGTAACCTTGCTTTCGGCTTTGATCACGCTGACTTTGAAACAAACTGGAAAATTCATGCAACAATTAACAAGGCTTAATCGCTTACAAACCTCGGGAGAGACTTCTCCGCAATAAAATTGGCATATTAAAGATATGGAAAAAAAAAATAATTGCAGGTGCAACTAAACATGATTAACGATCAGACAACAGCGTCAACATGTAAAGAATATTAAATAGTTTTGGACTTTTGCAAAAGGTGGGTAATTAAGATGTCGAGGTTTACGTTTTCGGCTGGCGGTAATGGCTTTGTAGAATGTACTGTATAGCCTGCTGAGTGTCATTGGTCAATACTGGCGCAGAACACATCATATGTATAATAAAACTTTGGCGTTGTGTGTGTGTGTGTGTGGGGGGTGATTTATCTCCTGTTTTTATGTTTTTTTATAACCTGTGATTCAGCATTGAACAAAAGGGGTGATTGTATGACATTTAAAATACATTGATTTCCGATATCCATATAATGTATGATGGATAGATGGACGGAAAGGAAGGTGATGCATAGATAGAGTGGTATATTGGAACAGCCTCCCAGCCGAAGTGGTAGACACTAATACAGTGAGGGGATTTAAACATGAATGGGATAGGCATAAGGCTCCTGAATCTAAGACGAGACCAACGACTGATTAAGGTTGGAGTCTTTACAGAAGAAATGGACAGGCAAGATGAGGCCGAATGGGTCTGATCTGCCTGCAAATTCTATGGTTTCATATATGGATAGATAGATAGATAGATAGATAGATAGATAGATAGATAGATAGATAGATAGATAGATAGATAGATAGATAGATAGATAGAGATAGATAGATAGATGATAGATAGATAGATAGATAGATAGATAGATAGATAGATAGATAGATAGATAGATAGAGATAGATAGATGATAGATAGATGGATAGAGATAGATAGATAGATAGATAGATAGATAGATAGATAGATAGATAGATAGATAGATAGAGATAGATAGATAGATAGATAGATAGATAGATAGATAGATAGATAGATGATAGATAGATAGATAGATAGATAGATAGATAGAGAGAGATAGATAGATAGATAGATAGATAGATAGATAGATAGATAGATAGATAGATAGAGATAGATAGATAGATAGATAGATAGATAGATAGATAGATAGATAGAGATAGATAGATAGATAGATAGATAGATAGAGATAGATAGATAGATAGATAGATAGAGATAGATAGATAGATAGATAGATAGATAGATAGATAGATAGATAGATAGATAGAGAGAGAGAGAGAGAGAGATAGATAGATAGATAGATAGATAGATAGATAGATAGATGATGGATGGATAGATAGATAGATAGATGATGGATGGATAGATAGATAGATAGATAGATAGATAGATAGATAGATAGATAGATAGATAGATAGATAGATACCCGTAGATAGACATTGAAAAGAATAGACTCATCCATGTTTAATCACAAGTAAGGTTTAGTTGTATTAATGGACATTAACATATATTTAGAACTAAGCAGCATGACATAAATCATATGTAACGGGAATCCGGTCACCTTAAAGACAATTCCGACAATATGTTAATAAGGGGAGAGGGATAATTTGGCTACTGAGTACACAGGCACAATATCCTTGGCCTTCCACACTGTATACAACGAGGCAATTAAGCTGCATTTTGTGAATTAAAGGCAAAGACATGCAAGTGAAATGTGACCTTGCATGCCCTTGCTTGAAACTATCAAATATACATACCCTCCCTCCGTGCAATATACATTTTTTTTTAAATGAATAAAAATGTTTGAACTATACTCTAATTAAGTTAAGTTAATTAATTCATTTGTGAATTGTCTACTTTTTAAACTTGTATGTACCGTATTTGCTCGATTATAAGACGAGGTTTTTTCCAGAGCAAATGCTCTGAAAAATACCCCTCGTCTTATAATCGGGGTCGTCTTCTAATCAGACCCCAAAAAAATGCTGGCGCCATGCTGCTTACCGGTCGCGAGCAGCGTCTCTTCTGTTAGAAGCAGGGCAGGAAGCTTGCAGCGTCCTCACAGAACTCTATCTCCCCCCTCCCTCCTCTGAGGGCGGGGCCAGAGAAGTTGCTACAGCCGGTCCCCTGCAGAAGTCTGCGAGTGGGAGATCTGCAGTTCAGGTGAGGGGGTGGGGGAGGGTTTTTGAGTATGTGTGAAGTGTGTGTGATTAAGGGAATGAATGAGTATTTAAATGTTTGTGAATGAGTGTGAGTGTGTGTGTGATAGCATGGATGTGTAAGGGGGGGGGGGTTGTAGCATGGCATATGGAGGCTGTAATCCCACTGCTATCATCCCCAGGTTCCAGCATGTACTGGCTGCCTTGGCTTGATAGGAGTGTGATTGCTGTTAGCAGTTTGATATATATATATATATATCAAACTGCTAACAGCAATCACACTCCTATCAAGCCAAGGCAGCCAGTACATGCTGGGTTAAAAGGCATATCATGGGGCTGAGTGGCATATAGGGGGTTAAAATGCATTTCTGGACCTCCAGAAATGCATTTTAACCCCCTATATGCCACTCAGCCCCATGATATGCCTATATACCTCCAGAAATGCTTTATACCCCCCTATATGCCACTCAGCCCCATGATATGCCTTTTAACCCCCTATATGCCAGAGTGGCATACAGGGGTATAAGGCATATCATGGGGCAGAGTGGCATATAGGGGGTATAAAGCATTTCTGGGGGCAGAGTGGCATAACTGGGGGGGGCAGGTTGGCAAATAAAAGGAAATTTAAAAAATATATTTTTCTCAATCATAGCTTTTATTAAACATGAAAATATATTTACATTAATTAATATTTACTGGTAAAACTTTTTCCCTATAGGGTAGTCTTATATTCAGGCTTTTTGTTTTTTTCCTAAATTAATATTTTGATTTTGGGGGGTCGTCTTATAATCGAGCAAATACGGTATATACGTTTATCTCCTGCATGTGTGTTTTTATCTTCTTCATTTTTCGAGTGCTAATGTGGGTTGGTTTTATTGACTTTGCAAGCTGGCCCATAGGTTTTATGGATAAGCAAAAATACCTTGATATGAAAAAGAAATACAATCACAAAATACCTTGTTATGAGTCACAAAAAAAATATACTTTGGTTGAAAGTAAATAATCTGTATTCTTCTCTCTATTTTCAAAGTATCCTCTTTTTCTTTACCCTGGTTGATTAAGGGGGGGAAATTGCTGAATCCATTTAGGTTTATTTTGGGGTTTGACAAAACAGAGCTTGAAACATCATAAATGTAGCTAAAAGAGTGATTATAGACACAATAAAACAAATATGAAATAGATGTTTTTGTAACTTTCACATAACGCGGTGCTGCTCGAGCAGACTCTGATACCTTATGTTCCTTCATTTCCTTTAATGATCAAAAGATCTGGCAGTCTCATTCTCACGAAATAACTTCTAGATAACCTAATCCAGCAACATCCTCATTCTGGCTTCAGCTGTCTCGTAATTTCAAGCTTTACGGATTATTAAAATCTCATCGCTTTATATAAAAAAAAAAAATCTTGAAAAGTTTTTTGCTTTTTCTTCTATTAAGCCCCATTAAAAATTGGTGTTTAGATTATAAGGATTAATGGAATGGAGTAAATATTTTAAATATAAATCGTCTACCCTAGACCCTCCCCTCCCCCCCAAAAAGTATACATTTTGGAGTGTTTGCCATACCCTTGTTTGCTAGGCGTGTATAGGAGTATCCCTGATAACTGAGTTAGTGCTCAAGGGTCATGTGATGCGTTTAGTTAAAGGGATATTGTAAATTTGAGATGTGTCACTCAAATAACATGCTAGTCCCTACCCCCTGCATTGATGTTTTTTAACCCCATCAGCGCTTTTTGTAAAATGCATTTACTCCAAGGATAAATTCCTCATTGGATAAAATTCTTTGCGAAGTTCCACTTAGCTGGACTATTTCTGTAAGCTTTCAATAACGTTTCAGCGGTACTTTAATCAGTCTGAAGATACAAGAGACCTTGGCAGGTTTTTAAAATCGGAAGACTGGGAAGGTTGGACATAGATGCATAGTTAACATGGTACAATGAAACGTTGTAACTATTAACCTTTTATATATATATATATATATATATATATATATAAAAAGCCAGCCTAAAAGCCACTAGAACGTTCGCTCAGGTCTATGAGTTTCCCAAAGTTCAAAGATCTTTTGAATTCAATGTGGAACGGCTCACAAGGCTAGCAGATTTCCTCCAATTCGTGCATTAAAATGGAAATAAAATGAACCAAACATTTTTTTGTTTCCCAACTAGGTTGTCCCTGTAATATTTTCATTCACAAAAAAACTTTATTTTGTTGAAAAATAGCTATATTTGATTCGACCTTAAGGATTATTGTACCATTAAGATTGGGTTATTTAGGATACTTCACGGTACTTCAACTCTTCTTGATCCTTGAGCTTTATTCTGTGGGAGAAGGAAAACAAGTTGTTGGTATGACCCAAGAGAAATTTCGCAGTTGACTCCTGGATGGTTGAGACAGTAACCAACGTCATCTTTACATACCCTCTTTTTACAGACAAACAGTCTGATCCACATTGATACAATGTAAACAAATCAAGATATTTCTTTCCTGTCTACTTGTGTGAAGTTAAGTGAGACATCATATATGTCATGGTCCTCTGTACATTCCACCAAGGATCTACCAAAGAGTACAAAGAGAGAGTTCTGGTCTTTTATGTTGGTCTTTTACATTGGAAACCTCAAACTGCTCTTCCATTTCAGACTCTGAGGCCTTCATATAATAAAACATGATTTATGGATGAGTTATGGTGAGTTGAACCTTTTCATTCCACCACAATTTATATTCAATAGTTCAACTTAACGATTAACCTGTTTCTAGTTGGAAGCGTCAACGTTCTACCTACTTTATCTACATGGTTTTGGTTCATCCATTCCTGTCCTAGAATCGCTATCTTCTAGATGTTCCTTCTTCTTATAGAACACTCATTTTTTTTTTACATAACTACAACCCATTCACCATAGTTAATAGATAAAAAGTCATTATCGTTGTTGCTTCCTCAGCTAACTATGTTATTTGGAGGAGCGCTCTATCAGATAAAACACATCGGCTTAGACGTACACAGAATGAGTAACGGGTACATCCCCTACCGTCCTGCGCCAACATCTTTTTGTAGCTCTGGGGAAAGAAAAGAAGATTCATTTTATCTCTTCTGAGGATTATAGATATGAACAGTGACTGAACGTTCTGAAAAGGTTAATACCCAATGCGGACGCTTTCGCACTGCAAATGTCACTTCTCAAACCTGACAACGCAATACATTGCCACCTGCCCTTTCTCATTTTCCTCTGTAGAGTATTGTCACGCTGGTTTGCTCCTGTTTTCAAATCTTCTGCCACATTTGGGTAAATTTGACCTGATTAATCAGATTTGCCACACCTTATTTTGCTGAGAACC
Organism: Spea bombifrons; assembly: GCF_027358695.1. Classification (NCBI taxonomy): domain Eukaryota; kingdom Metazoa; phylum Chordata; class Amphibia; order Anura; family Pelobatidae; genus Spea; species Spea bombifrons. Next base: position 4,577,264 of record NC_071096.1, read on the forward strand.
CGTGTGATTTTTTTTTTTCCTCCAACTTCTTCTAATAGATGATTGTGTTGATAGGTGTGGACGTTTTAATCACCATGCGCTGATGATAAATGACTCGCCCGTTCAATTGAATTGTTACTTGACTTTTGGGTGTTGGTGCTTCAGTTCTAGATGTGGAAGACGCACACCTTATACATCATCTATTCACTTTTCGCTGAGTTATTGTGAAATCTGTAGAAAATATTTTCTTAATGATCTTTGAAGGCGATATCAACATCTGGCTACATCAAGGCTTTTAAGAGAGGACCCATCAACAACAAGACAATTCTTTAGTAAGATTGCTTTGCTATTTGCAGAATACATTCAAGTTTAATGTCTTAGGGAAAAAAATAATATTTTTCTTTGAGCCTAAGCCTCAAGCGCTGTAGGTCGGCATTGACAAAAACCTGGTTTTATCTAATTTTCTTCCAATAAACTCCCTTTATCTGCAGACCTGGAGGCGGCCATTTTTGTCAGTCATGTGATCTGGTGACTTTTCCTGCTCAACTGCCACATTGAGCTGATACAATTAGGTCTATTCCTTAGGTGGTTAAAGACACAGTGATGTAGATCAGGTGGAAGGTTGGGGGGGGCAAAAGTCCTCCTGCTGCAAATCTAGAGAAGGTAATCCTCTTGGGTGATCAGGCGCCCCGGTATGCCGATGCTCATTGGGCCAGCTACAGGGGAGATCTCTTATCACCCCAACCTTCCCATTTACATTTGGAGCCTGTGTTGGCTCAGAACCGCCTCTATAGACTCCGTAATGGTCTCGAGGGTGCAGCTGGGCGCCTAGAGCAGCCCCCCAAAAAATACATTACTAGCCCCAATCATCTCTTTGTCTATATGATGAAGCTTAGAATATATGCTTATTGCTTAAATCACGACTTGATGAACGGATAGACGAATAGACAAAGCTATAAACTACTATCAAGGTCACCTTTATGGTCTGGCTAGACCTACATCGAGAAAGACAGATCTATATGTCCTGGAAAAACATAACAGATGGCCCAAAGAAACCATTTTGCCCGATGGTAAGAACATTTGTAAGTGATTAAATATTTCGAGTGTAAAACCATATGTTGAATATTATGTTTTTGTAGACCAGTAAGCTTTTGTACAATTATTTTAGAAATGTCTATGTTGTACTAAAAGAAATTACTACACAATTAACCTTGTATTTTTTTTTAAATAAAATGTATAAATTTTTCTACAGTCGTGTAAATTCTAGGGTTTTTTTTTTTTCATTTTCTTGCCATTTGCCTCCAATTATTTTTAATAGTTGTAATTTTAATAGTTTGTCGTAAAATCTGAAATCACCTGGAATCATTGCTTGGCTCAAGGGTAATAAAATCCTTAAAGTTTATGGTGTGAACGGAGATCTTTAACATTCAAGCTCCGTCAGTTTTAGCTCAAGTGAGCCGCATCAATTTGGACTAATCTGAAGGCATCAAGTTGTGAGTATTTCTAGCGTGTGCCGCATAATCGGCCTGTAACGTTGTGCATAAGGAATGTTGTAAAAGGGTGGAAAAGAAAGCATAGGACACAAAGAGGTTAAAATGGGCGCAGAGTATCCGCAGACGGGAGGTATAAAGGTTAAAAAATAAGAGATTTCTGATTCCGATTTAGAAGGAAACTCTCTCTTGAGTCTTGTTTGGAATTATTTGGAAAGAATGATTAGATCATACAAGATGTTAATTTCTGTGAACATACAGAACAAGCCGAGATAAGAAAAACAAAAAGCACTATCTGTATAGAATCCCTAATTAGCTTGTTAAGAATGACTATAGATGCTGTGTATAAAAGAACTCGACGCAAAGTTCAGTGATGTGTTCTGGTTTGGGTCTGCTGGTCAGTGGGCCTGTTAAAAGTGGGATCACCGATCTCTCCAACCAGCCCATTGACACTATGGTTGGCACAGGTCGGCACAGTCCTCCATCGTCTCCTTCCTCCCAGTTCCTCATGTCCTGAAGAAGTGGAGTGTCATGATGTCACGGTTTATGATGTCATATCCCAATGCACAGAAATAAGGAGAATGGTGCAGATGGGTTGGTTTTTAACTCTACCCTGGCTTGGACCTAGGGCAACGTCAAAGAGAAATACCCTGCTGGCCATGTTTAGAAATTGATCAAATGAATGAAGAGTTCCTCCAGGCTGGGTCATTCCTAGTCCTTTACCTTCCACATTCCGTCTCTACAATTCTCTTTCCCTTTACATTTCTTTTTGCCTTTCGCATTCCTACTCATGTTTACATTTATTATTGAGAATACCCTAAACATTACCTAGACATTTTTTTTAAAATGTAAAATTAGGCACACATGTTCCTCAGTTCTACTTATTCATTAGACTTTTTTATGGCAATAGGGCAAATTAAACCCATGATGACTACCTTGAACTTAAGTCTAAAAGTATCCTACAGGTACACCTAAAAAACATTTCACACTTGGCTCCAACTCTTTTTTCTTCATGGAGCTCCTCCAATGCTTGGGCCTGCTCGCCAAGTGAGAACTTTCCTTAATTCATCCCCAGTGGAAAGAAATCAGGATCAACGGCCCTTCTTTCTTTTTCTAGAATAAGATGGGTTCGGTAGGAATTTTTACTTATTGTACGCACCACCCCGGGATTTCGCGGTAAGGCTCTGAGTTGTGACAAGCACCAGCTGGGCTCAGGATGATAAAACTCACTCTTGGCACTCGCATAGCAGGGGACATCTTGTTGGTTTGGAAAATTTGTAAACTGATGTGAAATTAGCAGTAATTAGCGCTATAGTTTTGGCGACCCCATGAAATGTATTAAAAGCGAAGAGCAGATGCTGGCTGATCAGATGGAACAGTTTGCTCTTTTTGGACATCTCAGAAATATTGTTCCAAAGCATAATAACAAGTTATCGAGGAGGGGTATTTGTCATTCGTTGAGTAGACAAAGAGCAGCCCCACAAAGAAGAGCCCTGAGAATTCTTCTGGACTTCTTAGTTACAAGTTTTAAAGTCTTTATGCTACAATATATGAAATCAATAGTAATTCAAAGAGGGTAATTGATCAATATATTCCATTGGCAGCCCCTTCCACACATAAGATATACCTGGGAACATTGTGGCTTTGGATGCAAGTACGAGGACCCACTGATGTCAGAAGGTGGTGGCACTGAAGACAACGGTTGGTCCTGCTGCTGACGGTGGGGGGTCCCGCTGACGTTGCTAGCCCCATACGCAGGAAGAAGTCATTGTTGTAGGGGAGTAGGGAGTGCCGCTTCCATGACTTGGAGTTTTCCTTGGTGACCCAGAGACCTGGAGAAGCTGCACTTTATTGGGAAAAACCCAGAGAGTTCCCAGTTATGCTGTTTGGCAAAATGTGGAATATCACATCATCCATGCCCAAATGCCACCATCATGGGCTTGAGACTAAAGCCACATAATATCTAAAATCAAGATAGAGATAGAGACCAGCATTCCAATCATTACACCTATAGCTACGCATGTTATTAACCCCTTAATGACAAAGCCCGTACATGTACGGGCTCAAAATGCATTGTTTTCAATGGGTTTAGGGACCGCCCATTTTCCTTAAGGGGTTAATTCTGACCCCTGAGAACTACATATAATGAGAAATGCAGCTTGATTGCACTATGTTTAATGGATCTGCACTAAACAACCTCAGGTTTAAACGGATGGAAGAAAAACTGTACTGTAGGGGTAGATTTAGTACTATAGGGGTAGATTTAGTTTCATATTGATGAAACCGAAATCAGGTTCAACATACTTCTTGGTTTTTTAAATCACCATCTTGTGGATGGTTAAAAAATGCATAATGGGGGGGCATTTTCCCAACTTTTTGAAGGCGTGAGAAGCCAAGTGAAGCCAATGTAGTCGTATTCCTCGTAATCAAATGGTCTTCTTTTTAGAACACAATATGAAATCAGGGAATTCCACTCGATTGGCAGGGTGGGTCATAATCAACAAATAAAAAATATTTGCCAAAACTTTTCTTTTTTATTTTCACGTTTACATTTTGCCAATTTCTTTGATTGTCCTTTGAACGACAAAGAAAATTCATGGCGTTTCTTACTTCTGTTGATTATGGATATGCCAATTATCACCAAAATGAATAATACATGGATAAGTACCGGTTCCGATTCATTACCTTCCGAGAATATATTACAAATTGGTATCGAACGAGACGCCTTACTAATGTTCATTGTTTGACGGATTTGTCCCACAGGTAAACATTCAGTGCATTATAATATTATGTATTTTTATGTTTGGTTTTTATTTATTTCTTTACAAAGGATTAGCATTTTAATGCTGTTTTGTGTTACAAATAAGGTACACAGCGAGCGACAAATGCCTGACCTTTAAAAACACATAATTATTTACTGGGGTATTAAGAAAAAATCTTTTGCTGTGTGTATCGTCTGGAAGAAAAAAAAAATATTCAACAATAAATCATTTTGCGAGAGATCATTTTGTATGATTGGGGCTCCCTGTGGTTTTTCATTCTCCACGGATCTGCATTAGTCTTCCGAGTTTCTTAAGAAGTCTTAGCAGAAAGAGGGAAATTATAAATGTGATAAGTGATCTGCAGCTAGAATAAAATATAGCTACTGATTTTTATTTTTTATTATTTGTATTTTAGTATGATATCACTATAGAGTGGAAGATCTTTTAATACAATAATCGAGCATTTTTTGTGTGTGTGTGTGTGTGTTAAAAAATCTTCCAATCTATAGTGATATTAAAATAAAATGTTTTTTGTTTTTTTTTAATAAAAATCAGTAGCTATATTTTATTCTAGCTGCAAATTTTTTTTTTTTTTGGGGGGGTTAAAGCCTATTGTAAGTTCTTCCCATAGTACAGCGTTATGGAATATGATGGCACTTTATAAAAAAATAAATAATAAAAATAATAATAATAATAATAATAATAATAATTTTAGAGGATTATAACTTCACATGGGTCACTATCACCTTACTACCCTTATCAAAGTTTAGGATAAATACATAAATGTATTAAAAAAAATACATGTATTTTTTTTTTATTACCTTCTTTCTACTCCTGTATAAAGGCTACAACAGCCAATCAGCATCCATGGTTGGGTAGGAGTAAATTAATGGGGAGGAATAATCATGAGCATTATTAAATTAAGAGGGATACTACTTTCATTATATAGATAAAGTGGTTTTCTATAAATATTATATATTAATACTACTATTATTATTATTAACCCCTTAAGGACAATGGGCGGTCCCTAAACCCATTGAAAACAATGCATTTTGAGCCCGTACATGTACGGGCTTTGTCATTAAGGGGTTAATAATAATAATAATATTTTTATGTATTACATGTGTATATTTTTTATTAATAATAATATAAAAATATGGCAAATTTAATTAAAATAGAAAATATATGCTTTATGTATATTATTATAATAAATTAATTTAATATGCACATTTATTTATGGAAAAATCTGTATCTGTAATTAAAAATTGTCTGCGATATTTGTAGGTAGAAAAGGTGTAACAGTATTTATATGGTGTGTTCAATAAATGTCACATATTTATATTTCTTTTTAAAAGCCATGGGGAAAAAAAAAAGTCAACAAACCTTTTGGTTATACAGAATCTCAGGAGTCGGTTATGCTTTAGTACAATAGAATTAGATTCTGAGAAAATTTTGCACTTTGTCTGACAGCTGGCAGACTCTACAAAAAAAAAATATGACACGTTGAGACATCTTGACTGCAAGAATGAAGAAGATTGATTCAAAAAAAAAGTTTCCCGATGTATTGTTCCATACCAGCTCCATTGTGCTGTATAAATGTTACCTATCTGTCTACGACTTAATGAGCTATAGGAGTTTATTTAATATTTTTCCATAAGTATAAACAGAAGTGAGTTATTCATACAAAACCAGACCTAGAGGTTGGGGATTTAATCCAGCGGTCCACTAATAAAGTTTTTACTTTACTGAGCGGGTGGTAGATAAATGGCATAGTCTTCCAGCAGAAGTGGTAGAGGGTAATACAGCGAGGGTATTAAACATACATGGGATAGACATACGGCTCCTGAATCTAAGACGAGACCAACGACTGATTAAGGTTTGAGTCTTTACAGCAGGAGAAACGGGAAGACTAGAAAGCGGACCGAATGGTCCAATGGTCTAAGTGACCCAAAACCATTGAACAGACAACATGTCTAATGGGGTCTTCCCACTAAGTTGTGAGTGTCAGCGTATTGGCCAAAAATAGCCAACATGTAGGACACTTATTAACCAAGTGGGAGCCAATGGCCACCACCAACCCATTCGCGGGGTGATAATATAAGATGAAATGCATGCTCCTTTGACTCGTAGATGAATTCTCTTTATCCAACACTCCTTAAGGTCTACATGAAGATTCACTGTCCCTGTGAATGGTTTAATTAACACTACTATATACCCTGGTAAATGTCAATGAAAGCCATGGACACGTGTAATGGAGAAAGTCTCCTTCTCCTCTCATAAATATTGCACACACACGCTAACCCCCAAGTAAATATTGATGATGTATCGATATTTTTCCGAATCCCCATATAAATTAATGAGCTTGTGTCTCAGGTCCCCTGGAGGGACGCGGGTGATTTGTGACTTTGTGACTTGCCCAATTTGCTATCTTCCTCAGGCCGTACATTATCAGAAATAACAAATGGCATCTATATGCGTCTCTCATTAACATGCATTAGGAAGCTCGTGGAAACAATAGAACTGCTTAACGGATTCTGCTTTATTAGAATCCATACAATGAAATCTTTACAAGGTGGTTTTAACCTAATGAATTGAAGTAATAATTTTAACACGCTAGTCGGTAAAGGGGTCACTTTTAATCACTGCAGGCCGATAAGAGGAAAATGATGGGAAACATCTAGAATTGACATTGTAAGGTCTGTGTTTAACCCTTACCTCTTTGAAGACCCAGATTCATGTACAACGCTCATGAAAGAGACAATAAATCAAATAGAACGTTGGTTTATTTTCTTAAACACAATAAGAAATGGTATGCTTTTTTAACTGCAAAACCCCCATTATATATTGCGTTAAAAAAATTCAATTTAAATTTTATGGAGAAACCATTTTGAATATTGATCTGGTTCCAGAACAAATTATATCACTGTCAAATCTGCTTGAATTCCAAACTAGATTACATGTTTACGATGCTTGGGAAGGAAATCAAACAAGTGCCATCTTCATGGCCATCTTGATTGTCTATGCGTTGTTTTTTTTTTTTTAACTTTAAGTTGATTTTCCCAAAATCTTAAAAAAGTGAAAATTAGAAATATAGAATTTGACAGCATATAAGAATCCCACCTAGTCTGCTTTTTTTCTTTTCTTGATGTAAAAACCTTAATAAGTTGTTGGTCTCCTCTTAGATTCAGGAGTCATCTGCTTGCCCCATGCTTCTTTTATTCCGCTCATTGAATCGAGACATAGGGTGTGGGTTCCGAGGTGGGAAAAATGTTTTTAATATATTTTTTCAAATGAGCTTTCAAAGTTTTTAGTATGAAGAAATGCTTGTACTGCAATTCAGAATATGCCTCCATGACCACATGAACCACATGAGTCTCCTTCCTTCTTTCCTTCATTCCTTTCTTCATTCTTTCTCTTCCCTTCCCTTCCGTGCCTTTTTTTTCTATTTCCTTTTCTTTGTCTTCCTTTCTTTCTTCCTTCCTCTCCCTTCCTCCCTTTCATTTCCCTTTCATTTTATTCTTTCCTTCCCTTTCCTTCTCCTTTTCTTCCTTTATTTCTAACTTCCTCTCCCTTCCTCCCTCTCTTCCTTCATTCCTTCCTTCCTTCCATCCTTCATTTCTTCCTTCCTTCCTTCCTTCCTTCCTTCCTTCCTTCCTTCCTTCCTCCCTCCCTTCCATCTATTTAGTCACTATTATACAGGTGTATGATGATTATTTTATACTTCCTCGGTGTTGACAAGAAGTAGGCTATAATTTCGGAACACTAGAAACTGGTACTTTTTAAAATACAATATTGATATTTTATGTTTAAATTAAAAAAAGTAAAAATGTATGCATCTGTTGCACAAAATCATCAAAGCTCAATTGCAAACGTGTTGACGGAAAACCTATGAAGAGATGCAGTAGAAGAAAGATGTCAATGAAGACAGAAAGACGTTTAACCAACAGAAAGCGAGCTTCATTCTCTCTCTGCCAATTTTTATTTTTTAGAATAATCCCTATAAACCATCTTACAAAGAAGCAGCTCTGGCCTGTCGTTGAATATGTATATTTTTTAACATTAAGATTTCTATAACAAAAAAAAAAACTGAGCCGTCAGTAACTCATTACCATGACTACCTGGTTTTCAGTGAAAAACGGCACAGGTGCAGGAAGAATGAGACTCAAATTTCGATGCTGGCACAGTCAATGGGCTTCTAACAATCAGCGGCCCAGTAAATTGGGATATGGGGGGTTTTTTGGTTTGAGTCGGAGGCTTTTAGAATCCACTATTGGCATCGGCGATCATAATTAACCATTTCTGTGTGTTTGTGCATGCGACGGGTACTTGGATATTCGTATGTACTGACATCTAACTTTTAGCTCTTAAAATCTCGTTGAGAATAACATTGTTGGCAAACTTGAAGAACAACCCAGTGGTCCAAGGTTTCTTGGGGGGCTTTCTCTAAGTAGCATTTAATCACACAATGAATACCGTAACACACTAAGGAGAATAGGTCTGTGCGTGTGGGGACTCCGAAGAACGAGGCGTTGACACCACACAACGTTATGGTTGATACTTCTCAATGACTTGATGAGGAAGGGGCAGGTGTCCATATATGGTGCTCCAAAAAGCTCTTTTTAAGATAGAATTTGGGCCAGGTCGCTCATAAAACTTTAAATTAAATGTCAAACTTAAACTTTGGTCGGCATCTCCCCTAGGAAGCGCCTTGTCCACCACTCATTGAAACCAGCCTGGCAGCTTGAGACCCTATTTAAGAGCGGTTGCCTACAATGTCCTTTGACGAGTCCCTGGGTGACCCCGCTAATTCAGAATGGAAATTATAAATAAGTAGCAAAAGAAAACTTCTTGGCTCTGTTGGGAGTAGACAGGAACTGTTAACCTACCTCAGATGCCCTTTCTCTCGAAGCGATTTTCGAAACATATTTACGTAGCATTGTTCTTGCTGCAGATTATAAAGTCATTTATTTCTAGTGTGTTTGGTAACTCAATTTTTGCCTACTGTTACAGAAAAGGTCGTGTTCTAACGAACAAGCACTTAAATGACCCAGTTACTTCCAGTAAGTGTTTTGAACGGCAGGGGTTTGTTCTGAAATGTGTATAATGTATTATTTTAAAGGTGCAATTAATCGTGGCTCTGCGGAGCATTAACGTATTCCTGTTTATGTGTCTTCTGGTGGAAGGAATTGTACCGGGGACCGACTCGCCGAACATTGTACTCCAAAGACGGCCTCGGTTATGAATCCTATTTTATGTCTTAATAAATGTTGCAAATATTTTGAGTCATTAGGAATTTTTTTTTTTTTTTTTAAATGATTATTATTTTTTTTATAGCGCCTTCAGCTTTTAGCTTCATAACATCACAGCATAGTATAACGCTACCGCTTTGATAGGAACGCAGCCACATACGTTAGACCTTAAACTGACACGGAATCCCACGGAGAGCAATAATTATTCAGAGCGCGGGGGTTTTTGGCAGAGTTTGTTACACAGGTGCAAACAATTTATATTTTTCTTGCAAAAACTGTTTTAAACAAAGTTTTCTTTTTTGTAGAAAAACGCATGTGAGGGCTCAAAATTAGAGAGTCTGTTCAGAAATATATTTGGATGTCACTAGAGTTTCCAGGTCATCTGGGTTTTTTTTTCCCTCTTTTTTCACTAATTTGGCACCATTCTGTCTGATTCTGATTGGAGAAGCATGGCTTATAAAGCATCCAGGTTCCTGGGCCAGTACTAGTAGCAGACCACAAGCCCTGTAGTTAAAGGTACTCTCCCCTTTATGTATTTGCCCCTTCCCCACGGCTACTTTCTCTGCACAGGCTGTGTTTGGTCAAACGCTGCAGGCATTGATTGGCTGCTTCAAGCAGCCAATCAGTGGTTAGATTCATTAGGCCACAGAGGAAGTGGACAGCTGCAGAGCTGCAGCTTCTACCTCAAGTAAGGTTTTTTACCCTGCGTTGGCCAGAGGAACATAGGAATATTTGGTATAAAAAAATACTTTTTTTGAGTCAGAACATGTTTTGCTGTTATATTCAAAATGTTGGATTTCAACAAATCAATAAATATAAAATGGGTATAATAATCACGAATATAAAATTATTATAGATTATAAATTTAATTTGAAGATCTAAAATTCTGGGATAATTGGTGTCACCAGGAAAGTGATATATAAAAATATATAAAAATCAAGAAAACACATTTTTAAAAAGAAACAGTTCACATGGAATTAAAATCTTTGGAGCACAAATGCCACAATGTTTTTTATTTTAACCTGGTTTTTTTTGTTCTCTTTTCTTTATTCAATTTTTTTGTTTAAAAACACAAAAACATTACATTTCATAAGAACCTTTTGAATCTTCTAGTCTGTCCATAAAAAGGGTTAAAATATGTTCTTTTTTCTTGGAGTTCCGTCCACTCCGGTTTAACAAATAATATTTTTTTTGTCTATTTTGCTGATTCTAATTTGTCTAATGTAATGTATTTGGGGGAATAAATTGAATATTTGCTACAGAATCGTACTTATTATAGGTTTGTGGCTTCTGGGTGTTTTGCAAAATAAATGCAATTCTTCAAAGTCTCTAAGTAACTATTAGTGTAGTTTATAATAAAAGGCGGCTCGCAGGATTAGCTAAATAATTGTTGTTGAGTTGTAAAAAAAATACTATTGTGCGGTAAAGTTTAGCCTTTTTCCATGTTATGTCCTTAGTTCACTCTAGGCTTTTCACGCTTATATACAATGGCTGGTGTTTCCTTTCACAATCATGACCAAAAAATCTTGTTTCTATTTTTCTTACATGTTTTCTTAATGTCTCAAGTAGCTGCACCAAGGAAGATTGTTTATTAACCCCTTCAGGACCGACGTTGGCAAACTGCGTCTTCCCTTGAAAATATTTAAATTCCGTGCTCGTGATTCGCTTCAAAGCGATCACGTGCACGGAATTGAGGGGGAGCAGCTGCTACGGATCGCTGGGGACGTACCTGGTACGTCCCGTTCTGCCGGTGACCTTTGACCCGGAAGTACCAGGTACGTCCCGGTCTTGAAGGGGTTAAAGTACTTAATACGTGATTTCTTTAAAAAAATTAAAATAAAGTTGTAGGTAAAAGCACTGACTGTACAGAGAAGCTGCAGCTCCAGAACTGCAGCTTCTCTCCTCCTCCATAGTCCTACATTTGCCATCACTCATTGGCTGCTTGGATCTCTAGAAAAAAAGCTTTAATTATATCATAACCTTAATGATGCATATTTTAAGTTATATAATCATATTAACTATTTATTACTTGGGAGTATCTGGGCCTTTTTTTTTTGCACCTGGCTTCCCCTTTATAGTTTATTTACTATTTCACAATCTTTTTTATCTTTGTTTATAACAAAAGCAATGTGGAGCTCATTTTATAGTCTATAGTAAAATTTGTTGTGTTCATTTGTAAATAACCTAAAAGAAATATTAAAAATAATATTTTTTATGCTCTTCATACTGTGAATATTGTTCATAAGGAAGTAATGATGAAGCTAACACTATTTTATATTTCTTTTTAATACTTGAATGAAAAAAAGAAATCAAATTAAAAAATCTATTTTATTTTGTCGTGTGTGCTTTAAACTTTATTTTAGATGGAACGCTCAGAACAACCTGTTTTTAGTCCAGTTTTTAGATGGACTTAAGACTTCAGACCCATGACAATAAGGAGCCAGTGCCTCTTGGGTCATTAAATGACAACATGGCAACCGATCTGTTTCATGTCATAACATAAGGGAACTTGTGATTAGAGTGACTTTTACCCAACGTTAATCCATGGTTTTGCTTTGTTTTATGCTTTTCTTTTCAAGAATATTAAATCTAAATGACAAAAACAAATGATCATTTGTTATTTTGCATAAATGTTTCAGAGGCAAGAAATAATTATTCCAAAGAACCAAAAGTGTTGACTTTAATTTTGCCAATAGCCAGAAAAAAACACATTAATGGGGAAGTTTTTTGAGTGCCACTGCCAAATTGAGCATGGTCAGAAGTCCCGGCTCGACCGAGTCGCATTAAAATGGGTGTGTGGGGGTAGGTGAGATGTATATCCAGGCCTGAATTTTTGGGGTTGTTTCAAAGGGTTTCCCAGACATGGAGAACAAAACTCAAGGCTCTGTAGAAGAAGAAGTAGTGCAAGATTCTACGAGAAGGAAGAAGACATCACAAGACTCTGCTAGGAAAGCCTCCAAGACAAGGTTGATATTGGAGAAAGAATAAGGTTCTAGTAGGGAAGGGGCCACCACCAGTGCTGGAGAGAAGAAGACATCTCAAGGTCAACCAAAGAGCATTGTGGGGCTCAAGGCTCGGCAAAGAGGTAGATGGACTACAACTGTTTGTGGATGAAGCAACGCAGAAATCACTCAGTTTTACAAGGAGCAGGCTGCATCTTCACAATATTCTAGAAAAAAAATATGTTTCCAGGACATAAATTGTCCCTTTAATGGACGGTGATTAATAGTTCAACTTTTAAAGAATGATCTAGGTCTTTCAACTTTATGAAGTGCACTACAAGCATAAAACAGAGACAAAGCAGAGCTGTTGATTGCAGATGTATCATACACTTAGATCAATAAAGAAGATCTTTTAAAATTTCATTTCGGCACTTCGGCCGAGTCCTCCTCACGATAAACTCAATTAGAGCCCAATCTTGAGAGCTCTGCTTATTGTTAACTTCAAAACAAGAGAATGATTTGAAGATTGCAGTGGGGTTCTAACAGCGCTTTGATCCGCTTTGGGTAATATTACGCTCGGATTGCACCTTAATGACATTAAGTCTTAAGATGTTTTGCTAGAAAACATAACAGACTCTTAATATTGTTCAAAGAGTCTATGAGTGTAGTGATCTCTGCCGTACAGGAGAATGCGCTACTTTTTAATGGATCAATTAACTGACGCGAAATCATAATTTCGGTATTGATACTTTTTTTATACTGAATAAAAATGTAATGCGATGAAAATATAGGAATTAAATGTTAGTATATTTATAGATTTTTATTTAAAAATAAAATACAAAAATGTTTTACCAAAGTATTGAGATTTTGGTAAAATTTTCAACAAAAAAATCATTTAAAAAAAATCTTGGCCTACCGTTTCCAAAAAAATCTCCTAAATCATGTAAAAAAAATAACGTTGAATACATATTTATTTTTTACATATTTCTCACCATTTTCACCATAAAGTGTCACCAATAGCAGGGACGAGCAAATGGTGTAAAAACTGGTACTATTCACCCCTCCTTCCCGATTTAACCCTCCTGAGGAAGCCACAAAATGGTGAAACGAATTGAGGATTATTTACTTTTTTTAGATACAGTATTTTTATTTATTTTTTGCATTGTTTATCTATTCCAAATAATAGAGGGTTTACACTATACATTTGGTAACACAGAAACCCCTTTATTGAAGGGACCACAAGGACATTTACCAGACGGGTCATTATATGTGCCTGAGATCCTGTAAGTGTAATACTGCACCATTTTTTGTGTCTCTTTCATCTTTTAGAAACCCCCGAAGTTGATGAAAGAATTCTGAGTTGAGCTCGCTATTACATATCAGTTTGTGAGCACACTACCTATTTTTCGCATTGATTATTTTATAATTTTGTTACCATCTGCACTATTGTTTGTTGTCTTATTTTCTCCCTATATACGAGCGCCCATCGCATATTGTTCTATTTTTGGCAAGGTATTGGATAGTTATTAAATTAAGTTGCAGCTCTATACAGGGAAGGCATTTTTAATAAATATTTTTTTACTTCTTTGAGCACTTGGGCTGCATGGATATTATTTTATTGTTTTTTTTGTTGTTTTTTTTTTTTTACCATTCACCAGCAGCTGATATATCTAGATGTAACATAAGGAAGTTTTACTTGATTGAGAGGGTGGTAGATAAATGGAACAGCCTCCTAACAAAAGTGGTAGAGGTTAACACAGTAAGTTTTTTTTTTTTTTTTTTTTTTTTTTTAAAGTAATTAAATGCAAATTGAAGTATTTTAATATACATTTTCCATTGACGAGGCTGCATGGGACATCCCTTTAACAAAAAAAGTTTTCATATATTAAAGTTTTCATTTAAGTGTACATTTAGAAAGTTCATTAACAAGTCATTTGTGGCATATTTTATCCCAAAGCTTTTCAGTGGTGCCAGGGACAACCTCTTCGACAGGGTGTCCATCATGTTCTTCTACCGATGCCTAATGTATATTAAATCAGCACGCTCTTATGCACTGATACTCTGTTACCAGAACAAGGTAGAATCTATCTCAGCAAGTCGTTTGGAATCACTCTGTCACTGACAACATTTCCACTGTTGTATTGATGCAAATTTCATAGAATGAGGCCAGAGCTGATTAAATGAACCATCAAGAAGAAATGTGGGTATATCTGTGCCAGGGGCAAAGTGTGCTTTTTTATACAAAGCAAGAAGAACTGGCATCGCCTGCCGGAGCAGACTCCGTGCTTTTGCCAAGGAAATGCAGTTAATGCTATCAGAGAATCACAATCTTTAAAACTACATTACAGAATAGAAAAAGAAAGCTTTGTAACTCTGTATCTTTATAATATAGTTATTAATTATATTATAATTATATTATAATTAATTTATTATTATTATTATTATTATTATTATTATTATTATTATTATTATTATTATTATTTTATGTTAAGAAGAAATGAAAGAGTAATCTCTATTGATGGTCATGGCTGATTCACATCCTAAAAGAATGGTACGGGGTCAGCTTTTGTTTTGATTGAAGCCGTAATATGTAACAATATGTAACAAATTATGCAACAATGTAACAAGTGCAACAATAACTCGCTGCATTTCGCTTTCATCTGTGCCACGAGCTGCTATAACGCTATTATACCCTATTTAATGTTAATATTACTCTTCCTATCCCAATATTCCACAGTATTCAACATGGCGTCATGGATTAGCATGATTTTCACCCAAAGTTTGGAAATGTAAGATTTTAAGTGATAATTACCTTCAGCCTTTTTGCTTTGATTCCAATAGGTGTCGCTATAAAATGAACATTCAATAATGCGTTGAAAAATACCGAATGCCGCATGCCTTGTTACCCTAACTAACAAAAATCAAAGTATCTAATCACAATGTACTGTTCACAGGTTTGAATGCATGTGATCGCGCATGCACATTAATAAAAAAAAATGACAGCTGAGGACATCTGCTCGATAACTATAATGTTCATTTTATTGGGTAAAATCAAACAGAGCAGTAAAAGAATGCCTCCATTTAATTAATATTTCTGATGTTTTGTTGCCGCGTTAACGGCACATTTTTATTAATAGTAATTTTGCCGTATTTAGATTTATGTTTTAAATATAGCTAATTTTAATTAAGCATTTTTAGCCCGAAACAAGGGATAAAAACTTGAGCTGAGACTTAATATATTCTTTTTTTTTATTGTACAAAAAGCGATTACGCATCAAAGCTGTCATCTTTTGTTAATTATGGTACTTGGTCTGCAGGTTGAAAGGGGGTTCTCCATATGTGCTCTGAATACTCATAAGTTACCAGAAAATGGAAATCTAAGTCGTTATATGTAAATCCAACCATCCAGAAACCAACGTCAATTCTCAACAAGCTTGCATGACATTGTTCAACAGACCCGGACTGGGGCAATTAGCTGGCCCTGGAATTTTAGAGCCATTGACGTACGCCGAATATACGTTGAATATATGCGGCTGCATGTTATGCTTTTATACTCAAGCCTTTGGCCCTACCGGCCACCAGACAACCAGGAATGTACAACATGGTCAGTCCAGGCCTGTTGGTCAGCAGCCATAACTCGCTTTGTATTGGTCAAGTAAGTTTCTGGGGTTTATTCACTAAAATGTGAGTTTATAGGTGAGCACCAGCTCACCCCTTCCTATTGTAGAAGAAACTCACTGAGGTTGACCATTCCAATGTCCAAGGATTTTATTATTAACGTTTCCCATTTTCATTAAAAATGAGTTAATTAATGAGTTAATTGTGGTACAAATAGTCCAAATCAGGAAACTTTCGAGCAGTTTCCTCCTTCTTAGATTACAATCCAAGTTGTTAATTCAGCTGCTCAGTTTCTGTAATTAACTTCCAGGATCCTGATTGTGCACCTGCTTTGGGGATTTCTCTACCAAGATTGTAGCTGCTCACACCGTTAATACTGTAAAGTGTTATTATGTTGCGTGTGCTTCTAAAAAGAAAGGTGCGTGAGATATGAAAGCAAAGGGAGGGATTCTTTACAGTGAGGGCAAGAAAGGTACGGAATCCACTGCCAAGGGAGGTGGTTCCATCAGATACAACAGATGCCTTCAAAAAGTAAAACATGTTAGAACTTCTTCACCCAAAGAGAAATCGGATCGGAAGCATGAAGGATAGGTAGAAGGGTTGAACTTGATGGACATATCTTTTTTCATATAATTCATATAATTCCCCCCAGAAGTCTGAGTATCCTTTCATCATCCAATAATCTTCCTAATACAAGGGATTCAATCTGTCTGCAAGTAAAAACAAAAAAAATCAAGTATTAAGTTAACCCCTTTATGATATGTAAGGGCACACAAGGCATTGTCATTAATGGGTTTATGGACAACTGGTTGTCCATAAAGGGTCAAGAGAGAATTGTTATGTCATTGTAACAGAACGGTTAGTGCTTAATAATAGATTAGCATTAATAGCATTAATGATAGATTTCCAATTGGGCTGACAAGCCACAGAATAATAGAATTTGCCGGCAGATCGGCCCCATCCGGCCCCATCTAGTCTGCCCTTTATCCTGCTCTAAAGACTCAATCCTTAATCAGTCGTTGGTCTCGTCTTAGATTCAGGAGCCGTATGTCTATCCCATGCATGTTTAATACCCTCACTGTATTAGCCTCTACCACTTCTGCTGGGAGGCTGTTCCACTTAGATATCACCCTCTCTTCCTTACATTACATCTAAACTTCCCATCCTCTAGTTTTAGGTTCTGACCGCTTGTTAGCCGTACTGCTGGGGGTGGTAAAACAGGTATTGCTTTGTCTTTGCAACACCCAGACCCCCAGACAGAAATGTTATGTCATTCTTATGCTTTTTGAGAAAAAAACGTTTACTAAGAACCATGTAGGTGTACAGATATACAGAAGCGGGGTTAATAAGTCAAGAAGCAGTCAACACAATGAGATTTGAACATCTATGAACACAATTACTCTCATAATTACAGCCTACATTACATGTTTGTCCCTTAAGATCAAAGTCCTTTCCTTCACTGTATTACAAGAGATCTTAATAATTTGGCATAATTAGCCTTTTTTTTTAATGACCGTCTCACTTTAAACATCTATTCATTCTATTTATTAACCTCATTGAAATGCAACTGCTAAATGTCCTCTAACCAAATGATCTCCTGTCCAGACCAAAACTCTTAATTGACTTTGTCCTGAAATGACTTGTATTCTATTAAATGTAAGCAGCATTATAGGGGATCCTTAAGGATTATACTAAAGCAGTCATATGGCAGATTGTACAAAAATGTCATTAATTGAATGAGTAACTCAAATAATCCTGGCCTTAGCATCAGAAGGTCTTCTCACAGTGTCTTCAACAAGATTCTGCTACAAAGTAACACAAGTTACTGTTAAAGAAGTTGTAATGTTCTCCTGCTTTGAGTTTCTCAATGGACTTCGAACTTGGTCCATTTGGACATCTTCATGTAACAATCAGAACCTTCTGACTCAACTCCTCAACATCATGGACCTCATACTTGACCAACATTATATGTATCAGACATCTCCACAGGCGTCTTACTAACTTCAGAAATTATTCATTGAGGTTCAACCCCTCTTCCTCCACATAACCCATAAATATAACACTTTATGGAGCAGTTGGGGACCTCATGATTCATCATCGCCCACTTCTTTCATTACGTATCGACTTGGATGGTTAATAATTCAGTAACAGATCAGACCTTCAGAGCAGAGGTAGAACCAAATGGCTCTTTGAAGATAAAATACACTTGTTAGCTGACCCTTTTTTCCCCACGATTACAGCTTTGTTTTATTGAAACTGACCATTTTTAATTGTGTGACCTGAAATTGACTTATTTCATAGCTATTTCTAAGCAGAACATTTTTTTTTCTGCCTGGACACCGTGTGAGATTCATTTTTCAAAAACATATACTATATTCTAGTAATTGGTGATGGGGTTTGGTCAGATACACACATGTATTGCCTCAACATACACTTTGGACCACCATTGTACTTTTAGATGTAATGTAAGAAAGAAAGTGGTAGATAAGTGGAACAGTCTCCCAGCAGAAGTGGTAGAGATTAATACAGGAAGGGGATGTAGATGACAGAGGCATGTGGCTCCTAAATCTAAGACTAGAGCAAGGACTGATTAAGGTTTTAGTCTAGATGGGGCCGAAGGGGTCTATGTTTCTGTCTTTCCAAGCTATCCCTAGGTTTTTCACTAAGCTCTATGACAGTGGCATCCAACCTGCAGCCCTCCAGCTGCTGCAGGACTACATTTCCCATAATGCTCTTTCAGCTAAGGGGCTGGCTGCCTCCTCAGCCAGCCCCTTAGCTGAAAGAGCATTATGGGAAATGTAGTCCTGCAGCAGCTGGAGGGCCGCAGGTTGGACCCCCCTCCTCTATGAGTTCCATAGAAAGGAGTGTTTATTACCTGCCAATCAGAAAATGCAAAAAACCCTCATCATATGAAAAGAAAAACCACAAAACAAGCAAAATAATTTAGTAAACCGAACATACAAACTGCTTATAAAAAAAGTTCAGAACCTATTAGGATTTGATTCTATATTATATGTTATTATAGGTATTCTACCAAAATAAAAACTGAGCATTCTCTTAGGAATAAGAAGTCAAACAAATATTCTAAACTATTACGTTTTAGGACCAAGGAGGAAAAAACAACATAAAAAATGAAATAAAATAATAATAATAATAATAATTTGATATTTATTATTCGTTAAAAAAATATTAATATGAACAGCTGAACCATCTTTCTTACGTTCACACATCATAGGCTGGTCTACTGCCAATCTTTTCTTTGAATTATGTGGTTTTACACACTCACAGTACAGTTTAAAAAAATGCAGTGTGCAAAATATGTGTTGATCCGCATTGTTTTGTGCTCCGGTAACCCATGCATTTTTCCTTAGGTGTGCAATAAAACCACATGGATTAGGAGATGCAAATCCTAATGGTGTAACTGAAGCCATTAAATGCACAATTTTCTAACATAATTTTTATTTTTTACTATCATTAAATTGATGTGTGTGTTGCCCGTGTAAATGACGGCTATGTTTGCATTTAAAAGTGAGAATAAAATGATGTAATATGCTAACAATTCTACTGATTTTGTTTTTTTTTTTTAAAGAGACAGGTATCATCTACCCTGCCTTTATGCTCCAGCAGGTCCGGATTGGCCACATAGTCACTTAGGGCAGCAGATCCAGGGAGGGGGTGGCAGTTCCAGGGAGGGGTGGCAGGTCCCGGGAAGGGGCAGCAGTCCCCCTGCTGCAAAAACAGGGGGCAGATCACTCTATTGGCTGCCTTCATAGTGCCTTTTAACGCAGTGAAGACGCCGACCGTTGAGGGGGCCGGCTGAGGTATAATTATTATAATTATTTTATTATTTATTGTTTTATATAGCGCCATCAGATTCCGCAGTGCTGTACAAAGGGTAAATACATTCCACCCCAGTGGCAGATTGGCTTCTGAACGTATCCAGAACGTATCTGCTGGTCTTAAAGTCCGTCCCTGGGCTCCAGCACCATAAGGATTAACATTTTAAGCTGCATGAGATAACATTTTCAGACAACACAAATAATGTCTAGTAACCACCTACGCAGCCATTTGTACGCTGTTTGTTCTTTCCTCTCCGTGTAATTTCAGACTTGCCAACATTAACTTACTTTGTGACTTTCCCTGGATTGGAAACAGTCATTTTATTTTATTTCTTTTACCTTTTTTTTTTTTTTCATCTTAACCCCTTAATGACAAAGCCCGTACATGTACGTGCTCAAAATGCATTGTTTTCAATGGGTTTAGGGACCGCCCATTGTCCTTAAGGGGTTAAAATGAACAGAAGATTCTTCAGGCTTAAATGTGTCCTCTCTGCATGTCTGCCTGGCTGTAAATACATTTCTTGAATAGAAAGCAATGGTATTATAATACAATTTTATGCATTGCAGCCCCCACCGCCTTTATACCTGGAACATTCAGTGACATTTAAGCACCAGAATGTTAAGAATAATCTTATTTATACACAGATATAATAAAAATGCACCGTGTTCCAACTGGAGTAATCGACCAAGGTTAACGATTTTGCAAACACATTATTTGGGAGTGTTTATAGTACTAGACAGGAATAGGTTTGGGGAATTCTTAAAAATAGGTATGGATGATTCCCCTAATTAAACGAGCCCAGGGAAGCATTGCTGTCTGAAACCAACTGCCGAAGAACTAGAACACATCTGCGGAAGCATCAGCCGACGAGCGCAGGAATTTCCCAACAAGAGACGCAGCTGCCATCTAGTGAGGACAGAGGTAACGTTCAGCTCAAAGGGAAAACGAGTCACCGTGTATCAAGAAATGGTTACAATGTATCTAATATCGATACAAGACGTCTATGGCATGAGAACAAAAGACCCAGCGTCCTCGCTGATCGGGGGGTAATTCAAACCCCAATGTAATGGTTGTGATGACGCTTCCAAGCACATCGTTCGCAGAGTTTGGCTAGCGTCATCTGGTCCTGGGGGGAAACCTAGCCAAATGGGCCATTAACACATAGCAGATTGGAACATATTTGGAATCCAACATAAAGCCAGGGAAAGCCAGGGAATAGGAACATGGAAAGGATCCAGACATGGTGTAAAATTGTGTTAGGCTACAAGTTGGATAGAGAAAAGAAGGCTTCAGATAGTGTCCCAGAATGTTCAAATGCAAGCAAACCAGGAGACAATTGCCCTCCCCTAGGCATTTTAATAATCAACACCAGTTTTGTCAAATAAAAATGGAAATGAATGAGGAAGATATCTGCTCCACAATTGAACAAGGGCCATGAACATCTTCCTTTAAAAAGCTTCCATTCCTAAAACATTGCTACATTACTTACTTCTTCTTCTTGTCTTTTGATTTGTTTCTCAACTCAATTAACCTACAATGTTTTTGTAATGGACACTGGATGTACATTCATTCACCTCGAAAAAACAAGTCCAATACGGGATCATTGTGCCATTCTATAGCGAGGGAGGGGACACTTTTGATGAGGCCGTGGAGTGATGTAATGCAATAGGATCTTCATGAAAATTCTGATTGGTCCGAGGTAGCCTGCTGTCATTCAAATAGTGAATTCTAAGCACATAATCACAAAAAAATATGGTAAAGTATTAAACCAGACTGACCAATAAGTAACATTTCTTACAATGGTGCATGTATGGTATTTTTGGACAATAAAGCCACCAAATACATCATTCTGCATCACTTATACCCTTGTCGCTGGTACAATTTAATAGACTGTTTTCAACCCATTATATATTTTTTTAGGTTTGCATCGCAGAAGAACATTAACATATGAATGATAAATGGGTTAAAGCAAAGTCACTGAATACACTCGGAGGAATTATTGGGGAAAAGCATTTGGCATTGAAATGAAAACATATTTTGGGAGCCCCGTAAGAGGGCCTGGGTGCCGTTAATGATCGTGGATGTAGTACAGACGGCAGTGAAACTCTGTGGGTAGAAGACAGGTTAGGTGTTCGGAGTTATCGAGGTTATTTAAATTCTTCCCTTGGCAGATTTAGAGACTCGCTTCTTAAGTTAACGACGCATCGCATCAAGCGCCTTTTCCAATCATTGCATTTTTATGGAATTCTAGGGGCTCGT
This sequence comes from Spea bombifrons, assembly GCF_027358695.1. Lineage (NCBI taxonomy): Eukaryota > Metazoa > Chordata > Amphibia > Anura > Pelobatidae > Spea > Spea bombifrons. The sequence goes on from NC_071096.1 coordinate 4,599,403, forward strand.
GTTTGGGTTACGTATTTACAATATATGTATATTTGAATATATATTATTATTAAAAGTTTTTTGTTTATTTTTTTTGCTATCTGCCAGCGCAGGTTATTATTATTATTTATTGTTTTATATAGCGCCATCAAATTCCGTAGCGCTGTACAATGGGTAGACAGGACATAACAAGTAGTAGGTCGGCTTTAACCCCTTCACGAAAAAACCCAGGCTCACAATGCATTGTCATTAATGGGTTTTAAGGACAACCCGTTGTTCTTAAGGGGTTAAATACCCGTTTACCACTTAATCCTTTAAGAATCAAGAAAGGCGGAGCCACAAATTCTGGCAACACTAAAAAAAAAAGACATTTCAGGAATAATTGGAAGTTGGATTTGAGTGCACTATAGAAAGTCGAGTGAATGCGTAAGATGGGGAAGTTACTGACATTAGACGAGACAGCGTAGGTAAATAACCATTAGAAGAAAATTAGGAGATGTTTAGGAAGGATCTATGAGCTGGAACGGTTAACGGGACTATTCAGGGGAGACCAAACCAAATGACGAGGACTGAACCCAAAGCCTGTAAATAATTCAGCGGAAACGGTACTCTGTAACCGGGCAAGAAGCTTAAAAATAAGTCTTTTTATCTGGTCTGAGGCAGAAATACAAGATAACGGTTCGAGGTTCTCTGTTTCACTTCTTTGCTGTGGAACCCGGTTTATTTTTGTTTACTCAAGAAAGACCAAAAGGTAAAAGAGTTCAACCATATTTCAAAAATGGCACCCTCTGGCCTGCAGGAGAGGTGAAAGCGGCGCTTCTCCGGGTCACCACGCGGGAGCCGTGTTACCCACTCCCTGCCGCTTACCCTTCATCCATGGCATTTGCCCACTGATGTCAGCGAGACCGCACAGTGCCCAGCAGCATCCTCAAAACAAGGCTGGAGCCTGGATGTTCCCAGGAATGCTAAATATTCATCATATATATTGTGTTATCAGTCCATTGCTGTATACAGTAATAACCCACCCAGCGCTGTATACAGTAATAACCCCCCCAGCGCTGTATACAGTAATATAACCCCCAGCGCTCTATACAGTAATATAACCCCAGCGCTGTATACAGTAATAACCCCCAGCACTGTATACAGTAATATAACCGCCAGCGCTGTATACAGTAATATACCCCCAGCGCTGTATACAGTAATAACCCCCAGCGCTGTATACAGTAATATAACCCCAGCACTGTATACAGTAATAACCCCCAGCCCTGTATACAGTAATATAACCCCCCAGCGCTGTATACAGTAATATAACCCCAGCGCTGTATACAGTAATATAACCCCCAGCGCTGTATACAGTAATAACCCCCAGCCCTGTATACAGTAATATAACCCCCCAGCGCTGTATACAGTAATAACCCCCAGCGCTGTATACAGTAATATAACACCCAGCGCTGTATACAGTAATATAACCCCCAGCGCTGTATACAGTAATAACCCCCAGCCCTGTATACAGTAATATAACACCCAGCGCTGTATACAGTAATATAACCCCCCAGCGCTGTATACAGTAATAACCCCCAGCCCTGTATACAGTAATATAACCCCCCAGCGCTGTATACAGTAATAACCCCCAGCACTGTATACAGTAATATAACCGCCAGCGCTGTATACAGTAATATACCCCCCAGCGCTGTATACAGTAATAACCCCCAGCACTGTATACAGTAATATAACCGCCAGCGCTGTATACAGTAATATACCCCCCAGCGCTGTATACAGTAATAACCCCCAGCGCTGTATACAGTAATATAACCCCCAGCGCTCTATACAGTAATATAACCCCCAGCGCTCTATACAGTAATATAACCCCAGCGCTGTATACAGTAATAACCCCCAGCACTGTATACAGTAATATAACCGCCAGCGCTGTATACAGTAATATACCCCCCAGCGCTGTATACAGTAATAACCCCCAGCGCTGTATACAGTAATATAACCCCAGCACTGTATACAGTAATAACCCCCAGCCCTGTATACAGTAATATAACCCCCCAGCGCTGTATACAGTAATATAACCCCAGCGCTGTATACAGTAATATAACCCCCCAGCGCTGTATACAGTAATAACCCCCAGCCCTGTATACAGTAATATAACCCCCCAGCGCTGTATACAGTAATAACCCCCAGCGCTGTATACAGTAATATAACACCCAGCGCTGTATACAGTAATATAACCCCCAGCGCTGTATACAGTAATAACCCCCAGCCCTGTATACAGTAATATAACACCCAGCGCTGTATACAGTAATATAACCCCCCAGCGCTGTATACAGTAATAACCCCCAGCCCTGTATACAGTAATATAACCCCCCAGCGCTGTATACAGTAATAACCCCCAGCACTGTATACAGTAATATAACCGCCAGCGCTGTATACAGTAATATACCCCCCAGCGCTGTATACAGTAATAACCCCCAGCACTGTATACAGTAATATAACCGCCAGCGCTGTATACAGTAATATACCCCCCAGCGCTGTATACAGTAATAACCCCCAGCGCTGTATACAGTAATATAACCCCAGCACTGTATACAGTAATAACCCCCAGCCCTGTATACAGTAATATAACCCCCCAGCGCTGTATACAGTAATATAACCCCAGCGCTGTATACAGTAATATAACCCCCCAGCGCTGTATACAGTAATAACCCCCAGCCCTGTATACAGTAATATAACCCCCCAGTGCTGTATACAGTAATAACCCCCAGCGCTGTATACAGTAATATAACACCCAGCGCTGTATACAGTAATATAACCCCCAGCGCTGTATACAGTAATAACCCCCAGCCCTGTATACAGTAATATAACACCCAGCGCTGTATACAGTAATATAACCCCCCAGCGCTGTATACAGTAATAACCCCCAGCCCTGTATACAGTAATATAACCCCCCAGCGCTGTATACAGTAATAACCCCCAGCACTGTATACAGTAATATAACCGCCAGCGCTGTATACAGTAATATACCCCCCAGCGCTGTATACAGTAATAACCCCCAGCGCTGTATACAGTAATATAACCCCAGCACTGTATACAGTAATAACCCCCAGCCCTGTATACAGTAATATAACCCCCAGCGCTGTATACAGTAATATAACCCCCCAGCGCTGTATACAGTAATATAACCCCAGCACTGTATACAGTAATAACCCCCAGCGCTGTATACAGTAATATAACCCCCAGCACTGTATACAGTAATATAACCCCCCAGCGCTGTATACAGTAATAACCCCCAGCACTGTATACAGTAATAACTCCCAGCACTGTATACAGTAATATAACCCCCAGCACTGTATACAGTAATATAACCCCCAGCGCTGTATACAGTAATATAACCCCAGCACTGTATACAGTAATATAACCCCAGCACTGTATACAGTAATAACCCCCCAGCACTGTATACAGTAATATAACCCCCCAGCGCTGTATACAGTAATAACCCCCAGCACTGTATACAGTAATAACCCCCAGCGCTGTATACAGTAATATAACCCCCCAGCGCTGTATACAGTAATATAACCCCCAGCGCTGTATACAGTAATATAACCCCCAGCGCTGTATACAGTAATATAACCCCCAGCACTGTATACAGTAATAACCCCCAGCGCTGTATACAGTAATATAACCCCCAGCGCTGTATACAGTAATATAACCCCCCAGCGCTGTATACAGTAATATAACCCCCAGCACTGTATACAGTAATAAAAAACCCCAGCGCTGTATGCAGTAATATAACCTCCCCAGCGCTGTATATACAGTAATATAACCCCCCAGCACTGTATAGAGTAATAACCCACCAGCGCTGTATATAGCAATAACCCCCCAGCGCTGTATACAGAAATATATAACCCCCCAGCGCTTTATACAGTAATATAACCCCCAGGATCCAGACATGGTGCTGGAGCACTGTATACAGAAATAACTCCCGGTGTTGTATACAGCAATAACCCCCCAGCACTGTATAGAGTATTAACCCCCCAGCGCTGTATAGAGTAATATAACCCACAGCGCTGTATACAGTAATATAACCCACCAGCGCTGTATACAGTAATAACCCCCCAGCGCTGTATAGAGTAATAACCCCCCCCAGCGCTGTATACAGAAATATATAACCCCTCAGCGCTTCATACAGTAATAACCCCCAGCGCTGTATACAGAAATATATAATCCCTGGGCACTGTATACATGACAGATGTAGCTTCGACTCACGGGCCAGGCTTGGCTCATTTGCTCAATTAAATAAAACACCAACACACAAGATGGGTTTGAAAAGGCCACAGCCGTTTTATTTAACAGTCATTGTCCTGTAAAACCTGAAATAATAAACATAGATGCGTTAACAGAGACAATGACGTAACCAAAACCAACCTAGCTTGCCAAGTTATCCAGGTACCATACCACACACCAATTTTGGGAGGGGACATACCAGGATGCCCCAACCCGGACCTGAGGTTCCGAGCACCACTCCTTGCAAGGAACCTCCCACCGGTTATGACCACCAATGATCATACCACCACATTAACCCCTTGGATACCTGGCAAGCTACCGCCCACGACTGTGACTAATGCAGCAACACCATACCAGACACCAATTTGGGAGGGGACATACCAGGATGCCCCAACCCGGCCCCGAGGTTCCGAGCACCACTCCTTGCAAGGAACCTCCCACTGGTTATGACCACCAAGGATCATACCACCACATTAACCCCTTGGATACCTGGCAAGCTACCGCCCACAACTGTGACTAATGCAGCAACACCATACCACACACCAATTTGGGAGGGGACATACCAGGATGCCCCAACCAGGACCCGAGGTTCCGAGCACCACTCCTTGCAAGGAACCTCCCACCGGTTATGACCACCAAGGATCATACCACATTAACCCCTTAGATACCTGGCAAGCTACCGCCCACAACTGTGACTAATGCAGCAACACTACTCCACAAACTCAACCACATAAGAGGAGGGAGGGTGGGACAAACACCACCAGGTAAGGTTAAACAAAATGGATCCTTACCCCTGTGATCACCAAACTTAAATATCCTCCTACCAAAACTCCTCCCCTAAAATCCACAATTCCTGCCTTAGCCTAGCCCTGCTCAGCACTCTGTCAGGGCCCACTCTAGTCCATTCTGGCCCCCGTGGGCTTCAGTATATACTCGTTTTATTTCGTTTTGCTCCAATAAACTCCCTTTATCTGCAGACCTGGAGCCGCCGTTGCTGTCAGTCATGTGATATTTTGGGTGACTTTCCTGCTCAAACACCACACTGAGCTGATGCTTTATGGCAATACTAATGAAGTCCGTTCCTCCATAGACTTTCATTAGTCAGAGAGGGTGATTAAGACTGAGCCACTCTATTGTTCCCACAGACAGTATGATAAGCAGTCGGGGTGTTTAGTAGATCGGGGTTCAGATAACAGATCAAGAATCATAGAAACGGCTAATATGCAGCTGCCTGAAAACTTTATATTATGGGGCAAAAAACTAGAACTGGTTTAAAGAACAAAACAGTCCAACAATAAAAAAAATATTTTCAATTCTATATCAGTAATCAAAAAGATGATGGGCGTTCCCCTTAATGTTTTCGCTTCAACGTTTTCACTGTAAATAAAATTATAAATATTATCATAACGGATCGAGGCGACAGTAACGTTGAATGATACGATCACACAGATGATGCAATTAACACCATAATGTCCCGATTTTTCGGTTCATCATTGTTTGTTGCACGGCATCCACGCCGTAATTTAATAAATTTGTTACATAGGCTGGTAATATAATCTGTAAAAAACCTTACTTCATTATAAACTCCGCCGGCAGAGCGTCGTGCCGGCAAAAAGCCACAGGGATATTCGAGCGGATTAAACGCGCAAGTTCTTTTTCCCCTATGGGTACCGGGCTAAAGGCAGCCGCACTTATGCTGGTATCCACCTCCCCGCTGACAAATCCCATTATGATTCAGCGTTGTGTCGGGTCGAATCAGTCACAACGCGTTACATCCGTCAGGTAATACAATCTGACTGATCCGTCCTGACAAGACACGTCGCCCGCTGGTGCATCAGACCAATTGTTTTTTTTGTTGTTGTTTTTTTTTTTGGGGGGGTCATTTTTTTCAAGATCAACATTTAATAGATCTAAAAATCTGTAAAACTGAACGGAATTTGCGCATAATCCGCGTTCTCAGTAAAAGAACCCCCCCATTACAAAAAAATATCGTTTTCGGAAAATCAGCATTGTTTTCGGCGCAGTTTTTACAATTATTTATTTATTTCGGATAAAGGATCGGCCCGTGGCAGATTTGGAATCCGGTCGCAGGTAACTATAGAGTAACTAAACAGCACCCCTTAGAGCCATTTCCAGTCCTAAAGTTACTTAGATCGTCTCCGATGCCCCCCATTGGACAGTTGGTCCTAAGGGCCCCATATGGATAACCTGTATGAAACATGGTATCTATCACTTTATTTCTTAGTCTTGTCACAAAGGTGCCAAAACATATATGCGGCCCCCCCACCAGACATCCCTACAGCCACGGGTTTCTACACCCATATGTAAAGAAACATAGATTCGGCCGGCAGATCGGCCCCATTCGGCCCCCGTCTAGTCTCCCATTTCTCCTGCTGTAAAGACTCAAACCTTAGCCAGTCGTTGGTCTCGTTTTACAGAGTCATGTGTCTATCCCATGCATGTTTTTATATTTGGGTGACCACACGTTCCGGATTACCTCAATCCAGGATAATGCCTTGTCCCGGAATGAGAAGTCTGAGTGAAGCAGATCCCAGCCAATCAGGAGAGACTTTTCAACTCTCCTGATTGCCTGAGAGTTCAGAAGCCTCTCCTGATAGGCTGAGTCCCTCCTTCACGCCAAGCTCAGTGTAAGCTGCGGCCAGCGCCAGGTATGTGTGTCTGACTCTGTGTGTATGTGACTGCGTTTGTTTGTTTGTCATTGTGTATGTCTGTTTGTTGGACTGTGTGTGTAATGTCTGGTAATAGAGGAGTTAATTCTCTGAATCTGCTCATGCCTGGTATTAGAGGGGTTAACACTCTGAATCTAACCATGTTTAAAATGATTATATGTATATTATTAAATCTGAAATCACCATGGTTTCCAAGGCTTCCTAATAATTAATATATAATAGTATATGTGAATCAGTGTGTATGTGAGATATATATGTATATAATATAAAATGTATTTTATGCGTATGTGAATCAGTATGCAAATCAGTATATATATATATATATATATATATATATATATATATATATATATATATATATATATATATACGCCTGTATGTTTAATCTCATCCGCTTCATAGTGTGTCCTTGGCAAAAATAAAATGTGGCCACCCTAGGTTACATTCCTGTTTAAAATTCTGAACAAATGGAAATATATGTTTACACATTTCTAAATACATTGGGCTACAAGTGATTTCTTCCATGCATTCAATTTGTACTGAAAAGCGAAAGCTTCAGCTAAAACAAAGGGTGGTAGATAAGTAGAACAGCCTCCCAGCAGAGGTGGTAGAGGCTAATACAGGGAGGGTATATAAGTATGCATGGGATAGACATACGGCTCCTGAATCTAAGACGAGACCAACGACTGATTAAGGTTTGAGTCTTTACTGCTGGAGAAACCGAGAATGAGCTCCACATGATAATTTCATTCTGTAATTTTTTTTGGATAGTGGTTTTTAGATCCTGGCTGTGAATATATTTTTATTCTTCCGGGGGATTGTATATTATGTGGACACGCTTGCTGACAGCGGTAGAATTTAGGTCCAGTAACGCGATTAAGATTCCGATTGCTCCTCCGGAACGTCTTTCTCTCCCTCCTGGACGTCTTTTCACTCACTCTGCTTGTGGATCTTTTGGATATTCAGGCAACTGGGAGCCGCGTCTTACAGAAGCCACTTCACAGGAACAAACACAAAGGCTTTCTTTTGCTCGTAGCCTGCCTCACAGAACCCATGGCTTTGAATAGTTCCTAGCCTGCAGTACTCGGGGTTTAAAATTCTAGATATAAGGAGGGCGCGCACGCTATGCCTATTTCATTCTATTCTGCATTATTAATTACAGACAACGGAACGCTTACTTATTCTTGACAAAAATAGAATGTTGTTTTCGACACAGAAGCAAATAAAGATGCAATTGTCTGAGCTTGCGGTGAGATAGCCGTCCGACTAATGAGATTTGACACGTTGAATATATTTTTCCTTCCCGTACACCGGAATTTCTGCCACTTCCGATACAGTAAAAAGTCAATCTTCTTGTATGGAAATCTTGAATAAAATCGAATATTTTTCGTTGTGTTTTTCTCCGGCACTTGCGCGCGTCTCTTCATTAACGTAACTTGCCTTCTTACAAGTGTTTATCCGTGTAGAACATGAAACCTAGAAAAGTATGTTTCTGAGACGAGATCGTCTGAGAGAAAGGAAGACTTAACAGCTTGTAAGTTTCCACTTGGGAGCATCATACACGTTCTTACACTCAGAAAAAAACCTCAAAATATTAATTTTATCGCCCAAAAATGAAGGTTGTCAACAGGCCCACACTGGCCATCTGGCACACTGGGCAAATGCCGCTCCATATGCATCCGATCAGCAGCTCCACCATCCGCTGGCCTTAAAGTGGTAGGGCTGCCTTATCGTCCTCAGTCCGGCCTTGGTGATCAAGACCAAAAAATAGCATAAGAGAACCAACAACGCATGTTTCGTCTTTTTTCTTGCATTCCATCATAAAAAGGCAATTACTGGAGCACAATAAGCAAAGGGTTAATGTCTGGAATTCCCTTATACTCTTAGGAGATGCCCCTAAAACTAAAACCCAAAAATTGGGATTTTATGATGACTGACCTTATTGTAACATCAACGCACCATGATACTTTTTTTTTTTAATGAAGATAAAAAGTATGTTAATTTTAGATCCCTCCGCTGAACAACATGGCTTTTTAAATCAATTTGATTCCTCTGGCATTTAAAGAGTCAATAGGAAAGTAAATCAAGTTTATAACTTTATTATAATGAGATTAATAACGTTTTATTATATTGCCATATTTCCATTACATCAGAGTGACATAACGTTTGCAAATGGAATGTTCTAAATTGCATGTGGCATTCAAGTGGTTAATAGGAAAGCATGCCATGTTTGTGATGCCATTCTCTGGTGTCCAAAAGGTTAAAATATAGAAAACTCAGCCTTCACAAAAATTATGAATATATATATATTTTAAATGTCCTAAGTTAAATGCCTCGTGCTTGGCTCCGGTGCTGAAAGGGTGAATCCCTATAGATCATCTAATCTCAAAATAAATTAGTTTATTAGTTTAATAAATTTTTATTAAAATGTCCACATCTTTAAAATAAATAAATTATTTGTGAAGCGTTATTTACATCCTGAACCAAACCCCTTCCTTTTCTTACGAAGGGTTAATGGAAAAATTCAACATTCGTGTAATTAATGACGGTAATTCCCTTAACACCTGCGACTTAACGATTATAGGTAGCAAATTAACGGTGATCCTCCGCCCCCAAACCGCAGCCATCTCTACTGGTGACTCTGTCACCTCGCAATATTTAAACAATTTAACTTCACGGCGGAGTTAAGGCGGCGGTAAAAATTAGTGGCAGGCGTTGTAAAATGAGGTCATCCATATGCTAATCAGCTCATTATGGGGAAGCAGAAGCTCATTAAGAATAAGATTCATTTCTCCTCACCTGTTTATCATTATAGATTTCGAACCGTCGGAACTGGCTTAATCATGTCAGTTATTGTTGTCCTTTGGAAATCCATTATTCTTTGAAATGCATCATAAATACATGATTTTTAAGGTTGTTAAGAACGAATTTGCCCATCTGTCTGTTTTGTGCCGGGGATTGTATTATTTACCCTATGCATTCCTGAGCTTTAGTATTTAATTAACCTCAACCAGGTTCTACGAAACCCCAAGCATTTTTTTATACCAGAGTATTTCCCGATACGAGGCCTGATATAAGGTAAAGAGGCTCTTCTGGTGATTATAAAATGCATTGTACGGGGTACCGTACGCAGAAATTCATTAGTTTTAAGTTATTTTCACTGTTCTCCCTCATGCCACCCAAATTATGCATCTGGCGGACCTCTTATGTGTTCTACCTGGTAGAGGAGGGATAAGGGAGGTTTACATGTTTTATTAATTTATGTTAATATAATTACTAGTTCTCCATCCCAAAGAGCAGTGCTGGACGGAGGGATGCACAGGATGCCTCTGCAAATGTGTTTTTAACCTCTCACAGGGGACATAGAGACCCTGAAAGACTTTTTAAGATAAGGTGGAGATAAGGTGGGATCTATGCCACCTAAAGATTAGTATTAGAAATGTTAGTCTTTCCTTCATGTTTTTCATGTTTTTTTTTTTGTTTTTTTTTCTGTTCATTCAACTCGCATGTCCTTATCTGAAACTTGAAAATGTAAAATGCCATAAACTTTAGAGTGTTAGCATCCCAACCATCCACTTGACTTTTTGGTGAATACATTTGCTTTAAAAGTTATGAAGTCAGTCGAGTTACATTGACCTTTTAGTAAATGGACTGGTCCATTGTTCACCTTGTTGCCTTGTTATGAGAAGATTTACCAAAAACTGCCGGGTGCAGTGGTGTATTGTGGCCTAGGCCGAGTAGGACCAGACCTAGGGAGACCAAAATGCAGCAGCCCCTCTACTGCATGATAAGAAGCCTAATCGCCCCAATGGGCAACCAGGCTCCCTGGAACGCCATTAATCAATAGGCTGGTTAAAAGAGGGATCACTGATCTCCTAACCATCCCTTTAATACTATAGAGGGCTGTGCTGAGTCGGTACGGTCTCTATAGCTTCTTTCTTCACCATGCTTCCTTCAAAAAGAAGAGTAACAGGATATGATGTCATATCCAGAAGCCCACTAGGAAAGACAGCGAAGGGGGAAGCAGGCTTTTCTGCCCTGGGTTAGGCCTCCGACAGAGCCAAAGGTTAATATGACACTGGCTGAGAGGCTTTGGGAACCAGTTATTTGTATCCATATTACTGCTCCTTCAAAACATTTTTCTCTCAGAATACTGAAAACTATCCATATACTGATAGCTATTGTTCACTCAAAAAAGTGTTCCTTTCACAAAATATTCCCTTTTTCAGTAGACGTTGTTAAAATACTGCAGAAGTTCTGCGAGTCACAATGTAACACGTCTTGTTTACAATGAAAACACATTAAGCCGTAGACCTGGATTAGGAGCTACAAGCTCGCTAATACCCAGCAAAGAATTGTAATTACTGATTATATCACCCACGCTAATTTGTCATCTCCATTATCTCCTTAATAAAGTGATAACCAAAATACCGTCACGTGTCCAAAATGTGAGAACACCAAAACGATCTCATTACCTTTCAAAATGTTCTGAATTTAGCGTTTTTTTGTTTGTTTATTTATTAAATCACACAGCATTCGACAGGGACGAACTGAAGATTTCTAAGTGTATCTGGCACTTTAAGGCCAGCAGCTTCTGCATATAATTTGGATTCTACTTAGATATGCCCAGTTATGTTTTTATGTTTTTTATGTTTTTATGCTCTTGGCTTCACACTATGGGACCAGAACTCCCCCTGTAATGGCAGTATCTGTAAGTATTTTGGTTGTTGGCCCATCCGACTTTTGTTTGGTGGGACAGATGGCTAGTATTGACCTGGAATTGGGAATATCTGTCTTTGGCCTCCTTTCTTTCATTTTAAAAATATCTTTTTTTTTCATTTTTCTTTTCAGTAGAAACCCCTTTACTTTCATCAAACTGACTTAATCCTCCAGTAAACCAGGCTGAGGTTGTAGGTGTCATTTTAAGCTATTTTATTACCTCGATATGACTGTGGCCTTTGGGGTTAATACTACTTTTATTACCTTCTGGTGGACTAATTTTAATGCATGTTTTAGTAACCCCTGCAAAAAACCCAGACATAGTAAAATGGAAAATCGTGAGATTTGTGTCAAACAAATGTTCCGTTTCCAATCTTCTTGGCAGCAAAATAATTCTTACTCACCTTTCTTGTAACATTTTGTAAGCTTTTTACTTAAATTGTGGCTGTTCTTTAGCTGTCTGTCCCAAATTTTTTATTGTACTAAATGATTCTTTGCCAATAATCCTGATTTGATAGACAGTCCAACCTTAGAAAAAATACTTTTAAAAGATATTTGATGTGGAGTTGCATTCTCCACATTAAAACATTATTGATAATAACCGGGGCCAGTTTGGGGATGACTAAGTGGCCCCCCACTTCACTAATCAACATGTCTCACAGTGCCAGCTTCCCCCAAAACAGCTTGCGAGTGCCACCTTTGCCTCCAAACAGTGTATCAGTGTCATCTTAGCCCCCAAACAGCTTGTGAGTACCACCTTTGCCTCCATTGTATCAGTGCCATCTAAGCCTGTCTGTGTGATATTTGTCCCTAAACAGCTTGCCTGTGCCATCTTTGTCCCCAAACAACTTACCAGTACCCCCAAACCGCTTGTCTGGGCCATCTTTGTCCCCAAACACCCTCCCTGTGCCCCTGCCCACACCACTGCAAACTGGATCAGTCACTCCTTAACCCTTTCTCTCACTTCCAACTTGGACTAATGCTTTTTTGAGAGTTTTAAAGCGCCCGCTCCTGGTCTCCGTGCCACTAGCTTCAGGTATGACCTGCACCTAGCCACTTTAATGCCCAGGCCCCCTAGAGTGGCAGAACCAGTTGCAATTGCATGGCATGTGCCAGATGGAAAGTCAAGATCTGATGCTGACTAATGTTTGGGTGACTCGCCTGGAGGGTTAACAAAGAACACCCTTTGCCCTTTTACAGGCAATTGTTGCATTTCAGCATTTAAAGGTGGTAAACCTTAAAATGTATGATTAGGAGATGGTAACGTTGGCAGATTACCAAAGGTGTCATATCCCATTTCTTATGCTATGATGGTCATGATGATGTGGTTGTCATATACATGTACAGGATGGCGCACGGAATCCTATTGTTTGCTCTAAATGAAACGCTGTCACTTTCCCTCAGTTCCAGAGGAAAATTTGCCAGGATGTAAGTGTTGTAGTCTCCGTGAGTAATTTTTTTTCATAGCCAGAGGACTCCATTAATGTGATTTTGTAATGTGTTTACCTCATCCAATTTATATCCATCATCCATTGAATTGTAAGATAATCAATAAAAAGCCTCCAGCATAAGAGCTTCGAAAATCAGGTGAACAGATGGAAAAAAATATATAAAAAATGCTGCATTTTGGGAACTATCAATAAAAAGTTAAGTACAGGACATAATTCAATATATTCTAATTTGGTGGGACGCTACTGATTGGTCTGGAGGAAAAAAAAACATATCTCTCATGGCCATCGTCTAACTTCCAGATAACAAGCATTGATGTTTTTGACAAGGGTAGATTTTGATGGACAAGTAGACATCTGTTTTTTCATTAATTTCTTCCTCTTACTGAAAAATAATAGGTTTTTGCAAAAAAAAAAGGATGAAATACAGCGCGATGATAAAACACAAAAATGGTTTTGTTATTGTCTGTTAAATCCATTGGGTAGAATTTTTTTTTTTCAAAGTGTAAGAAGATATTAAAGGAACATTGACTTTTTATTCCACGATAAAAATGCTGATTGATACAGACCTCCTTAAATTTTTAAGGATTGTCTACTTAAGACCATCTACAGTCCTGGTTTATTGTTACGTCTCAATATTCCTGTGCCTTTCCTCAGTAAAGTGTATTGGATATCTACTCTTCTAGGTGATCTAGAACCCTGATATTTACATTTAAATTCTAAAATGTGTTATTATTTCAAAAAAATATGCACAAAAAAAATAAATTTAGTTTTTTCCTCGGCTGTTTTTTTTTAATAAAATGTCTATGTGTTAATAAATAAATAAGAATCATTTACAATAAACATGCGCAACACGGAATTCATTTCCTAAAGGAAAAAACGGCATAGACTCAACATAAGGGTATCTGTTCCTTCAGCAACCTCCCCAGGACCTAATGCATGCGTTTCCTTAACGATACCCAATGGTGAGCTTTTTGGGGGGATTTGGGGGGACTTTCAAATTTGTCTGGGAGCTTTTGGATAATTATTATTATTTATAATAATTTAATAATTTATAATACTTTGAATTCCATCTATTGTATAAAAAAGCCATGAATTGTAAACAATCACTATTAAACAGGTTTAAATATTTTAATACAAATAGCTTATAAAATATACAAGTTTTCTTTTACACTACATTCATTGACTTTTATTATTAATTTTTTTTAGCTCATTGAATGAAAGGCAATAAGGAATGTGTGTGAATGAAGACAGGGTCCCCAAGTAATTGTGGAGTCTCTGAATGAAATATGGCTTCATCAGGGCCTTGGGTTTGTGTCCTCTATATCTTGGTGGGGGAGGAGTAATTTTTGGCCACACCCACACCCTACCCAGGTTTTGCCCACTCCTCGTCTCAGTTCTTCAAACCCTTATTCGAGCTAGCCCTGCCTCTGTGCACATTGAGCCCTGCCCCATTATCACGACCACACCCCTTTTATTGTCCCTTATAAGCACCAGGACAGGGAGAGCTTCCAGCAGCCATCTCTCGAACGTTCTGAGGTGTGCTAGCTCGGCTCCACCTGTGTGTATACACTTGTTCTAGAATGAAGCCCCTATTCACTTATCTCTGGAAAATATAGGTTAACAGTTAACTCCATGTGCTACTTTTGTGTCCGTTAAATGGGCTTGCGTTTGATATATTCCACCATTGTTCGAAAAAAATGTATCAGCGAAGATCTGTGTAATTTAACTTAGTTTCATCCACAAATCCTCAGTTCCTTATGCAGAGAGAGAGCATATATGTTACTCAACTCAAATTCCTAACAATCATTTCTTCTCGGCTAGGGGCTTCTTTTTCTCCTGCTGTATTATCTTCTTAAATCTATGCATTGCTGGAAATAAAGAACAAACATAACTCATCCAGGCTTATTACAATGTAACTGATTATTCCAAGCTCCCCGAGAAATACTCTTTTTAAATAGGTTACACATAAAGCCATGAAATACTGTGAGAATTACCGTCCTCCTTGACTCCCACGTTGGCCATTGCGGTCTACGAAAAAAGCGGATGAGACAATAGATGGAGGTTTTCGAATAAGCGCAAGGCCGTATGCGACATCATAATCAGATTACTTCTAAACAGATACATTCTCCCGACGATACACGGGCCCGGGAAAATGCCTTGAAAATTGCATGTCAGCTTGACAAATCTGTCAATTTGCTTATTGTTCTGGGCATGACACACAGGTAATAAGATGGGAAATCCTTATCTTCCAGAGGCTCGTCTGCGCAAACACGAGGCACCTGCTAGTCATTTGCATATTTTATGGGGCTCGCTACTGATTTGGATGAAGCACCCCCCCCAACCCTAACCTGCTTCGGTATATGAAGAGAAAATACATTATTCTGACATTGGAAATTGTCTCATCAACAGAAAACCTTTGGCCCATCAATAACAATTAATTGCGGTAGAATAACGCTGGGCTGTCATGTCTTCTGCGTGCCTATTATTCTTTGCTTCTGATGCGGTGCAATAATGTTTATATATATATATATATATATATATATATATATATAAAAAGCATATATGCAGATATATTGGGGGTTCGCTTCAATGGTCGATGCAATTAAACAGAATCGTGGTCTTTTTAAGGGTCCAATGTCAAGTCGGAAGCAACATCATAATGTTACACAAAGAGCCAGACTGATGATGACTAGGCGATCCTGGCACTTTAAGGCCAGCGGCCACCAAATGATGTCAGCGGCTGTATATGTGCAGTTTCCATAGTTACGCAGCACCTGGCTACGGATATCTAGCTGGTGGCCACACACTGCAGCACCTGATCTTTCATTGGCGCAAGTAAGTATGGGACATTATTAGCATAACTGGGAACCATATTGCTTCGGCTACCCAGATCCCCCCCCCATTTCAGAATGCAAGCAGGAAGTCCCGCTGATGTCAGCGAGCGTTACCGATGATGTCGTCCTTGTTAAGGAGGAAATGGGCAGGGAATGGGGTGTCAGAACTCTGTTTTCTGGTGGCGACCCTGAGACCCAAGGAAGCGGTGCTTCTCCCGGAGACTCTGGGCAAAACCTAGAGCGTTCCCAGGTATGATTTTCAGCCAGCGGCCCACCATGTATTTGCCCGGTGAGCCAAATGACCAGTTCGGTGTGCTATTGGCCCTCTCGACTCAATGTCACATGATATTTAGTGAGCCGAGACGCAAATTTCTCTACCAAATGAAGATGAGTGACTTTGAGCTGTTCACGAGGCAGTTGGTGTCGTATGACGAGGCTGTCTGCGAATGCAGAACACACGCCACGTATTTTGTTTGTTTCTGCGCAGATAAATTGTGTATACCTTTCCAGCGCATTGTACGGAGCAGACAGACATCCTCGACTGCGGATGATTCATTTACTCCGGGACCCGAAGCTTGGTTTAAACGCTTAGGCAAGATGACACGCATACCTAATGAGGATATATTTCACCGTATACATCAATGATATGCTTGATGTTTTTAATTACTAAATGCATGCAAGGAAAGCATTTTGCACAGATCTAAAAATCCCTTGCGTTATTTTTTTTTAATCTGTTAGCGGGCCTATATTTACCGATTAAAGAGAATATCACCCCAAAAAAACTATAAAAAAAATTATTTTAAAGCGACCCTTCGAATTTATAACATTGGTTTGGAATCGAAATAGTTAAAATCTATTTATAAAGTGCAAATAGGTTAAAACATAATGTCTAGACTGTATTTTAGGTCCTACAAGCCATTGTTTTATTAACCACCTAGTGTTCTAGAAAATGAATTTATAGAACCATCACCTCTTTTTTTTTTTTTTTTGGACATTTTTGGACCACGACTCTCAGCATCCACAGCCGGAGACTGGCTGCGTACATTAGGATTTGGAGCCGAATAGCGGAATAAATTATCGTTATCAAAATAGCATTGCAAATATCCTTTATAAATAAAGAAATAACTAGAATAACATGTCAGTAGGTCTTTTCTCCGAGGCCGCAGTCTGGCTCGTGGAAAATGAAGGGCTGCGTTAGGGGTCTCTGTCTACTCGCTACGGACTACGAGACTGATTGTGGCAGAAGAGAAAGTCGAGGACTTTTCTGCACTCCTCTGATCCAACGAGGCATGAGATCCCCTATAAGAACTCCGACTTAATTAAATAGTCTCGAGTCTTCACGTCGGACTGCTCTTATGGGATGTTCTGAGAACATTCTGTTTTTTACTGACGCCAAAGCAGCTCTCTTTATTAGAACAACTATCTCATGGTGCCATAATTGACTAGCCATAAGGGGGCTTTTAAAGGAGGGGGGGGAAAAATCCATTGTGCATTAACAAACATTACCTACACATGGCTCCAGATTTGCATTATTATCTGCACATGCAACAGCGGTCCTGGAGGATGCATTA
This sequence comes from Spea bombifrons, assembly GCF_027358695.1. Taxonomy (NCBI): domain Eukaryota; kingdom Metazoa; phylum Chordata; class Amphibia; order Anura; family Pelobatidae; genus Spea; species Spea bombifrons. The sequence goes on from NC_071096.1 coordinate 4,616,934, forward strand.
ATTAAACGTTCTCCGACCAAACTCATTATTTTATTTTTTTCTCAAGCTATTGATTTTCTGTCTCGGAGAGCTCTTGGAATGGACTGAATTGGAAAGATACAGCATCACTTGTTACACCCTATAACTGGAGTATTACTGCATCTAGGGCCTTAGGTTGAAAACACCTGAAATATTTTATATTTAATGTCTGAAACAGTCAATGGGAGAATGACATAGAACTTGCCGGCAGATCGGCCCCATTCGGCCCCCGTCTAGTCGCCCGTTTCTCCTGCTGTAAAGACTCAAACCTTAATCAGTCATTGGTCTCGTCTTAGATTCAGGAGCCGTATGTCTATCCCATGCATGTTTAAATGTCCTCACTGTATTAGCCTCTACCATTGCTGTCATGTCCGGAGAACGGGTATTCAAGAAATAAACCATTCATAATCCAACACATTCGTTCTTCTAAGGTTGTCGTGTATTCAGCATATTGATTTACTAATCACCCTTTGATTTTATTAATGTTTATTCCGTGACATTTTGCATACAGAACGCTATCTCATTTGTCAAGTATGTCATTAAAACAAAAATAAGTATGACAGGACTATTTCTTCAGTGCACGGAATATATATATCAAATGTCAAACAAAGGCAAAATCTTAACAATGTATCGTGAATATGAAAATGAATTAGCAGAAATTCAAGTTGAATGGCTTAAGGGTGGTAATGGTGAAACTGAAATGAGAAGACAAGACCTCTGAGGTCCCGAGAGCTTGTGGAACTTGATATATTTTGCTACCTTCATGTGATAAAATGTATCAACTTCAACTAAAGATTCCAGTTCCTCAGATTATGGAAAAAAATGGCATTGGAAGAAAATGTGGCTCAATTACTAATCGCAATTTGTGGTCAAAAATCCCACCAATAAAGGCAAAGAACTTGTTTAGACCAAGGAAGACAATTCTAAAAACTTGCTAAGATCTAGTGTTCCTACAAGTTTCAGTGGACTTTATGGACCTCAGGTAGCTATCCTGAAATGTTTTTGGTAGTTAGTGGTAGTAATTCCGGTCGCCGGTCCTAAACCACCGGCCCAAGCCCAAGGTGGTATCTCTGAACTTAACCAGTGCTGATAAGAAACGTTCTACGGCTGCCACTACAAAGAAACCTAAGAGTTAAAGGAAAGAGGAGAAATTGCAGACAAGAGTTGCCCCCAGTGACCTGGAGAAAGAGGGTAAGTTCCCGAGTGCAGACGGCATCGAGCCACTTCAATTTGATGACCCACGATGACTAAGACATTCTGAGTGATTAATTTATATCAATAGAGGCAAACAATGTGAATTTATTCCATACATAACCCAAAACTAATTCTAACATGATTGTTACAAGGAGACGTTCTGTGTTCGTCTGCTCGGTCTTCGCTGAAGACAGCATAACCACAATAGAAGGAACTACATATCTCAGAAAAATATAATTACAACTGAGAACATTGCTTGTTTATTTTGTACAAAACGAGAATGCTGGGAAGAGAATATATATTGTATCCAGTAGCGTACCTAGCGGGGGGCGGGGGGGGCGGTCCGCACCGGGTGCCGCTCATCAGGGGGGTGCCAACTTGCCGGCACCCGGCACCCCTCCAGAGACGGACAGTAATGTCCGCCGCTGGAGGAGCAGGCTCGCAAGAGAGCGGTATCGGAGGTCTTTAACAGACCTCCGGCTCCCTTGAGTGATTTTAAGCCGGTTCTCTTGAACCGGCTTAAAATCACTCAAGGGAGCCGGAGGTCTGTTAAAGACCTCCGATACTGCTCCCTTGCGATCCGCGCGTCAACTGCTGCTGTGCAGAGGGCACTGTGGGCGCGGCTTCAGTGCCGCCGGAATCTGACAACAAACCCCGGCGGCACTGAAGCCGCGCCCACAGTGCCCTCTGACCCGGAAGAAGACATAAGAAGAGGAGCGAAGAGGAAGACTGCTGTAAGAAGAAAAGAGGTAGAAAAGAAGGTAGGAAATCATTCATTAAGACTGTGGAATCTGTGGATTGGTATATGTGTGGATTGGTATATGTGTGGATTAGTATGTGTGGAATGTGTGGATTGGTATATGTGTGGATTGGTATGTGTGGAATCTGTGGATTGGTATGTGTGGATTGGTATGTGTGGAATCTGTGGATTGGTATGTGTGGAATCTGTGGATTGGTATGTGTGGATTGGTATGTGTGGAATCTGTGGATTGGTATGTGTGGAATCTGTGGATTGGTATGTGTGGAATCTGTGGATTGGTAAGTGTTGATTGGTAAATGTGTGAGAGTGATGGGTGTTATGCTGTACCATTTCCAATGTCTTTTTCATTATAATTATGCTCTAAAGTACATCATAACTCCCATCACTCTATACTGTTCCGTACAGTGGCAGAGCTGGGAGACAGAGGCCTTGCACCCCCACCGCAGGGTGCTGGTCAGGTTCTATGTGGGCAATGTGGACGCTGGCTTTGGGGTGTGCAATCTGTGATCTATGCCTGTAATTTAGGGTGTTTTATCTATAACTTTAATGCTGAGTTTTTTATGTGAATTCCAATTGATCAATACCTGCAAAGCTGGGTTTGTGTGTTAATGTGTTGGTCTGTATCTGCTATGCTATGTTTCTATACATTATTTATGTTTACCAGCAAATACAGGATTTGTATGTCTTATTCAGTTGATCAATACCTGGGGTGCTGTTTCCATGTGTTGTTTATTTGATCTATACCTTCAGTGCTGAGTGATTTCCAGTTGATCTATACCTGCAATGCTGGGTTTGTGTGTTCTGTTGATTTATACCTGCAATGCTATGTTTCCATACATTATTTATGTATACCTGTAAATACAGGATATTTATGTCTTATTCAGTTGCACGTGCGGTTTCCATGTGTTGTTTATTTGATCTATACCTGAACTACAGGGAGTAATTAAAAGAGAGTTGTGGTTTAGTGACGTAGGGGGCAAATGGACTTTGGGGATGATTACGGGGAGAGGACCTCCCAATGTCACGGTGCAGTCAGAAGAAGGGAAGGCTGTACTGACTCTCACAGTCTTCCCCTGATCTGCAGTTGAGGGCAGTACAGCATAATCCCTATCACTATACATCGATCTAGACATTTACAATAATGCAGCATAACCCCTACCACTATATACTAAGCCAGACACTGAAGTGGTAGGCCTACACCACATCAATGGCTTTGTATATAGTGATATGGGTTACGCTGCATTATTGTAAATGTCAGGCTCAATGTATAGTGATATGGATTACGCTGCCCCACTGTCAATGTGTGCTCAGTATAAAGTGATAGGTGTTATCCTGTATCACCGGCAATGTGGGCCTCAGTATATATTAACAGTTATGTTGTACCACCGTCAGCTTGTGCCTCAGTATATAATGGAAACAGTTATGTTGTACTACTGTCAGCGCGTGTCTCAGTATATAATGATAGCAGTTGTGCTGCACAACTGTCAATGTCTGCCTCAGTGTATAATGATAGTTATGTTGTACTACTATAAGTGTCTAGCTCAGTATATAAAGATAGCGGTTATGCTGTACCACCATCAATGTCTGGCTCAGTTATAGTGATAGGTGTTATGCTTTTCCACTGTAGTATCTGGCTCAGTGTATAGTGATAGGAGTTATGCTGTTTCACTGTAATGTTTGCCTCAATATATAATGAAATTACTTAAGCTGCACCACCGTCAATGTCTGTCTCAGTATAGAGTGATAGGCATTATGCTGTACCACCGTCACTGCCTGGCTCAGTATATAGTGATAGGTGTCATGCTATACCACAGTCAGTGTCTGGTTCATATGGTGTATATATAATCATGAGTCGACATGGCAACACCACTATATATGCAAATGCTTAAATGAAAAGAGAACAATGTTATGGTGACTCCTGATTATAATATCAGAATTTTTTTTAGTTTATAGTGTCCTTAGCTGCTTAGCCAGTACTTAATTTGTAATGTTTGTCACTCATTTGTTAGGTCTTCTTAGAAACTTGTTGTGTTTGTTGTTTTTTTGGGGGGTTATTAAAGAAAGCACTATTATATGTTCAGTAAATGTTATTTAAACATATTTATTTTACTTATAAATTATTAATTTATTTTTTCAGATTTCTTGTTGTTTACAGTTGACATACAGTTTACAAATTGGTGCAATAAATATTCTTGCCAACATAATTTTGTAGATGTCTTTACATTTGGGGGGGGGGTGCCACTTACAGGATCCGCCCCGGGTGCCAAATACTCTAGGTACGCCCCTGATTGTATCTGCATATTTCTGTTCTGTACAATACAAAAAAAAACAAAAAAAAAACTCTCTAACGCTCAACATCCGTGAGTCGCCCTAACCCAGGACAAAAAAAAAAAAAAAAAAAACATTTTATTTCTGAAATAAGAAAATTAAAAATAAAAATTAATATTCATAACATTAAGAAAGGATGAGGTCCGGTTTTCTCTAGCAGGAAGCTAAAATAAGCTTTAGATGTGTCTGAATCTTTGTTTCTTCCAAACCCTTTTGTTAATTAAATGTTGTTGTTGTTGTTGGTTTTTTTTTTTTTTTTTTTTTTTCTTCCACAGCCAAAGTTTTATCCACGAGTCCGGCCAGGGCCGAGCTGGTCTTCTCTTATCGATCCGCGTTAAAGCTCTGCAAGAGCAGCTGAGACTACTTGACTATGTCTTTGTCAATTTTTAATTATCTTGTTTCTCATTTATTGAACCCGCACACATTATACAAGTTTCTTTTTTAGGGAAAAAACAGGTTTTTCGTTTGCCATGTTAATGTGTATGGGAAACATAGTAAAGACTCATTCAATGTAGAGACTCAAACCTTAATCTCGTCTTAGATTCAGGAGCCGTATGTCTATCCCATGCATGTTTAATACCCTCACTGTATTACCCTCTACCACTTCTGCTGGGAAGCTGTTCCATTTTTCTGGCACATAAAAACTACCTCTATTAACCTCTTTCAATATTTATTTACGTCAATAATCGGAACTCTTTCGACAAATGTGATCATCTTGTTTATTTAATCGGCTTGAACGCCCCTTTTTCGGTTAGAATATTGCCTCGTGGTCCACATATGGCATTTTCCAAGATACAATTATGTGACACAGGTGGATTTGTAGCACAGAATTCTCGAGCTGCCAGCAGAATTGTTATTAAATTCACATCCCCTCGATGTTTATCCTGCATCGTGTCCCAAAAGGTAAGAGCCGAGAATGTCCCTCGCAGCACAAAAGCACCTGGTCCAGGAATATTACCGCGTCTTGTCTGAGAATGTGACAATCTGTCACGCAAGAGGAAACGCCACTGGCGTGAGTAGGGGCCGGCTGGAGAAATGAAAACACAAGTTATACCTCCCCGAGATATGTGCGAGGCGAACTGATCTATCCCAAAATATATTTCGGTGGCTGAAGCAGAAAGTAGCCTGTCTATCCGTACCGACCATCTAGACACAATGCTACAGAGTTACAATGTAAAGCTATCAAACATGATACATTTCATTACATGGAGCTCATTCCACCAACTGGACCATAAACCCTTTGAATTAGTTATTATCGGCACATATTTTCAAACAAAAAGTAATTACAAATAAATAACACCAGCCAGTTATATTTTTCATTAATTTATTATTTATCTTAAAATAAATTTAATTAGGAATGTATATCATAGAAAAAAAAAACCTATAGGCCGCTCTGGAAGTCTCAAGACCTCAACAGGTTTGGCAAAAACCACTTTATACAACAAGAAAATGCAAAGATGGTAAATGTATTTGAATAATGAATTAGCCTAGGCCAGCCTACATCACTGTATAGACTGAATAATTAAAATATATTTTTTTTTAAGTTTTTCTTACATTTAACCCATTCCTTTAACCCCTTAAGGACAATGGGCGGTCCCTAAACCCATTGAAAATAATGCATTTTGAGCCCGTACATGTACGGCCTTTGTCATTAAGGGCTTAAAGCACAATGTGTTAAAATATCATTAAATATGACTTCTTCCGTTTTAATACTTAAACTTTTCTTCTTTTTCACCTACGGATTGGGTTCCAAAACTATCTTCTCCTCTGAAGGACCTTGAATGGCTATGCCTTTGGTGGAGTTGTGATCTAGAACTATAAAATACACAAATACATTCATAAATGGAATTCAGTGACTTTAGATTATTATAACTACTTGAGATAAATGGTTTCCAGATTTAACCCCTTAAGGACAATCGGTTGTCCTTAAACCCATTAAAAACAATCCATTGTTAAAGGGGTTAATGATTGTTTCTGATTTGGATGTGACAGGACCTCTGAGTCTCAACCAGGGTTTAAGAGGACCTATTGATTGAGCGATTCAGAGCGTATGTACATAGGCATTCTATTTATTCCTATCTCTGGAAGCTGCAGCTGAGTCTCTACTCTATCTGCCCCCACATCGTGACAACATCGCAAATACTTCCAAACACTTACCTTTAAAAAAAAAAAAGCTTTTCTCAGATTCTCAGAAACTCCGAGCTCTCCCGGACTCAAATTGTCATGGAAACAGCAGCATCTTTTTTAAAATAAGAAAAGAAATAATAACGTGGGAATATTAAAGAAAGAGGAGTGCAAGCTAATATGTCGAGGAAGGAATGTCAGAATGTGTCTGCAATTAACTCTTTGCAGAGCACAATCCTTAGCAGTAAGGGGTGATAGATGAGTGTAAAAGCGGGGTGATTCTGGGGTTTAATAGGAAAAATAATCCACTATTCAATTTGGGTTTGTTTTTTTCTCTTGATAACTACTTGAGAGTATTCTTTTTCTTCCATAATTGCATCAGGTTAACTTTGAGCAACTTGGGCTGCAGTTTTCATATTTATTTATATAACAAAGTACTTTTTCTTCCTTACATCACATGGAGTGACTTTTAGAATTCTTCTAACTTGAATTGGGAATTACAGCTATCTATCTAGGAGTTGAACATCAACTTAAAACCTACATGTTGGTAATCCCTAGTTACTCAACAGGTAAAATTGACTAACGACTGTACGATCTCCCTACTTTCTTTTATTTATTTTTTAACATAAATGTTTGTCTAGCTTTGTCTTCTGATGACCTCAGTGAAAATTCTGCAATTACTGAAATGGTTCTGAGAAAAATACCTAATTCTCTACCAAGTTTAATGGTCATTGGTAGCTGCTCATTGTCCCAGCTCTATCTGCTCTTTCCGGCTATGACTTTCACCACTTTCTCCTTGACCTACTGTGTTCCACAAAGTTATCTTAGTTTACACCACACCTATCTAAGGGCGCCTTGTCTTCTTCCTTCTTTGGACAGGTCATCACATCCACGTTCTGATGTCGTTCCTTGGCTATGACATCCTCATTCTTTCCCTGAGAATTCTATTTTGGCTGGGATCCAGATGATGTGACGCTTTCTTCTATATCCTTCTTAACAGTAACGTTGTGTATATGTCCGTTTACCGCATGTAGCAGGCAGAATTGAATCAACAGGACATTTTTTAATGCCTCCAACAATGATTAAAATGGTCCTTCTTTAAAAAATTTACTTGTTTCCAACACAGAATCTTTAAAGAAAGATTTCTTTCTAGGACAAAAGTTAATTGAAACAAAAAGCAATAAACTTTAGCACAATATAATAAAATAAATGGAAAAGTCTTCAGGAGATATAGTAGAGTAGTAGTTTATATGAAGGAATTAAGGCATTGGTGGGAAAAGCCGGGTCTAAAGTTCTTTTCACCTTTCAGTTGAAAATGTCTGGTTGCTCCTTTAAATTTAACTGTTTAGTTAATAAATGTAACCAAATGAATTGAGTTGACAATCACAGATACCCTTAAAAATCAGTATCTCCTCCAAAATAAGCCTCTGTTTATTCATTAATCTAGTTGGACGTAATCAACTATAGATTTTCACACCCTAGTAAAATAATTTAGATTTATCTTCAACAAACCTATTCTGGAAATATGCCGACATTCTAAAAGACGGCTCCCAGAACATCCTTAAGAAGCAATATCCTTTCTTCTCTCTAACCAGATGCTCTCTGTGTGTTTAAATATATATTAATGTCAGGCTATTGAGAACAAATGGTCTTTTCAATGGGATTTTAAAGATTCACAACAACCGATTCTATTTTTTTGCTAATATATTCCGCTGAATCTTTTGGCTTCTAGACACTTTGCAGTTGTCTGAGTTTAGGTTAATTCCCTCTGGGTCGCCATCTGTCTGCAGTCATTTGTGTCAATTGTTTCTCTTGGAAATTCAACAGTGTGCTGCTTTATGACCGGTCTCTAGAAGGAACACTTTGTGTCTCGACCAAAAGCGTCGATTTTGGTTCCTAGTCATATTTTAGTTACAAACCATATTTAGCTTTTTTTTATAGACTCTGAATGTTTCCATTTATATGATAAATATGATAATAATGTTTTTTTTTATTCATGTTGATACACTAAAGGTAACCCTGGACTGCCCAGTAGTTTTAATGACATTTAACCCCTTAATGACAAAGCCCGTACATGTACGGGCTCAAAATGCATTGTTTTCAATGGGTTTAGGCACCGCCCATTGTCCTTAAGGGGGTTAAAGTCAGGTTATAGGTACTTTTTCCGGAACTTTGGATCCACAGGTGAGCCCCAATCCCACTGTATCCCAATAAAGTTACATAGACTTTTGGAACCTTTGAGGTCTCTACTTCAGATTCAAGGGACCTATGAGGTCCTCAAGCTTTTGTAATGTAACATATTTTTTATATGCTGGCCCAATAAAAGGTATTAACTTCAATTAAAGGCCCCATTTTCTCCTGAGCTAATCAGATTGTATCCATTTTTCATATTAACAAGCATAGCAATCAATTATCTCCATAAATGTATAAAGAAAAAATAGTCTATGCTGGATAATGAGGAACATGGATGTAGAAGTATGACCCAATAACAAGATGGTGTCTTTATTGGCCCAACATTGAAAAAATTTGGAACCATATTAGTGTTTGGAATGAATTCTGCACCCTACACTAAACCTATTGGGTAATCATGGTTTTGATGGGACTATTAAACTATTTATTGGTTCCCCCCATTAATGGAAATGTAAAAATATTAACTATATTTTCTACAAATGTTGCCACTATACTCAGGCCACGACTGGCCATCTGGCACACCAGTCAAGTCCCCGGTGGGCCAATGGCCAACAGCGTTAAGCACTTACCCAATTTGCCATTCCAGCAGGCGTTGCAGCATGTGACCAGCGGCTGGATAAACCCGGACGCAAGCCATATAAGCAGAAAAACGTGTGCGACCACACTTGGCCACACTTACACTTACATCGCCTGTCTGGCCTTGGCCATACTTGACATTTTAGATCTGTTTTAGTAATTATTCCTAGCGTTGAAGGATCCAGTAGACTTTGGAGAAAAAAGCCCTTGAGAAAATACCTAAAAGTGTATACTATTTTTGTTTTAGCAAGGTTCTTGGTTCCAAATTTATACGTTTTATTTAACTGTATTTGTCAATATTATTTAATTCCAGTAATTTTCATTTCTATGTGATCTGAAAAAACCCGTGTGTTTAATTTTTGTGTTTAATTCCTAGAAATATTTTCTCTGTCGTAGATGGGTTTTCTTCTGGGTGGAGGCTTTTGTCATGGTTAATTAAAGCTCATTCTCAAAATGACACCATCTGTTTGAGATACCCAATGGGAATCTTTTGACAGAAGTTAAAGCCAAGATGGTGTTCTAAAAATATAATGGAATCTCCAATGAAATGTTCTTTTTTTTTAATGCAAAATTTTTGAAGCGTGCTGAATGTACATCTAAATAAATTTTAGTCAATATTCACATAGGAATATCTGTTATTTAATTGGGCTTCTTTTAACTTTGAGAAGAGATAGATAGATAGATAGATAGATAGATAGATGGATGGATGGATAGATAGATAGATAGATAGATAGATAATAGATAGATAGATAGATAGATAGATGAATAGATAGATAGATGGATAGATAGATAGATAGATAGATAGATAGATAGATAGATAGATAGATGAATAGATAGATAGATGATAGATAGATAATAGATAGATAGATAATAGATAGATAATAGATAGATAGATAGATAGATAGATAGATAGATAGATAGATAGATAGATAGATAGATGAATAGATAGATAGATAGATAGATAGATAGATAGATAGATAGATAGATAGATAGATAGATAGATAGATAATAGATAGATAGATGGATAGATAGATAGATAGATAGATAGATAGATAGATAGATAGATAGATGAATAGATAGATAGATAGATAGATAGATTAATAGATAGATAGATAGATAGATAGATAGATAGATAGATAGATAGATAGATGGATAGATAGAAAGATAGATAGATAGATGGATAGATAGATAGATAGATAGATAGATAGATAGATAGATAGATAGATAGATAGATAGATAGATAGATAGATAGATAATAGATAGATATATAGATAGATAGATAATAGATAGATGAATAGATATATAGATGGATAGATAGATAGATGAAAGATACACAAGTATCAATAAAATATGTTTATTAAAAAATGTATAGTAGAGTATTGTGTAACTAAAGAAAAAAACTTTTTATGCCTAATATTAAATGAGATCGGTGCCTAATTTAAAGGGTCCTGACCTAGATATATTACTTATCAATAAGCTCAGTTAGCTTGTCTTGAACCCATAAATAAATCTTTACCCATATCATAAAAATTATGGAAAGGTCCACTACAGAAACTTTTGTGGAAAACTGCTTTTTCACCCAGTTACATAATGTGCATCATCATCGTCATCGTCATCATCATCATCTGCTTGTGATGCACTGAAGCTGTCCATTAGGATATGACATCATATCCCAATTTAGATACCTGACATTTTGAGGAGGTTTGTACAATTGGAATGCTGAGATATTATTAAACCAGAGTAAAATATGCATTAGTTCCAGACCGTGTGACCAAATCTTTAAAATCTGTGAGAATCTTTAAAACCAAAAACACCGGGAAACAGGGGATAGAACTTTAGAGGTATTAATGTAATACAAAATAGAGCAAATATATAAAAACAAACTCTCGTAACTGCTGGAATTACTAGTTTTTATAGTGATTTCATTCAAACCTTTAACTGTTCTAAAATTAAGCTTATAATATTTATAAAGTTTGCTTATAATATTTATATTTCCCATCCTTGGGACAAATTAACGTTGCAGTTTGTTTTCTATAACAAGTGTGCCCCCTCCTTTCCTGAAAACATTAAAATCCCTATTGTTCGAGCAAAACAGGATTGTACCGCATCACCCAAGGCTTTACAGTCACATATTTTCATCGGGACTTAAAGCCAAAGGCTTCAGACTGTACATCGTTTTTATTTGTGGATTTTGCATAGGACTTACGCCAGAAATCTCCGCTGACCTACTTCAAAATATCAGAAGCCTGGTCGTGCTTTCCAGAACCAAGGTGTGGATTTCCACAATCAACCGCAAGTGACGCTTTCTTCTGTATTAATTGTAATTGGACACTAAAAACCAACATAGAGTCCTTATGCTAGCGAGACAAGGGAAAGCTGGTATCAGTTGGCCCATGGGAAACCCATGCTGGTGGGCCATTAATACAGTAGATTGGGGTATATGAGCCATCAAAGGGTGTTTATCTAGAATAGGGATCCCATAGAAGAACATGGAAAGGATCCAGATATGATGTAAATAGTGCATTAGTAATCCTTGTTAATATATGCTCTTTTGTGTTGAACTACAAGTAAAATATACAAAAAAAAACTTCCTGTACTGGCACAGAGTGCCAAGATGGAGTACTGGGATCCTATTGCCACCCTTGCATGCCCTCTCCTGTAACAAAGGATTCCTTATTTTACTTCTTATCCCTTCTTCAGAAAAAAAGTGAATGGCTATTTAGCTGAGTTTACATGCATTTCTAGTGCCTTACACATAAAAAGGGTATGATATATAAACCAAACTGTGAGTGATTTTTTAAGGAATTGTAGAGTAATTAGAGATGAACATCTATGTACTACATAGATCCTTTGGATATCCAACATTCCATATCCAGCTACGAGCTCATATTCTAACTTTTAAAGCACTGATTAATTTTAATGTCAGTTACTGTGCTCCAAAGTAATTGGTATGCTAATCTGCTGGTGGCCCTAAACCTAGATTTAATTATTTTAAGCCGTGGATGTTTGTATTTTGAGGAAGATTTTGTCATTATTATATCAATATGGACCCTGTGTAATTAGTTCAAACAGTGCGGAAAAAAGTTTTCAAATTAAGAGAAAACGCCAGATCATTGAGTTCGTGGAAATTAATTTAAAAAGCAGAATTTTTTGGGGGTCAAATCCATTCAAATATGTTAATTTCAGAAGTTATGAATGTACAACTCTCCAGTGTATGATGCGGCTATACACTTCTGTGGGTGTTGATACTTCTGCAGAAAATGTCCCTGAAAATGTTATGGATGACTAAAAAACAAAGACCTCGGCCTAATAACAGTAACAAAGGTTGCAGCACCCTGACTTACAATGGGTTTTGAAAACATATTCATGGCTAGTTTATCCATTGTGCTTGATGTAAGAAAGTTTTAGTGTGGCATAAGGCTTACGAGGCACCAGTATTAATGCACAGGGAGGAAAGAAGACTAGAACGAGGGGAGAAAAGGACAGAAGAAAAGAGAAGAAAAGAGGAGGGGAGAAAAGAAGGACAAAAGAGAAAGAAGGACGGAAGAGAAGTGTAAAGAAGGACAAAAGAGGAGAATGAAAAAAGAAAGAATAGAAAAGGAAAAAAGAGAAATGAAAAGAGCGAATGAATGAGGAGAAGAAAAAAGAAAGACAAAGGCAGGAAGGAGAGGAGTAAACAAATAAAGATGAACTAAAAAGAAAATAAAGAAAATAAGGAATGGTGGAGGAATGAAAGAAAAACAAAAAAGAAAAGGAAAAAAAATGTGTTTTTAATGCAGCATAATGCCTGGACCGCACCATTCTTAATACACACGTATTGCTATGGAAACTGGAGAATTCCCTAATAGTTTCAAGAGGCCAGAGTTGAGAGAAAAAGGGCACAAACAAATTAAATCCTGGCTTTTCCATGCAGGCAATATTTTAATCAGTCCCGAGCATTCCCTCCGTTTAATTCCTCCTCGTTTCGTATAATTTCATTATTCCCAGTGTAGTAGTAACCTCCATAAACTTCCGTCGCCATCTTCTTTATCTTTGCCCACTTCCATAAATTACTTCATCATATCAAAAACTTATTTCAAGGTACATTAGGCCCCGCTGGCTGGAATAATAATAATCACGGCTGTAATAGGATAGTTCTTTACTTGAGCAAACATTAGTTTATTTGTAAGAGGAGGCCACGTGACCGGCGGCGGTGGAGATTTGGCTCATTTCCTCGGCCCGGTGACAGCCCGTCATGTATTTTCATTAGAAAATATCTTTAATAGGCACCTGGAGCCACGGCGCTTCCCCAAGTTTAACTCTGCGGATGCCAGAGACGTCGGTAAGCCATGAATAATTTACTGTATCATTAGCAGCAAGAATTTTGATGGGGACCTGTCACAATCTCATCTTTTAGCTCATCTCAATCTATTTATTAGAACTATCTTTTTTTGTCGCTGGATTTTTTTGTTTTAGAAATGTGGATGAAGTGTTAGGGTATACACCCTTTTTTTATTTTTTATTACGTTTTAATTTGTTTAAACCTTATTTCATTACTTTATTCCATGTACTAAATGGCAAAATGTATTATTTCTTGAAAAGGTGACCTCATCATAGGGGATGTACTAAAAGCATACAAAAAAAAAATCCGGAACCTACAAAAAATTCTTTATTTATACGTAGTTGTCTATAGCTGGTAATTTTTATTATTTTTATTCATTTTTCTTAGCAAGTATAATTCTTTTGTGATATTAAAAGTTAGGGACTTCTTCATCTAGGTTCAGTGGCAGCTGGTAACTCTGCTACTATGAAAGTCCATCCTCAATGAGCTTCTGCGGTAGAAAGAACTCGGTTGGCCTTGTATAATGCAAAGTTAAATCAGTGAGATCTCTTCAACGTGTCCTCGCATATTGACTTATACATTATACAGGGCCAGCTCTGCCCTTCAGGCTGGAGAAATCTGACTGTGTTTGCCCTTCATAACGAATAGTGAATCGGGAGAATGGAAACCACAACTCTCCTACAAACTCTCTTTAGTGAATACACCATAATGGCTCCATAAATAATTATTACCCCTTCTGTAAGCTCGTCTTTATCCTTACTACTGCTTATTGTAAGGTTGTCTGAACCAATCTACTTCCACCGACGGAAAGTTTCTCCCCACCTCATTGGTCCATAGTAAATTCTCATGGCAGAATCATCTCCACTTTTAAACAAAATAAGATATGACTGTTAAATTTATTGCCCATGTTGGTTTGGGGGAGGGGAGGAATCGAGTGAAAGCCAAGAAAAAAAACGTAGTTCCGAATTTTTGTACAATTTCTATGAAATGTATTCGTATTGTTTTCCTGTGAAAAAAAGTAAATTGTTGATTAGTTTTAATAATGCTTCGATTTCCTGCGTCTTTCGCCAAAATTGATTGCATAATCACGTTAAGCTGGCATTTAGAGATGTAAAAAAGACTTATGAAATTCAATAAGATATAAGTGTTTGTGGTATAGCGCTCTTCAAAGGCACATTAAGCCTCTCGTATTTCATTCAATAAAAGAAATCTAAAGCTATATACTGCATTGCAGGCAAACAGAAAATATGGGCCGCTCGGCTCGTATTTCATTTAGAGGAACCCATGGGTAAGAAAATCCAGGAAAAGATCTATGTAAATCCAAAATATTTATTCCGTGGGATAAGGGCAGATCCAATAAGAATGTAAACATCGTATTTTAACTAAACAAAGCAGTGATCGCTGAACAATATCGTCTCGTTGCAAACGCTTCTATCATATCAACATGCAATGGCTGTAACATGAATGTTTTTAGTTTAAGGGGACCGTTTCTTCAAGGGTCATTGAAGCAAAAATGGATGGTTCAATGGCTTGATAGAACAAAGCTCAAAGAACAAAGCTCAAGAAGGGTCCTTGCCCAAGGGCTCCTTTATCATTAAAATGACCCTCATGCGCTCATCGTCATCAGTGAACCCCGAGAACATGGGGCATAGCTCCTAAGTACCCTTGTTCAAGAGGGCCAACTACTGTTTGGGACTCACGTTCTATCCTCATCCCTCCATTTAAGCACAGAACAGGAACAGAATGGCAATGGTTGGGCGGCCAACAACTGGATACACTACTTATATTCTGTATGGCTTGGCCCAGTGTGCCAGTCCAAGCCTGATAATATTTATATAAAAAGCAGGTAGCAGCGGTAGCCCCTTTTAGAATCCTTTTGTTTTCACTGCCTTGTTTAAGAATCACAGGAAGAACGTTATGGAAGAGATCGCCACCATGACCTCCGGCGCCAACAAGAAGCAAACCTGTATCCACTGATTAGAGTAATTATGAAGTATACAATTTTTTTAGATTGTCGACAGACTCAAATGATATACTCGAGCATCAACTCGACAGTAGTCAAGTTTGACTCAATGGTAGAACACTGTAAACACTGGTATTTTGTGAAATATATAAACGCCGGTTTTCGTGAAAGCGCGGCAACTGCTGCAGGAAGACTTTTTTCAACAGCAGCTGAACCCAAGTCGACAATTCGTACACAACCACGATAAAACTATTTCAGCTCATGACTCCAGGACAGTCCTGCCGCAGGTACGATTAACGTGTTTCTGCTTTCTAATCTTGTGTCAGTATTTGAATTAATACATTAAGTATTTCATGTTTTACTTGCGTTATAAATCTGTCTGCATGAGTAACATGTTTCTTAATTTCCGTCATTACTTGACATCTTAATTCTACAAGACATTCGGAACATGTGTCGGAAACTTTCCTTTTATCCCCACCTTCAGAAGACCCCAAAATAAATACACTGCGTATAATTTATCATTTTCAGAGAGTAACAATGGTAAAACATTCAACAAATAACCAGATAACAACTGATTCCTGCATTCTGCAAGCATTCCAAAAACTTACTTAAAGCCTCCAAAAACTTACTGAAAGCTGACAACAGGGTCAGAGTAGTGATCCTACAACACCATCCACCATACCCGGAGCAATCCTTCATTTACCCCAGCCAACCTGCCACAGCCTAACCACCTTGCAGGCACTACCCCTGACCAACCGCACCACCCCTGAAAACTCACACCTACCGATATGTAACAAGGAAAGCAGAAAACTCTTGATCAGTCCAGAATGTACTACCTTGCGCCCTACCTATACAATACCTTACCCCTGCCAATTATCCCTCTCTGTGCCCTCCAACTCACTCACTCCCACGCTCCGCCGCAATATCCCCTCTCGCTTAACCCTTCATGTCACTCCATCACGAAGCCCCTGCATCTCTGTGGCGCTTCAACTTTCGGGCTCGATTTTTGATATATTGTATCCCTTCTTTCACATTTCCTCCTTTTCATTTATGAAGGATCCTTATCACCATAGTCTTTTTTTATTAACCCCCATGAACATTATTGGGTTAAATAGCCAGATATTATCAGGGAATATTGGAATATGCTGCAGGCCTCTTCATTCCCAGTGGGGAGGACACTTCTATAATCTACAGTCCTTTTGCTCTGTTCAATGATAAGAATCTGCCTTTCAACTCGTAAGTCTATTTTTCAAACACACATGGATTGCATGGGGATTTGCCTTCAAAAGCGTTGCATTTTCTTCTTTTCTTTTCATTTTACAGCTAAGCGCAGTCATACTGAAAACCTTTCCTAATGGGATCGAGTAATTGCTCTGCACCGATACCTTTGTTCATCAGTATAATTTAAAATGGCAACAGGGACAATAGAATTACCTTGCAGCTAATCCCTCCCAATAGAAATATACTCGATTAAAGAACATAGCGGCATCCTTTTTCAATAGGCGTATAGCTGGATATACATAAGACGGTTTGATTAATTTGCAATATTAAGTAGAATTTGGCTTCTACGTAACATAGGTCAGTTTAACGTTGAAACGTGGCACCCTTTTTTAAGTGGTTAAAGGGTATAAAACACACTGTCCAATAAAGAATGGATAACCAACCTTCTTGTCTAGGTAAAATACGTTAAGAACATGGCTTATTTTGGAGTTTGGGTAGTCCCTAGAAGAACCAAGAAGAAGATGGAACCAGTGATATTGTGACCATGGGATTTATTTAGGGCAGACCCTTAGGTAATGGAGGCTGGTTATCTACTGGCGCCACCATATTAGAGCTCCAAGGTGAAATTACTTATAACGGGATGCTATGTCTGGTGATGTATTCTATCCTAGGCCGACTATCTGCATACATTTACCAGCAGGACCCTAACGTATTGGTATCGGCTCATCCAGCGCACTAACTCTATGGAGGACTGTCCCCTGGTGCCACGTGTCCTTAGAAGGTGGGGCTACGGGGATATGATGTCCTATCCTGGCATTCAGCAGTAAGAGAGTTGAGGACTGGGGTCGCCACCCAGGCTTAGGCCTAGACCAGTGCCGAAGGTAACTGGTACATCACTGGTGGACTGGGCTAGTTCTTGTAGGAGAAGCTCACCAATGTATCATGAAGTTGATGAGTTGATGTTGCTGTCCTACAGGCTCGTGCTTTACCCAATAAACCTCATAATGTTACGCTGAAAGGAGAAGTCACACGTTTTCTGGATTCTCCGTATACTGTAGATCCAATTCCAGGTATCCTTCAATGCTGCTGTGTCAACTCTTTGAAAAATGCTATACGCAGAACACGGTGCAAGCATCTGACCAACCGCAGAGCTGATGGCTTCCCGGCGAGATAACATTTGTCATTGGTGTCACTGTTAATTTAGGCCGCGCGGTGTAAGGCCACGCTCACAAGTGGATTAAGGGTCACTGATTCAAACAAATGCTCGTCCAAACTTAACACATGTCAGCAATCTCCCTCTCTCTGTCTGTAGAGCGGAGAGCTTAGAGATAGATGGTCAATCAATAAAACCCAATTGTCATATAAAGTGCTTGTGTGATGGCTTTAACCCATGGCGTACTGCCGTTTTTGTATTTTTAGCATCAAGTGAACATCTTTGAAAGACTGTTTCCATGTTTCAAGAGGAACTGAGCATGCAATGGAGCTCAGACGTCATTAATGCAACCCTAAAAAAAATACGCTAATGATAATCGGTTCTGGAAGACGATTATCACTAGGAAAAAATTAAGCAAAGTTCAATGGCTCTGGACTTCTGTCATTATTTATAATAAACCTTATTACTAAAAATTAAACCCCTTTACCAAAACGTTTAGAAGAAGAAGGAAAAAAGGGTTTTCTGTCCAAAAAGGGACACTTAGAAGGGATCCAGTTGCCCCATATAAAAGCTACTACATCTATTGGAATAAAGCAAATATATATAACTGAAAATTAAATCTAGAAAAATATGACTATTACCCAAGATCAGCCAACAAGAATTGTTTATATACAACATTTTACATACAATATATATATATATATATATATATATATATATATATATATATATATATATATATACAAATAACATTTATGTACCGAATGCACTCAAATATAATAAAAATATATCCAAATCATCATCTCCTTAAAAAATGGTCCACCGTAGATATTCTAAGGCATGTCCTACCTTCATTATATTGCTAGTTCTTGTCTGTCTGGGTTAATCTTGAGGATATCCAGTCCCAATTACTGATTTATCGTGATACCTGTATGTGCTGACACTTCATCGACCACAACTCAACTCTATACGAACCATCCTCTCTAGCCCTATTTAGCCTTGATTATACGTAATCAAATTAGCAAACATTTTTGTAATTATAAAGCAACGGTGATGAGTAAATTGTTCTCCTTGACTTGATTATTTGCAGAAGGTCTGGATTATGATTTCGGCTCAAGGCGCCATTTTGACTGTGCTTGTTTTGTAAAATTCCCTTGTGAGTGTAATAAAAAAAGTTAATTAAATAAACAGAGTTCTTTAGCTTAAAAAATAATGGGGAAGCATCAGCTGGGAGTCTTTAAAAACAATTTGGCAGATGTCCTTCTGAGTTACTGAGAGCGTGCAAAATATTTCTTCTCTCGTTATAAGGTACAGTGGCTGAATGTTTATTCTACTAAACCCTTCAGGAATAAGTAAATAAAGGTTTTTACCGTTACCATTAGACTTGTGCATTCGGATTCATGCAAATTTACCGCCATTTTGGTGGAAGTTCACACCAGGCTATGTCTGACCCTCCAATCGAGTGAGAGGATGTCACCAAAAGCTCCGCCATTTGGACCTAAGGTGGACTTCCCCCAAAATGTCGTATTTGGTGATGTCCTCCCACCCCGATTGGAGGATCAGGCGAGGGCACCGCCATTTTGGGGAACATTTGAGCCAGGTTATGTCCCTGGAGATGCGGACGAAGATAGAAAAAAGATGAAGAACAAGAAGATACGGAAGCACAGGTGGTAGGGAAAGAAGTTAGGGAAACATTTAGAGAGCTTAAGAGAGATCAAACAAGAATGAGAGTAAGTGTGTAAGAGTGAGTGAATGGGGGGCGCAATTCTTCTCTCTTTTATCTTCTGTCTTCTATCTTCGTCCGGCAGATCAGACGGATTCAGCCCGTCTAGTTGCCCATTTTTCCTGCTGTAAAGACTCAACTCTTATTCAATTGTTGGTCTCATCTTAGATGCAGGAGCCCTATGTCTATCCCATGCATGTCTAAATTCCCTCCCTGTATTAGCTTCTACTAGCTGGCAGGCTGTCCCACTTATCCACCACCTATATTCTATACAAATATAGAATGACTTTTGTAACTCAAGGCATTTTATTTTTGGCATTTAATATTTATTGATATCAGACATAGAGTGAATGAATGACTGATCGGTATAGCATACATACAATATGTCATAAAAAAAAAAAAATAAAAAGGGGGGGTAGAAAGAAGTAGAAGAGAGAGGAAAAGCTTAGGGTCAATCAGGTCTCACCGATCGCCTTCAGATATCAAGGGGTCTGCAAATCTCTCAGTATGAAAGGGCATTTTATTTTAAACATGACTAATTGTACGAAGAAACTGGGGCATTATTATTGTAATACATAGAAATATATGTATATCAAGCATCAAAATACTTGTATGTTTTGGATATTAAAAGATAGACTTCACCAAAAAAGTTAATGAAAAATGTTTTAAGGAATTAGCCCTTGTAAAGTGTCAAGTTATATATTACAATATGTATATTTTTTAAATAACTTGTAAAGAGAAATGGAGGCAGATGCAGGCTCCACCTTTGGGGAAAAGAGTTTGTTCCTTCCCTGGGAAACTGAGCTTCTGTGATGTCATCAGTTTCATGCTGTTTGAATCGCGTAACGATCCATGATGTCACAACATGTCACTCTCGCACTCGCCAAGGGTCCTGCGGGATTTACTGCAGAAGGACATCAATTGCAACTGCTTATATTTTAACAGAATACCCAACCTTCATGGACAATGACCAAAAGCACCTTCACAATTCATAAGTATTTGTGAGGACCGATGAGCCTTACCATCAAGAGGCATGTATATTTAACAGAAAACATGTATGTTATTAGAGGCCTTATCCCTTTAAGGATAGAATGTTCGTGGTTCCTATGGTGGTAACATTTTAAACCTAGGTCAAAGAAAAATGTCAGAATGCTACGTGCTATCGGGAAGCGATCAGCTGCTCATTACCTGGGAACATGAATGCTAGGCAAGGAAATCACATTTATTCAGGGCTAATTCTCTGGTAGCCACCTTATTCCAAGGCCACTTGACTTCCCTGTCGGCTTATACAGCCCATTAGAGGCAAGGAAGCCTTTAGACCTTGGTAACACACTGAGCCATAATGAATTATTTTCATCACTTCCAAGGGAATTAGATTATTGGTTCCATCACTGGGTAATTGAGTTGATTTGGTTCAATCACTACAGTTAAAGCAACACAGAATAGCCAAACTAAGTGGCACTTGAGTGATCTGAGGACCGGATATAGTAATATAGCTACCAGATACAATCAGAGTCTCTACTAAGAGGGGGTGGGAAACATGACTCACGAAATGCCTCGACCGTCTACTGCATTGCAGAGATCACTGCAGATACATCCAGTGTGTTAAAGGATCAACGGGGGTATAGAAACGCAGAAAAAAGACAAATAAGCAGAAAAAAGGCAAATATTTTAAAGATCTGTCTGTCTATCTAATAATAATAATAATAATAACAATAATAATAATAATAATAATAATAAGAGCTTGACCAGAAACATGAAAAGAACCCAACGTTTTAGGAGAATTTTGGACTATTAATGGGTAAGGTTATACTCAAGACCTACACAGTTTTGACTCTTTACTATTTTTCATACCTGGTTTATCAGAGCCATAATTATCCTTGGTGAATACCAAAAAAATTCATCTGAGAAATACCAAAACTGAAATGAGTAATTCTGTCACAGAGATTAGCTACAAACAGAAAGTTCAGGTTGTCGAAAACCTAAAGCTAGAGGGCTATAAGGTTAGATGGAACGTAAGGAAGAGTTACTTTACTGAGAGGGATGTAGATAAGTGGAACAGCCTCCCGGCAGAAGTGGTAGAGGCTAATATAGTGAGGGTATTAAACATGCATGGGAAAGGCATACGGCTCCTGAATCTAAGACGAGACCAACGACTGATTAAGGTTTGAGTCTTTACAGCAAGAAAAACGGGCAGACTAGACGGGGGCCGGATGGGCCTGGTTCAATGCTACTGTTTCCATGTACGCACAATTGCTCAAACAGCTAAAAGTTAGGGTACCAAAAACCTAAAAATGCCAACAATGGGTTTGCTCTCCATCTGAGATTATCACGGTTTGTCAAGTGTTGCAAAAAAAGACCTCTCTCTCTCTCTCTTCTTCATTGATGTCAACTGCAAATAAAATATCACTTGGTCCTTCATTTGATACAAAGTCTCCGGCGCTCAATTAAACAAAACATGAATAAAAATGTAGCCTTTCTTCTTCTACACTGCTTTTTAAGTTTGTTCGCCAATTATAAAGGTGCGTTTACATATATATATATTTATTCTCCTGTTTGAAATTCCACATCAAAGCTAAATAGGATTATTCACTTCTTCTATTATTGAAGCCAGTCCGAGTTTGAGAATGAGAAGTTATGCCTTCCTTTTTCTATGAAGCTTTTCTTACCGCTCTGTCTTTAATGGAGTTAAACTGACGCTTTAAAAGATGCTATCTGTGATCACGATGAAAGAAAAAAAAAAGTGACAAAAAGGTCCTTGTCTTTGTTCTTCCACTTTCTTCTCAAAAAGACACGTCGCATTACAACGAGCCACTCCATTTAACCCCTTTATGACAAAGCCCGTACATGTACGGGCTCAAAATGCATTGTTTTCAATGGGTTTTGGGACCGCCCATTGTCCTTAAGGGGTTAATAAGGGGAATATTAGTTCAAAGCAGACCCTGCCCTTAAAGAATTCAATGAAAAGCAAATTATGATTAATATATTTTTAAATAATAATTTCCGCGTATCGGTAATACGATGTGCAATTTGTTAATAGGACTTTTTTTAACATTATAATAACGAGAACCCCACTGGCTCCGAGCCACAATTTTCGATCAAAGGTAACCCTCTATGACCACTCAGCCTCAACTCAAAATGACCTTCCATCTTTGCGGTAATGATAAGTAGAAAAATATATTTTTTTTATACATCGCAGAGGTTTGCAACTCAGACTACCTTTTCCATGTATAAAATAAAAAAGACCATTATTTTATTATTAACCCCTTAATGACAAAGCCCGTACATGTACGGGCTCAAAATACATTGTTTTCAATGGGTTTAGGGACCGCCCATTATCCTTAAGGGGTTAATATTGCAAGTTTTTAACACTTTTGTTTTCTTAATATTTTACGATATTGGAAATATCTGCTGCTTTTTTAGTTTTATTTATTTTCTTTAGGATATTTGCAAATCCAAAGAAATGTTGTTATTTAATGTATTAGTTAGTTACTTTTTTTTGCCTATTTTTATATTGATTGATTGCACATAATGTTGTTTAGTTTAACTGAAACTAAACAACATTTAACTAAAAAATGAGTAGTTTCTACTCATTTTTACCAAGGTTCTCCCATTGTCTCCACTTTTCACCTTTCTCCACCAACAATTTATGCCTTAATATTTTTTTTGTTGTGTAAAAAAGTTCATAAAGTTATAATAAGGGATTTTCAGGCCCATTGGCTTAAAAAAAACAAATATGGGGAAAAAAATGTTTTAATTATCCTTTTTTCAGATTTTTTTTTAATACCAGTAGATCAATCACAAACTGCAAAATGACACTTTTTTTTTTTTAGGAAATTCCCTTTTTTCTAAATATTTTTCACTTCTTTCACAGTAAAATTCACCTATCATTATTTACAGCCCTTACTGTTACTAAATAGCACATATCCAGCAGCAAAATGTCCCTGCATTTTTTTAATCCTTCAGACATCATTATTATGAACAGCAATGTAAGATTTATCAATATTTTATTTCCAGCGCTCTGATTTTCTTTCAAGTTTCGTCTCCAATTTAACCCCTTAATGACAAAGCCCGTACATGTACGGGCTCAAAATGCATTGTTTTCAATGGGTTTAGGGACCGCCCATTGTCCTTAAGGGGTTAATTTCAATTTATAAATTACTCACAACACTCCTTTCAACACGATGCGGAAAATCACCATATTTGCTACTTAAGAATAAAGGTTTCCAATGATAGATAGATATTCTTTAAAAAATTGTGTGTTGGCAGTGAAATAAACAGGACAGATTCATCATTCCTTTCAGATTTAATAAAGAGAAGTGGTTGTGTGATTTTCAGTAATATCAGGGAATCTAATTATTTTCTTTCTGCTGAAGATATTGCTAATGTGGCTCATTGTGGTTTATCGGGAATCCCATTTAATTATTTTTTCCGTTCCCATAAAAAGAACGGATCCGAAAGAGTAAAACGGGAGAGAAAATGAACGTTGGAGACAAAGCCGTTAATTTGAATTCACCCCTGAACACATTTCCTATAATGTCATCATTAAATTAAGCGTTTGTTACGAAGAGAACTTCTTCAACTTAAAAATGGTGTCACATGTTAGCTTTTTAGCACAATTCCATTTTTTCTTGTACAAATCATGAAGAGGTGAGAATGGGTTTTCTGCGTGGTTGTGTGATATGGAAACAGTCCAAGCCAGCTACCGTTTTGCTAACCGGTAGGACAGTCCTCAATGAAGACCCCTGTCCTTCACATTCTAAACCCACTTAGAGTTGCTTCTACAAGTGAGGCAACCAATCACTGGCAGGATTGGGAGCCTTTTTGTCTTGTTAGACTGTCGGGAACTCTAGCCTAAGTCAATGATAGAGCTGGCTGGTGGTTAGCGCAACCGACCATGAGTACTGGCAAGAAGGAACATCTTGGCTGACCAGAAGCTGACCAGAAGCTCAGCCAAATACATCTCCTGCAAGCCAAAGACCTGTAAAGAGGAAACAAGGCAAATACATGGGTTGACTGAGTCGGATGAGTCCCACAATTAATTTGGAAGGGAAAGAAATTAAAATTTATAGGGGGCTGCCGGCCATCATTTGCATTAATGTACATAGGGTAGCTGGAGAATCCTTTTACTGGATTAGTCAATGCGATTTTCCTTTTGCATCAGATTATAGGATTTATAATAAATATACTTTACATTACCATCTCATTGTTCATTTTTTTATTAGTATACAGAAGAGCTTATAGAATAGGCTTTATGTCATTGACCTTTTCTTAGCTGGTAGGAGAACAACATTGAATGAAGATAATTCTCTAGTGTATTTCTGAAGGTGTTTAAGAACTTTGAAAGTCTAATACTATCTATACAAATCAATACTGCCAAAAGAAAATGAATCTGTGCATGTATGTATATTATATTTGTAAGAAGAAATATCACTACCAACATATCATATTGTAGGCCCAAGGTCAGTTTTTTGACATTTCAAGCGTGGATATATGTTATGTACTTCATACCTCAATTTTTAGTTGTATGTACATTGCCATTCAGTTCTAGACCAGATCAACCTAGAAAGCCAGTAACGTATTCTGGCCTAGGCCTACTGGCCTTCTCACCAGAAGATCAGGTTGCAGATTGGGCAATCAGGTCCCCTGGTGTTTCACTGCCCAATGGACCAGTTGCAAGGGAGATCTTTAATCTCCCCAACCGTCTCTCACACTCTCTCTGACAATCACTCACTCTCTCGCACGCTCATATTGGTTCCCTCCCATGCTCTCTGAGTGGTCTCACTCCATTTTGGAGGTTATTGTAGTGCAAAACAGCAGGACTTCTGGTGACGTCACCGGAGGCTCCTCCATTTTGGCAGAAGTTTTCCCTGAGAAGTTATATCTGCAGAGATGTGAACAAGAGAGAAGAACAAAAATATGAAGAACAAGTGAGAGACAAGATGTGAGACACGAAAGCGGAGCTGCGAGACACAGAAGCAAAAATGGTCGACAGAGAAGGTTGGGAGACAATCAGAGAAGGTGAGAGTAGAAATGAAAGACCCTCAAACTTCAAGCAAAAATTCATGGATTTTTGTCCATTTCCTGGGGGTTCTGGACTTGTTTTCGTAGGTTCGTAGGATTTAGCAAACTTATTTTACACTTATATATATACATTATGAATAATATTCAGTATAAAATATTGAGATGAGTACAGCTAGATACCCCAAAACTGGTCGAGGAGAGAGTATGCTTATGCTTAGATTTGTCTTTATAGTTACTATTATCTTGTGTGCATAATACACTATATGATTGCATTTTTTGTTTGTTTTATTCATAAATGTTGCCTTTTGTGGAGGCTTTTAATATGCGTAGTTTCCTATTGGATTGTGCGTTATTGTTTTTAATATACTTTTTGGTAGACAGGTCCCTTTCTGCAAGGCGTATCATCCATTTAGCGAGCATCAGGTTATTGTGCCGGATAAATGAAATAATTATGTTTCAGCAATGCGAGTGGCCACTAGAACATGGCTCTTATATTTTTGGATTTCATAATAAACAGAAATACAATGAAGACCTTTTAGAAAAGCCAAGAGAATAAATTAGATTTTGGTCTCCATGACAGCATGTGTGCTTCAACCCGCAGAGCACCGCGGTGCACGACATAGCAAAGCCATTCCTGTAGCTTATCTCATCAGTCCCGACGAGTGTTAAAAAGAGTTTGGCAGCTTCCATTCTCCTCTTTGTTTGTCTAAGTCACCGAAAGGACTTCAGTTAATGAAATAACTAATTAGATTTGTGTAATCCGGTCATCGCTGTGTTCAGGAGGTGACATTTTGGTCGGAGGATTTCAGATGTTCCATCACCATGTGCAGCGGGACACTCTCCCTGGGCAATTTGCTTCGTGTCATTTCAACGGAATGGCAAATTCTGTGCTGGTTTTAATGAAATCTGTTCCTTGGATAACTCAGCCATGTCACTCAACATTTTATTGTAGAAATTGTTCTGAAGATGTAGATCCAGACATTTCCACTGATCAGATGCCTTTGCTTTGAGCCATATAATAGAACTTTAGTGACTTGCTGTTCAAAAATATAAAATGTTGCCATCGTGCAAAGTAACTCAAGTCTGCCACCATCTAATTAGACTGTTCTATCTGTCATTTTTCAATTATTTCAATTATATCATTACTAGCTTTGCTTTATATTCCTATCTGTTTATTATAAGGTGTTTATCTGAAATGTTGCAAGTAAATACTTCATTTAGGTAAATATTTATGTATATACACTTGCATTTCTTGCAAATTAAATTTGATCTGTTTTACAGTATGAGAAAGTTGAGTGGTCAGTCGAGTAAAGGGTTAACTCAACTGACCTGACTCGGCTGAGGATGTATGCCATTGCATGCTCAAACGTGTAAAACATCTTGCATATTCAGTAAAATGTGAGTTAGCTGAGAATTTTGTGTGTATCTGCAGAGGGCATGCAAGTTGGACGAAAACTTGCATGTCCTCACCTGAAATTTGCAAAATCGCACCTCCCTTCCATTAAAATAAGTATATTTTTTTAAAAAAAAAATGTTCAAAAATAAATAATAATAATAATAATAATGAGACTTTATAAATCTATGGAAGAGTTGTGGTTGCATGCCCTCTTCTCCAATTGCACATTGAGTAAAAATTGTGCTATAAATAATTAGCATAGATTGGTAGACAGTGATCTTGAGGTTATTTTTGCAAACTGCCAAGCTCAGAATGGGCTGCAGAAAAAAGAAGAAATTAAGGTTCTAACAACATTAATTATGGAAAGTAGAGGGGGGATTATAAAGAGCACCAGCTTTTTCAGCAGACAAGTATTTTCTTATACACCAAAGTAAAATAAATACTTTAGGTCTCCTGACGCATCTGACACGTGGCTCATGGTTGGACGTCCCTCACTATACTGACACCACAGTTGCTTCCAGAAGTGGAAATAGGCACAAGGGCATTGGAACAGACGGCTCAAGCACCTAAACCTAAAGGCTTTTAAGTCATAAAGGGGTCACTGAGCGACACAACTGGAATTAATTGATGCATATAGAAATAATGAAGGCTCCCATTTATATGGCTGTTGAATCTAAGACGAGACAAACGACTGATTAAGGTTTGAGTCTTTACAGCAGGAGAAACAGGCAGACTAGACGGGGGCCGAATGGGGCCGATCTGTCATAAATTTCTATGTTTGTATGTTCTCAATAAATGTGAAAATTAAAAAATTGCTTTCTCATATATTTTCCTGATGACTGCTTTGCGTTTTCTAATCTATACACTGAAAGTTTCATTATAATTCTGTATAACATCCCGTCCTATTTCATTTCATCCTTTACGTTGTTTTATTGCTCTGCACTTTACACTAGGTCTATTTTCCAAATTATTCTGTTCCCCCCCCCACACCTGCAGTCATATTTATTTTATTGCAAATAATGATATTAGCCTCTTTTCCCTCAACAGTCAATGCTGGCTCGGCGGTGCAATCAATTCATAGACAACATATTTAAATCCCTTTTTAATTATCTTTATTTTATATCAAGTACAGAAGCTCCGAGGTTTATTGCATAGGAAGAACATCTGAAAATTCTTTTTTGATGTAAAAACAATATATTCGATAGTAAGTAGCTTAGAATGATCTGTTAATGATGGTGGATATTTATTGCAGCGGAGATGTAAAGTGACTGGTTTTCTGGATAATGTTTGTAATTTATTTAATACTGCTTATCCTCGCCATTCACATGGGGATCTTACAAAATTAACAGTGATTTGGCTTATGGAGTTGGAACGGGAGATGTTCTATTACCCCAGCGCATCTGTACCTTCCTGAAGCCTAACACAAAAACTGCCCCCCTACCCACCACAAGGGCCCTACATATTAATCATTTTCAGATCTACGAGATATGAGTCTTGACTTGTATTCAAGGTTGAGATCCTTTAATTCTTAGCATCCCAAGGACCAGGACGTTTAAGGTGCTTGGCATGTGTTTGAAGTTAATCTATCCATACGTAAGAAGTTAACATGTAAACAAAACTTTACAGGAAGCCACTGGATCAGGCCCTGACTGGTCAACTGGCACTCCAGGCAAATGCTTGGTTGGTCGCTGGCCGAGAGTACCCAACAGTATGATGTAAAGTATACGTCTTTTGGTGGCTGCTGGCCTTAAAGTACCAGGGTCTCTTAGTTATGCCCAGTCCGACCCTGCACTGGGTGTTTCCAGTTTTGGTTATTTAGTTTAAGTAAAGATCTATTAAAAATTGATCTGGGGACTGTGGATGTGACATAGAATTTCAAAATGATTGGCGTTAAGGAGTGCTTGACGGTTGGAAGCCTGCTCAAGTGCAATGCGAGTGAGCGTAAACATGCCTTTGACACGTAAGATCACACGCAGAACATGTATCCATTTCAGCTCTGGCATTTTTATCAAGAAACTGAAGATTCCTTCTTGTCTCTTTTCCTTTGCATTTTGTATTCCATGTCTCATGTCCAGACAAGTAGCTACTGAAACACCTTTTCACATTTGCCTTATCTCTGTTTACAAAATTGTGTTATTTCCATGTGGTGAATGTCAAGATCGCCATCTATAATTCATATATTTTTCACTGTGTTAGAAAAAAAGATACATTCTTATATACTGTTGGTAAAGGACATACATTTATACCACCGCTGTGCTTAGAAATGGACCCTATCAGCCTGCATCATGCATTGCACATACTTGGGAACACCTTAGGGTTTGACCCTGAATCTTAGAGTCTTTGTTTCAATCTCAGGGTGAAAGGACCGATTCTCAGGGTCACACAGTCTGGAACTTCATAGTCCATGCTGTTGTGATCATATACAAGACTCCAAGTTGGTGCTTCTGCTACCAATATGTTGATATCCCTGCTTCAATGCGGGTAACTCAATTAAGTGTATCTTCAAGTAATGCCAAGTCAAGGTTTCCACAAGGACCAGTATTGGAGCCATTTGAGTAACACATTCATTACATAGAATCAATACAACGGACAAGGATTAATACGGACAAGGACTATGGACAAGGGTTAATAATTTAAGAGTCTCAGGTTGAGCTCATTTACAAACATCACAAGTATTATCATGCATGATGGCAAACATTGTTGCCAGAAGTATCTGCTTGAGCTTCTTGCTGAGCGTTTCACATAGACGCACTCTGCAGCGAAGGGGAGCCATAGAACATGCATTTCAACAAATGGAGCAGTTACGTCAAAATGCCACGTTTAAGCAAAAAAAGCCGGGTTTACCTTGAGTTAAACCTTGCTGTTAATCCAAAAAACGCAAATTCCCAATTGTGCCTCAAAAATACATTAAATTCATCCTTATGGATTTCAAAATGGCCGCCTGATTTCTCACGGGATCAACTCTACGTAAGGTCTAGTTGGCCATCATCATTTGTGATCTTCTTGGACCTCCATGATGCTCGCACTGCTTTGGCCGTCTGATGTTCAAGTAAATCTCTGCCTTGATGTCCTCCGTATCCCTTGTTTCGCACATAAAGAAGTGACTTTTTAACAGTATCTCGCTGGCCTCGCTCTCCGCTTTGCTATGATCTACAGCCCATGTTATTAAAAAGTTGGACAGCACAGGATTATCCTCCCAACGCTGAGGCGGTGATATAAAAGGTATCATTTGCCAACTCCTTTGGGTTTTTCGATATCCAGTTGTCCAGCTGCTAAAATCTATAAGAAATAAGCATTCAAGTGTTTGCTGATCCTCAATTTTCAGAGTAAATCACAGACATTCTGCAGAGAAGTGAATTGATCTGATCCACTATAATCGCTTGGAACGGGGAAGACATCTCTTGGAGGTAATCAAGGTTTGACTGACAGATTCTCCGTAACCTTTCTGCCCTCTTATTGAACACAGGGAAGAAGAGCCTGTCTCTGGGGCATATTTGGGGCATTGTTACAAAGATCTTGTTACAACTCAAATTGTGTTAATGATGGGAGTTCTAGCCCAATCGCAAAACACCTGGCACAAAGGACGTTGCGTTATACAAAAGAGTACTGAGCAGTTTCATTTGATTGTAATAAGGGAAAGACACATTTTTATTAATTTGACAAAAATAGAATGTTTGGGTATCAGCCCTAAAAAATGCCTTATCTCCCAAAAAAATATTTATATAAACATATAGGTGATATACCATCTCGTTGAACGCTGTGAGGCAAAGTCTAGTTTGCATGCAGGAAAGGTCCCCTTCTTTGATTCAATGGGAGCAATCTCTTGCAACTGATTGGCTGCTGCACCAGCCAATTGGTGGCAAGAATTGTAGAACCATGGAGAAGGAGGGTCGCTGCAGAGAGCTCATCAAGTACATATAGTTCTTTAACGGGGCTGTCAGGGACAGTAAACGGTCCTTTTGAAGCGAAAGGTTGATTGGCACTACTTGACAAGTAGGCTGAAAATATCAAGATTCTTTTATAGAACTATATAAATGACATACAAGCATTGTGCATTGCTGATTGCTGTACGACCTTTATGTAGCGGGCCCCCTTTAAATCGAATTCAGCGTGTCTCATTTGCATATGTGGCCGATCCCTTCTGACCCGTGTATGCAAAATAAAGCAGAGCTGAGACCCCCACGTACTCGTCTCACACGCAGAACCACAGGGAAGTCGGAGACGGCTCCGAAGAGGGCAAACGGAAGCAGCTGTGTTTTACTGCACAGCTGACAGTTTGTACAGTTTACTGTTGATTTACCACGAAAACGGCAATTGTTCCTGACAGGTTGGCTGAAACACACAAGGCAAACAGATTTTGGCACAAAGAAAAAAGCTCGGCTTTGAGTTTGCTTTAAGCTGTTAAGCAGAACTCTTTTATTCATGATTCCTGAACGCCGGGAATATCTCCTGCTAACGGAGATGATAGCCTCCTGTCGGGGATCGGGTTAACTATAACATTTCAACTAATACGCTGGATTCTACCTAAAAATACGGGTCTCACACACAAAGTATCGATCACTTTAGATCTGCTTCGACAATAATAACCCAAATGTAGAAATTATGTTTCTATGATATATTCCTTTCATGCTTCAGCATCTCTCTCTGTCTCTCTATCCTCCCTCCCCCCTCTCTCTCTATATATAGATAGATATACATATACAGTGGCATATTTATCTTTGGGGCCGTCCCCATTCGCCCCCCCCCCCCTCCGTTGTCTGCGTCTCCAGTATAATGGAAGGCAGAGCGCCAGGAAATGATGTCATATCCTGGAACATCACCTCGTAAAGGAGCGGATCACTTTTTAATGAAGTCTATGGAGCCTGTGCTCAGCCGGCACAACCCTCCATAGTGTATATAGGCCACCTGGGGAGATCAAAGATCTGTCTTGTAACTGGCTCATTGTGTAGCAGGACACTGGTGGGGCTTGATCACCCAAGTGGGGGATCTCCTAACCAGATTTCTACCATGGGGATTGCTGCCCCCTGAACCTGCCGCTCTAGGCCAGGGACTAGGAGCTCGGAATGTTTGCCGGGTATGAGGGTATCGCAGGGTTCTACAGCCATAAAAGCCCCGATAATGTGTATAGAAACAGCAGGAAACGGCTTTATAAATTAAACGGGGTAAATAAATTGCATTATTCTTCATCAAAAAATTATAAAATGAACAGCTCCAGGGTCCACCATTCCCATCTGGCTAGAATAAAGCATTATTAAATTATCATATGCATTATTATAAATGCAGTAAATGTGTTTGGGTGTATAACATATGCTTCATTTGCAACCAAATGTATGTATTTGGTAAAAGCTGTAGCATATGCTATCTTTTCCCTATATTTGTCTTCTTTGTGAGTCGTCACACCCCCACCCCCCAAACATACTGGATATAATGGATCTGTAACTAGCAATAAATGAAAGAATCGCTGAGCTGTTGTCACTTCAACCCAAAGTTTCCCAGTGGTCAGAAATGTGACAGAACAACAGACAGATGTATAGATAAATCAAACTAGAACAACGAAACCTTTATGGTGCAAACTCCAGATGTTCCATTCTGTTCCATTCTTGAAATATTGTTGTAGATGTAAAGGAACAAAGGTTTAGGAGGACCCCAAATAGATGAGTCTGATGACTCAACAATCGGAAAAATAACATAAACACATAAAATAATTACAAAATTCAAACAAATCACTAAAGCTACACATTTTTGGGCCAAAATCCACAGGCTCTTTCTACCCACCTTCTCTGATGACCACGTCAACATCCGTGTCTCGAGGCTCCGCTTCCATGTCTCACATGTTCTTGTTCTTCATCTCCTTGTTCTTCTCTTTGATTGTAGGTTTAGGAAGAGGATGGCACCAGAAGCTCTGCCATTCTACCCTAAGATAACCCCATGTGAACTTCTGCCAAAATGGCGGCTCTTCTGGTGATGTCTGCTGGGGGTTGCGGACAAAGAAAGAAAAGGAAAGATAAAAGAGAGGAGAAAGGAAAACAAGAAGAAGAGAGACGTGGTGGCGGAGCTGTGAGCAATGGAAGGTGAAGTGGTCGGCAGATATGGAGACGCTCAGGGAGAATTAGAGAGAGAGTGAACGAAAATGAGAAAGAGAGACGTGAGAGTCAGAAAGAGAGTAAATATGTCTGCTGTGTAGAAATAAAAATATTAGGAGCCTTACCGTTAATGTTCTTAAACATGACATGATCATGAATCATCTCCATAAAAAGCACATTTGTTTCAATATGATTACAAAGGTTATTTTTAAAGAAACAGCTGTGCACAGACGGGGTTACTCAACATGCTGACAGATGCCAAAACTGTAAATAAATCGTAAAAAAAATAATCTAGGACATAGGTTACTTGGAAAAGGTAAGTAAATTACGCACAGGAATGAGGGATCCCCCAGATTTCTCTAGTGAAATAGTTTCATTTTTTTATGATTTGATTTTTTTTAAGCTATGTTAATTATTTATTTTTATTGTTATTATTTATTTATTTATTATTGTTAATTATCGAAACAATAATAATAATAATATATATATATATTTTTTTTTTCTTGCGTTTGTACAGAAAAAGAAGATGAGGGGCATTTATCACCCAACACACTTTATTTTGAATTCTTAAAATTATTTTAATTGATACTTCACCTTTTTGTTACTTTGAAACAGACGTAAATAATGAGCGCGGGGACGCGGCTATTTGTTTAAAATGCGTGGAAATTAATGGTTGCTGCTCCCCATCAGTTTCCAATTACAGCGCACAAAGGTTAGTAATTATAAATGGAGGTATTGTTCCTCGCAAAGTCCTTTCTTTTGTAGCGATATGACAGGTTGTTCTTTAAGCTAATTTGCAATTCCGGAGAAATGTCTCGAGCATCCCTTTTCTAGCATTTGTTAAGACGCCACAAGAACAGAATGCTCATAAGATTAAAGCAATGTTTAACACCATTTGCTGCGTTGGATCAAAGCCTCCACAAATCCTCATTGCTTGAATTGAACACTTTCCTTTCCTTACGTGTCTGATCAATATGACATAAGTAAATTATTTCTTTCTTTCATCCCGAATTACGGCGGAGCAATGCGTGTGCCTGACGCCCATTGAAATTATTGTTCCGTCCCACATAAAGCTCAGCGCATTTAATTATTTTTTGTCTGAAAACATTATTTATTTGGAAGTTTGGAACTTTGAATGTTACAGTGATTTATTTTAGTATACGTCTTGGCTAACACTAAAGTATGGGACTAAAATACTGATGGATCTTCTCAGCAAACACTTGTCAAGTTGGGTAACTATAATTCAGGACATTCAAGTATAATCTAGGAAGACATCCGAGATGAATTCAGAGAGAACTTCATTGTCTGCTGAGTTGCTTTAGATGTGTCATGTTCAACCAAGGTCTGATGGTCTTCAGAGGAACCCAACTGCAGTTGTGCGGTTGAAGCACCAAAGAAGTCAAGGATGGGTTTCACGATGATGATCTTTTCAGCTACTCGAGGTCACCTTAGTGAACACATAAGCCACACTCAGCAAAACTGAGTCTACACTGAAGATACCACAAGAGCTAATCTTATATTATCATACACTCACAAGGTTAACCACCACTGAGAAGTCCACACATATAGCTGATCTCAATGAAGGAGGATGAAGTCTCAACTGAACCTTACATACAAACTCTGTTTCATACAAGCTGATGACATGAAGCTGTCTCTGCCATCACTGATGCCTATAATGAAGTCATTCCGTGTGTCTGCATATGCCCCTGGAAGAGAAGGGCCCCTGCACCAAGGGGGGGCCCACCTGACCACCCACATCAGCCAGCACAACAAGTACTCTACGCATGGTATCCAATGAAGGCTGATACGTAAATTGCACTGAAGCATGCAAGCAGCAAGTGGGGGGTCCTTGACACCAGGGGCCATGGGGTCAATTCCCCCATTGTTAATCCACCCCTTCCCCTTTTGACTAGTAATAAGTTTGTCTCTGGTGGAAGGAGTACTCAGGTAAGTGATAATCAGGTAAGCGATCTCATACTCCATTGATTGATGTAATAAAACCAGTCCTAAACCAGTTTGCAATTCAATGTACATTTAAATTAACATAGTTAATATATATATTAAAACACAAATGACGTTGACCTGCATTTTAAAATAAATAAGTTTGCTTTATTGTGATAAGACTGAAATTGTTCTGAGAATTCTAGCATAATCCGTGTTAAACCTTTTAACCCACCAATTTTCTTTTTTTAAATTCAGATTTAATTCAGAGCCTTTTGACCGCTAGCTTATCTTTCATTTAAAGGCAATGTTGTATGTGGGCTGCATACATTCTATTAATGCGATATTTTATTTATGTAATCATTCATTTTATACGAATTCTCTGAAAGTATGTGAACTGACAACACTTCATGCATTTATTGGCTATAATAAAGACTAAGCTCCAATCCTTTGCAGTATATAAAGTCCACTTTACCTGGGGGGGGGGACCTGGTTTAAATATAAATTAACGACTGTTAAAAGAGTATGCAATGGTTATTTGAAATGGTTAACAAAATGGAAAAAAAAGGTGAAAAAAATTAAAACACAGATAACGACTTTGTCAATAAGAATGAGTTAACCTCCCCTTCTGTTTTTTTACAGGGAGATCAAATTGCCCCCCGTAGTTTATATCTGAGGGGTTCCCCAGGCTTCTTGGTGCCTAAGCTGAATCTTTGAAGTTGATGCTCAGTGATATATCTCTTCTCAATCCATGGAGAGATCTGACTGCCATTCTGGGGTCAAGAAGGAATTTTTTTCCTAGTTTGTTGCAAAATTAACAGATCTGGGAACGGCTGAACTTGTCGGACGCATGTCTTTTTTTCAGCCTCTGTAACTATGTAACTGTGTAATACCTGCTGACTTGGGCAGACTGGTCATTCCCCACTCGATTATGACTGGCCTATATTTTGCACCTTGTTTTAATTTCTTCCACCCTATGATAGCAAATTAACAAATACCAATTTTTACATAAACTGTGAAAAAATCGAGAAGATTTTAAAATTGAAACATCAATGGAGACGGGATTCTCAAAGCATTGTTTTGTGCTGCCATTAGAATTTAACATAACCCCCCACCTTCCACCCCTGGTCCATGTTTGACGGTTATGATACCTGGAACTCTCAGAGTGCAAGTTACTTGGCCACTCCTACTCCCCTCCCACTTCCTGTCTACTCCCACCCCTTGCCTCTCACTCCCCACCCACTAAAGTCTTTTGAGGCCAAGCCCCACCCCCACACTTGGCTAAGACTGTCCCACACATTCACAGAAAGGGGAGAGCTCTGAGTAAAAGTGCTCAGGCATGTAAATAGATCACCCAAGATGGTGATAGATAAGTGAAACGGCTTTGCAGCAGAGGTGGTAGAGGGTAATACAGTGAGGGTATTAACATTAAGGCATATGGCTCCGGAATTCAAGACGAGACCAATTAAGGTCTGAGACTTTATACCAGGAAAAACGCGCAGACTAGATAGGGTGAATTGGTCTGATCTGCTGTCAAATTCTATGTTTCTAAATGTTTTTTTATTTACCATAAAATGTTATACTGCATACTCCCCCAGTATCTCGCTTGCATTGTGGGCACCATTAATACTCCCCCAGGTTGTACTGTTCTGTGAATCCCTTTAGATACAAATTGTTTCTGATTCTCATAGCCCATGTGTTAGAAGTAAATGAATGTGTCTAGATGGAGAACCTGTAAGAACGGGAAAACAGATGAAGTCATCTGGTCTACTTACTGCCAGTGATAAATATCTGGGCTCCCATTATGATTCCCCTACAAATAACAATATAATTGATTTTTCTGTATTCATTATCACCACTGGCTGATTTAATATCAGATAAACATTTCTCAACCACAATAGAATATTAAGAATATTTTTTAACCAAATTATAGTATAGTTCAGTTGATGATTACATATTTATCCATCCTTTCTGGGCTTCCCAATATGCGATGATATATATGAAGTATTGACCTTTCTTTTTAATTAAAGCTCTCCGGAGATATACCGAAATAGTCTGAACAGCACCATCCAATAACTTTAGACAGCTTATCGCTTTATTACATACTGACTCATTCTGCTGGATTTAAAGGGACCTCTCATAACAAATGTATAGAAAGAGATATATGGCAATATACATTATTAGACAGAGCAGTGTATGCCTTTGTGTAGTATAGGCAGTGACTGCCATAAAATGCTATTGAAAAGACTTATATTTATGGAATGGAAACATACATTTGACATTTATCTCCCTGCAAACATTGTTAGTTTGTGATGACAGCTGCTTCCTTGAAACAGATCTATTCCACTGCTGGGCAAATGTTTCAATTAAAATATACTGTGGTCTATTCACTAAGAAGTCGACTGATCACTGAGGGGTAACCCATTGACCAGACTCAACTAAGTTTATGTGTCCTTGGGAGGGCCTGCTTTAAATTGTGTTTTTTCGACTTGCATGTCCTCACCTGAACCTCACAAACCCCCTAATACATGGTTACAACAACAACAAAACAATAAATACAAATATTAATATATTTTAAAAAAAAATGAAATGAGGGTCCCCAGGACCCCTAGGGGGTTGGACACAAGCTACTTCATACTCCTATATGCACATGCAGTTTAGTGAATAGATGTCATTTCTTGTGATGTCCAATGTGATTAAAAAAAAATCTGCTGCCGAGGAATGTTTCTTTTTGTCCAGCAATCAATAAAAACCGGTCTTCCTTTTCCTGTTTAATACAACACTGTTCATTGAATTGATTGGCGAAGCCTCTCTTAGTATGATCTTAGCTTTAGGGTTTTCTAAATCTTAATTACTAGATATCCTCGGAATTCAGTATTTTGCAAGCACTCCTACATCTACAAAATATAATTACAGTCCGCGTTAAAACAAGGACACACCGAGCGCTGCAAAAGAAACAAAACGGAAGGACCACGAGGCACCTTCTTTATACTGAATTAGTAGCCTTGGAACCCACTAAATGAACAGATTTAGCAGAAAAAAGACAATACATCAGTCTGGGGTACAATTTAAAAGAAGACAATTAAACAAACACCATTTGTTACGGCACAAGGGTAATTAATTTGTTTTGTTTGCAATAAATCTTTAACCCCTTAAGTGGAGATGCATCTACACTAATTACCATGAAGTACATGTTACACCGATCCTGCTTATTCAACTGGTAATTGTATTGATGTTGGCACGGGACATTGATACAGTACGTTGTAACATTCCTCCTTGTAGTTACTATTTTGGGCCGGAGTGGTATTTTTTTTTTGGATGAGGCCCAACTGAAAACTGAAAAAGATACAGCCATTATATTTCAGAGTAAAAATGATTCACATTCATTCCTCATTTCGTTTTTGGTCCCATTCGTTTTCACAACAAATTTAATTTCCTGCCCTTTTGGTTCAGACAAATTTTTTTATTTGGAAATTAAATTCCTTGTCACTCGCCCTCACAGACTCTCTGTTATGCTCTGTCACACTCTCCCTATTTTCTTTGTGTCTCAACAGCTCCTCTTCTCCGCCTCTTCTCCTTCTTCTTGTTCTTACTATTCTCGTTTCTTCTTTCTTCACCAGTGATCTGCTCCTTAACATCAGGACGGAGCCTTGGCCTGCACCACATGGACAAACTCTCCCTTGACATTGTCCTCGAGGGCACACGGAAGATCTGCTCTGATGCTGAGGTGCTCCAGGAGCCCAAAATAATGCAGACTTACCCTCAGATAAAAAGAAGCGCAGAAGATTGGCAAAAATTAAAATTGTACGGATCCAAATGCACAGGTATCCCAAATTATAAATAGAGAACCTCAAGTTGGATTTTTTTAGCTATTATTTTGTAGCCCACAGGCAGAGGTAGAAAAGCAAGTGAATTTTCTCTTTTTTAGGCAATTCTTTAAACATTTATAATATTAAGCAGTATCTTTAATTTCCAATCAATAACTGATTATTTCATTCTATTTGCTTTGCTATTTTTTCTCAATTATATGAAGTGAGAGTTGGGGCACATATTTTGGACTTAATTGTCCACATTACCATAAAGCAGCTGTGTCCACATTCTACGTTATATTATTTAACTGTGCATGGCGTTAACCCATTTTTTGACAGTAGGGATGGGAACAGAGCTTACATGTAAAGAGACAATGGTATAAGGAGAAGACTTGTCCATGTTTTTGGTTGGAACCCAAGATCGGAAGTCCATTGGATATCAGTAGTTACAAAGAACACTTAACTTAATATAAGTGTTATGTTGACATCACTACTTGAGTAATAATGTTTTATTCTTCATGATAAATTACGCAAGTATATTCTGTGATCATATTTTTTTCAATGTGATTTGATTAGCATGTTATGGTGTCCCTCACAGCACAATACATACAAAAACTAAATAGATTGGGCATCATTCTGTAACGTCTTTATCTGCCATGAACTATATATCTATTCTCCATGTTAATTTAACCACACGCAGAAGAAATAATCTGACACTTTATATTATTTTATTGGGTAGGAGAATACAGAGTGTGGAGCTACAGGATTAAATGCCTAGATTCCAACCAAAAGCAATTTCGAACAATTATGACAGAATGATTATGATGTCAGGTTCAATCTGTACCGACATATCTACGCTGATGGAACATATGTTGAATGTTACATGAAAAGCTGTGGGCTGTTGTATTTTTGCTAGCATGGTTGGGGTCTGCAATAAGCCTGAAGGCTCGGATGAGGCTTTTAACCTTGGGAAGAGTTCAACCAATTGACGGCATCGTAGATGGCTGAGAAAATAGGTTAAATTGCGTTAATGAGACGGTCTTGTGTGCGTTTATGTCAGATCCCGAATACTTAAAGCATCGGATCTGAAAAAATAATTGTATGCATTATCCGCCGAAAGACAGACCGCGTAAAAAAAGGATGACATTACAGCTAAATATTATTTGACGCGTATGACATATTTAATTTCCGATGCAGACATTACTTGTGTTGTGACATGTTTGTCACGTTGTGAAAGGCAGTTTGTCTGGCTTCGTTTTTACGAATGACGCCCATGACAACACGGAATCAGTG
Organism: Spea bombifrons; assembly: GCF_027358695.1. Taxonomy (NCBI): domain Eukaryota; kingdom Metazoa; phylum Chordata; class Amphibia; order Anura; family Pelobatidae; genus Spea; species Spea bombifrons. The sequence goes on from NC_071096.1 coordinate 4,657,051, forward strand.
AAAAGCACATTGTGTGTTTCTGAAAACGAGGGGATTCATTTTAAAGGAAGAGCGTTAGGGGGTATCGGGGTCCTGCTTTGGACGCTGGTGGTGGATGGTCAGGTGAATAGTTATTTAGTTAAAGAGACGACATACACAGAAAATGTCACATTTAGGGTTTACGTTGTAGTTTTACTTCTTTCTTATTAATTCTTCTTATTTTTTTAGAGAGCACTTACTGTTCTTTTTGGTAACTTCTGGTCTGTGACCAAGAAAGAACACCAAAGGTTTCTTCTGTATCTTTGCAAAGCTCATTACGTGCTTCCACTGAAGGAACTTGGGTAATTTCTATAGATGCATAATAATCACGATCGGGATAACTGTAAAAAAAAGGGAAGGTCTAGTTTTTGTTGGTATTAAATAAAACTTGCGGTAATCATGAAGTTTTAAAACTATAGGTCATGGGCTGAAACTAGAAGGTCATGGGCTTAGATGTAATGTAAGGAAGTTTGACTTTACTGAGACGGTGGTAGATATGGGGGAACAGCCTCCCAGCAGAAGTGGTAGAGGGTAATACTGTGAAGGACTTTAAACGTACATGGGATAGGCATATGGCTCCTGGATGTTAGGCTAGAGCAACCTTTTGGCCTGGAAGGCAAGTAGAGTCAGGTGTCCTCTGCATGAGACTCTATATCAGATGCCTTGCATAAATATAATAAATGCTATATAAATCAGGAAATAATAATAATATCATCCCATAATCATCTTGATACATCTGTGAGATATCTCTGAGAGCATCACGGCTCCGATCCGAGCACTGGCAGTTACACCAAGCTGGCTCTGCTTGAATACATTGACTCTGCATTCAGACAATGGCAATTGCCCCCTCTCTCCTGGTGCCAAACCACCCCTTCACCTCCTCTATAAGTAACGCTCCCAATGGACGTCACAGGTCTTTTCTTGACATTCCCGATTTTGGCTTTGTTTTCATTGCATAGAAATGCCTCTTGGATTTCAGCACCATGGACAGCTGAACAAAAAAAAGAAAATCTGTCTCCGAGAGAACATCTGCAAAAGGTGTGGAAATAATGACTTTTAGACAAAAATAATCCTCACCTAGGCAGGCAATCCGACTGAGTGAAGGTTCCCTCCAGGCATGGACTCGATCCCCCGAGCGAATTGTCTAACCTTCTCCACAGCTAACCACTTGAGATATTTGTGCCAAGATGTAGGAGGAAGTCATGGCCTGACAGCAGCATGAGCTATTTATGACACATTTCCCTCTATCCAAAACATGTTCTTATTTACACAGAACGATCTAGAGGACAGAGACAAGGAACATGTATAAGAATGTTGCCCTCAAGCCCAGAGTTCTAAAAACAAACTCATGCATGTTACCGCCAACCGTGACAAACAGAAGCACATTAAATAGAAGGTACTTCTTTTCTTTCTTGTTATAACTAAGCTACACTTTGTTAAACATTCCTCTGTAAACACTTATGTTTAAAACGGACTGCTTTGTAACACTTGTTAAAGAGAGAGCGTAAGGAGATACATCTCATCTACCTCGGGGGATAATGGAATGTAAGAATCCTTAAACACCTAAACACAGATATCGAGTGCCACAGAAGACTGGCAGTTCAGTTTCACAAAAGACTTACATTTGCAATGCGTAAAGGAGTAAATCATAGTTTTTATAGTTGTATGAGAGTTGCCGGGTTGCTATAACGGTCCAGGATGGTCTACAAGTTAGCACCAGTATGGGAAATGCTGTCAGATTCTCTTTGTCAACTCTTTTAGATTGGAAGATAGTGAGGAGAACGGAGTCTTACATACTCCAAGACTTATTTACGCCTTCCATGGCCTCTGTCGTCATTGTTGGGTGCCTTCGTATGACATCATATCCTATCACCTCATCTCTTAAAGGTGTAGGTCACCAGGTGCTGCAAACAATGAAGGCTCTGCCAGCATGGAGCAGTCCTTCACGGTGCAAATGGACCAGTTACAAGGGAGGTCTCTGATCTCCCCCTGGAGCAGGGGCAGATAGGCCAATAGAGCAATCTGTCAATGGTTTTCCAGAATAGGGACTGCTGTCCCCAGGACCCACCACCCTAGGACTAATTTGCCTAAGCTAGAATACACTTACTGGTTATACTGGTTATACTGGTTATACACACTACTCAGTGTGTGGGATCATAAAAAAGCTTTAACCCTAGAGGGGCAAAGTGTTTTTTTTTAACTGAAAATGCATTGTTTTTAAGTTTGAAAACAAAAACTCTGCACTTTAGGTAGAAATAAATCCATATGATTGCTACAACCAGCTGGACACCCATTACAGATGCTGGCTTGTATCATACAGAAATGTTATATCAATTAGAACAGTAATCGTAATTCATGCTCCATAAAATATTAGAAAAACGGTTGTTTTTACACGTTTCCATGGTATCTCTAGTGTTGACAAGAGTGAAAGTAGGGGCAAACTGCCAGTTGTCCTCAACTGACATCACACCAAAAGTGGGGGTTTTCATGGGGCAGAAAGTGCTAGTTTCCATCAATTTTCAGAGAAGGGCACATCTTCTTGGCTCTCCTACCTGGCCATGGGCAGATGAGCTATAAATTAGCCATTTCTTTATTTACTTATTTAAACTAGCTTTGCTCATCGCATAGTCCGGCTTTGTGAAATGGCTGATTTAGGATATGGTTTTTACTAATTAAAACTCAGATATCATTGAGTCCCTTCTAATTTCACTCCGCTCCAAACAAGCTACGAGGAAATGGTTAAGTCCAATGTTATCGTGATCACCGCTGATTTATAAAGGAGCTTTTAGATAACCCCAATGGTGAATATTTAATAGTCTCTGTGAGCAAAATAGAAAACAGCTGGAGAAACTCGGAGTGAAATGTGATCTGAATGAAAGAACAGAGGACGCAGTGAGACAAGGCAGCACAAAATCCCCGAGAACATTGAAATACTCTGCATCGGCGTGGGGAAACATAAGCCTTTCCAGCTACAAACGGATGCCCATCATCCTTCTTCAGCTTAAAGTTCTTCGAGCCATTGTTGGACTTCACCCCGTTCTTCCATCATGCTACAACAGGGGCTTTGAACTCCAGGCCTCAAGGGCAACTAACAGACCAAGATTTGGATAACTCTTTGCTTTGAACACAGTTGACTTAATCATTTTATTTTGAGTTGCCAGGGTTATTGGGATATCCAGAACCTCTGGGCTGGTTGTGTTCCTCAAGGCCTGATACCTACACCTTCTCATCGCCTTGTGCCTTTCAAAGTCCCCTTTTCACCCCAAAGTTGATATAAATACATTAGTGAATGATTAAAAAAAAAAGATTCCAAAGCTTGGGGCGTATTTCTTAAAATTAGTGAAATACCATACAAAACAAAGGCCGGAATGCCCGTTTGGGGTTGTTGGCAGGGGAAATGTGCCTCACATGTCAGTTCTGGACTGCCCTTGGTAAGTTGATGAAGATGTTTCCTCTGTAGTGGTACAAAGAGCTAAAACTTGAGATGCCCTCAAGTTGGGACGCACCGTAGGACAGGCTAAGTGAATACACCCTTATACTAGATTCTAAAATTGCACACAGCAGGGTTCCACCAGCTTGGACCTTGTCAAATATGATCTCTATTCCCAGTTTCATTTGGACCCTACCGCTCCACTGTCCATCCACAACTACTCCCTGCTTCCACGAACCATGCTTGGTGTCCATGTTAACCCCTTAAAGACAATGGGCGGTCCCTAAACCCATTGAAAACAATGCATTTAGAGCCCGTACATGTACAGGCTTTGTCATTAAGGGGTTAAAATGCCATTTGGTTGAAAACGACAAAAAAAATCCCTTCTTTCTAAAAGCTCACCGACGTAAAAACAACCTTTATATCATGTCGCATTTCTTTATTGAGAGAGGAGAGATTTTGTTTATCGCTTTGCATTCGTAAAAAAAGAGAGAAGGGAAAGAAGCGTTACATTTACGTCTTTGAGGAAAAGATGCGAAGAATTCCTGCGGTTATTACATTTTCTGTGATTATCAAACCGCTGCAAGGACGGAACATAAAATAAGCATTTAATAGAACGCGCGGAATAAATAATTATTTGCTCGGCGAACAGAAATCAACGTCTCCGAAACAGAAAGCCATATCCACCAACATCAGTTATATGAGACACAATTTGGCGAATCAATCACTGTCAGGTGTGTTATTGTGTTGTGTGACAGTTTGTGAGGATACCGCGGAACAAATTATAAGTGACATGACTCGCGATGAGAAATAAACAGCCAATTACATTAATTAAACCCGAAATGGCTCCTTAAGCCAGAATACATAAAAATCATTATTTTATTAAATGGGTTTACAAAGGGTGAAAAAAAACGTACCTGTGTTCCTTTAGATTGTGTTATAAATCCTGGACAGAGTTCAAAAACAGAAGTCAGCTACTTATTTATATATTTGATCTTTGTTTCTGGAATGGTACAATAAACCATCCAATAAAATGTTTATTACTAGTATTAGATAAGAAAAATGTTTCAAAATTATTGGGGCGTTTTCATTTCAAAAGAGTTCTAGTTTTTGCAAAACATAATATCCTCAGGCAGCTGCATCTTAGCCATTTGTATGAGCCCCGATCTACTAGACAACTATCCCGACTCTTTATCATAGTGCCTGTGGGAAACAATAGAATGGCTCAGTCTTAACTACCCAGCTGGACTCTCTGACTAATGAAAGTCTATGGAGGAACAGACTTCATTAGCATTGCCATAAAGCATCAGCTCAGTGTGGTGGGAAAGCCTCCTGGTCTGCAGATGGAGGGAGATTATAGTGGAATTAAATCAAGAAGTGAGAATTTTTTTTTTAAAGAGACTTCCCTTTAAAACCCATATTTTAATGGAATCTCAGCATATTGTGAATATTATTGTTTCTAAATAATAAGCGTTGCATTTTTTTCTTAACATTTTTCTTATTTTACCAAAGTTTTTAAAACAAAGTTTTATTTTGCACATGTTTTTTTTATAAAAATCAGTGTTCATGAATTTTTCTTTACCAAAAAATCATTTTCCTGGTATTTTATTTGTTTACTCAGAGGGTAAGCATGTCCGTGAGGAAGAGTTTGGAGGTTAATATCATACTTATGTACTCATGGACCTGACTTCTAGAAGCTCGAAGTCCTTTTGTAGGTTGAAAGACAGGTCTTTAAAAGCTGTGACCTCCTCTCACATTCTAAAAGTCCTTTTATCTCCAACGCTGATGCCTCCATGGACGGCCTTAGGGCACGACTCTATCTGTTAACCAAATGTAAAGAGCAGATAAGAATCCTTACTATGTAGTGCTTTTAACAGCTACCAACAGTCACCACACACCTACGGTGCACTCAGTGCTGTACCGCACTTTAAATGGAGTGCTTAAAATGCCTATGGACACACACAGCAGCCAGGCTTCCGATTAGCAAAAACGCAATTTGAAAAGGATGTTAGAAAAATGAACATGAAACCATTTGATTCTCTAATATGGAAATCTGTGCGAGAGATGAATACGTTTCTTGGTCTACAAAAAGCCAAGATGACCTTCGTTTTGCAGAGTAGAGAAAGGCAGAAGAAAATATTAGCGTGGTGCTTTTTTTATGTCTGTTTTCCATCTTTCTTAGTCCTGTATCTCTGTTTAGAATGTGAGATGGAAAAATGTCCATTAACTTCATTGATTCCGAGCAATTCCTCTTTAATCGATTTTCTCGCTGAGGAGTAGTGAGTCATTGGAGAGAGTATTAACTGAATGGAGGCTATTAATGGTGGGAGGTAGGCAAGAGAATAAAGGCCGTATGTTGGAGGGAAGAAGGGAGAAAGTGAAGAAAGTAGACTGAGAAGTAGAACAGGGGAAAAGGGATAATAGGAGGAGAGGAGAAAGATCAGTTATACAGTTGGGTGTATTATGTAGATAGAAGCCTATAAAGGGGCTTCCTGGCTTTGGTGCTATTTGGCCAGGCTGCCTCGATTCAGTAGGTGGAGTATGAGTGTGAGTTGTAGCTGCACCTGTTAGCAGTCTGTTCCTTTACCGGACACACCTTTCAATATTCAGCAGGCAAGTCCGGATTAGTTTATGTGTGCCTTGGTAGACCAAGTCTACTTTGGCCCTGTGTCAGAATACGATGTTCCATTGGCCAGCTTGCTCGGCTCTACTAATAGTTTTGGCGAGTGATCTAGACAATGCAAGACAACAGGGAACCGTGTAGAATATGGAGCCCATTACTCCTTTACACTTAACATGGCTTTCCTACAGCTCATGAGTCTGCACCGGCTTGGCCGTCTTTACTTAATTCTCTTAACCTAGATTATAGTGCAGACCCGTAAGAAAACAGGAACCCTGTACCGCTAGAGCCAAATGTTATCCCCTGGCGATTTAGTTATACTAACATTTATGTAACCTCTTCTTTCTTTAATTTTAGGCCCTAGATAAAGCCATTTGATACGTTTCCCTACAAAAAATGCCAACATTCGATACAAAGTAGCATAACTTTGAACTTTTCACATTGTAAAAAAAAGGAGTTACACAAACAAGCAAAGGCAGGAGCAGCTCGAAGGGATGACTTTCGTAAACAGCTTTGACTACCGAATAAATGTCTCTGTTTCTGGCGCTTGTGGAAATTAGTTCATTGACTTTAATTTAATCATTTTCCAAGGCGGCGTAATTTGGAACACAGGCTGTGATGTGAAGGAGTATTTTATCTGATGTATACTAAAGCTGCTTATGCATGCCAACCGATGTAATATGTATAACGGTACCTGCATTTTTTAAACCGTCGGGACAGGAAGATGGGTGAATCCTTTGCAGGGCTCTGCGGGGTGCATGCTAATTCCTCTACTAAAGAACAAGCGCAACTTTGTGTTACCGACTGCACCACACAGCGCCCAAGGGTACGTATCTGCATATGTATGTCTGCTGGCGGGGGGCAATCTCAGATCATTTGCTTTGTATTTAGGGCGATCATCACATTGTACTCAAATCCAAGGTCCAATTTAATGCATCTTTCAGAACAAGTTTCTTTATAACCGTGCCCTAGTTTACTCTGAATCTACAATGTCACACTGGAAGAGGGCTAATAAATCCTAGGAGATCCCATATTTTATGTAAAAAAAAAGAGGGTAATTACTTTAGGTCCTTTTGGGGTAATAATCTGTATCTGCTGCTGGCTTAATCTGCAGATTTCTATTAAATTGGTTTGTTTTAAGATGGTTAATAGGTAACAAATTGTATTTTTGATAAAAGTTTAAGCGCAGGATCAAGTATGAGTGAGCTTGGTAATTGTGTCATGGAAGGTGGTCTCAGCTTTATATAATAGAGCAGACACACATTGCTGATCGATATAATGGGATATTTTGCATATAATGAGAGCACCAACATTTTCATCATGTTGTCAACAACCTGGGAATTCAAAATGTTGGCACTTGGGCTGTGAGTTCAACATTGGATTGTAGAAGCTCCAAGGAGCAACATTTGTTACCAAGTTTCAAGACTCTCCAACTGGACCTGACAGTCATAATCATAAACAAGAGACCCTCAGTCCTCTGAAGTTGTGTGTTGATGTTGTATTTGCTTCTGAGATACAATAAACAGTGTATTTTGGAGTTCCATGGATTGATTTTGACATGTATGCATTTTTGTGCCTGGTATGGTCCCAAATCTGTTTTCCGCCAGGTCCACCACATGGACAATTGATTGTATTGGCTTCGTTTTTGCAACATGTTTAAATGTTACCTGTTCTACCCCAAATACTTTACCCCTTCTTTAACAAATAGTTTTCCCTTACAGAAATATCTACGTATCAAGAAAAAAACTGGGCTGTGTTTCACTATATTCTCCGACGGGTCCTTGAGGACATTTAAGCCATAACAGTGCTGGTCCCACAACAGAAAATATCCTCAAAGGCCTTGCAATGCTAGAAGAAGGAATACATCAGATGCAACGCTTGGCTCCTCGGTTCTCACTTCTTCAATCAAGCGTGTGGAAAATAAAGGGTGATTAGTTTGATAAAGAAATGATACATGTTGCTGTGCGTCACAATAATGACAATGCTTCTGCTGAAAGAATTGATTTAGACTCCTGGGAATCGCTGCTATGAAACGACATGGATGTTGTGTATATTCATAGTTTTCTTGATTTATGCTTTATTAGCTAAACCTGGATGTCAATTTACGTGTCTTAAGGGAAAAAAAAAATAAAAAAATAATCTGTTTCAGCGAAGGTTACAGCTCCGTTCAGGATGAATTCTAGGATTTTATACCCAATTTAAACTCAATATGCAAATATTATGCAAATATTATGTTTACGGTAAGTCACTTTCAGCGATGAAGAATGTTTGATTTTAGATGTTTTCGGAGACTGCTCAAAAAACCTGAGTTTGGTAAAACCCATTAGGATCTAACATTCTAAGATTAATTTAAAAAAAACATATGGGTCATGGTATGAAAAAAGCAAAGAAAAAAGATAGTTTGCATAATCAATATACTTTCTCCCTCTCATCCTAAATCACAATTTGACTTAATATAAAGCTGCCATTTTTTTTAATTTTTTTTTTTTAATAAAAGAAATATGCCAACTCTCCCTGTTGCCGATAGTTAATTTTTTAATATATTTTATTTATTTTTTTATTTTTTCATATTTTATTTTTTACATATTTATTTTTTAGTATATGTGTGATGCCACGTAAATGCCTTGGACATTATTATAACTATAGATGTCAAAAAAAGTAAATTATTTTCCCGATGGAGTATTTCAAAACTTCCTTGTAACTTTTCTACCTTTGGCGAGACTTCCCGACGGAACGCCGATGCCCGAAGAAGTATCTGCTCAGAAATTTTAACATCAAGACCGTTGTAAAGTCACTGACTGCAGAAACACCTTTTTTTGTTTTCCATGAAAGTTTTCTGTAGGGTAGAAAGTGCCTTATCCGAGAGTTTTCACGTACCTTTACCAATGACAGCACGCCCAAGGCTCTCGGCAGCATGCAGTTTTCTTATTGACTGTACATTTGCATGTTACTAAATCATTAGAATGCGTTTATTTCCTAATAAAGCGCACAGAAGCCTTAGACAAAATATCAGAACCCAAAAAATATACATTAGTAAAGCACGGCTTTTACTATTGCGTTTACTACATGAATACATTTAAAAAATATTGACTTCCTACAAGATTTTATTTCCATTTATTGTAATTTTCTATAATTTATTGGGACAGGCTATAAATGAGCTCCACGCATATATTATTCATGCATAATACATATGTGAAACGCAGATATAATGTGTCGTCTTACTTAGCCTATTTTATCTAAACTAGGACACTAGAAAACTGAAGGAAATAAGTTAAAACGCCCTGCAGTTCGCAGTACAGAGTTTCTTTTTTGTTTTATTTATGTATAAACCAAAGAACGCTGGTTTTGCATAAATTATACATTGCGGTAATTTATCATAGCATTTTTCCCTCAATGCATTTAAATTTTTCCCAGTCTACATTAAAGCACATATTAATATACATAAATACAGAAGAGGCAATAAAGACAGAATACATTAACCTGTGTAGTCATCTGTTATTTTAATGGTTACATTCTCTGTACTTAATATATATTGGTGTAGTACGCCATATCAATCTTCGCATGCATTTACAGGGTAGTCTACCTAGTGTGTTTCTCTTCGAGAAAGGGATCCTGGACAGTATTTTTCCTGTTTCTTTCAGTGCTAACTATGTTGATTTCTTTTTTTTTTTTATTTACATTTTTTGGGGGGGAGGATTCTAGAAATACTATCAGCTATCGATACATTTATAGAAATTTGCAATTGTTTTTTGAAAAAAAATCGTAATGGACATTTTTTTTTTACCAATGGGGTCTTGATGGAAGATGCGCATTGTCCAACGTGTCCAACTTAAAATTCATTTCCATTGATATTAAAGTGGTCGCATTAACTTAGTCAAGTGGTTTCAGGTTAAATCAGTCAATTTACATATATAAATTGACTAAGTGAACTCATTGCTTAGTTAAGAGACCCCCGCGGGGGACTTTTGTACAAACAGGCTCGCTAGGTTGGATTATGATGGTCAGGTGTCACAGAGGTCTTGGCCAGAAGAGGTATCAACTTTTGTTCCTTGTGCAATAAATTCCTGGTTGACAGTGTAGATCCCCTCCCATGTATAGCATTAGAGTGGGTAGAATTTGTGTATGTATTTGTGTTAAAGTAAGTGTATGTATGTCTATTATGGTGTTAGTATGTGTGTGTGCTTGGTGTTGGTGTTTGCAGTGATTTACCTTGGCCTCTGTCCTAGGTCCAAACAAGGACAGCATCCCCAGCTGCCCCTTCCACAGTCAACATCCTAAATGCGTTAAAAGGTGCTGTGTACCTTTAAGATATGACATCATATCTCTCCACGCTGTGTGGGGATAGACCTAGACACATCACTGAGCGTGTGTCTCTTACTGTATGGCATGAGTGCGGATATTACTGTATGGTGAGCCTGGGAGAGGGAAAGAGAGGAAGGAGCCTAAAAAGAGTATTCGTGTAGGTGTGAATGTATGTGGAAGTCAAGAGTGAGTGTGTGTTTCTTGTTATGGTGTTAGGGTGAGTGGATGTTTAGTATGTGTGTGGCTAGGCTTACCACTGCTGTGACTTATTATCCCCTTATTCTCTCTCTTCACATATACATGTACAACATTCTTATTGCTATAAAATGTACCAAACCAGATCGCTGGCATTCTAAAGGCATAAAACAGGAAGGACAATTTCCATCATAAATAATTTTTTTTTTTTTTTTTGCCATCTTGTTATCCCCCAGGTAACAGTCATAAAACAAAGACAGACGCAATTAATGCTTAAAAGGCTCTTAACTGTCAGCGTTTCTGAAGTTAGCCGTTCCATCTGCTCTCCTTAATTCAATTTGTCTTTAATTTCTTAACGCCGAGATGATCATCTGTATCACAGTAGATGTAATATGAAGGAGGAAGTAGATGTTTGGTACAGATTCACCATCTTATTGTAGACACACAAAATATTTGGTAAAAAGAACTTTTCATAGAACATGACTGTGGTGGCCTTGAAGAAATCTCTGATCCCTGATTCCAAGGCAGGCCATGGTTCCTAGCAGTGATAGCATGATATACTATGTGACAATGTCACCAATCATTGCCTTTTGTGGAGTCTGGTCTCTAACACATAGACCATAGATGGTCATCTTGTGGTCCATAGTTCCCAGTTGTCATTACCCAACACCATAGCTATTCCATATTATCTAATGTCTATGTAATTTATGAGTCCAAAAACAATACAAGAATGAACCAATAACTAACTGGTTTGTAGAACCGTTCCCAATTTTCATGTTTGCCAAAAGTTACTATATACGATAATTTAGGCAAAATATGTTTTTGTAGAAAACCAAAAAGCAAGGTACTCCTAAAAAAAAAAAGTCTATTATATAAATGTACTAGGAGTTATCATAAGCCATGGGACATTCAATATGTTACTTAATTAGTAATTTGCACTCCTCAACTATATTGTATTTATTTGTTCTCTTTGGAAAAAAAAATATCCAGCTTCTATGCACTGTTGAGTATTTTTTTTTTCCTCCCATATATTTACCTATAAATGTGTGCAGGTACAATTTATATATGATTATGGGTATATAAATCTGATTGCCGGAAGACTGAACTGTGCCCCCCCCCCCCCATCAACAAAGACACTTAAGCCAAATTCCTTTTTATAGTTTTTTTTTTTTATCTTTTAGCTGAAATGTGAGTTAATTTTATTTCTAGGAAGGCAATTGTTATTACTATTTTGCATTTTTCATTTTGTGAACTAATTATTTTGTGGGTAAACAGTGCGGGGGCTGAAATAACATATCCTGGAAAGAGTTTTTTTTTTTCATTTATAATGAAAAAAAAAAAGAAAAAAAAGAAAACCCATAAAATAATAATCACCAATCTAGAATATGACCTTCCGGTTAATGACCAACTGGATCCGCTAAGATCTCACAGCAGGTCATTAAGAGACATCAAATCAGCAATGGGTCATTAACACCATTTAATGAATATGTACTGTTTGTGGACTATTAACAATTGTTGATCAATAATCTTGACGTAGAGATAGCGTGGCGAACTGCATGTTTCCTGACCTAAATTTATGCACAGAGTAACAGAAAGAACGTAAAAAAAAAAACAATATATATTTTTTTCCCATTCATCATGAAATATTACAGGAGCTCTTTTTCACCTCTGGAAAAGCCACTGGAAAAACCTCCCGCTGTCCACAATCATTATTGCCATTTCAATTATTCCTCAAGGCCAAAGGAAATTAATGTCATGTAATTAACTCTGTCCTCATTCACACTTCAGCTTCATTATTCCATTTTTATGTTTACGGAAGTGCTACTAATGTGATTTCTTGTTTTGAAAACAAGCCGCTTTACTTTAGGAGTCGTTCCATCCTATTCCATGCATTAAATCTGTATTTTTAATAGTTTTTTCATGATGTATTACGGGCTCCTTGGTGGATCTGCCAAGATAAGGTACTAGATAACGCAGTCAAGGTGCTACGTGCCTCTATGCTTGGCTGATGTCTATCCAGCATTAATGGGCTCTGGGGTATTCAGCCCATTAGTCCATCCTTGGGCAACACTCAACGATGAGCGATGAGTAGCTGCAAGGTTCAGATAAACACAAAACTCTAGAGTTCTATCTAAGGTCAGAGGAGCCAGTCCAAATTTGAAGTCACATGGATTCCGCTCATGAAGACCCTCCGTGGCCAATTAACCGTTAGTGATCTGACATAGTTGGATCTGTACAGTCCATTCCAAAAACAGGTGGGTTGTAACATGTTAATGGGGTACCATATTATACGGCCTTGATCTGCTGTCATGCCAGATGATCCCCGGACTATGAACCATATTTCAGAACAATTTTGGGGCAGGTGATCCAGAGTTAAATCATTTGTGATCTAGTAGGTTCTTCCAATTGCACAGACCCCTTTCCTCTTGTTGCCCTCTTTCATCTGTATCTAAGGGTACTGGGATGGGATTAGAAGAACAGATTTCCCCTATTGCCTTCTACTAAACAACTAGATACAGGGAAGAAAGTTCAGGGGTGTATGGAACCCAGAGACTAATTAAAGGTATCATTGATACCTTTCATGTCTTCTAATGTCATTAATGTCTTCTTTCTTCTGTTCTATGTCATGTCTCCATTCAAATACTTTTTTATATTAGTTATATATTTTTGTTTATTAAACAGAAAAGGAGAAAATCATAAGGTCAACAGTAAAAGTAGTCAGAGTACACGTTCATCTCGTCCTCGTTATTAAACACACAAAAATATATATTATGTCACAAATGCACGGTTGTTGATGCTTTTTACTAAAGCAACATAATTGTTTTTGATGGATACAGCAAAGTGCTTAATGAAACCAGGGTCAAAAATGAGATATCTAAAAATATGAATGGAAATGGAAAGATTAAAAAAAATATATATATAATATAAAAAAAAAAACTCACGCAAGAACATGGACATATTTGTGGGCCTGTAACATACCATGAAATGAATTGCCCCTTAATTAATTAATTAATTGCCCCTAGCTACTTACCCAACTAATCTGCCCCCCCACCCAAATTTGTATCTCTGGGCTTTTCTCACAATCCACCCATGTTTAAATAATTGTACAATCCTTTATACCACAAGGCAAAATTTGATGGTGCAGACAAATTAATAATTTCAAAAATAATATATATATATATATATATATATATAATTTTTTATTATTATTTTCAAAAATAATAATTAAAAAAATAATTGAAAAAAATATATATATTTTTTTTTAAGAAAGTTCATTAGACCTTTGGAAAAATAAAAGCATTTTGACCTCGGACAAAATAAAGTTTGGGGGAAATACAAATCCAGACTGATATTGGGAGAGACACTAAAAAAAAATATTGTCCGACTAAATTCATTTATATGGTTAAACCAGGGTTTTAAATTTGATAATTACAATTTTTTGGGCCATACCAACAGGAAAATTTAACAGGTTGCTATGTGAATTAGATGAGTTATTGAATCCCCAGTAACTTACATTTTTTTTCTTTGTTGACAGTAAATCACATTTATGAGATCACGATATTAGCAAATAGTTCCATTATCCCCTGAGCGATGCCAAATTAACTAGTGTTACTCAGAGTTTTTGTTTCCAAGGTTATCTGCAAAGTTCCTAAATTAAATATAATGTACACCTTGCAAAAAACGTAAAAAAAAACAAAAAAAAAAACACTCATCATTGTGCCAGAAGCAAGGTCTGAGAAATGTCGCTGCACCTTGTATAATCAGGATACAATCGGCCAGAATAAACAAAAGCCACGGAGGAATTAATGCTTCTCTTGGCTAATGCATCGAGCATTATGATACGGAGTCGCTGATGAATGAATTGCAACCCGCGGAGATGCATTAACTGTATCCATTGTACCTGTCAACAGAAACGTTTTATAGTAATGCGTATCAAAGGCGAGAACGGTACGGAGACGGGGCGTCTTTAGCGTCTCATTGTTCCGTAGCACACCATATCTACATAAAAAAAAGAAACTACTAAAGGACTAGATGTCATTGAAAACTAGAGCTCTGCTTTGTTGGCTTTTATAACAGATTAGAAATGTTTAGAACATCTGTTAAAAGGATTCAAAATGATACGCAATATATCAACGCAACATGTATTGTGTTTCTGGATGTTCCATAGCACCCAGAAGAGCTTTGGGTCATTTCAAGCTTTTTCTTTCCAAACCTTCATGTTTGGGTTTCTACATACATTGATACATAAGCACATTTGTACATGTTTTATTCGGTAAATATATATATATATATATATACATATATATCAGTATATGAATAGCTATTACATGCAGTAAAGTGTATACATAGGCAGGAATGTCCCCTTGTTTTTAAAAATCATTTTTTGGCAATCCTTCTTTTTTGTTGTAATGATTTCTTCTATTTTTTTTTATTATTATTTTTTTTTTAAATGTGGTTGACAGATTGGAAATCTTCTTTTTTTTTTTAATCTGTATCTAATTTACTTTGTAAGCAGTTCGATTGCTTTGATACCCTGTATCCAATGCAGGGACAGATTTTTCCGATACTAGTCCACATTAAGGATGGATGAGGTTCTGTGGGCCCGGTTGTGTACAGAAAAGACCTTATAATCACACATCTGTAGGCAGGGGCAGATTGGCCTGGGGAGGGGGCTAATTTTCTATAGGAGGCGAGAGAAGAGGTAGAAGCTCCCGTAAAGTGACATTAAAGGTATAGGGTCTATAGGGTCACTTGTCTCCCCTTAACATTAAACTAGTCAGAGTACACTTTCATCTCTTCCTCGTTATTAAACACACAAAAAATATATATTATGTCACAAATGCACGGTTGTTGATGCTTTTTACTAAAACAACATAATTGTTTTTGATGGATACAGCAAAGTGCTTAATGAAACCAGGGTCAAAAATGAGATATCTAAAAATATGAATGGAAATGGAAAGATTAAAAAAAATATATATAATATAAAAAAAAAAACTCACGCAAGAACATGGACATATTTGTGGGCCTGTAACATACCATGAAAAAATCATTTTTGTGGGCCTGTAACATACCATGAAAAAATCATTTTTTGGCAATCCTTCTTTTTTGTTGTACTGATTTCTTCTATTTTTTTTATTATTATTATTTTTTTAAATGTGGTTGACAGATTGGAAATCGTTTTTTTTTAATCGGTATCTAATTTACTTTGTAAGCAGTTCGATTGCTTTGATACCCTGTATCCAATGCAGGGACAGATTATTCCGATACTAGTCCACATTAAGAATGGATGAGGTTCTGTGGGCCCGGTTGTGTACAGAAAAGACCTTATAATCACACATCTGTAGGCAGGGGCAGATTGGCCTGGGGAGGGGGCTAATTTTCTATAGGAGGCGAGAGAAGAGGTAGAAGCTCCCGTAAAGTGACATTATAGGTGTAGGGTCTATAGGGTCACTTGTCTCCCCTTAACATTAAAAACGGGTATTTGTTTTACGTACCATTCATTAAAATGCTTTGAGATGAAGTCTGAGACTTTGACAAGTCGCACGCTGTCAGAATGCATTAGAACAATGTCAAGGCAACATGTCACCGAAATAACACAAAGCTTTTAAGACCATAGTTTCATTTATCATCATGGTTTCTATTTAATAAGTGTACGGACCTGACTCTTTTGTTTACAGACACAAATATTTTACAGAATGGTGCTTATTTTTTTAAATATTTTTTTATCTCGGTATATCCTGAGATAAAAACTTGATAAATCTACTTTTTTCCCCCAATACTGCATTTTACAGCTCTATACAGTAAATAACCCTTTTTTTTTTTTTTTTTTTTTTTTTTTTTTTTTTTACTATATATGTCTATACCTCGAGAGCAGCGACTTCCTGTTTCCAGGTCTACTTGGTCTATGGTGTTGCTGATTGCATCTGATTGGTCCAAGTATATCAACAACAATATGGAGTGATAACTCTTCCAGAGCACCATTAGATTTGTAAAACGTAGACCAATCCTTGGTCTAGTCATAGATTTCGACAAAGGGTTAATTAGGCAGGGGATCAGGGGCAATAGGAGTTTCCAAGAGACGTAGAGTGGAGGTAGCTGGCTATGGACCATTTATATCTTAATAATATTTGGTTTCCGGAGACAGCATTCGTCCGTATTGCATAATCACTCAAAGCATTTGGATATTTAAGTCCCTGTGATTTTAATATGTGGAGGTTGTCGTATACATTAAGGGGGGATTGAAGTTCCAGGGAGAAGCGGAGGGAATTTGTAGGTCATACCGGTCTAAGAAGAAAAAAAAAAATAATCATTTCAGTAGCAGATAATAAGGCGAAGGATATCGCGAGTACTAAATGATTCAGCTTTAACAATCTACTCCGACTGGGATCAAGGTCACAGCAGCTGTATCATTCACCAACTAAAGTTTCATTCCGCGAATATGCTAATCTAGTATTTAGGGTCAGACTGAATTGCCTGCTTTAACATATTGATATGTTTCAAATGCAAATGCTTTCTTTCATAATTCCGCCTAATAAAAGCTCAATGTTAAACATTCATGTTAGATAGGGAAAATACATTTTGACGGAACATGGTGGTAATACTTCTTAAGTTCCTTCTTTTCGGTTTCTTCTTGATATTGTCTTATTACCCATCTATTTTTACTTCATTAATCACCATCTCCCTCTCTCTAGCACTCCCCCTCACCTCTCTTTCATTCTTTCTCATTCTAGTTTTTAACTCTATCTCCATGTATTAATTTATTTTCTCCAGCCCTGGTCCTCCTTACCTTTAAGCCTTGTACCCATCTCTTCTCGTTAGACTCCATGTCCATCTAAAAATGGTGTCCTACTACAGGGTCCTACTAGATGGTGGAGCCATCTAATATTTTTGGGCCACAAAATATCTCACAGGCATAGATTTTTCAGCTCAGTGTACCCACAAAGATGTTTTTAAGGCCAACTAAACCTATTTTGCTGGTGGAAAGTTATTGTGGCTATCACTCCCAATCTCCTCTAAGCTGTCCATCTTGGTGGCACAAGTTGACTTACAGTTCGGCTCGCTGTTAAACCCAGTTTCCTATGGGTTTAGCAAGTCTTAAACTCTAGGGTTACCAGTGATATCTCTAAAAGAAGATGCTAGATCACTGATCATTGATTATTCTCATGCCTGTGGTACTTGAAAACAACACGTATTGATGGAGTGGAGATTATATGGGCTGGTGGCAGACCCACCATCAATGGTAACATTAGGTTGATGTCCGTTGTGCTATAAAAGTTGGACCAGAGTCAGAAAATTAAGCAGATATTTCCCTGAAGTGCCAATTGGCCTAAATCCGCTGTGTGTCACAAACTTTGAAAATAAACCTCCAGTTTTAATTGCGTGCCGCCAAGCTACAACACCTGTGTTGGTTAATTAAAACATAATGTTACTGCTTAATAACATTCTTATGCTTTGCTGACCACACTGATTAGACCTTTGTTTTAATGACGGAGTCTCTTGCATGTTCAGATGTGGGTTTTCATAGTTTATTAAAAGGGTTACTTTTTTTTCTACTATTTATATAGATATTGTTGATGGAATAAGCAAGAAAAAGAAATCATCAATAATAAACAATATACACTATTTATATAGCTTCTGATTTTTAGGTAATTTGGATTTAATCCTGTTGTAGTAAAGGATTAGGGATTTATGTACATGAATTATGGGAAAAAGGGATTCCAAGGTCACTGAAGCCACTGCCAATTAACACTTCGTGTGGTCTGGGCCACAGCACTCTCTTACTCTTCAACTTTCAAATCTGCAAGAAAAAAGGCTGTCTGATGTCCAGAGGGGCTGCGGTGACCTTGTCTGTCATTGAAGATGTTAATGTGTTTAAGGGGTTTGCAAAAGATGTAGACAGAATTCTTTCCGGTGTCTCTTAGAAAGTGAAGCAGAAAATGAAAAAGGGTGTTTTCTCTTTTGTTTTATAGAGAAAAAGGTAGACTCGGGAGGTGTGATACGTCAACAAATCCACACGCAAGCTGACACATAGTTAATAAACTATACCTCCAGAGATATCTCTTATTTTGAAGAAGCACTTGGCTTAAAGCTGCAAACAAGTTAAATGGTCAGCAATATCCTTTCTTTTTCTTCTTCATCTAGAAACATTAAACTCGCAATGCATATTAATCATGGATCTTCAATGTGCTGCTCCTCTCTTCCTTAAAGTAGCTGTCACTCACTTCTGATGGAGCGAATGAAGCAGAAAAAAATGTAGCGTCTACCATTCAGGACTTAGCCCTAACAATCTGCTTGGAAAGAAAAAAAGGAAGGAAGGACAGAAAGAAGGAAGGAAGGAAAGAAGGAAGGAAAGAAGGAAGGAAGGAAGGAAGGAAGGAAGGAAGGAAGGAAGGAAGGAAGGAAGGAAAGAAGGGAGGGAGGGAGGAAATGTGAAAGTAAGGAAGGGAAGGAAGGATGGAAGGAAGGAAGGAAGGGAGAGAGGGAGTTTGGGAGGGAGGGAGAAAGGGAGGAAGGAAGGAAGGAAGGGAGAGAGAGAGGGAGGGACAAAGGAAGATTAAAGAAGGAAGAGATGAAAGGAGGGAGGAAGTGATGAAGAAGAACACTCTCCTTTGAATATCCTTCAGTATTCTCCAGAGTACATGACTTACTGATCTGTTTGCACCATACAAAAAAACATAAATTAAAAAAATACGCAAAATGCATTCTGAATTGTTTCTAAAAACATTGAGGGTTGACAATATTTGGGGTGTCCTCACTAATGGACGTCTAAGCGTGTTAATACATGAAGACCTTGACAAATTATTTTTTCCTGCATCATTAATTATCATTTCCTAGGGGCTTGGAAAAGTCAAATGTCAGGAAAACCTCCCGGGTAAAAGTGCATTTTGTTTGAAAAGCCCACTTGATCATCATAAGTGACAAAAAAAATTAAGATGTTATAGAGGGGGAAAAAACACTACAATTTTGTACCCCTACCATTGAAGAAAAATTGATTCCACAGCCAAAAAGAAAGCAGAGAATGACTATTTAGTGATGTTATCTCCCATGTACACATTTTAGCAAGCAAAGGAACAGAAGTTCCTTGTCATGAATTATGTTTTATCTGCAAACATGATATACAGTTTTGAAAAATAACACAAAGAGATCAATTGTCATAATTTGCTTTCAGCGTTATATTAGGTAGACTTCTGATGACTGATTGAATTGATGTTTGCAGGTATGTTACGGTATCTGTAAGGCTGTAAGTAATTTATTACAATTTCAGCTGTGGCCGGTGGGTATTTGGAATGTTATTTAGTAATTACTTGGAGTATTGATGGGTTGTTGTTTGTTTTTTTTTTGGTAGTGAAGAAATTTCAGGCAAAGTATGTGCTGTATATCCGTGTTTTCATTAAGTACGCTGTCCTTTAGAATGGCTGTAGGGGGAAATAGAAATTATTAGAAGCTGCTTTCATCTCTTCAAAATCCTTTTCAATTTTCAATGTTTCCTGTGAAAAAAAATTGTTGCAGCCAAATACCCACAACAATATTCTATTATTAAAGCTGAAAGTTCTAGGACTCGGTGTTATTCTTCTGTTGCATCAAGGTATCAACCACATACAACCAAATTTTTTATTTTTGCTGATATTTATACAGTCGACAGTTTTGCAATTTAAACATCATTAAAATCAATTCGAGAACAAGGTTACAAATAGGTTAAATAGTATGACTGTAGAAGTAATTTAGTATCAAGACTTCTGATTGAAGAACAAGGTTTATTGTGATCGCAAGTACATCATTTACAGAAAAAAATGGCAAATGACATAACGTTCATTGAGATAATATCACTTTTCAATCAGTTCCTTCTCTTCCTTGTTCGTTGGAGATCTGCAGAGCCATGTTTAGGCAGGTGCACTGAACAGCAGGGTTGCATCAGTGCAAGGGGTGAAGTCTATGGCCTATCTTCTCTATTGACCGCGTCCACGTTCCTGTCTTCTTTCTCGAAGCTTCACTTCTTTTCTTGCCTCTTCTTGTTCTTCTGTCTTCTTTCTTTGTCTTTTCCCTGTGTCTTATTTTTTCATTCACTCCTCTGTGGACCAAGCTTCCCTGCACACCCCTTACCCCAATTGGAGGAACAGAGGAGATGTTCTCCCTGTGGCCCCAGTCTTTTGTGGAACTTCTCTGAAGAGGCCAGAATAATGAAGATCTGTCTGCATTATTCTGACCCCTTAGAGTACTTCTTTGAAAGGGAGAAGCCAAAGGCACAGACTCCCCTAGTTCTTTCAATCCTTTGCAGAAGTATTCAAGGAGACCTGGTTCAAAGAGATGATGGGAATTATGCTGTACCATCGTCAATGTCTGACTCAGTATATAGTGATGAGAGTTATGCTGTACCAACATCTGTGTCTGGTTCACTATATAATATTAGGAGTTATGCTGTACTACTACCTGTGTCAGGCTCAACAAACAGTGAAACAAATAGTGGAATCTCAAAACCATGTTTTTTTCATCACTGTTAACACCACTTAAACTTTAGACGACTCATTCTATCTAATCTCATGTTTTCACTCTGTTTTCACTTCTGTATACAATTTTAGTAGATCTCAATGTGAATTAGTTTTTCTCCAATCATGTTCAACTATATTTCTTAATAATTGATCTTTTTACATACCTCCTGTAAACAACATTAAATAAAGTAGACGATAACTATACCATCTGCAAATTCTTCTTGTTCCTCTAGGCATTGTTTTTAATTTGCTTATTGTCATCCAATGTTTCCTAATACTTTCTATGTTGAATTCAAAAAAAATGGGCCACTTATTCCAAGGATTTATTTGTACTTGTGCTTTATCTCTGTAAACCAAAACGCTTTGTGTCGATAAATATAATCCCCTTTGCTTTCTTTTTTTTAGCCCTCCAGGAATAACGTTGACAATTCAACGTGGACACCAGTACTACAGATAAGTAATTACAGTGGTGAGAAAACCAACAAAGTAAAATCTCTGTTTCCATCTTACATATTTTTTTTTGCTGTATTATGTGAAAATACAAATACTGATTTCCTCGTGTTTTTTTTAACCCCTTAAGGACAATGGGCGGTTCCTAAACCCATTGAAAACAATGCATTTTGAGCCCGTACATGTGCGGGCTTTGTCATTAAGGGGTTAAAAAAACCACTAATATAAATTTCATTATGTACTGTAATATTAAACGTCATTTATGACCTTGTCACTTAAAAGTGTCAATCAAAATACAAAATCTCAAATTTTATATTAACCAAAGGGAAGCTATTAATAAAAGGAACAAATGTATTAATTATTGCTAAAAAAAAAACCCTATACCTGTATGTCATGTTACCATTAAAAATGAATGTTACTTGCTTATAGAGTGATGTCTGTCTGCTTACATCTGAATGGTGCTCTATACGTTGACAAACGGTGATAAAATGAGGAGTTAATTATCCTACAGAACATCAGTAAATGTCATAGCTGTCCTCTACATAGAAACATAATTTGACAGTAGATAAGAACCATTCAGCCTATGTAGCCTACCCATCTATTTTTCTTTTGAAGGTTCCATACGTTTGGTCAAACTCCCTGATTTTTATTGCTATTTGCCCTTTAATATAATTATTTTATTATATTTAACCAACAAATATGTTTTTGATTTCAAGGGTGAGAATAATGTAGTTTAGTTAAGACACCCAACCAGGTAATAATATGATAATAATAATACTTATAATAATAACAACAGCAAAATAATAAGAATAAGAATAAGATTAAAAATAAGAATAATAATAAGAATAATAATATTTACCTTTAAAATGGAAGTCCTTTTTTTAACCATTTCTCTTCTGGTGAGTAGACTAGCAGGAGGAAGATGTGGCAATGTTCAGTTAAATTACCTAATGAGATTCTACAGTGCCTGTCTGATTAAAATTGAGACTTCTATCTTCATAATAGCAAACTCTTAATAAAATGATGCCATGGCTTCTGTTGTAAAGAAACAAGCAGGACTGACCAGCAAAATGCAGTTGTTATAACGCTATAATTTCAAGAAAAAGCAATTTATCCATAAATGATTGTGACCTTGTATTTAATTCACATTAAAACAATAAGGTGGGAAGAAACAAATTCTGCACATTTTCTAACATAACATATTTTTGGCATTACATAAATTAAATGAATCTTTACGTTTTGGGAATGAAAGATGTTCTAGGTTCAACTGTGAAAAAATACTTTTATCGACGCAGTTGCTTTAGAAGATCTATTTTGGTAACAAAACACACTCTATGAAGATTTTCAGAGGGTGGCTTTTTGAAGTTTGTATTGAAATTTTAAATAGCTGATGGAAAATGTGAAATACAGATCTCTTTGTCTATTAAAGGTGCTGTTCCACCTAGGCTGCCTCATAAAATAAATAAATGCTCACTAAATAAATGCTACATCATGTAAATCTTGTAATATCTGTTATATTATTTACATTTTTTTTTAATTTTGAAATTATGTTTTAACTGTTCATATATTTGTAAAATTTGGAATGTTTGTACAAATATATTTAGCAAAATTTTAAGGAATATGGAATTTTGATTGCAAACAGTCTCTCTGTCCCCAGTGTGTCCCTCTCTCCCCAGTAGGGAGGATAAAGGCCATAGTGGCCCCAGAAAACTTTGTATTCTTGGTTGTTGTTGATATGTTTTGTTGAGCCAATTTTAAACCAAACCTCATTTAAATTCTAGGCTTAGAAATTTAGGAGACTCCATTTGCCAGTTATGAAAATAATGAGTATAGACAAAGTAAGGAATCCAACAATTAAAGTTTTTAAAACACATTTTAAAAATTTAACTTTATGATAATTTGTATGCTGAGCCACATCCTACTAGGGGGACCCTTAGACCATTGGGGGACCTACGCAGTTGCTTAATTTGCTTATATGGTTGCACCAACTTTGTTCTAAGTTGGTGCAACGTGCCAAATATCACCTTTTTTCAGCCAATGAAAAATAAGAAAAAATGTATCCTTGAGATTTCTCACATTCTGGCCCTCTAAGGTCTTAATCAATGGCCAACATTTGAAGCAAGCAACTTGGGATGCAAGTGCGCTATAAGAAATAGATAAATCATTCTGTTCTGTGAAATCATTCATTAACAATTGTTATTGAAGATATTCATGGTTTACTCTACTCATATTTCAAATTAAAACCACTTGGCTTAATTTCATTGAATTCTAGAATACACATTTTAAAATACTTCCAACCAAAATCAACTTGACGCGATTCAATGGAGGATTGAATTGATGGATGAGGTAGGAGGTAGAACGTCTAATGGGCATTTCTTGATGGGTTTCCACAGGTACCACGCAAGGTTCTGCATCACCTGTATCTGTTTATATTTTGTTAAGTTTGACCCTGCGCTTTTAATGATATTGTTTTGCTTGTTTTGACAGTAAAAAATGGATCTGTCCTAGAAACCGTGTCAGCGCCATGTTACTTAGATGAATCAGGAAGTTTATTTTCACACTGTACTAAGCTTTCCAGTTACCTTATAAGACATTAATCTATTGGAAGGGATAAGAGATGATCCTTCAGAAGAAACATGTCATAAATATTTTGATTAAGTATTTGTTATATAATAGAACAGATGGCTCTTCCATAAAGGCTGCAATTTGAGGGGCTTTTGCTGACAGGACCATATTAAGCAACCGCAATATTTTTTTCCCCCTGCTTTATTTCTTTTACATCGCACAGTCGCGTACATTCACAGATTAATCAATCACAGCCTGCTGGCTCTTTGACAGCTAGAACTTTCCATGATTTCAAAGCCTTTTACGTTATTTCCGACTCACAGATCGTAGGTCAGAGTTAATGGCCCAATTCAGGTGGTGGTCGGACCCAATCGACCTTCAAGGAGATGGCCATATATATATTAGAACCTGGTTTGTCTGCTTTGGAATTCTATAAATCATATGAATGAACTTAGCAGGTTGTTATAACTGTTTCATGCATGTGTTGTCTTCCTTTTCTTTAGTCTTCTTCATGGCTTTAGGTATTCACCTTCTTATCATGGTATCATGGTTCTTCTGGAAGCCAGTTAGTGGACCTCAGGATCATATGTGAGTCTCAATGTAGCCAGGAGCGGATAAACTGAATCAAGATTCAAGAGGGTAGTTAGGAGCCAATTTCACACCCAAGGTATTAGATCAAGCAGAATAAAACCCAAAGGTCAAATTGGGAACAGGTCAAGGTCAAATCAAAAAATCAATAAAAAGCCAAATTAGAGAGATAACTTGGAATCACCCCAAGATCGATATCAGAAGATCGGTGCAATGGATCAGATAAAAGCAGTAACAATGTAACGCACAGGAAGCAACTCCTACTAAAGCCACTGGGAGAGGATTTGTACCTGCCCATGAGGAACACCAACCAACCAATCAGCAGTTGTAGTAGGACTTTAATGTCTAGTGATTGGTTGGGCGGACATGCCTCACATTATCTTCTTCATACATGCCTCCAAGGTTGCAGGAGCACACCAGTGACCAATCACAGGGGCTCTCTGCTGAACACCACACCCACATTGAAAATCGAAGAGGACCCCACCATCCGGGTACATGACAAGTTCATAAAATATTGTTATTTATTACAAATAGAATAAGACAACTTTTATATTGCTACTGCAATTTTTGTTTTGGAACAAATGGCATAAAAAACATCTAGATCAAGCTTTGCCAGTTTTTTTTTTTTTTTATGGCAACAACCAATCATTGCCTGCTCTTGTCTCACATGACAATTAAGTGTTCCTGACAAACAAAGTAAAATAAAAAACATGAATGGGGCAACATTTTACGTGGTTAAAAAAATGATTTTTGGAGACGGTTTGATCATTCAAAAGCGCCAGGAATTGTGTTTCTAAAACTACACTTATTTGTAGAAGCGTTAAACTAAGTAAAAGTACTTATGGTTATGGTTTTAGCAAACGCCAAGGCACTTGTGTATGAGATATATTAAGACACCTCGGTTTTTATTAAAGAATGACCTTTTCATGTGCTGTTTTTGTTGCATTGAATGTATACACAGAGTTTTAGCAATTAATTTGAACATAGGAAGAAAGTAAAACCAAGAGGAAATCGGATTGCCATTTTAGCATTAAAAAGGATTTTTTTATGCCCTTTGATGTAAAATTGACTTCTCTTGCATTCCCGTGGCTCAAAATTGACGACCACACGTACGCTTCAAACTCTGCGAATATCCGATGAATAAGTATTTTGAAAGGTATTTACTTTAAGTATTGTATATTAACAAGTATATAAATCAATAAAATGCATATATCGGTATCAGAGATATTTTTTTCTGTATATTTTAGAAGAAAAAATATTTCAGTCTACGGTAAAATGTCCAAAATGTACCAAATTTCCAGCTCATCTCTGCTTTGCACCTCTCTATCGACAATAAAGAACGATATAATATTTATGAAATATGACCAAAAGCAGGAAAACAAGAAGCACGCTAAAAATAATCTATATGTGCACAAAGAATTCTCCTTATTTATGGTGCAACAAATGTCGCCTTCCAGATGTTTAAGTCAGCCTCGGAAATCTGACAAAGAAAGTGTCCTGGATCATAAATAAAAGGCACTTTTTGTTGCATCCACATTTTGCATTTACGGCCCAGTGCATGTGTTTAGTACATAAATGGATGCCGGCGCCAGGTACTGAATATGAAATAAGAATTTATACTGCGGTTGTTTTGAAATAATAAAATCTCTCCGGAAAAAGAGAGCAGATGAAAAAGTACTGAAAGTCAATTTAAAAAAAAATAAAAAAAAAATAGTATTCTATTTTTTTTTGTTTAAGCTGGTTGCTGTGATGTCATAGTTTCATTTGGTGGTTTTATTTACTAATTTCCTATAATGTTACATCAGCGATAAGATAGTTTAATGTTATATACAGGCAGCCTCTCCCATTGCGGACAAAAACACCAGACGTAGTCTCCTTCCTACAGAATCCAAGCATAAAAAACAAGACCAAGAATGAACATAAATAGTAATAGTGATAATAGTAAAAAAAATATATATAAAAAATATATACATATATATATATATATATAAAGCGTAGGGATATTTTTTAAAAAAATATGTGCAAGCTCATATTAAATTCTAAACATAAATAGGGATTTGAGGTTAAACACTAAATAATTTACATATTTTGTTATCATACGGGTGGAAAGTTCTCGTACGGTTAATTTCTGTAGATATTGTAGAGATATTTTTTCTCTACGCAAGTTATGAAAAACATTTAAATATTCACATTTAACAACAATCGCTCGTTATATAATTCTACTAAGATGCTTGCAAAAATGTTTGATAAAGAAAGCTAAAAATGTGTTTGTTCTTGTCTGAAATGAATATGCACTATGACATCATCAGGTTAAGAAACCCCAAATATAAGGATGACAAACAATCATTGTTCTGTTGTAGGTGCAGTCTGTCAAACCCTGGGGGGTCTCTCTGTTGATGAAGGGTGTACTTGTGAAGTTTTTTTAATGTTGCACTCTAGTCAATAAATACACTAATGCATATGAGAGGTGAAAGGGCCCTTTGTATTTTCTTATTATTCCCATTGCATATGCATATAGGGGTTCAGCAGACTTCACCATGTGCATTTGCCCCTTTGCCTGCCCCCAGATATTTTCTGTGCAGGCAATGTTTTTTTTTTACTGCCCCTCAGCCCCAGCGCTTGCTCAGAGAATGCTCTAGATGGGAGTTTAATGAACCCTTCATGCTAACGGAAAGTGCTTTCCTATCATTGATTTGCATACCTGGGAACTCTCCTGAAGAAGGGCCGCTTTTCTGGTTCTCCAGGTCAACACCTGAGTTCTCCGGGGTTACAGAAGCGGTGTCTTGACACATCTCCCCCCGACCCTATTTACCCAGGGATGCCACCAACTTCAGCAGGATCGCCCTATCAACGCCAGCAGGACCTGGCCAAGCACCACAGGGTAGACTTCGGGTATCTGGAGCAAACAAGTTCCCAAGTATGCTGATTGGCTGCTTCAAAAATGTTGGGCTGAGTGAGTGGAAAGCTCTGTAGCTGCGTCATCTTCTTAAGATAAGTACAATTTATATATATATTGTTATTGCTTATAGGTGTGACGAGAACCGGGGGTCTACCGGGACGTCCCTGGCCATCCCTGCCGCCTGCCAAGATGGGAAGCCATTCCGGTTCTCAGAGTTCTTCTCTGGGGAAGAAGGGGACTCATCACACATTCAACAACGGCAAATACACAACAGAGGTAAAGGGATTAGGGAGTAACACTGTGACGCGGAGTAGACGATGCGTATTATTAATACAAATAGGAATGGAAACAAGATGGCGAATGTACAAAATATTACAATTTAACCCATGTAAGTCAAGGTATAATTGCAGTCCTAATAATTTTCATAAACTGGGGGGTCCAGAACACGTCACAAGGGGGCAGTGGAGTGTCCCTTTAACCCCTTAATGACAATGCCCGTACATGTACAGACTCAAAATGCATTGTTTTCAACCGCCCATTGTCCTTAAGGGGTTAAAAAGTCGTGCTTTGCTTGATGTCACAGAACAATGATAAAGGCCAACATATCGCTTTTTGGATGCGCAACCTTTTTGGAAATGGAGACGTATAAAACTAGTTCAGCTCATCCAGCACGTTTTATCCTTTCGTTAATAAGTCATTTCCTTGACCTTTCCCCATAAAAAGCCCATCCAGAACAGGAAAAAAAACCCCATAATAGCGAAAAGCTATGGTATGTATTAGAGAGAAACTTTCATTGTCAAACTGTGCTCAACGCCATATGCAAATAGGAAAAACAAAACCTTATGTTATTTCATCCGTGGCATAATTAAAATGTTATTATAAAAAAAAAAAAAAAAAAAAAAACTTGAATCGTAATATTCCTTGTGAGGTCAAAAATATGAAACCGTGCAAAAAAAATAATAATATCTGGATTAGAGTGCTTGTTTATAGCGTTGAGTGATCAAAAGACCTCCCCAATGCACTCATCTCTAATTAAAATGTTCTCTCTTTTAGAAACTCTTTCATCAGCCGTATTTGTGGAATTTGTTAATTTTTCTGCTTGTTTATGAGTTGCAGGCCCATGGAAATTCGACGGCGTTATTATTATGGCGAATCGTTTTACCTGCTTCCTCTTACAGCTTTTATTCGTAGAAGCGTTTTTCTGTGTTAGCATAAATATCTGTATAAATGCATTTTTCAATATAATTACAAGTTATAGGGCAACCTTTCGCATTTTAATGTTCCAAAGGTTTCTTGTAAATGGCCTAGAATGTCAGCGTTTGTCAAAACATTTCCTCTGTGATTTTTAAAGCAAAGGGTTTCAAATTTGGGATTGTAAAATAAATATGTAAAAAACCAAGGGGTCTGAGGACAAATAAACAGAGTTGCCCTCGAACAACCAACTTTTACATTCACACGTGAATCGACTTTAGTGAATGTCCCCAAGAGAGGTCATGGCCTGTTGTTTGATACCATTGAGGTTCCTAAAACACCAAAAGGATACAAAACCAAGACTTTGCACACCATTAAATATCATACCTAGTAACTTTAAGGATGAGAGGGAGGTTTTTGCCCCAATCCTAGGGTGAAGGGGCAGATTCTCGGTGTATCTTAATCCTCACCAATTAAATAATGACAAGTCAAGGTTTCCACGAGGGCCGGTATTAGAGCCATTTTGGTAAACACATTGAGTGGGAAACTGTATAGAAACTTCACAATGGACTATTAAAGGGTTAATATATAAGGGGCCTCAGGGCCAGCTCATTTAGAAAATTCCCAGGTCCAGAGAATAGAAGTCCAAGAAGCATCTCCAAGTTTGCCCCGCTAACGATCAGTTTTCCCTTGAGTCGAGGGATCCGTATCACAAAATTTGCCAAGAGTATCATGTTTCACGATCTTCCATATGTTACAAAATAAATCATTCGCTACGTGGATTTCCTGCTCTGGTCCACGCGGCGCGCCAAGATTCCAATTATCCACTAAACGCCGTGATTATTATCGTGACTTTTCCAAAAACGAGTCAAAATGCAACCTTGTCTGTGGGTTCTTACGCGTGATTTCGACGAATGAATACCCTATGATAGCATCATTTTATTTCACACAGTTCTTTATTTCCACTGATTTTTTTTAAAAAAAAATATATATAAATATTCCGGTCTATCCTTAAGCCTTCACTAAATGTTACAATTTTTGCTCCTCTGTTTTTGTAATGTTCTCTTTAAATGTAGGTACTCAATAGAAATCTGCCTGTTAAAATAAAAATGACCTGCTACAGTATATAAAGTACATGTTAATAGGCTATAACTTTTTTCTTATATACCATGAACCTGAACCGAACCTCGGACTGGCCATCTGGCACATGAGGCCAGTGCCTGGTGGGCCACTGGCCAACAGTGCCGGGTACCTGATCTTTACCTTGGGTGCTGCAGCTTGCGGCCACAGGCTGGACATACCCGGCCTTACGCTATATGAGCGTAAAAATATCATGTTTGTCCTCCAGTATCCAGCCATCATCATGAAATTGTTCTTGATTGTAAGCTCCTCACCTTCTCACCTACTCGTCATGCCCTGTTTGCCCATTGTTGTGCGCTACAAAATATAATAAAGCTCTATAAATCAATTAATAATAATAATGTATTGCTCCAATTAAAGCTTTCAGCTCTTCTCCTACTTGTTTTAGAGTAAAAATAACAGAAATCTGTAATATTAGAGAAATATATGATTTATTTTAGAAATGTTTCTTTTTTAGAGAGTTTTCTTTAAACGACAATAACTATATAAAGTTACTAAATGTGTTGGCAGGATGGATTTCTCACTTTTCCCCTTAGCTCGTTTTCTATTTCCATCCTAAAGATAGGAAGATTAACTCTGGCTTTAGCACAAAGTTCTTACAGAAGCCTGAAGACACTTGGCTGACGGCCTGTTTATTTCTGGTGCTCCTTGCTTTCATCTTCCTTCTGTATTTGAGCTGCAGAAATAGCTCGTATTCCAGATGTGGCGTGATTACACACCGCAGAACCGTCACGTACATTCCCTACATGAGAGAAACACGGAAATAGCAGAAGTCTGGCCTGTTCTAAGTGAAAAGATGATGGAAAAATTGTAAAAAAAACTCACCTGATACATATTTTCCATTTTGGTGCTAAATCTTAGAGTAAAGAAGTAGAGAAAATGGAGAAGAGGAGAAAAAAAAGGAATGGAGAGGACAGATATGATTATTCCTGGGGAATTCTACATCATTTAATGGCATATTTGCAAATTTGGAAATCAGGTAACTAGAAAAGTTCCAGTTTGAGTTCCAAAGACAAGATAAAAAAAATATTTACTTTATTCAAATAATCTATTCATTAAGAAGTAGAGCGACCAGTGGGATTAACTCAGCTAATCAGACTTAACTCCAGTCGCATGACTTTGCATACTAACACTTACAGAACGATTCTCTGATCCACTAAACTACATGCCACAAAATATCCCCCCCGCTCCAGTAAATAAATAATTACAAAAAAGATAAATAATGAGGGTCCCCAGGACTAACAATTGAGCCCCTTTTCCCTACCCCATACACGATGGGTGGTAAATAAAGAACCATAGAGAATGAGTACCCTATATAACTCCCACCCCATCCCCTGCTTATGGTGATGGGGGATAAATAAACTTAATTATACTTACCCATACTTACCTATTCCTGGTTGGATTGGAGGGTTAAACTAATTTTAAAAAAAGTTACCCTTGGGGGGCTTTTTTTCCACCAATTTGCAAAGCACTTGCCTTTCAGTAAATATGCCTGAAAGAGCCTTCTATGTCAGGCTTTGAGTTTACTGCTATTTTTGATTTAAACTTCTTTCTAAGCTGTTAAATAAATGTTTTCAAATCCAAATCATTTGGGGCAGAGGAAAAACATATTGCCCAAGTCAGCTGTTTCATTCTTGAGTAACAAAAGAGACCGGCTCAACCAGTGCTCGGCATGAGACACGTATATGTGAGACCTAGTGGAGGGATCACTGGTAAAATGAGACAGTAACAAAGTTACTGTACAGCAAGTCCAACCAGGAGAACCTCTTTCATCTTACAGTAACTCTAGAAACATCAAAAAAGACTATAAGGGGAAAAAAATCATGGTTCAGTCCAGTCTTGAGTTTCATCAAAATTCAAGGACCTGTCAAAAAAAGAGTATGAAACGTCTACTGATTCCACCTGGCTCACATTTTCTGTAGCTCGTCCCTCATCTCTCCAGAGCTCCTGCCAGATCATAGAACATTGAGCTTGTCATCTTTAAGACAATTTTGAAAGGAGTTTAGTTCCTGAAAGAGATTATTAACAATGCAGCCTTGTTCTTCAATAGAAGAACAGTGGGGCTAAAAGAGAGACGATTCATTGTCAAGCTGAGATGTTTAAGTCTTCTTGAAACAAGCAGTTATACCATTTATAATGAGACGGAATGAGCTAGAAATATATAGAATCTGCTTATATAATATTACCAGGAAATAAGTACCCACTTTAAGTCCCTAAAGCCAGAAGATGAAGCAGTGAGTACATATGAGAATGTATGTGTTTCTATCATATAAAACACCTTTTTTTAGAAGAAAAGTGCCCCAAAGTTACTTTTGTGTTTCTGTACATATTTGCTCATAATTTTTAATTGTATTAATTATTCTGATCTAAGTAATAAGACATTACATATGTCCATTGTTCTGGAGATTCCAAACAGGGCATCATATTTGTATCAATTTGTAGCAAAAAATATCCATAGAATGTGAACGTTGATACGAATTTCATGGGGCACACCTTTAAGAGAGGGGCCACCGAGATATGACTTCATTTCCTGACGTTCAATAAGTATGACAGCCGTGGAAGTGGCTGCTCTAGGTCTGACCTGGCTTACTCTACAACTCATCACTAAATATAGTTTTACCGTTACACAAAGGAACCTTTCTAGACCCAAATCCAATACCATTGACAGCTTCAACAATTGAATTAGGTTTTTGCCTTAGTTTAGAAAACCTTAATAAGAAATAGGTTCATCGCATGAGTTCATCCGCCAAGCTTCATCAAGCTAAGCTGATCGATAAAAATGAATGGTCCACAGCTGTGTGATTGATATTAAGGAAGTAAAGTCTAATTCTACAACATCCATGGATATGTCCTTCCATACTACAGTTGGGATCATTAGGATTTCGTTAGTTCATAAAGGTCCAATGTAATGATCCCATTCTACAGAAATTCCCAATGCAGAAATACCGTCCATGATGGAAACCATGATGGAGACAAAGACGGATGTAGTGTATAAGTAGTGGATACAACTTCATTGAGAAGAATACATGGAATAGACTGCCAGATGTGGCAGAAGTTAAGACAGCGAGGAAATGTATACATGTAAGATGGGCATAAGAGTCTCTAGGGTATAAAACAAGACCAAGAACCTAATAAGATTCAAGTCTTTACAACAGGTGCAAAACTTTGACAGACAAGATTGGCAAAACAGAAATGGCGCTACTTGCAGTTTGCCATGACGTGTAGAGGAGAATGGATACAACTGTCTTTCAATAATTACTCGCTTGGTGTAAACCACAAACCCTCAAATGCTTAAAATAAGAATAATACTTAGTTTCCTTTTCTAAACTGTTCTCCTTTTATCTCCCACCTTGAAAAGGGCTTCTTGGTCCACACAAAAAAACAATAAGCAAGAGATAACACGATGTGGACTCATGGAGATCAGGAAACAAGGACGTCTTAAGATTTTTATGGAGTAATCAGCTTTTAATGTATTTATCACATTAATCGAGGTTAAAAACCAAGAATATATTTTAAAGGAACTGCACGCCCTCAACCCCAACTCGTTCAACACAACCAACTCCATCTTCACGGAGTCTTCAGGCAACTCTTTGGTGCGGATGGCAGATCTAATTTTGTGTTTGGAAATCAACTAAACCCTAAAAAGAAAAGATAATGCTTGTGTGGGAACTTTGTTACCTCAAATAACAATAGAGGTTCCCTATTAACCCTTCTTCTCGGTGAGCTGCCGAACCCTTGGTGCTGAGTTATAAGAGATACGTGAAGTCGTTAAGAAAAAATGCAGAGGCTTAATGATGAAAAGCGACTATTTTTTTTTTTTACTTTGAATGCAACTTTCATTTATTTTCTAAATTAAGAGCATCTGTCTTGAGTTTTGGAAAGAAGGAACATATGCAGAAAAACATGTCTAACAGCCCTATCTTCAAACCACAAGGCGATCCGGTAATTTAGGGAAGCATTGAAAAGATTTACTTATCACTGTCAAGTGGTAAATTATTTAGAAGCACATTAACAGCTTGTCCTCGTGTGCTCCGCGTATTGTCAGGCAATCATACCTTTGCGGCATTCATATTCAGACAATTTCACTAGCAGGGCAAGACGCACGTAGAAGCAGTAAAGCGACCAAAAATGACGCTGGATACAAATACATGGATGAATTGGGTGGCCTATGAACTGACATATTTCCATGACCCATAGAAAAGTCATTTGGGCTACAATAAGGTGACACCAGATATGCTGCTTTTGATTGGTTGGATATGATTGACTCACGTGCACACATTATGAATCCATTTTTTAGCAATATCCGCGATACGAGATATGCACAAAACTTGAGTTTTAAGACCCTTGACAAAAGAATTTGTTTTCTAGCAAAAAAGAACAAAAAAAACCCATTGGATTGAGGCAGGCGGATATTTATAGCAGAGGTTTTAGATCTAGAGCGTAACGTTCCAGTAAGGCTGGAAGTGCGATCAAGAACAGAGACCATTAATTTTAAGTATTTAATAGATGGATTCGATTCTCCAATGGATTCCTATTTGCCAGTAAAATAGTTGTCTTTTGAATTTGTGATTTAGAAAAAAATGTCCTGTTTGCTACTTTCTAACTGGAAGAAAACAATGTAGCTGTAAATGCAAATACATCACTAAAAGATATCTTTATTTCAAGCAAAACTATAAGGTCTTGTTGGACAGACAGCTGTCCTTGTCTCATTTCCCTTCGATGCAGATATCCTTTCTTGACCACCCCTGGCAGCCTCTTTCATCTCCCCTGCTTCCAATTAGGTAGACATATTCCTGCATGCCTCCCTTTGAGCAAATTTCCTTCTATGCTTTCCTTAAAACATTCCCATATGGTCTATTTGACCTCCCTTTTGACCATGCAGCTTCCATTGCCTCTGTTTGATCATGTATTCTTCATTGCCTCTCTTTGAGCCAACAACCTTCATTGTCCCCCTTTGTGCAAAAAGTCCTCGCTGTATCCTTTCCTCTTTTCCTTTTAGCAGGTAGTCATTTCTGTCTGCCTCTGAATGCATGGCCATTGTTGCCTCCCTTTGAGCAAGCAGCCTCCACTGCCTCCTTTTGGGCAAGCAGCCCTCCTGTGTGTCCCCTCTACCATTGAGTAAGCATTCTACTCTGCTTGCTTTTGATCAGGCGTCATTCCCTGTTTTTCCTTAACAAGGCAGAGATCCTTATGTTCCTTTAAGTAGACAGTCTTCCATCCTCACTTTGAGAAGGTGACCCTTACTTAGGTGACTTTTTCCTTTCCTCTCTTTAAGCAGACAACCTCTACTGCCTACCAAATATATTGTTGCGTATCAAATGAATGCTAGCTAGGTCCCACAGCATCATGTATGTGAATATAAAGTGAAACATTCGACGATATGTTACAGGCATAGAATATTTTATCGAGAAAGTGTGTAATCTGTACAAAAGTGGCCTCGTGTTCCATATTCCTCATTCTACGTGAGTTTGATTTTAATGTTACGGTTTTCTTAACTTATCATTTGGAATTTGACCACCTAGACTACCTGTATCCATTGTTTTCCTAAACTATATAGAATATATCATGTTCCACTTCGGTTCACCCAATAACTGAGATCGGTTTGTGTTGAATTATTTTTTGTAAACCAGAGTTCAAATAAGGTAACATAACAAAAAGTAATGGATTCAGGCTCCTTGTCTCACCCTCTAGCAGGGAACGTTGCTCTACAACAATTCGGATTTCTAAAAAAGATGTTTATTTCATTTTTTTACTGGTATCTGTATTTATTATTTATTGTATAATGTATCTTGTTTGAGTTTTATGTTATGCTATTTTTATCTTTGACGCCTTCCTTCTCTTATTTCTGAATTCTGCAGGTATGGAAATATTGGATGTGCTGCTCTTGTATATTAAGTATCCTTAAGAAATCACGCAAAGTCTTTTGCCGAGCTTAAAGTTAATTAAAGCTGGACTTCTGAAATGTTGGAGAATCCTTCTGAGGTCAGTTGTCCAGAGTTCGCTGTAGAAGGTGCTTCTCTGTCCGGCGTAGACAACCTCAGCTGCTGACACTTCCACCAGGGGCTTCTATGGAGGGTGATGTCACGCCGGGGCTCCACCATAGAGACCCCAGAGGAAGTACCGGCAGGGGAGGTTGTCTAAGTACATCGCGCAGACGTCCACGCCTGCCGGAGAGTCGGATCCAGGTCCCCTGCAGCGCTGAAAAAGAAAAAAAACACCCGCCCGGCGCCCGAAACTGCATGTCCTGGGCGTCGGGCGATACGAACTGCACATCCCTGCGCTAAACCCTGACTATAGGCCGCTCTCCCACTTTAAAGACCTAAAGTGTGTGTGGGGGGGGGTGGGGCCCATATTCGGGCCAATACGGTAAATAAAACTAAAATAATATAGTTTTGCTTCTTAGAACATATACAGTACTTTAAATGGTAATTTAAAGTACTGTATAAAGAGGGGATACATCAAGGGTTCTAAGGAGGAAAAATATATAGAGAGTGATGTATATATGGCCGAAAGATGAATGGCGGAACTCCTGAGAGATTTTCTAAAGGAATATTGCATTTATAGTAATATTTTATGCCGTTTGAATTATAGCCCCGTTTCAGGGAAGGGAGGAGAACATAGCTGAGGAGTTTCTTAAGTTTGATAGAGACATCCTGATTTGCAGAAGTTTAAGAGTTAAAACAAAGTTTCAATCATAAAAACTTCAGTTTGGCGGAGCGATGATCAAGCTTACTAGAGGAAGTACAGGGCGGCCTCAGTGTTTCTTCTGGTTTTGAAAGATTTAGTGGTAGGCATTCGTGTCCTTAATGGTTTAGGAAAGTTTGGTGCTTAGCGGATATTGGATAATAACAGTTGAAGAAATCTTAATTTTTACCATTTTTAATTTACATTGTTTTGTGTTCTGGTAAGTTACCTATTGGTGAGAGCTCAGGATACGCAAGGAGGGGCAAGCCAGTGGACAAGGCAGCAGAAGCCCCACAGGCTCAAACCTAGATACACTCATACCAGAAGTTATGCAGTTTGCCAAGCCAGCACATAAGCCGAGCTGACCCATCCATGGGAGACATAATACACAGTAGACTTGTTTTTGGACAACCAACTTAATCAACTGTCCTTTTGATTCTGACAAAATTCCGAGGGCTTTTCACATTAGGTAACAAAATTTGTTGTCACTCACCCTCATTCACTCTCTCATGCTGACACTTTCTCACACTCTCATTTACGTTCTCTCGCACTCTCCAATGCTCTCTCTCATTGTCTCCCTGCCTTCTCTGCCTACCACGTCTGTGTCCCTGTATCCTTCCCTGCAGCTCTGCTTCTTCTCGTGTCTCTTCTTGTTCTTCTGTCTTCTTCATTCGTCCGCTTCTCCGTGAACCAGCTCTCCCCTTCTGACAAGTTAGGTCAAAATAAACATAGATGGAAAAGGTCTATGTTTATCATTGATTATAAAAACTGTTGAAATGTTTCACCTCAATAAGAAGTGACATCATGTGATCATCATTTCCAGTATTTCTATTGGTTGCAATTGATAAATGAATCCAACAGATTTTGATAGTTCCAAAAAAGCTTGCATATAGTACTTTGCTTATTACCAGTGTTTTCACTCGTGCGACATAATTCCTTTAGAGGATCATTCCAAGGTTCTATGATGGTGTATGTAGTAGCAATGGTGACTTTAATACTCGTCTCTCTTTACTATTACAGGTACCCACTACTCCAAAGCCATGGACAATGTGTTTGTTGGATTTCCATCATTTTGCATGATGCAGTTTGACGTCCAGATCTTAGTTCTCAGAAAAATGATTAGATTCTTTGATATTACTCTGTTCAGTTATTTTTTTTCCTAATGCAAAACTTGCAGGTGCCACGGAGTTCAAGTTCCAAGTGGTGTTAATGGAATGTCACCTGGTCTTGATTGACTGCCCTTTTGCGTTTTGTTCTTCATAAGAGGGACAGGGACATTGGGGGCAGGTTCCCAGCTGGATCATGACTGATAGCTGCTGTAGGAAAGCCATTTGAAAAAAAAACAGTTGTTAACCCCTTAAAGACAATGGGCGGTCCCTAAATCCATTGAAAACAATGCATTTTGAGCCCGTACATGTACGGGCTTTGTCATTAAGGGGTTAAACCATGCTTGAAAGCAGAATTATATCCAACTGTGACTGCTATGCAGGGTTGGATGCAGGCGAATGAAGCAAAGTGCACCTACAGCAATGCGGATCATTAGCCAACATCACAGGGACCTTAACCTACATACATAAGGTGCCAGTTGGAAGAAATCGGGAGCTTGAAAGCATCTCTGTGCTTTAAATTCTCCCCAAACTGTTTGAGTTCAATGTCTTCAGTAGTCGTCTAAGTTACACGCAGTAATCATTTAGATCACACCTCATTAGAAACATGGAAAACGATGCAGAACGTCAATATCCACGCACAATGGACGCTTAAAAATCTTGTTAAATGAGTCTGAATTAGGAGCTTGGACTAATTTCAGGAAATAAGGAGAAACTGCATTTGTTTTGGAAACTCTGAAGGTACTTTTCCAGAACTAAGAATAATTGAATAACCACTTTTCACATAATTATAATTCTTATGTACATCATTAATCTGGACACTGGTTCCAGGTAGACAAGGAATTGATGTGAGTAAAAAAAAGGCCATTGATTGGTCAGGGTAAATAATTTTTTTGTTTAGTTTTTCTCACATTATTTTAATATTCTGATGGAGATCAAAATAATTATTTTAAGGAGCATATACTTCTTTCCTGAATTTTGTTGAATTTCTAACACAATTCCTTTTTTTCTAAAAAAAAAACTTCTATGTTGCTAAATCTGATTTCTTAAAAAATTAAACAGATTACAATCTGCCCTAAACTCTTTAGGTTGCGCTCTACAGAATCTGAATGTCCAAGGATCATGTCATGGTCACCTGCCAAGTTCAGAGATGTAATTGAGATTACATCAGTGACTACTTTGGTTGATATTTAGCATTTATTAAATAAACACAATAAAACAGCAATTCTTAAAACGTAATGAACCCCTAACAGTTCAGGATAATGTCCATAAACTTTAAGACACCAGTGGTCCTTGAACACCTATCTATCCTGTTCCGTGGTGGACAATCCTTTGGGTTCTCCCCATATCTTCCAATAAGGCCTTTTCTTATTTTATTTCAATTATTTTGCACCTCAATTATATTTCTCGTTAGGCTACATGCCTTCATTAAAAGGAATTATCACTTTGTCAGTCCTCTAGATGAAATATATATGAATGGGGGAACATATGAGTTGGAGATGTGAAAGAGAGATGGGGGGGGAAAGATGAGATGAAGAAGAGAGTGAAGAGAAAATAATAATAATAAGAACATTAAAAGTAAGAGAGTACAAGAGAGACAAAGAGAGTGAGAGGGGGGATTAGATTAGAAGGATAAATATAGAGGGGGAATTGGATAAATGAAAAAGAGAGAGCAAGAGAGAGAGGGGGGGAGAGGAGAGAAGAGGAAGAAGACAGAGGAGAGAAGAAGAAGAACAACAAAGAGTGAGAATGTGAGAGAGGCAAAGAGAGAGAGAGGGGAGATGAGATAAGGAAGGCAAGAGGGGGATGAGTTGGAGAAGTGAAAGATAGAGAGGGAGAGAAAGAGAGAGAGAGAGGGAGAGGGAGGGAGGGAGAAATGAGTAAATATACCTGTACACATTATTCTGAAGACTGGCATTTGAACTAGTAAGGTATAAAGCATCTCTTCTTCCTTGCTGTGTAGTTATCTTTTAAGGTTAAATACATTTTTGAAGATAAAAGGGCAACCCTGCCGCCTTCAGGTGCTAATCCAGACACTAATTAATAAAGAAACACCTCATCAAAATGCTAATTAATAAGACTGTACACCCCGGGGATTCACATTGTCGTTTATGTGAAGGCAACTAAGAATTAACTATTGCCGGAACCCATCGTGTGATTTGATTTAAATAAATGTAATCAATAAATGGTTCAAATTCGAATAAAACTCCAAGATAGTTAAGACCTATTAAAAAATGTTTAATATTTTTTTTAATTGTAAATTAAATTTTTAATAATTCATATTTTATCTGTGTTAGAAATAAACATTTTAAGAATGTACTAATCCAACGAGAACATCAATGCAATGAAATAGAAGACGTAATAAAGAATTCCAAAGTTTCTGGAGACTTTAAACCTCGCAGCGAGTAACCGAGTATATTGTACACGAAGCAGACTGGAAAAGTCTGCATATTTTTTAACGCCCCGGGCATTTTTTTTTTACTCTAGCTCCTAGCTGCTTAATAATGGCTCTTGGATACAAGTATTTTAAGCAGTTCTTTTTAATAAAACATTTCAAAGAAGCTAATTATTGAATTATATTGTGTTTCGAATGTTAGAAACAAAATTGTTGCACAAAACAAGACATCCGATAGCAAATGCGTCCCATGGAGATCATAAGAAAGAAGACGACATTAATATTTTTTTTTTTTCTTACGATTTTGCCAAATTGTGTAAAATTTAATCTGTACATTCACGTAAAAAATAGACTTTATTTCTAAAATACAAAAAAGTATCAGGTCTGGACTGGCCATGCTTGGCGGACCGGTGGCCGATAGGACACATACTTCAATGGCAGATTGGGTCCTCCAGTATGTGAATATCCAGCCGACAGCCATGTTATTTGACGGCAACGAGCCTTAAAGTACAACCTGTTGACGAAGCCGTGGTTTTATCTCTAAACGATTTTAATTAGGAAGTACCTTTTTTTTTTTTTTATAGTCCAAGGTGGAATCCAATTTGGATCCTTTACAAATTTCCCAAACCTCTTAGCCCGACATTGTCTTAAATGCTGTAGGTGACCTCAATCACAATTGATTCACGTCCTTGGACTGGCAGAGAAATGTTTTATGTATGTCGTGCATTAAAGGAGGCAATGCAAAGCGTTAGAGTATGGGAGCAGAGCTCAGTTAATAAAACATTCTTATAAAGAATGATAAATGCGAAAAGTAATTAGTAAGTGCAGGGGTGATATATAAATCATGGTTTTTTATACTAAAATCCGCTTCTCGGGAGTTCTGGAAAGCAACATTAACATAAAGCTTATTATTATGGTGTACGTGCCAAAACAGGAGCCAATGCTACGTTTTGGTGGAAATGAATCATGCATACGACGAGCGTTAACCCCTTAAGAACAATGGGCGGTCCCTAAACCCGTTGAAAACAATGCATTTTGAGCCCGTACATGTACTGGCTTTGTCATTAAGGGGTTAAGGTTTAATGGAAGCAAGAAGAGCCGTACATTCAACCCAAAATGACTGGAAGAGAATGGCACTCACAGAAAGTGAATATAAACTTCTAGTGCTGTTTTACATTCATTTATTCATAATATGGCGTCAGCAGATTCTTTAGCGCTTTTACAATAGGGGGGGGAAATATTTAACAAAGAGAATTAAAATGGACAGAGACATTAACACACATTAAAACCTAGTGATACAGAAAGAGAAGAGGACCCTGTTCTTAAGAGCTTACAGTCTGTTGGTATAGCATTTAGAACGTAGAGCATCGAGTTCCCAGGAAGACTGGAAGATCTCAGATCCATTCTTCTATCCGGGTCCAACCGATTTGGTAAGTCCTGCTTCTTATTAATATAACTTATTTTTTTAAACACTGACTGGTTAGATAAATACAGGACAGTTGTCATCGAATCTGCTTTAAAGAGGCTTCAAAGAGTTTTACTTAACTCAAACAGCATCCCAAATCAAAACTACATTTTAAATGATTTCATCGTATTTACTACATTGAAGACGATTGTGTTAACTATTGTAACCTTTTTTAGTTTTTTTTTTTAGTGTTTTTTTTTTGTTTATAAAAGCAGTAAGCAAACAGAGAACTCTTTCAGCCAGCTTCAGACATTAGCTTGTGTTACTGCACTGTAAGCGTATAATAAATGTGCAAAAACTCCTTAATGTTCAAACGCCCGCAGTAAATTAGGCCGTTCGAACAATTATTTTTTTTTCCCCGATTTTAATAGCTTGTTGTTCTGAATCAAAGTGGCTGAAGATATTAGGTTTACTAAATTAAACTTAAAATTCTTAAAGGCCCCTTCTCCTCTAAGTTTGATTTAATAACCCCTCACTAAAAAAATAAACTAAACGAGGAGTTATTAGGATGTTTGTTAACATGTTAGCAAGTTTAGATTTTTATATTTTGTTAACATTTCTAAAAAAAAAAATTCAAAGCATTTCAACCCACCAGTCCTGGAATGTAACATGTCGGATGCCTTGTATTTATCTAGATATGTGTTCACTAACTCTAAAGAACGTTATCAGAGCCGGTATGGGGCTCTAAATCACATAAGTGCAGCCACCGGCTGGATATGAGAGGCCACATGTTATGTTTTTAACATATCCAGCTGGTGGCCACACAGTGCAGCACCTAATCCATTGGGGGTGAGTATGGAACGTTGCCCATCGGGCATTTGCCAGGTGGCCAGTCCGGGCCTAAAGGTTACAAAAACTTTACATTTAGAGTAATAAGGCAGAAGTTGTTGAGTTTATCTTTATAGATAGTAGTGGAAATGTTCTGAATGTAGTTCTAATACATATTGTGTTTTCTCCACTATGGACTTGCATGCCCTCACCTGAAACTGGTAAAATGTAAAGTTGCAACCCCCTTGGATGTGACTGCAGTCAACCATGATCAGTAGAGGTAACAGATAACTCAACTAATCACTTAACCTCTTAGTGAATAGACCCAAGATTGCCACATTGGAGCCAACAAAAATGTTGATGGACTTGTGCCTTCTTCACAACGTAAATGACCAAATTATTATTAATTATGAGGTTCTATATTTTCTATTTTTTGCAGTACTGAAACACCTCCACATGGGTTCCAATTTCTGCAGTTGATGATATGTTTTTAATTAGTTAATATATAAGATGATATTCATTAAAGCATAATATTCCGTTATGAAAATGGCCATATTATGTGTTAAAAGGATGTCACCAAATCGTTATATTCACAAGGTCGGTTTCTCAACAAGGAGAAGGTTAATTGATTTCTCCAGCTCAGGAAAGAACAGAATAACATTGTCTCTATGCACTTATACTCCTGTATTCAGTAAAGGTCTGGTTGTAATTTACTTTCTGTATTTTATCTATTTTGGTTTAGTAATTAAAATATTATTAACACCAACAGTTAAGTAGTTTTTACCACCTCAACATTCAAGGCAGAAGAAAAGCTGCTCCATCATTTATTCAATATTTGAATCAAATCACAGTGATCACACACTTGGTTGATTGGCTTTGGTCAGTTAAAGAAATTGCCCCTTTTCTCCAAGTTAATGGAGTCTTTATTTGAAGTTGATACCTTTTATTGGGTCAACATGGAAAAATATTGCATAGGCTTTCAAGACCTCACAAATAGCAGAAGACGAGACCTCTGAGGCCCCCGAAAGTTTAGAAAGTTGACCCAACGAAAGTCTTTTTTCCTACAAGTCAGAGATATGATGTTTCACCAATATTACGCAGTTAAAGTGGCTGAAACTGTGAGAGCTGAGAATAATCGACAAATTCTTTGTAAGAGAGTTACTCTTGACTTTTGGCCAATGCATAGAGTTTTGTTAATGTTTATATTCTGTCAAGCTATGTGCTTATTTGAAGAGTGTTTTGTTTCATTCAATTAAAGGACATTACAATGCATAAAGCATAAAGCATTGTTCAGTTGGATCAAGTGCCATTGAGGCTCTAGCCAAGTTGCCATCGAGGTGCTCTCAATATCTGTCAGTCGAGTGGGCATTGGTGTTGGTGCTCAAGTTGGGCAGCCCCGTTCAGTTGAATGGAGTTCCGGGTTAATTTGCTGTCTATTCCGTGGAATTCATTTGCTGAGTTGAAGCTCTTGTTAAACCCAACAGCCAAACTCAACTTTCTGCGAAGAGCGTTGACTTTTGCTGTTGTTTATGCTTAAAGTGGCTCAAAAGAGACAAAAGCCTTCCACTGTTTAGCAAGCACAATACTATGCTTATGCTAATAAGGACACGACAAAGACACAATCCCTTACTCAACTTAGTGAGGCTTAAACCTTTGTAAATCGACCACAGAAAGAGATTAGACTAGCTGTTAGAAGCATTATCAGTACTTATAAAGATACTTTGTAAGCAGCTATTAGAAATTGATTAAAAGACATGTTTTTCAAAATAAAAGTAGAAAAAAAGTAGAAAAAACTAAAATCTGTACTTTGTATCAAAGCTTGCATATAGATATATACTTTTACTTTTTTCCAGGCAATTTAAGATTTTATTGAGTAGTGAGTTTGTATTCCTTACCTAGTCAGTCCAAGCCAACGTTGACATGGTCCATCAAGGTGTCTCAGAGACCCCACTATGGACAATTATGCGTCTGCATCTGGCGGAAACCTTATGATCTCCGTTATGATTCTGCAGCAATTCTGCCACAGTCTGTGTAACGGAACGATTCTTAAAAGATGCTGTGTGTGTTGCAGCTGTTAACGCAGCCTTTTAACAAGACACTTCAGCATTTCACATCAATTCTTTTAATCCACTCTTCTGGAGGAATATCGCAAAGATTTCATACTTTCTAAAGTGGATCCGATGATTACCCTTCACAGAACGTAATGATTCCGCTGCCTCTTGATTGTACATAATTTCAACAACAACAAAAAAACAATAAAAAGTACATATACGCATGAAAACAGTGTGCTGCTTTATTGACTTTGATGTGGCTCCAGGGCGCTGTCAACCTAGGAAAGCCTAAAGTCCTCAAGGCTATGAATGACAGGAGAGGACAACGAAGACCACATTCCCCATGAGAGGCAAAGGCTAGAGCTGACATATGATTGAGATATGGAACTTATGATGGTATTGAATGGAAGATCTCATTAGCTTTACTACCTGCTGCTGGGTCAGAGTCTTGTTTTCCGAGGCAGGGTAGGGTGCCTGATTCCGATAATGATTTATTGGAAAGCATTTATCATTCTGTAGCGACAGGGATGCAGGCCAATGACAAACTGAGCTGGTCGGCCTTTATCTTTCCATA
This sequence comes from Spea bombifrons, assembly GCF_027358695.1. NCBI lineage: Eukaryota > Metazoa > Chordata > Amphibia > Anura > Pelobatidae > Spea > Spea bombifrons. The sequence continues at coordinate 4,701,979 of NC_071096.1, forward strand.
CCCATGCCTACTTGTCAACAGAGATACATAAAAAATAGAATGTGTGCTAAAAAAAAAAAGTGCACCGGAGGAAAAATTAGCGGTAAGTTGGTGTTCTACAACAAAAGTTAATCAGGGAATAATCACTTCTCATTACCCAGACCAACAAGGAACTGGATGAATCGTTATCCATGCGAAAGGTAAGGATTATTTTAGTACAAAGTGATATGAACCATTCATAAACTGATTTTTGTTATATTTTTATTTTTTTCAGTCTAAAAATAGGTAGTTATAGAAAGTCACAGTGGAGGATGAAACCAGTCACACACAATTTTAAAGGGAGAGTAAATAAAATACCATATTTAAAAAAAAAGAGTTTTTTCCTTACATGACTCCATTTCTATAAATTATTTGATTCCATTTCGTTCAAGGTGCAATTTCTGCAGCTATGGCAACAAACCATGACATGTAACATGACTACAAGGCAGAATTATGTAGTCTTTGAGATAATATGTATGGTGCATTTGTTATGATGGCATGATAATTCATATTTTTAATAATTATGCACGTTTTCCTGTAATATGTATCAAGTATGTATTTTGGGCAGATTGTTTCTTTTTTTTGGCCAAATGTTGGTATTTATCTTTCATGTTCCCCTGATCACTCCCCCCTCTGGTCTCCTACAAGCCATAACTGCTCCCCTTTTTAACTTTAAATGTTCTCTCTCTCTTAATTATCTCTCTATTTCTCCTCTTTTAGCTTTCCTGCGCCATAACCAACAGCCTGATGGCCACCATCTCAAGCCAAGCAATTTTATTTATTAAAAATGAATTCCTTAAATCAGCAATTAATATGTTTTTGCTCCAGTTTGAGTTGTAGCCTTTAGCCGGGTAATGATATTCACATGTATCTTTCCAGCAGATAGAACTCTACTGAAATCACTCAGAACAGTCGCTTGGAAGCATCAATAATGCAATGCCGAAATGATTTATTGAAGACAATCTCTTGATCTGGTTTCAGATGTAAATATCTATCCGAATCCTTACGGAATGAAAGCCATCCAACCATACTGGCTAATTAAAAATGTTTTGATTTCGTTTATTTATTGATTTCTAAACACTAAGAACTTAATATCGATTTATTTAAAATGGAGTCACTGCCCTTTGGAAGATGGAAATTTACCTGTAATGGCTTCTTGTAAGTTTATTGGGTTCCTCCTCTTGAGGAAAGACTACCTTCAACTTCTTCTGTGGATTTGAGGCATACGAGAAAATTATATAAAGCATGACCAGACTGGGAGGAAAAAGTGGTCCTGGCACTTTAAGGCCAACAGCTGCTAAATGAGGTGCATGGTAGCCGAAGGCCTGGATAAGCGTGGCTCATGGTCAACCATGTGTATCCAGCCAATGGCCACCCAATCAAGGGCTGGAATGGCAGTAAAGTAAGTGGCCCTTTCCATTTGCCTGGTTTGTTAGGTGGCCTTCTCCACTTGACCACATTCTTTCTTCTTGAATACAAAATCTCGAATCTGTCCAAGACTATTACTGTATTAAGAATGGGTACATGGCAATAGTTTTAACCCCTTAATGACAAAGCCCATACATGTACGGGCTCAAAATGCATCGTTTTCAGTGGGTTTCAACCCATTGTCCTTAAGGGGTTAAAGCATCTCTCCCGATCGCCTTTTTTTCCAGCTCCAGAAGCTGAATCCATTCAGATAGTTATTCTGGGAGGCGATTTCTAATCATGTCCAATTATGCAAAAAGGGAGAAGAAAAAAAAAGTACAAAATAAATCCCCCCTTTATCTGAGACTATTTTAACCTTTTCTGATGAGTTATTCACGTCAGCGACTGCTCAGAAGATTCATGCAAATACCAAGTGATACCTATTTAATATATGTTAAGCTGAATATATGCATGAGGGAAAAAAGAAAAAGAATTCTGGAAATTTCTCTTTTAGAGTATTTTAAAAAATGTATTATAGTTTTACTGTGAACTAAACAGGGTATATTAATGCCGCAGCTTGTGTATGATACCTGGATCGTTCCACGTTGATATAGCTACACCTAGAGGTCTTGCTTGGAGATAGGTAAAGACGTCTTTGTCCATGTTTCTCATTGATCGCAGCTTCTCTCCATTTCTCCGTGAATATGTTATTTAATTGCACCCTTATGCTTCGCAGCCTTCTCGTGAGGGTTTAATATAGTCCTCATCTCAGCTGCCTCTACTTCATAACCTTCTACGTCTTATACGTCGGGGCTTCAGTGTTAATCGCTATTACCGCGCGTTAAAAGACAAGCGGCCATTACTTTTAGTGCCGTTTCACTTAAATCTTTTACGACGCAGTTATATTTTGTATCGTCTCGTATTATACTCTGTCCGTTTGTAGAAAATCTAAACCCTATCTCCAGCACTTATTTTATTTGATACAGGGGGGGAACGATTTCTGAAGCCTTTGAGGACAGGCCATTGTCACTAAGGGTCCGTCCTCTCTGGAAACGTGTTAAGATCGTCAGAGTTCAATGCTGAGTTCCTCCTTGAACATTCTAGTCTAGAATCTCTCCATAGTGATTAAAGCAAAGTGCTCTGCATGAATGGCAGGACCTGCTTAAAACCAGGGCTATCTTTATATCTAAATTATACAAGAAGGGCCCCCGTATCTGGATTTCCTGCCTATAGCAACCTGTTTTTTTTCCCCCTTTGGGATTGTATGGAATATTCATCAAAGTGTCCATACCTTATGTGTCCCAAGATTCCGAAGGTTCCAAGATCTTCTTGTTCTTCTGTCTTCTATCTTCATCTGCTTCTTTGTAGACATGGCCTCTCGGGCAGAGCCTCCAAGCCCACCCTCATCCCCAATTGGTGCAACGGGGGAGAGGCTTTTTTGCGCACAGAGAGGCCAGAATAATACAGATAAAATTGCGAAGAAAAAGGGGTGCCTCTGGCGCTCTTTATTCCTTCCATTATTCTTTCACCCCTCTTTGGCAGCGTTCCGATCGGGTCCTGCAACGTGCACAATCCTCCTCCCCATGAAAGTTGAGTCCTTATTAACTAAATGGATGCGCTACTCAACCTGTCTAGGATAAGAAGGGGCGTAGGTGTTATACATTACCCATTTAACCCTTCATAAAAAGCTCAATCAAAAAGATTGGGGGGGTATTCTGAAAATATAAAGGAGTAAAAAGGGACCTTCTCTTTAGAACTCAAAACCTGTGTAGAGCTGGACAGAAATGGAAATACATCTCAAACCTTCACTGCCAGTAGATGGATATTCTGTTATATTGACATCATTATTGGCCACCATACTGGGTACTGGTGCTGGCTTCTGCCCTGGTCCCATGACGGTTGGTGACCTGACATGGAAAGTAGGGCAGATGATTGTAACTACTACTACTTTAACGGTCACGATCTGCTAGTGTAAATATGACAGTTGACTCTTCTGTCTTGGTCATATAATCGTTAATGGCATAACATTGGAAATATGGCAATAGTAGAACACTGACGTCTCTGTCACACAACGGAATGAAACTGGTCCAAAAATATCCATTTCATTTATGCTATTTTTAGGCACTCTCTTTAGTCAATATATCATTAGTGGTCTCATGATAATAAATTATAAGCTCTCAATGAGAATTCCTCTTCTGTTGTCTGGCACATGGAAATTGATTTCCTTTGCTAGGCGACATACATAATGTTCATTTTACATGCAGGGGATAGAGAAGCTTTCGGTGTTTCTGCATCCATTAAGTAAAGCACAGCAAGTTTCCCTATTATTAAAAATATTTTCTAGTTCAATGCAAGTAACTTCCTAACATATTTCTTGTATTCATCAACGTATGAAGGAGCTAGCATTTGTTTCACGAAAAACACATTATGTGGGATACAAAAATATAATTTTTTGAATTTTTGAATACAAAAAGATTTTTTTTTTAAATTTATATATTTAATAATAAATGACAATATTGTTTGTTTCCTATTATAAAATGTCCTTTATTCTCGTTTTTTTTATTTAACTTAAGTCTGGAAAAAAAAAATAGAATTTATGGAATATTCCCCAAAGTGTCCAAACCTTTTGTCCCTGAAAGATGAATAGCTCCCAATCTTCTTGTTCTTCTGTCTTCTGTCTTCTTTCTTCATCTGCTTCTCAGTAGACATGGCCTCCCAGTGAACATTTTCAAGAGGGTGGAGCCTCTGAGCACTCCCTCTTCCCCAATTGGTGCAAAAGGTAAGAGGCTGTTCCCGTGGCTCCGCCCTTTTTGCGTAAGCGCACAGAGAGGCCAAAATAATGCAGATAGAATTGCGAAGAAAGAGAGGTGCTTCATGACATTATGCCTCTGCCTGGCCCTGTTCATTTTTGTCTTGGCCCTAGAACTAATTCTCCAGAAATTTCAGTTTCGCTTTTCTACTAACTGTAAAAAAATAACATTTTCTTTCCCCAAAAAATTAAGCTATTTGATTTTCATTTGACTTTTTTTCTCCTTTACCTTGTCACAATTGAATGATCTCTCTTTGATTTGACCACATTTACAAACCAAACACGTTGCGATAATAAAGTCCACGTACCCACACATCTTGGATATCAATCAAATTACTCGAGGTTGACTTGATGAGATGATTATCCAGTTCATGCAAAAAGCAGAGGGGGTGAAGTTGAATTCCCAGCCATTAATCGAATGTAGGTTCTGCTATGTACAATAATTTGAAAATTGGGGATAGCTTTACAAAATCTGCAAGACGCGAAAAACACTTGTATTTAAGTTCACACAATAGCTTAACATTGCACTTGAGATTAAGTGCTGTAACATGATACTAACGGTGTTATAATAATATTTTGGCAATAAGCCATCTCGGTGAGCAGCGTTCCATGGCAAGCAATGTATGTCTCAGTTATTTATTTCTTTAAATTGTATCCGCTTCCTTGGATAAGATTTATATAGTCCCATGAACAAATGTGCTCAAGAGGTCTGTATTATGGCTGTAAAGTGGCTTTATGTGCAAAAAAAATATTATAGACCAGCATATGTTTGCAATTTTTTGCTTTTAACACATTTAACACACTGTAACACAGAAAACACAACTATTTCGAATAGTTAAATTATTTTAACACTTTGATTTTGATCTACTGGTCCCAAATTTCTTTGAGGTATATTCACTAAAATGAAAATGCATATCCAACCCACATATTCATTAATGTCAACTTCCATTTGCACTTGCAAAAAATCATTTTAAATTTGCATACACCCTTGCAGGAGCTCAGTTGATGTGAGTTGCATTCAACTCGCATGCCCTCACCTGGAACCCATCAAATTTGCATGCACTCATAGGAACTTTTTCTCCTTGAGCATAAGCGCTCAGGGTGTTTTTCTAGTAGTCTGAGCTAAGATAACAGAGATAGAACACAACATAAAAAATGACTTATGTGCAGCTATTTTAAAACATTATATTATGCAAAACTAGAGCTGTTATAAAAAGAAAACAGCACACTAGTTTGAAAAAAAATATCTATAATCCGATACTAGTAACTGCATGCTTGACTTTATCACTGTATGTAGCATTGACCAAAACCAGCTTTTATTATCGGACTTTAGTGATAATCTCTGTGGAAGTTTAGAATTTTTAATACCTGTGAGTCCAGTGAGCCAAATCCCTACATGATATATATTATTCCATGTCTGTCTGTAAAACATGTTTTAAAATATATTTTACCTACCAACCTCATAATATACAATTTAAAGAATTGTTTTACAGTTTTCCTTCTTTGATGTAATGACAATAGATTGAAAAAATCACATTTTATAGGAAAAGAGAACAACATAGCCTGCTGTAAATATTTATCACAATTTGATGAATTTAGACCTCAGAGGTTTCCGAGGAATAAAGAAATCGTGAATAGGTTGAAGTCAAGTAAGGGGGGGAAAAATATGACATATAAACTGGTATATTTTTTCAGTAGGTTTTATTATCCTAGCAGATGGATAAAGGAGTAGAATTTAATATGAAATATGGACATATCTGACAAGGAAGCCACCTGTCTGCATGAAAGACAACAATGCACAGGTGTTGGAAATAAAGAGATGCAGGAGTCAGAAGAAAATGAGTTAACCTTGGCTTATATACAACAGAATGAGGCAAAGTTTAGTAAAAAATACCTTTTGAGAAATTACTTTGAATTACAATAGCAAACTCGTAAAAACACCAACGCATAACCAGGGTGGCTAAAAGGGACAATCCAGCCTTAAAATGTACTTTAGTGCACATAAGCAGTCCATTTTAATTTACGTGGAGCCCTCCTTGCGCATTCTGCAAAACCTCCCATAGTTCTGGCTATGTGAACATTTTGTTTTGGTCTAACAAGACCTCCTTGTGCATATGCGTGGAAACCAAACCAATAGGTTTAGGAGTGCTTTCTGTCCACTAATTGGCAGATTTGTCAATGTCTTGTTATTATTATTATAATAATAATAATAATTATTATTATTATTATTAATATTATTATTATTATTTTGCAAAGAGCTTTAATATGCAGACTTCTTTGGTGAGCTGACATTAAACTTCACTGTAAGCTCATTGTAATAAAGAAGTAATGTGTACCATTATTCGCCAAAAAATCAGTCTACCCCCTCATTTTATTTCCTCATATTATTTGAACTATTCTTTTTACTTATGTGCAGAGTTATGTTTGGAGGATTCATCCCCATTGGAACCTAACGTACTACTCCCATCTAGTTTAATGCACTTCTTTTACTCTTTGGATCTGCATTATTCTGGCCCCCAAGAGCCCTGGTGTGTACCATAAAGACAACCTCCAGTCATGGGAAAGATGCGTGCTGAGGTTGATAGAGAATTTCATTTCTGAATCAAAAATAACCCTGCACAGTAAATCCAAACCAAAAGTGAAGGAAACTAAATTTGTTGTCCGAAAATTAATGGACTACAAACACAACAAAAAATTAATCAGAATAATTTTAAGTCCATGTGCACAAGTTTATAATAAAGTAATATTATAATCTGTGTCCTATACTTGAATCTACTTAACATGCTCATCACAACTTCCATATGTGGGGTACTTACACCTAGAATCATAGTTGCCTTTCAGTAAGAGGCTGCATGATGTAACGTTCCATCCGCAAACAGTTTTACCTTGGTCTTTATCCATAGAGCTTTATCAGTCACTTTATTAGAGTTAAGGATTAACAGATCAGTAGTCTTGTCACTGTGGTAGCAAAAGTAATGATCTGACCAGATCATGCATGCTAACTCACAAGTTGTTTTCGAGTGACTGCAATTTTACATTTTGTGAGTTAGAGGCAAGTGTACGTGAGTTCAATGTGAATGCATGTCCTCACCTGAAACTTGCAAAATCACTAAAATAAATAATAATGACGGAAATAAATCCCCAGGACACACATGTGTGGCTAGGGTTATAGCCCTTAAACTCTCCTTCGCTCCATTCCCTGTAAATTGATTAAATAATGTAAAGATAGCCCTACAGGTGGACAAAACTCTAATTTAAAGTCACGAACAACTGGTAAATGACTGAATTTGCAAGGTTTCTAAAATCACATATGCTCACCTATTCCACATGTGAGTGTACAGTTGTTTTATTTTATTTTTTGGGAGCGCACATGCGAGTTGGCTTTCATCACTTCCTTCGCTTTAGTGAATAGACATAGTAGTCATCATCATCATCATCATCATTTCTTGTCTACACTATTAGTTCATCCCGCAGTCTTACAAACATTAGACAACTCTCACTAATCCAACTGCTACAGAAAACAAGCCCCTAATTGCTTCTTAGTTCAAAAACAATAGTATCTTTTATCACAAGAGATAAGATACCTTTGTAAACAGCAAATAATCACCTAGGTATCCTTTTCAGAAATATATTAGGCCAGTTATCTGTAATTATGCTCATCTATGTTATTATCTCAAGTACTTTTAATTAGTTTACAATCTTTTTACAGATATTCTCTCTCTTGTTAGCGACTCAGGTATAGCACGTATATATTTTTCCTCAATGGGTCCATTTAGATGGAGGTCATCAACACAAACTCTGTTTTTTTTTTTCGTTTTTTTCTCCTTACGATTGCAAAAAAAAAAAAAAAAAAAAAATCCATTATTTCCCAGGAGGAAAATGAGCTGATAATGCAGCAGCCTCGCAGAGCTTCAATGCAAATGTCACTCGCTGTGAAGGAATGGTCTCTGCTTTTATTGTCTGCCAACAATAAGACATATGTGAATGCTTGCAAACAATTCGGGAAACACAAAGCCGGCATGTAAATGTCACACGGCTTTGGGAGCGAGAGTACATTCCACCAGGGAAGGTGCTGTGGGAAGCATGACCAAGAATTCTGTATACAGCATGGTTCCTTTTACTGCAGACATAGACGGTGCCATCATTATTTTTATAGACTCTGAGAATCTCATTGTGTTTATCAAGGAGACGTTAACCATACATTTAAGTGTTTGTATTGTGCTAACTAGCTTCACCAATAATGAAATTTACTAGAATTTAGCTCTTTTTTGCAACTTTCAGAAAACTAAGGTTACCAATCAGCTTTTAAGTACCCCTAATAATTGTTTATTTTAATGCAAATTGTTTACTGTTACTTGTACGTTTTGCAATGTTTTCCGTAAAGTTTACAATATACATTTGTGGCTGACGGTTCCTAAACCCTCTTGGGATGCATCGGGATAGATGGGCATCTCGAAAGAAAAAGCTCCTCCTTTTCGACCCCTCTTTTAATGCTTTTAGAAACATAGATTATGATGGCAGGTCAGGCCCATTCGGCCCCCGTCTAGTCGCCCATTTCTCCTGCTGTAAAGACTCAAACCTTAACCAGACGTTGGTCTCGTCTTAGATTCAGGAGCCGTATGCCTGTCCCATACATGCTTACATTTTGGTTGAAGAGTGTTATGATGGCAAAATGTGGGATGGAAGATGTTCCCCTGAATAATGTTTCTCCATTGGGGGTTTGGCATTGATTTTTTTGTCAGTAAATGTGACGACTACTACATTCACCCTACCAGATCATGACGAGCTGATAGGTGTTACTGTAGAGCCAAATTGTTTGGGCATTGCAAACTACCCTTTACTTTATTTGATTTGTACTTGTCAGCTGATTACATTTGACAGAATATTTTCTCGATTTACTGGCAGGTGAATTTATCAGAGTCATCTCAAGACAGCAGACCAATGGTGAACATAGGCACTGGCAACCCTACCATAAAGATGACCTAGGTGGTTGATCTAAGATAGTGGAGAGTAATGATAGAGATCATTCCCTAGATTATCAAGGAAATGCATGGAGGAAGCATTGTTTACCTATAGCTTTTAATACAAGATGTGAAGTAATTGAGAATGATGATATATTGATGGTAATAAATGATTACTAAGTATAATACAGGCCTCAGCTTTAACTGATAATTAGATGCGACTGTTAACACTAACAGGAATATCCTTATTTTAAATATCACTCCTTCAAGGGTGGCACAGAGTATCATAACGGTTGTGTTACTGTTACTGTCAGTGTAGCTAGAACTGTTCCCCCAGTGGCTGGTTTGAGTGTTGCATACATTACACACACATGCACACACACGCGCGCACATCAAATGCACATGCATAAAGACACATCACTTTCTAAATACATAGACAATAATACATATTTTGCCGCTATAACAGCTTGCACTCTTCTGGGGAGGCTTTCCACAAGATTTTGGGGAGTTTATGTGGGAATTTTTGCCCATTCATCCAGTAGAGCGTCTGTGAGCTCAGGCACTGATGTTGGACGAGACGCCCGGCTCGCAATCTCCATTCCAGTTCATCCCAAAGGTGTTCGATGGGGTTGAGCTCGGGGCTCGGTGCGGCCAAATTTATTATAAAATATGTTTTATTGTTTTTTTTTTATACACAAACTAAATATTATGCATGATGAAGGCAATATGATCATACCTTGGAATTCTCAGAGTTGTTTGCCCCAATCTCAGTCTCTCAGGCCAAAGAGACACCATCTGTAGCTGACTCCTTACTATTCTTTCCTGCTGTGATCATATACAAGACCCCCAATCTGTGCTTTTGCCACCAGCATGCTATGGTTGATATCCCTGCTTGAATTCAGGTGATTCAATTAAGTGTATCTTTAAATAACGACAAGTCAAGGTTTCTATTAGGGCCGTTATTAGAGCCATTGGGTTAGACAACTTTGGCGAATTACTATATAAAATCTTTACTATGGGTTATTAAAGGGTTAATATTCTCAGGATCAGCTTATTTAGAACGTTCTCGGTTATGAATGTAATATGCCACAGTATATATCATCGTAAAGTGAAGCATTTTAACGTGAGTGCTACACATCAGGTACCCATCCAATAATTGGGGGTCTTAGCTGCCAGAGAAGTCTAATTTCCAGGTATCAGCTGTTACTTATACTTTGTATCTGATTTCCCCTTCAATTATCTCTACACCGGCCAAGCCAATCTCCACATTTAGCACAGCAGCCACGAGCAGGAGATTTAATCCCTTTTACTAAGCAGTTATCACTTAGAGCAGCTATCGTGCTTGGGCTCCGTGTGCCATTTATGTTTCCTGTCACTTCCGCAAAACTGGATTTTTTTTTTCTATTATCTTCTGCCTTGAGACGCTTATTGAATTTACAAGAAAAAAAAAAAAGAAAATGGATATTACATGATTATCTATACCAAAAAGCCACATGAAAATGTACCATCTGCTCCCACCATAGCCTCCTTTGTTACAATGCATTATTATAGCAAAAAAAAAAAAATTGTGTCCCAATTTCCACCAGATCGTAAAGATCTTAATATGTCTATTACCTTGTAAAGGGTTAAAGCTTTTTAGAGATTTGCTTTTTAATATGATGCATTTTCTTTAAAAAAAAAATAATCCCATTCACGCCATAGTGAACATTCTGTGCTATTAATGTTTCGTAGATAATTTTTTTTCTCAATATAATGAAGCACCAAGTGGCCATTAGATTTCATTTTTGTTGAAAAAAAAAAACAAACAACTATGCTTTGGTGAAAAATGGATACAAACCTTATGGCAACATTGTGTCAAGCAAATGATGGAAGAAGTCAAGTGACATGCGAGTGCTTGTGACTTTAAATGTTGCTCGTTCTAGGCAGGGCCGGCCCTATAATGGGGCAGACTGGGGCAATTGCCCCAGGCGGCACTTTAGAAGGGGCGGCACTTTGCCGCCCCAAGCGTTTTTTTTTGTTTTTTTTTTAAGCGGAGGAGAGAGAGAGAGAGGGGCGCCGAGTAGTTTTCGCTTACCCGCTCGGCGCCCCTCTCTCTCTCTCCTCTGCGGCGAGTCTCCCTGTTCGGTCCCGGTGCCGGCTTGTAATGCAGAGCGCCGGAAGTGACGTCAATTTCCGGCGCTCAGCATTACAAGCCGGCACCGTGGCAGAGCAGGGAGACTCGCCGCAGGAATGTTTAAAGGTAAGTACCGGGGGGGGGGGGTCGTAGATTATGGCGTTTTAAACTTCGCCCCCCCCCCGGCTTCGGGGGGGGCGGCGTTTTAAACTTCGCCCCAGGCGGCGTTAAGTCTTCGGCCGGCCCTGGTTCTAGGTGAGGGCATATCCTTCTCTGAAGATCCCTTGTTGACCAAGGTTTTTGGTAGGTCAATCGTCCTCCTCTTCCCTCACGCTGTATGAATTGAGGAGGGTGATAGACATGGGATGGGGCCATTCTTCTCATCTTGAACTGTGGGGTTTGGTGTCAAGCTCTGCCAACTCTCCCCTTACTTTGCCTCATTTGCCCCCCTTTTTCCTCCTCTTGCCCCAGCACCTCCATTTGGGCTTCCATCCTCTGAATTCACTCACTGTGTCCCCTACGATTAGAAAAGGTGATGGCCCAAAGACCAGGTAGCAATTAGAACCCCATAACGTTACCACGTATCCTACCTACTAAGTGGATTCATATTTGCCCCCACTTATCGGCGCCAGATAATGCCACCCAAAGGAGCTGCAGACGGGTCAAGAAAAAGAAGCCTTTGATTTCCAGTCGCATGCTGATTATTACCCACTACCACATAAAAATAACAAAAAAAAGCATTTCAGTCCCCAAAAAATAGCAAAAAAATAGATATAAATAAATAAATTTTCAGACTGAACAAAACCAGAGGCTGCATTGACTATTTTCCCAGCGTTGTGTGATGCTTGTCCGTGCAGCTGAGCCATATTTTATCAGAATGCATTTATAGACAAATAGCCAGGTACAAAAGGAAAATGACAAATGGAACTTTGAAAGTAGAATTTATTCCCCACATCTTTGCCGAGTAATATATTGAGTTTGTTCCGTTATTACTTTTATGCTAAATAAGCATTGAGGGCTGTCTTCAGCACCGCCATCATAATATCCGTCGGCATAAGTAATTCACAAGTATTTCGCAAATATTTTAAAATAAGGATTGGATGATTGATATAGCCTATGCGGGGAAAAAGCTTCTGCAAGCCGTATTTCTCAGCGGGAAGAAAAAAAAATGCATTTAGAATACTTTCGAAAAAATTGGATAAACTGGTTGGTGAGCCGGCTGAGAAGGTCAGTAATTGGAAAAGGTCGTTTTTAACAACCCAATGGAGGAAACACTTGAGAAACATTTTTTTTTTTCACGTAGATCTAGATAATGCTCTAATAAGAGCAGCTCTGTGGATTTCGTAATTGATCAATTAGGATACACCAAAGAAATAGTATCAACGTATCAAAAGAAAAGTATTAAAAAATTGTCTTAATAGAGATATTGATATAATAACAACAAATTTCCAATGGAAAAAAAATGATAACTATTGGTTAATCTGGTTAACTAGGAAAATAGAGATAGAAAATGTATTCTCCAATCGGCGTGTGCCTTAAATTAAATGAAGATTCATTTAAGAAATACTTATAATATATGTTTTAATAGCATTCTAATGAATATATTTATTGTGAATGGCCCATACCATACAATATTTCTGGATTGCAGACCTGGATCTCAAAATCCCAGATGTTTGACCATACATGTCTGGCAGCTATATACTGTGTAGATACGAGCACACTTACTCACTTAAGCCTGACTGCGCAGGAGAGTTGCAGTTTCAACTAGCAGTCTTCCCTATGCATTACCTTGAAGCACCCACTTTGTGATTTTGGTGCTCTGCACAATGCATGGATCAAATAGTAAGCTGATGATCAAGAAGAAGATTTAACTTAAAGTCTCAAATAGAGTTGACTAAGTACTTTATGATTCAGGAATGAAATTTGTCACTCACTCATATTCACCCTCTCACTGTATCTCATACTCTCACTCACACTCAATATCTCCCTACCTTATCTGACAACCGCTTCAGTGTTTCCACTTCTCTGTCTCCTTCTCCCCAGCTTGTCTTTTTGTGCTTCTCCTCTTCGTGTTCTTCTCCTTCTTCTCATGGCTCTCCTCTGCTCCCGACTTTCACCTGCATTATCCCGGCTTCTTCCACGTACTTCCACATTAGGATGAAGCCTCCATGCACACCACGGGAACAACCCTGTCCGGGATGATGCAGGGGAGAGCCGGGAGCAGCAGAGAGCCAAGAGAAGAATGAAGGAGAAGAAGAAGAAGCAGAGACAATGAAGAGGAGATGGTAGGGACAGACTAGGGGAGAACATGAGAGAGCATGTAATAGAGCACGAGTGAGAGAAAACAACACAAATCCCAAAATTGGGAGCTTTCATTTATTTCGTTGGAGCCCCTTCCTCATTTTAAGACACTCATACAAACCAATTAAAATCGGAAATTTTGTTCAATGACAGTTTATATGAATGTACAGAAACATTGATGAGTGGTAACAGTTATGAAATCTGGTTTTAATTGGTGGCCTCATGGCTAGTGATACTGAAACTTAAGGGTTAAATATTTGAGCACTGACCTAGTTAATGCCCACTCTATGATATAACATATCAATGGACAGCTGCATTTGTTCCAAATAATCTCATTTACTATCAAGGGCGATGAAGCAGAAAGTATAGGAGCGTGCCTCATCTATACGAGAAAAATAATAATTATAATTGTTCTCAACATTAAAATGCATAACATGCTCTGTTTATCGTTTAATAGGTTATGGTGCGCTAGTAATAGACTTACGGATTAAAACCTATAGTCTCCTATCCTTTAATTTGCCGAACATGATAGATTTGATGGGAAAGATAATTTCACTAGAGACAGAAAAAAACAGAAATAATTAGGCTTTTGTTAAATGAGTTCTTCCAATTAGATTAGTTATTGCGGCAGGAAGATGTTCATCATTGTGCAAACGTAGCATGGTTTACTTCATTCCGCATTGAAATGGAAACGTGATATAGGTCAAGGTTGGATTAATCTGTTCTATGTGCTGTTGGGCCACAAACCTCAGACTCCAAAAGCTCTTTATAAGCATTGCCTCCTCCTAAACGGAGCGCTAGGATAATAAAAGGAGAATATAAGATATAATATGGGGAGCATATGTGGTATTGGGTCAAAAAAAAAGTAAAAACGGTATCTAGGTAGCGTCAAATGTCTATGTAAGAAGTAGTGACATATTCTGTTGGGGCGGCAGGAGACCAGAGGTCTGCAAAGCAACTACTTAATGGGTCGGTTAAAATGGAGCTTACAGATCTCCCCAACCGGGCCATTAACACTATGTCAAGGGGGCACAGTCCTCCATAATTTATTTCTGTACCATGTTTCCTTTAAAAGTTGGGGGCAGGAGACATGACAACCTATACCGATGCCCAGAGGTAGGGACAATGGCGAGTAGGGGCGGCAGGTGACGCTGCCCTTGTTAGGCTAAGGGCCGCGCCAAGGGGAAATACATCACTGGTGAGAAGGACAAAGTTGCTTCTTTTGTTTCTAGGGACATGGTCAATCTGTTGTATGCATTTACTAACCTAGGAGTCTTAGAGAATGTTGAACTTTCAAGCTCCTTGCTATTGGAGTCCAGTTAGAAACCTTTTTGCTCTACGATGCCCCCTGGAGGAAGGTCTAAGAGAAGAGAAACCAACCCCAGAGAGAAGGGTAAAGCATGAACACTGAGGTCCAAAGAAGGAACCGAGAAGGCGCAAGAACAGGAACTTCCTAATCATTGGATGACAAATTCATTTGGATAAGAAAAATAAAAGTCATCGTAACCACCAAAGACACACAACTGGTGAACTTGCTTGTACACAAACACGATAATTTGCAAACTGATTGTTTCCAGTTAAAGTTTAGTAGTTCATCATTTCCAGCGGATGAAGACAAATGTTTCATTGAAATGATTTCTCCCTCTTATGATTGATCTAACGTGGCTGGAACGTGTAAATGTTACCAACAGTTACCAATTACAAAGCTATTATGTTATAAAGAATTACAATATATGTACACGCCATGCTGTACTTCCCGGCTAAATGAAAGGCTTATCGGTTATTAAATGTGCCAAAAGCTGATAATTTAGTCATCCCAACTGCATTATTTATCATAAATCGCTCATACATCACAAATTATTCCAAACGTCCCTTCACATTGGGAATTCCATTTGAATTCTTTTCTAGTCATTTATCATAACAGGCAACGCTAAGCTTTGAATTTCTGAAATAAAATTAAATACAAGCAGATTTTTTTTTCCCCTTTCACGAAAAAAAACCTAAAACATATCACTCTCTAAAGATATGGTTTCTTGTAAGCTCTGTTTCTTTGCAGTTATGAAATGCGTTATCCTCAATCCAGGTCTATCTGGAATCTCATGTGTTTCAAAGTTGAACTGATGGGGGGAGATAACTGGTTTTGTGTTGGTTTTTTTAAAAAATACTCTTTTACTTAATAAGTAACTGATTTCATGAATAACCTTACAGAAGTCAACCAAACCAATGGAATGTGACATTTGTGGAGTTATACAACGTTGTCTGAAGTTTTTAACCCCCTAAGGGCAATGGGCGGTCCCTAAACCTACATGTACGGGCTTCGTCATTAAGGGGTTAATGTTATAGATCCAGGACGTGCTGCCACATGGCATTCAGCATGATTCCCATGCAATGATTGGTATGAAATATATACCGGACCGTTCAGCCGTTTGGTTTTTTCCCACTCCACCATACCATGATGTCCAAAACCAAAATGGTGACATCTTCTACTTTTGGGACAAAGCCCAACGAGACTTGGTCAACCAGGTAACTGTCTAGTTCAGCTGTGACTTGTGTAAGGATCAAATATTCTTTATATCAGCTTTGAAAATGAAAACTTCATAGACCAAAAGGTACCAAGCAGTCTTCAAATTCTACGAGCCTGGACTACAATATGGAATATGAATATAATGGTAGGACATTTTCTCCCCACAGTATTTAACCTATTCAGGAGACATAAAGTCATGATTTTCTTTATTTAAAGTACGGCCTCGGCTACAGGGAAAGAACAACTCATGCATGCAAATATGTTTATCAAAAGGTTAGCTTTGTACCAGGAAAATCTCTTTCTTTTTCTGCAAACTCCGTGGGAAGCTTTCTTTTCACTGCTCCCTCAAAGGGAACTTGGTGTTTGAAAATCCAAAAGATGTCATCTATGACCAGCTTCCTTTTCTAAGTCACTGAAGCAAAAAAAAAAACCATAAAGATGACACAGTCTTTTAAACAAACTTTTAGTTTGAGGCCAGGGACTTTTTGGAGAGGAAGTGTATTAAATTGTGCGGCCTGTAAAATAATTATCTGAAAACTTCATTGACCATTTTTTTCTGTCTAAGGGGCTTCTGCGGCTTCAGGATAAGCATATATGACTTAATATTATTGAAAAAATTTATCCCACGAGGTAAGAAACAGTAAGACTTGTGCATTCAGAAAGTAATAAAATTCAAGCAAAAAGCTCAGAATTTTTATTTGACTTTTTCTGGATTCATTCACTCACACTCTCTCACACTCTCATTCTTACTCTGAATATATTTCTACCTTCCCCGCCCACCACATCCGATTCTGTGTCTTCTTTTCTACCATCTTCTTCATTTTTTTGTTATTCTCTCTTCCGTCTTCTTTCTTCCTTCAAATCTCTGCAGACATGACTTCCCGGTGAACCTCTGGAAAATGGTGGAGCTTCTGATGACATCATCTCCCCTGATTGGAGGATCCGGGAGAGAGTGTGCCCAGAAGTTCTTCAATTTTGCCTGAAGATAATCTCCCATGACCGCATTCCATTCCATTTACATTACATTTATTTATAAAGCGCCGACCACATTCAAAATGGCGAAAATTCCGGAAGCAGCCTCTCCTCTGATTGGGGGAGAGGGTCCGAAAACTCCACCATTTTCCCTGAAGATAACATCCAGCGAATCTTCATAAAAATGGGGTTGCTTCCAGTGATATCCTCTCCCCATTTGGAAGATGTCACAGAAAGCATCACCACTTTTGCTGATGTTCACCAGAAGGTCATTTCCTGGCACGGACGAAGAAAGAAGACGGAAGACGAACAACAAGAAGTTGAAGAGGATGCTAGAGAAGACCACATGAGACACAGAAACAGATGCTGATGGCAGAGGAGGTAAGGAGCCATTAAGAGAGTGTGAGAAAGAGATTGAATGAGAGTGATTGGGAGTGATTGAGAGTGAATGTGGGCGTCAGACAATGAATTACATTTCTGAATGTAAAAAAACAAATGAGCAGGAAACAGAATTAACTGTCCAAAAACAAATGGGCCAAAAACAAACCAAAAGACTCGTCTGAATAGTTTTTTGTCTCATTTGCACATATCTAGAAACAGTGCTGCAGAAGCTGTTCCTCACGGTCAGATAGTTCTTACCTATACATATAACCATACCTGGGAACTTTCTAAATGAGATAAACCTTTAATAGCCCATCATGGAGATTCTATGTAGTGACTCGCCAAATGTGTTACTCAAATGACTCTTACGCCGGTCCTCATGAAAATCTTGATTTGTCATTATTTAAAAAATCCACTTAATAGAGTCACCTGCATTCAAGCATGGATATCAACCAT
This sequence comes from Spea bombifrons, assembly GCF_027358695.1. Lineage (NCBI taxonomy): Eukaryota > Metazoa > Chordata > Amphibia > Anura > Pelobatidae > Spea > Spea bombifrons. The sequence continues at coordinate 4,719,921 of NC_071096.1, forward strand.
AACATACTGGTAGCAAAATCTCTAATTGCAAGTCTTATATATGACTATGGGACCCTGAGAAGCTGCCCCTTCACGCTAAGACCTTGAGATGGAGGCAAAAACTGTAAGGCTCAAGGTCAAACCCTGACAGTAACATACAAAAAATTCTGGAAATATTCAAAAAAGAAAACTAACAGTCCAGTCACCCCCACTTACAACACCTGACACAATTACACTGCAGCCTAGTCCCCCCCCCATAATAAATCTTATAGACTATCACACATAGACCGAAATACCTTTTTTTCTCCCCTTGTACCCATGAAATTATATTTTCGGCATGTAAGCATACACAAAGGGTGTCGTTGGCTGGTTTATTTCACAGGAGCACCGTGACATTTAAATTTGCTGCATAGGGAATTCGAGTTGGCCCCATCAATCTGACATTGCCGAAGATAAATCAGAAGATGATGTGCTGCCGAAGGATAAAAAGAAGTCCTTCTATAACTCGTGTCCGGAACTCCGGGTGAAGCTCATTTTGGAATTCCAGGAGAAACAAGATGAGTAATGGAACCTAAGAACTCGATCCACTGTGCCGTGTATAATGACATGTGAAGAACATGTTTGATTCTATATGTCACATGAAATAGGTTTACCAAGAAGGAACCCTTGATCCATTCAAATATACAACTTGTATACATGGATTAAAGAGACAGTAGAAATGAAAGGTATATTCTACGACTCTAGTGAGTGAGAAGGGACAGCAAGTATTCTAGAATGTTTCCAGTTGGGCAAAGAGAGAAATGTATCTAAAGGTTATTTTATCCAAGATGTCACCGTATAAAAATATTATTGGGGCCGTCGACCATAAGAGACACAGAATGATCCTACCAAGGAGGCAGCAGCTGAAAGAACGACTTGCCAGGCCACTTGATGGCACTTACAGACATGGAACAGTTGAAGAGATATAAGAAAAATATAATAAGTGTTAATAGACATGGGACACAGAAAAAAAAAAAAACTTTTTTAACCCCTTAATGACAAAGCCCTTACATGTACGGGCTCAAAAAGCATTGTTTTCAATGGGTTTAGGGACCGCCCATTGTCCTTAAGAGGTTAACCATCCTAAGAAGAGCAAAAAAGTTGCCGAACATGGCAGGTGTTCTAGATCACTTAACTTTGAGAATTTGTATTAGAATACAGAAAAGAGACTAATTGATCATCCTATGTTTACGTCTAGATGAACTACGATCTACACAATGACATCATCATAAAGAAAACATCAGAGTTATGATGAAAGCACGGGTGGGTTTGAATTATCAGGGAGAATGCGTTCGGTTTCCGGTAGAATCATGGAGATGGAGATCTACTGAAGCTGGAGTGGATTCTATCTTTAGCTGAATCCAAAAATGTGAAGGAGCAGTCAAAATATTTGCGCAAGCAGTTCAACAAATATAATGCACTGTCAGAATAATTAAATAGTCGTGACAGTCGAGCCGCGCAGCTGACGGAAGCCGTATCCAGAAGACGAGGGGTCGATATGCATTTGAAAAGAGAAATTACGTGTTGAGAAAAATAGGTTCTTGAGCCGGGCGAGACAGGTCAATTATCCAACGGAAGACATTCTGAACTTGACGGACAGCTTTCAAAGATTATACAAAAAAAAAAAAGAAAGGACGTTCTATCCATAGGCTTTACTGCATTCCATGGCTACAACGTATAGAACATGCGACAAAGAGCATTTACTTACCATGACAGTTATAGAATCCCAAATGAATATGTTCGAGGAGCTAAGCTAAGATATTAATGCAGAGTGGGGCAAAATATATTACATTTATTTTTTCTTTTTAACTAGAATACCCCTAGAAAATGAATGATTAGGCTCCATATTAGTTATTAATGAAAAATGAAACTAATCCATAATAATTTTCCCAAATAGTGATTATGTGAATCTAAAATAACATGTACTCTTTTTTATTATTATTATTTTATATATATATATATATATAAGACATTGGTCTCGTCTTAGATTCGGGAGCCATATGCCAATCCTGTGCATGCTTAAATTCCCTGAATGTATTAGCCTCTACCACTTCAGCTGGGCGGCTGTTCCACTTACCCACCACCTTCTCAGTAAAGAAAAACGTCCTTATATTACATCTAAACCACGAGGAGATGGTTAGATTAGATTAGATGTAGATTTTTCTCGTCCGCACCGGGTTAGATTCGATTGGACCAAGTCTCATGTGAATAGCTGCTGGTACAAAATGCAGTTGAAATTTTCTTTAATATTAAGCTATAAAGAAGAGATTTTTGCGAAGATTTCAGCTGCTGGTTTTAGGTTTTCGGTCTATGAAAAAGCTTCCTAAATCCTGGTTGTCCAGATGTCCACCTCATACACAAACATTGAGAAGACCATCCTTTGGGTTCTACATATAATATGACATCATATTTAATTATGGTAGAAATGGGTTTAAAAAAAACTTCAGACTGGGATAAAATTGATCAGGTATTTTAGGATCATAATAATTACATTAAAGTAGAACTTTCTTGCTGTTGGAGAATTCTCAAAAGAGACAGCAGGTAGTCAGAATTGCGCATTCGAGAGCAAAGACAGCTCACTTTACTTAAAAATTCTGATCAGAATATAGTTTATTAACCTCAAGAGAAAAAAAACAACTTTAAATGCATTGAAGCCTGTTCCGAGACATTCCGGAGTAATTTAATTATAACACACGTTGCAAATCTACTGTACTTCCCTAAACATCACAAGCTATACTAATTGATAAGTCAATCTGTAATTGACTTGATGCAGTGAAACTGCTGTTGGCTTGAAATGAGTGAGCCTCGTAATTACGAACTTTTGAACACATAAAAGGGTATTTTCGTATGAGAAGCAGAGTGTGTGCGTGGGGATAGCGTGGGTGGAAGCCGATGTAAATTTCTCCACAATTAAAATGCATGCCACTAAAATCCTATTTACTGCTTTTTAGCTCTTAATTGAACGCTGGAAACATTTTATATTGAAAAACAATAATTTGCCGAAGCATATTTCTTATTATGCATGCGTCTATATATAGATATAGATGACAGGTTAAGAGGTACTCGATGGTAAAATATTCTCGACAGCCTTCGGGTTGTTGTCCTACTTAGAAGGGCCGGTATTATTCTTAATGAAAGGCAGATAGAGCCGTTGATGACGTTATTAAATCAATACAATGCTAACCACAACAGAGTCCTAGCCTTGGTGTTTTTTGGCAGGTAACTTAAAGGCCATGTGTCCAAGAGAAATTTGTTTTGTTTTAAAAAATGTGCACTCACTGTACAATCACACAAAGGTATGATTATGTGGGTTTCTGGTCGGTATTTAGGATCTTGCTGGTTTGAGTGGACTGTGGGTTCAGTGCACAGGTATGGGGGAAAGGACAGTGGATTTGCTTTAATGAAGGAATCCTTAATTCAGGAGCCAGCTGGATGGGACAGTCTGTGGGTTCTGGAGCCTGTTCTGGGGAATGGCTTGTGTGTTCTGGATTCTACTATGGGGAAGGTTCTGTGTGTTCTGGAACATACTATGGGGAAGGCTCTGTGTATTCCAGATTCTACTATAGGGGAAGGCTCTGTGTGTCCTGGAGCTTGCTATGGGGAAGGATATGTGGGTTCCAGAGCCTGCTATGGTGAAGGCTCTATGCGTTCTGGAGCTTGCTTTAGGAAAGGATATGTGGGTTCCAGAGCCTGCTATGGGGAAGGCTCTGTGCGTTCTGGAGCTTGCTATAGGGACGGATATGTGGGTTCCAGAGCCTGCTATGGGGAAGACTCTGTGCATTCTGGAGCTTGCTATAGGGAAGCATATGTGGGTTCCAGAGCCTGCTATGGGGAAGGCTCTGTGCGTTCTGGAGCTTGCTATAGGGAAGGATATGTTGGGTTCCAGAGCCTGCTATGGGGAAGGCTCTGTGCGTTCTGGAGCTTGCTATAGGGAAGGATATGTTGGGTTCCAGAGCCTGCTATAGGGAAGGCTCTGTGTGTTCTGGAGCTTGCTATAGTGAAGGATATGTGGGTTCCAGAGCCTGCTATGGGGAAGGATTTGTGCGTTCTGGAGTTTGCAATGGTAAAGGTTCTGGAGCTTGTTATAAGGAAGGCTCCGTGGGTTCAAGAGTCTCCTATAGTGAAGTATATTTTGTCTTAGCAATATTCTATATTATGAATGAAGGCTTAGATTTGAAAGCATCTAGGGGAGCTTATATAGCGGAATAAAGCAGTGCTTGCTCTAGCACTTTATTTCAAGTGGCCAGATAAGTGGCATAGATTCTTAAAACGCCATTATTTAAATGTCTTAGTTACAGATCCAAGACGGCTTTCACTTTATCTGCCTGAAGAGTTATAGCCATGAAAGCTCCTCTCATAATTTGAACATAAATCGGAGAGGAAAAAAAAAAACCAGGGTCCTTGTGATACTGTAAATTTGGTGCATGAGAGATTTCTCTCACAGCTACCAGGCCCCTATTTGCAAACAGCTCTGATGTACAGTTAATAGATATGCGGTTTATGACAGGATCTTGGCAGGGAATTCTATGGTTATACTATCCAGCATTAATCTAACAAACGTTCCTTAAGAGGCAAACCTCCATCCAAAAATGCTGCTTTCCTTTGCTGTGTTCAGTAGGTTTTTTGCTGCCTTTTGTGATTCTACGGGATTTGAGAGTGATACAGTAACACATTCTGAATGTTGGACCATCTGTAAATACGTATCATACAAATTGGAGTATAAGGCACCATCCATGGTCGTCATGAATCCACCAGACTACAGGATTTTGGTTCCCAGCCCATTCAACACAGAATACAAAGAAGAAAGACAATTTGATTGTTCCGGACAGCCAGCACTTAACCTGATGCAGCCAATCACAATCCTCATGTAGTGGTCATTAACACTTTCATTCATCATTTAAAATGCAATGACACATTTTATTGTTTTGTTGCTAATATATTTTTTGGCCCTATTATTTTGTTCCATGGTAGGACATACCTCTGCCTGCACCTAACGCGTTTCGTCCACCCTATGTGGACTTAATTATAAGTCGTTCGTCTGGTAATATGGACATATTATTTTTAGCATGTCTAAATGCAATTGCCAATTAACTACTGAAATGTATTGCATGTACCTATAGATAATGGTCTTTCAATGACTGCGTGAATGTAGCTCTATAGTATTTTTTGTCTGGCATTAATGTCTTGACCAGTAAAGAAGCATCCCAGTATGACACCTCATTATTCACAATGGGAAGGTTATGCGTGAGATGTACTAATTAGACCTGGTAGTCAGTGATCCCTTGGTTATGGAAAGAGCAGTCAGGCTACCTATACAGCGAAAAGCAGCGTTTCGTACTTCTTTTTAAGCAGAAGTTTCTTAATAAAGTTGTGTAAGAATATGTTCTGTCTAAATGGTGTCAGGACCAACAATTTTCCCCCATAGCCTCTGGTTGAAGCACTCTTTCCTCCGAGTTAGTATCTTCGATCTCAGGGTAGGGAGGTGGTGTTTGGCCCCTTCCTGCCCAGATCCTGCTTTCTTTCTGCCCACTTCCCAACCCTTTAAATTCGGGTAATTGGGGTAATTCTCGCCACTTTATAACAAAAGATGGAGAATGCCAGTTCCCAGAAATGAAAACTGCAATGACCATGATCCCCCACCAAGCCTTGCTCAATACCATCTAGATAAAGTAGCATCACAAATGGAGTAGATCCATTTATTTCATACTTTCGATGGTTTTGTATGCTTTGCAATGACTTAATGTCTCAATGGCCAAACTGAAAATGCTCCTGCGCTGACAAATTCCTGGGGTGGTTTCTACCAATTTGGGTTCTATAGCCAGCAACATTTTAGGTATCCAGATAAGGACATCTATGTTGGGGGGGGGTGTAGCTAGATCCAGGGATAGGTAGGAAAGGCGGGAGTTAGTGGGGTCAGAGATGTTGCCCACTTTATCTGAAGAGCCACTTTGCGGTGCTCAGATGTAAAGCATAATGAGGAGAGATGCCATGGAGGTCATTTTACAGCTCCTTGGGCTCCTTGATCTCCCCAACAATCCCATAATCCTTATTGGTCACAAAGGCAAAGCAATAGGGCAACTACATGGGATACTGCCCAACATTGGACACTTAAGAGGTATGACAAGTAGGAACTAATACTGGAACAGCCTAAAATCCTACAGTAATCTGTCAAACATGGCGTTCCAGGTGGCCCAACTCACGATGGAAAATTTAATTTAATTCATACCAAGTTATAGCCAAACGAAACTAAGTAACGCAGATCTTCTATCTAAGATCACTTACCATTATCAATATAAAATTGTAAGTATTTATGTTACCAATATCAAAAAGTTAAGCTGTTGGTTGTTACCCCCAACATAAATGGTAACCATTTTTATAATTAGTTATTTTATTTTTTTGTCTATTTTTCATTGGTTTCGAATGGAGTCTCATCAGATTCTTCACAGCCCAGGAGAGAACATGTAAACTGTAATTACATCTTTTACGCTAATTATTATTATTTTTTTTTTTTCATGCATCTGCGTCTTAAATAAAGTGGGCACTTTAAGAATATCAGTCACTTATCAACCAATTAGTCTCCGACTAAATCAAAGCCATGTCTCAGCAATGGGTAGACTAATTGCGGTTCTGCGACGTGAAAGCACACACACTCTTAAACATGAAAATGCCAGTACGATCTTTAATGAACCGAGCGTTTAAAAAGGAAAGCGGTAAGAAAAGCTCAAACAGTTTTATGAGTGATAAAGTTGGCTGTGAAAACACTGAAGGCTGTTCTAAAGGAATATATAGCCAGAAATTATCCCTTCCTGACTCACTCTCCGCAGTTCATTTATAAAACATTTATACTAAGCCTTCAAATCATTTGCAACAATTTGCATAGTAATCAAACCACAAGCAAAATACTTCTCGTGGCAAACTCTTTAAATTTCAATCTGTCCACAAAGCAGGAAACTAAAGGCTGATTGAATAGTAATCACTGGTACCAAAAGCAATGATATACATTATTATAGTTGAACAGGCTCCTTAGGCAATGAGAATTGAGTTATATCGGATCCAGAGCTGGCGGGGGGAAGGCGGCCACCTGTATAGGCGTGAAGATGTATATGGCGCAGTCTGCATGGGTAATGATAATGCACTTTCGCAGACTGGCGTCGTGCCGTTCTAATGGAGGTTATACATTTAACATAGCAGGGGACTTTCTAAATTGGCTGACCCTGAAACCCTTCAAAGCGCTAACTGTTTAAAACGAGTCTGTCACTTTTTTTCGAAAATTGTACGTTTTTACAGTCGAGCACAGTAAATAAACCTACATATTCAAGTTTACAGAATAAAACAAGCCAGGCATAGACTAGGAGCCCACCTTGTTTGTCTAACGTGCCTGGGGACTTCAAAGCAGGACCTCTGCTTCTTCTGGGGCAGTGGCGTCATGTAGGGGTTAAGCTAGCCAAGTAAGGGGTGTTGATGACCCCATACAGGGTGGTGTTTGCCCCATATGGATTCGAGGATAGGCTTAGGCTCCCTTAAATTAACTAGCAGGGGAAGTGGGTAGGGAGTGGGCACGGCCAAAACCACTATGAGAAACTGGAAGTTGACTTGGAGACTTGGGGAAGCAGTGCTTCACCTGGAGACTTCAGGCCAACCATTAAGATTTCCCAGGTATACATGGGAGTAACCATCTAAAAGCCCCCATAAAACATTGTCCTTTTGGCTCAAGCTGCAGCCCCTACAAAGTATGTCTCCTTGGTTATTTAAAATGTCGGGTGGTATGGACATATATAATGCTCTTGTGCTCCATAGTAGGTTGCTGGTAGCCACTAGTACCAGACCCCCACATTCTAATATTATAATTAGTTTATGTTGCTTTTCAATAAGATACCTTTTCACATTACCTAGAATCTTATAGGTGTAGGGTCTTTGCTTATTAAAAAAATACAACATATTTAGCAAAGTGAGATCCTGAGAATGACATATTTTTCCCTATAAGTGTTTTTTTTTTCAGACAATAAATTGTTCATTGCTTGGCTAACACACATTTTTTTTTTTGGAACAGAGACGTGTTTTCACAACTGGGTAAATAAGATAGAGCTCTCCTGGGGTAGGGTCATTAAACAAATGAGGTGTCTGTGAAATAGCTCTGTATATAGCTAGAACCTCTAATTGGCTGACATTCTCGATAAATTCTGCTTGGAAAATAAAGCTTTAGCCCTTATAGTCTAAAAAAAGTAGTGACTAGCAGACACAAAGACCCAATACATATGTGTTTGTGTGTGTATGTATATATATATATATATATATATATATATATATATATATATATAGAAGCTCTCAGGGTTTGACCTGGAGTCTCCAGGTGAAGCAACATTTCCCTGGGTCTCTGGGTCAGTTTCCTTTCCCTTGGGAGGGGAGTGAGATTTGGCCACGCCCACTCCTACCTATTGCCACTCCTACTCCAGGTCCACTTTGTTGTTTGGGGCTAGCCCCGCCCCTATCAAAGCCCCTCCCCCAGAAAAGAGAGCTCCTCGAAGACTTCCTTGGAAAGACTACGAGATTAGAATGATATTTACAATGATACATTCGCACTACCAGAGCTTTTTAGTGTTCAGCCCTCTAAATTAGATTAATTATCAGTTTTGTAATAAAAAAAAATAACAAAATTTGCTTTGTTATTGCTTAGAAAAACTTTAGAAATGTTTAAAGCGAACTGAAAGGGAAAACCTCTTCCCAGATTCAATAAATAGACAATAACAATCCTCTTATAAAACCATTTTATTAGAAATATTTTTCTTGTGCATACGGAACCACATGCAGTCTATAAAATTAGCTTCCTTTATTCTTAATTGCTTATTTGATGTAATATATTATTTTTTAATCTGCTTTTTTAATTAGTGTTCCCACTGCCTGTCTTCTTTTCAGCGAGCGTTTCCAGGCTATAGAATCAAACAGCTGAAAATGATTGAAAATTGTAATATTACGCCAGTGAAATAATACTGGATTATAACTGTAGCGTGTCATTGTTGGAGATGAGTAAATGTCGTTCATATAAAGTAAAGTAATTTTGTGTTTAGAATTACTTTTAAATAGAGGCAAAAAATCTTTATTACTTATTCATTTTTTTTGTGTTTTTATTTACTCTTTTTTTTTTTCAGCAGCTGTTTTGCAATAAAACAACATGGCATTTTTGGTTTAAAGTCTACCCTGCTAAGAAAGGTTGTGATAAACATATATGCGATTATATGTCTCTGGAATATAAAAGGGAAACAGTCAGTGGGGTCTGAGCTTACTTAATTATGGAGGAACATAAAATTCTGGATTTAGGTTGAGTAAATTGTATTCGCTTCCTCTACCTTCCCTTTAAAAAGAGGCATTAAACTTTTCCTCTGCTTATAAAACAATTACCCAGAACTCATCGATGATAAAAAGTAACATTTTTACGTTCTGGATTTTGTAGACCATGTAGAGTCAAGAAGGATTTTTTTTCTACCTTTTTTTATGAAGCAAAAATGGAAAATGCTATAAAGTGGGGTTTTTGTCTTCTTCTGGATCAACAGCGAGGTTGAACTTGATGGACCTTTTCCAATGTGTGTTTGCCTTTTCATGATAACTAGTAATTTTGAGATTTCTGAAGCTCTGTTAAGATTCTATCAAAGTTTAAAGCTTGAGGATAGATGCTAAATTAAACAAAGAATGGCGTCAATCCAACAATATCAACTCAACATGTCAGGAAGACGTTTGTTGACCGAGAACACCATTAAATTGGATATGGCTGCCCAGCTTGACTGCCCATTTGACTGACTCACGTGACTTACTTAGCCATCGACTTGCTTAACCAACTCAACCAACAAACCTGAGGATCAACTCAACAGAAGATTTGTGTTGTCCAACTTGAGAGTCATCTGCCCAACTTATCGCCGATCGAGTTTGTGGAACGTTAAGTCACTAGCGCTACCTAGAACCTTAGTGAATTATGGGAACATGGAAGATGTAGGAGATATAGCATAGCTAAAGAACTCAAAACGGTGAAACAGAAAAGACTATATTTTTATATTTAGGGCTCGTACGTCATATCGCCCCAAAAAATATGTTCTTCCATGACCTCACCTCAATCCAGAAAAGGTAAAACATACAAAAACAAAAAAAAAAAGTTTCTAATAATAAAATATTAGTTCATATTTTATGTCATTGACTTCTTAAGACTTTTTTTCTTTGCGAAACAAGAATTAAATAGCTGATGGTGTCTTTTTTTATTACCGTAATTAATTTCTGGGTTTGTGTAAAACTCAAGGCTTGAAAAAAAAAAACCAAAAAAAAAAAACATTCAAGCCCTATTTGCCTCTTAATTTTCAGACTGTTGTACCAAGCCTTTTCCACGGAACGCAAGCTCTGCAGAACAGAGCCTAATTGTGCGTCAATAGTACTTTGTGAAGCTACATTATAATGTCCCTACTGACAAGATGTTAAACTTATTACAAAATAATAATAAATGTGCGTTCTCCGGGGATAGGAGTGAGGAAAGCTTTATGCTGCTTGCTCAGCTGTTTTTGCATTATAACCCTCATCATCCTCAGTCGCAAGGGTTACCTACCACTTTTTAAGAAAAAATATCTCAAATTCCTGCCATTTTTTTTAATGGCGACACCAATAAATTGTATTGGGACCTTTATTAACCCCTTAAGGACAATGGGCAGTTCCTAAACCCATTGAAAACAATGCATTTTGAGCCCGTACATGTACGGGCTTTGTCATTAAGGGGTTAAAATCCATCCAACACTCCCAGAGCCGTGTGTGTGTGTGTGTGTGCAATCCCTCACCAGCCAGGGGATTAATATACAATCTTTCCGCACAACGTCTGTTCAGTAAGTTATTTGTGTAATTTAAGAACTCACTAATGAGATACATTTTCATTTGTTGTGCAGACTGCATTAATGATCCTTAAAACTCAAACCCGCATCTTTAAATTGCTTTTAAATTGCACTGGTAAAACCCGAGGCTATAAATTAAGTCCATAGTTTATCTCCATCTTTGTTTTCAAGATGAAAAGGAAATTTATGTAAAATGAAAAGTCATTTGATTTAAATGGAGTGGGTGATGTTATTCTCCCTGAACGTGCCGTTAGAAAAAAAAAAAAAATATATATATATATATATAATAAAGATGACTGTTCACTGTTTTTTTGTGTGTTTCCCTTTTTAACCATTTAACTACCGGAAGAGGTCAGGGCCACACCGGATATAGGGTGCCTGTATATGCCATACTAGGGCAGTCTTATCTAATGAGGGTAGTAGTGACCCTAAGCTGGAGGGTAGTGGAAGTTGAGCTACTATCTTATCTTTTGGGGATATCCACTGGCTTTTTGACCCCCGTTTCTAATAACTACACATGGAGAAGACATCCCGGGGGGTACAAGACGAGCCAAGTGCCTCGGTGACCCCGAGAACATTTCATATCCAACACAGATATGGTGCAACGTCTGGCGAATGTAATTCACACATTTACCAAAAAGTATGGATAGGATTCTCATAAAAGGAACTAGGAACAGATCCAGCCAGGGGGTAAATGTTGGATAAATGTGCTGTAGAGGCCCTGGTGGCTATACATGCCATTCCAAAAGTCCATTATAGATGAAAGTGACTCAAAATCTTCAATAATCTTTTTTTTTTTTTTGCTTTGTTGTAGAGGTTCCATAAAGAGGCCCCCACATTTTTTAACGGCCCTTGCAACACCCTAAAAAAGATGATATTACTAAACATTCCATCTCCTTACATATTATATATTGCATTTACAGCTATTAAGCAAATATTAAACAAGGTCACCTACTGAAACAGTTTTGAAGGACACGTTGCTCCGGTGGACTTCGGATTTAATAGACACCGAGAGACCGAACAAAAACACAATAGATAAGAAAATCAAAGGCTCTTCCCTGCAGCTGCTTCAAATGGTAACTTTTTTTCTGTCGTTTTATTACGATTATTGTTTCAGTGAATCCGCTGAGATCTGCCTCCCAGGATTGTGCCTCTCCGTCTTCTATCTCAACGTGGAGACAGCAGGCTGCTCGGTACCTAAAAATGAAAGACACCTTTTTCAAAGATCTGAATAGTTTTATGCAGTATGTGCGAGGAAAAAAGATTAACCACCAGAAAAAAATAAAATATTTTAATTAAAACAAAATATTTCATCTTAGACCAGTTTCATGAAAATTCACAGCCGGATCGTTTATTTGAAAAGCATCCATGTTTGAAAGTCTACGTGCTTCCAGAGGTTTGTAAAAGACCCCCCTATCTGGCTTTGGTGCTGGCTCTCACCACCATGATGAGAATGGGCTATAAATTTACTGCGTCTGATAAGTTTTCCAGGATATTATTTATTAAAATATGAGTTTCAGGTGGCTTGAAATAAGATGAAAAATAAAAAATATGCATTTAGAATGTTGGAGTTAAATGGGCCATCCCTGGAAAACTCAACTCATGAAGTCCTCATGAACTACTAAATTGGAGAAACTATCTTAGCTATTTGAGCTTGGTCTCACATTTCTCCATTTTGCTGGAGCCATTGGGATTGACTCTGTGTTGGCTCGCCAATTTATAGCAAATTCGGCATAATTTCCAGAAAAAGAGGCATCATTTTCCCTTTTTAATGTATACTGTAGCTACAGGCATGGAATGACAAAATGAATGTTATCAAATATATTATTGAATGAATAATCACTAAAGTATTAATGTCATCCAAAGACCACAGAATTCTCCTACGCTCAACATGATTTAGTTTTATTTTATTTTATTTAAAAAATAAAATATGTTATTCAGGTGGATAACATATTGCCATATGGATGAGGATCTACCTGCAGTGCATCATTCACAATGCAACATGTCTGTCTGTCTACAAGAATAGATTTCTGAGATATATGTTAGCTAGGTATGCTTTTGTGAGCCATCTAGAAGTGGTGGAAACAGATCACGACATGGCTCGTCAAGCTAGCTTGTTGGGGCAATCCTAATCACAAAATCAGGTCTTCTGGACGACACAAGAACTCAACGTTGGAGCAAAAGGTAGAATGTTCCTTCTATCTTCACAAATTAGACTAACTCACGGGTTTATGCATCTTCTATCTCCATGACTTGGACCAACTCACTGGTTTATGCTCCTTCTATCTCTATGACTTGGACCAACTCACTGGTTTATACTCCTTCTATCTTCAGGAGTTGGACCAAATCAGATTATTAGTTCAAGCCCACATTGGCTTGACCAGTTCTGCTTTTATGTTCCCACCAGCACTGAAGTTTAGTAACAACGTATCTGTAATTATGTATTTTACTCAGCATAATGGTAGAACAGCCCTCTGCTTGTAGTAAAATACACATATTCTATCATTTGGTATCAAAATGACACAATCTCACTATATGAGGTTTTCTCTTGGCAATTCTGCCATATATTTCATCAAATTTAACCTTTAAAAAAAACAAAAGATCGTTTCCGTCCAGCAGGTGAGATGTTAACGGATACATGAGGTGAACCCAAGCAATCAGATCAAGCTTTCTGCCCCGATGAAGGCATCTCCCACAATTTCCATTTGTCAGATCCTTGATGAGTTTCGCCGTCTGGAATGCGTGTCTGACATCGCATGGAGATATTGCTTTGCTGCGTGAAGCTCATTTTCCTTCTGCTGATTCAGTGACAGGTCCCGTAGCATATATCTATTCAAATTAGCAGCACTGGCATCACTGTCTGGGTAAATAAAACTATTGAAAAACAGAGGAAAGACCTCAAAAACATGGCAACTTATTTCTGACGTGACGTGTTGCAGCAACAACAATAATAATAATACATTCTCTCTTTTTCGAGGTATAAAAGCAGTTGGGAGACATCGAGATATGTATATTATGATGCATATGGAAATGTCTCGGAATTATCTGTTTGTTATATATTTTGTTTTCCTTGAACTTTAAATTTACAGTCATAAATTCTCTCTATATATTTATATAAAAGGTGTATTCACTATACTCCAACGCAGATTAGCTTGGATTCTTTACATGAAATGATGGTATACATTTTATTATAGACTCAATATTGGGTATTGAAAGGGAACATGACATTTTTTTTTTTAGCGGAGACAGAGAATTGTTTAAAAAAAATAAACTTTAAAATAGATAGAAACTTCTCTCGGAGAAGTAAAATAACATGTTAAACCTTCAATCCTTATTAGAGAGTGGAGTGGTAGAATGGAGTGACTAAACAGGCCAAAAGGGTATTATGCAGTGGCGTACCTACCGGGGTCGCAGGGGTCGCGACTGCGACCGGGCCCCGGCGGCAGGGGGGCCCAAGCCAAGGGGCCGCACGAAATCGGGCCCCGGCGGCAGGGGGGCCCAAGCCAAGGGGCCGCCCGAAACCTTTTTACGTTTTTTTTGTTTTTTTTTTTTAATAAGGCAAGCCGTGCCACGGAGCTGGCAACGGCCACCTAGTGATTAGAGCAGTGTGAGGGGTGAAAGCTCCGCCCCCTCATGCTCAGACTGCAGGAGCACCGTAATGAGAGCAGCATGAGGGGTGAAAGCTCCGCCCCCTCACACAGACTGCTGGAGCTGGAGCACCAGATGTTGTCACTCACTGACATTCTGTTTAAAAATAATACAGCAGTCTGCATCTATCAGGGCCCCAAAGTAGAAGTAGGTAGGTCAGTAAAATAATGTATTTAAAAAAAATAAAAAATTGTATGTGTGTATATGTCATTAAATTATTATTCAATTATTAATTAAATTATAAATATAAAAAGAAATCTATCTGTGTGTCTGTGGAGGGGGACAAACTGCATAAAGTTTTTTTTTAATTATTTTAAAAAATGGAGATTACTAGACTTCTTTTTATATAGATATATTTGTCTAGACACATATATAAACACTTATATATAGACACACGAGTTCAGCTCCCCAGTGTCACCTTTGTCCCCATCCAGCCAGGCACAGGATGGGCTGTTTGGGGACAAAGATGGCAAACCCTACGTGTGTTATCTGGGTGCTGGTCAGGTTCTATGTGGACAGTGTGGACGCCAGGGCTGGTTTTGGGGTGTGCAACCTGTGATCTATGCCTATAATTTAGGGGGGTTTTATCTATACCTTTAATGCCGTGTTTTTATGTGAATTCTAATTAATCTATACCTGCAATGCTGGGTTTGTGTGTTATTCTGTTGATCTATATCCGCTATGCTATGCTTCCATACATTATTTATGTATTCAAAGAAAAAGAGGCGCATGTACAAAAGGGGCCCTATGTACATGCGCCCCTTTTTCTTTGATTACACCCTATGTACATGCGCCCCTTTTTCTTTGATTATGCCCTATGTATATGCGTCCCTTTTTCTTTGATTACACCCTATGTACATGCGCCCCTTTTTCTTTGATTATGCCCTATGTACATGCGCTCCTTTTTCTTTGATTATGCCCTATGTATATGCGTCCCTTTTTCTTTGATTACGTCTGGTCTTGAACATCCTGAGGAGTGTTTTGTCGGGTTGCTGCAGTGCATTGCTAGGGGAGTCTTGTTTATTATTTTTAATTTTCACTTTTTAATTTGAACACATATCACGTGATAGGGTGATCTATATTTGTTTTTAAGCCTTATTTATGTATACCTGTAAATACAGGGTTTTTATGTCTTATTCAGTTGATCTATACATGAACGTACTGTTTACATGTGTTGTTTATTTGATCTATACACGAACTACAGGGAGTAAGAGGTATGGTTTAGTGAATGAGGGACAAGGGGACTCTGGGGATGATTAAGGGGGAGAGTACCATGGTCAGGGTCAGAAGGAGGAAAGACTGCACCCTAATGTTAGGCAATTTTTTTTACCCAGAGATAAAACGCCCTTTCTGAATTTGTAGTCACTTCAGTGGACAAAATATTCAATCTGCATATTTTATTAAAAATGATTAGTGGCACTAAATTGTGGCTTCAGATGTGACATGACTTTTTTAGTGTATCGATGTACTTCCAATCCCATCACAAAAGATTCTATCTCATACATCTGCCGAGCTCTGATGTAATCTTTATCTAGCATACATGGATGGTGAGGAGTTAATATTCTGTCCATTCCCTGCTACTTATTTTGGCCTTTTAACACTTTTGGTTCCTGGGATTGTAATGTGGTATTCTGTTATTGTAAAAAGTTGAAAAATTTGACAAATATGATTCAATATGTAATTTGTTGGAAAAAAAATTGTTGTGTAAAAATCATGTTTTTTGGGGGGTGGGGGGGGCCCATAACAGATTCTCGCACCCGGGCCCTGAGGCTTCTAGTTACGCCCCTGGTATTATGTCTTTTTATTTATTATTTTTTATAAGAATATGCTATAAACTGTTTAGATAAGCACTACGTTCGCTATTATGTGTCAGTACCAACGTTACATAGTTACCAAGTTCTAGTGTTATTAGTCTATACCGTCTATTGAATAAAGTGATGTTTCTTGGTGCCCAGGGCCGGCCCTATAATGGGGCAGACTGGGGCAATTGCCCCAGGCGGCACTTTAGAAGGGGCGGCACTTTGCCGCCCCAAGCGCTTTTTTTTTGTTTTTGTTTTGAAGCGGAGGAGAGAGAGAGGGGCACCAAGTGGTTTTCGCTTACCCGCTCGGCGCCCCTCTCTCTCTCTCCTCTGCGGCGAGTCTCCCTGTTCGGTCCCGGTGCCGGCTTGTAATTGTAATGCAGAGCGCCGGAAGTGACGTCAATTTCCGGCGCTCAGCATTACAAGCCAGCACCGTGGCAGAGCAGGGAGACTCGCCGCAGGACTGTTTAAAGGTAAGTACCGGGGGGGGGATCGTAGATTATGGCGTCGGCGGCGTTTTAAACTTCGCCCCAGGCGGCGTTAAGTCTTCGGCCGGCCCTGTTGGTGCCTATAGGGCCTGGAAAGTAAGTGAGTTGGAATAACTAAGATTGGGATCATCTTCCTTGAGTTCATCCTGAGATATTCATAGAGGAAGGATACAATGGGAAAATATTAAAACTCATCTATTCACAGAAACTAAAAGTAAGTCATTAGAGCAGAAGAAGAGCTGGCCCAGAACTCTTGTACCGACTTAACCGTTGACCCAACTCAACTTGATGCAAAAAGACGAGTTGCTGTTAAAGTTGACATTTGATTGAGTGCTGTTGAGCATTTTCAAGTTAAATCAGTTGAGCTACCTTAAACTGAGTTTAATGGAATGGTCTAAGAACATATACAGTAGGTGTCAACCAGATCAGTTGAGTAAGACACTGTCATCAATGCCCATGGATTAGTGTTTATCAGTGGCTCCTGCCTTTCTGTATTTCATGGGAAATCACAAAATCAAATGCTCAGCAGACTAATTGCCCTTTAAGATGATTATTAAAACAAGTTTGTCGAACTCTTTTAAATGATATGTACATATATTGTATATTTCATAGAAGGCTATGCAAACTCGGTCCATAGTTGGTGTGCACGGTAATATAGGTCTGGTTGCAGCTCAAAGTGCTTCCAAAACACCAAGAGCCATTGTTATTAAAACATTCTAAAGTTAGAAAGTCGTTACATGGGATATGTTTATCAGGCCATTAAAAAAAAGTACAGGAATACCGTTCCAAAACAGAAAAAAATGATAAAACTATGATTGAGCCTAGCTTCATAATTCATTTGTGAGGATTCATTTATAAATCTCTGCTATATGTACGTACATTTTAATTTTTGAACTACTGATCCTTAAAACCATTAAAGGAAGAAAACTTGCTTAGAACATAAAGTTATCTGAAGAACCCTGCAGAGTTCCTTGATGGAGATGACAAGCTAATGATGCCAGCAGACCACTGAGCCAATGAAAGCCAGAAGACTATGTCATCCACCAGAGAGCAGAATGACTCTCCGATGGATTTCAAAGAGAAGTGGAACAGATGTGATTTTTTTCCCCCCTCTTCGTTTGCAGAAAGTGCTGTTACACTCACCTGGCATCCGTGACATTCTGGCTATTATGTATCATCAAGTGTTAAGAGTCCATGTTTCCCGTAGCTCTAAGACCAAACGTTAAGATGATTGCATTGTATTGAAAGACACCAAGCGGCATGAGTCAGTAAAAATTGAATTTGATTTTCCTCGGACAGATTCTGATTTGAAGAAAAAAAAAAGAAGTGATGAGACTTCCATACCTGTATTTCTGCAATCAAATTATTCAGAATGTCCTTAGACATCAATGGAAATAAATGTGTCTGTTACCAAACAGCCTGATACAATATATTGGCCAGCCCTAGTGCTATCTCTACTGACAGCACATGAAAACATAGAATAGACAGAAAGGAGAAGACCCATGTAGTCTGCCCAATGTTCTATCTGCTGCCAGACCTTCCTTGGTCCTCAGCCTTGTCTTATGTTCAGGACAATCTCATGCCTATCCCATGCAGGCTTAATTTACCGGAATTGTAATACTAAATACATCTGTATGAGCCCTCTGAGGGGAAGATTCTGATACTTCCAGCTCACTTCCAAAGATTAGAAGATCCATGGTTCCTTCTTAAACGATGCAGAGCATTCTTCAATCTGTCTCTGAAATGACCTTACTATGAAAGTGAACTGGCTTGAGTTCTTACGGCTAAACCAAGTTCCATCCTTGGTGTATGGTTTGTGCTCGCTGTCCATGGAATCCCGAAGAAGCTCCATGTTTAGTGTGCTGTACATAACATCCTTCTGAGTAGAGCACCAGGTTATGACATCATGAGGCATTAAGTGGTAAGTATAGTGGTCACTGAGGGGGCAACCTAAATATGTTGCTGACATAACTTGTGTAATTCTACTTCTTAAAAGTCCCCCAGCCTCCCTGGCATTCATTCCAACAATAGGAGAATTGCACAACTGAGTGGGGATCTGATATTAAAGTTAGAAGTGTACATTAGCACCCCAAACAGCACGAGCGACCCATCATGTGCACCCCAAACAACATGAGTGAGCCATCATGTGCACCCCAAACAGCACAAGTGACCCATCATGTGCACCCCAAACAGTACAAGCGACCAATCCTGTGCACCCCCAAACAGCATGAGCGACCCATCATGTGCACCCCAAACAGCATGAGTGACCCATCATGTGCACCCCAAACAGCACGAGTGACCCATCATGTGCACCCCAAACAGCACGAGTGAGCCATCATGTGGACCCCAAACAGCACAGGTGACCCATCATGTGCACCCCAAACAGCACAAGTGACCCATCATGTGCACCCCAAACATTTGTGTACATTGAGGTACATACATACTCTCCTGACCAAATTGCTCACCAAAGCCTTGATGTCAGGAAGTTTTTTTTTCTGTTTTTTTTTACTGAAATACTTAGATTTCACCCAGACAGGGGCAGCGAAGGAAGGAAGTCTGCATATTTGATTTCCCAGGCGTACAATTTGACACTTTGTTCAAAATTGCCATGACTTCTTGTTTTTTGTATTTAATTCTCCCATATCGGGAGCTGTCACTGCTCAGTCCTAGGCTGTCAAAACACATTTTTTTTCCTCTAAAATCTGTAACCTGCAGCAGTTCACAAAAATAATCCGAGGTTATTTATTTTTTTTGGTTACAAATACAGTGTTTTTTGTCGCGACTGCTTTTAGGATAAAAGAAACCCATTATATTTACAATAAAAAAAAGTACATTTCAAAAAGCTGGGAGTAAATTTGCTGAATCAGCACTGTATGTGTCAAAAAAAAAGCTCCCAATAAGAGGCCGTAAATGGAAACCGGTTGTTACCGGAACGCTTAACATAAGGAATTCTTTACTGCTACTTTGTGACAAGATGCTAAGGGCTGTTAAAGAATGGATTCAAACTGCCGGCAAGGTCGGCACCGAGGCTGATTGGATGAAATAGCCCTTCCGCTTTTCGGTTTACGGATATTGTTTCTTCTCGTTTTGTATTACTTTATAGAAACTCCATCCCTGCTGCTGCAGCTGCCCTCCTCCTCGATAGCAGGGATCACGTAGTAATGGAAAGACTTTCCGCACATGCGTACAAGGGTGTGAACAGATCGCACCAATATACAAATATACAAAAATGAAAAAATGTCCCATTTTGCCTTTTTTTGGTGAATTCCTGGAGTGACCCTCCAATTGGGGACTTGCATTGCTGTCACTTTGTAGAAAAAACATATATTATTTTTAAAAGATTGAGGTTATTTTTCACCGTCTAGTTTTTGATATTAAAGGACGGGATCAGATATATCAAAGTGAAAGATAAATTCAATCAGCTGTACTTCTCTGCTTCTGTAAAGGACAAACTTTGATAAATTGGTCTTACTATGAGAAATCGAGTTGAGTTTTGTCCCCCGGAGCTTGCATGCGGTACGTTTGCTGTGAATCATAGACACAGACTGGGATTTATTCACTACAGGGGGAATTGGCAAGAGAGCATGCAGGAGAGCTGCAGTTTCATCTTATTTGCTTCATTTTACATTATGAAGGTCCAGCCCCCAGTGAGCTTGTGTTGCTTCGATCAGTCCTGGTGGACCACCGGTCGACAGTGGCAGATTGGGTGCTGCAGCTTCCGACCGCCAACTGGAGATGCTTGGCCGCGTGCCCTGTATAAAGCATATTTAAAAGACTCTTTTTGCACGGGGAGCTGGACAGGGATGGCTGTTTATAATATACAGCGATCTAAAGGAGTTTCTACCCCATTTACTATGGACTGCAAGAGACATCCATCTCTCCATGCTCACGCTGCATTGTCCTTAAGGGGTTAATAATTCTGTATTGTGTTAAACCCATCTCATTTGGAATACCTTATTTTAAGGTTACTTTTACAGCTTTGAGTGAAAACGCTCTGTTGATAATTATAGTTTTTTTGCCTTTTAAATAGATTTCAGCACCATGGACAGCAGTCCCCCCCCCCATAGCACACAGCGTCTGGTGAATAGACAGCACAAAGCGAACAAAAGCTATTATTTTAAAGCATGTAACCGTTTAACCATTTATTAGTACTAGGAATGGTTAAACACCAGTGATGTTCTGGAACATGTTTGCAACATTGTTAGAAGTCAAGAAACAAGAATCACCTTTCTATGTAATAAACAAAGAGGAGAAAATGATTTATCTCTGTGCAGGTGGTATAACAGGCTTGCTTTGCTGAGAGCATTGTAGATACGTGGAACAGCCTCCCAGCAGAAGTGGTAGAGGGTAATATAGTAAGGGATTTTAAACACACATGGGATAGACATGCGGCTCCTGAATCTAAGACGAGGCCAACGACTGATTAAGGTTTGAGTTTTTAGGTCTGGGAATACAAGCAGACTAGATGGGTCTGATCTGCCGGCAAAGTCTATGTTTTTGCCATGGCGCATTGGAAGCTCATTAAACAAACACATGATTTCGGGGAGGTAAAGGTACATTAGACCTAGTTAGTATATCGTTATATCCTAGGACTAGCCGCAACCGTTCCCCTCCCAACACCTGGCCCGCGTTACGATGGGTAACGTAAATATTTACTCCGGAGGAGTCTGACCGCAAATCCAAAACATCGAGGATCGAGATAAGAAATTCGACTTAAAAACGGGGGGGGGGGACCGAATTAATGCCGGGCTCTCGCAGTCCCCTAATGTATGTTTTTATTATCCAATCATAATGCTGCTGATGTTCCGCGCTCGTCGTCTCATCGCCTGTGATAAATACATCCATTGTCTCTCGTCCGGAAGCGTTTAGATCCGTCTTTCAATAACCCGGCGCAGGAGAGGAAAGCCGCAATCTGCATTCTATATCTCTTTTTGCATCTTTGACTCTTTGTCTTTTCCATTTAGGTCGCTCGTCTCAGACGTGTAATTGTATTTCTCGCCGGAATCTGATGTGCTATTACAAACACATCGGCCCCTCGAGGAATATGATTCCGAAATGGCAGCGACTAAGTGCTGAGACTGACATTAGACGTAATTGCTTCTTGTGTTCAGGTATTTATGGGTGGATCCGGTTAGCCGCTCACATAACCCGCTGTCTCGGCCGGTGCGGCGATATGCAGATTGATTTTTAATCCTTTTCGCCGCTGAGCCGGACGGGGCTGCCTCTCCGTACGATGCCGGCGTGGAGAACGTCGTTTTTTGATGCAGAAAAAGAGATATTTTAATAAAATTCATTTCTTCTTCATATAGAAAATTAAAAATGGATACAAATGTAGCAGAAGCGCATCCGATTCCCATGAAACTAGTTTTACAAGCAAGGAAGAACTCCCGAAAATGGTAATTAAGAGGAGAAGACCCAGATTGGCCATCTGGCACAACGGGCGAACGCCTGGCATGCCGTGGCACATCGCCCCGCGGCGTGATCCTTTGGCGTGCGGCCACCGGCTCACATACACACGTCGAGAATAAAAAAAAAACGCAGCACAAGCCCAGTTGACGGCCACACATGCGCCACTTAGTGGCCACTGGCCTTAAAGAGCCAGAGCTGCATTGGTCCTACGTTGGTGAGTTTGCTGGTATGATGGCAAAATTGAGTAATAATAGTAAATAGCTGAAAATGGCCGTTTGTAGCCCAGGAAATAATTTAAAAAAAGGATATAAAAGCACAGAGGAGGGAGTTTAATAAATTGTAGGAAAGAAATTAGGAAGAGGTTTTATGGAGTGTGGACAAATGGTGACGATGGTCTGAGAAGTAAAAAATTGGGCTGGAAGAGAGAATTCAAGCTGAGATGTGAGAGGCGTCAAAAGGAATTTGATATGGAAATGACAGCGGAAATGTGTCTAGTGGCAAATGAGACCTGTTGAGTTGATGAGTCTATCGTCTATCGCAGTTACGGTGGACTGAAGTGGGCACAGATGGATTGGTTAGAAGCCAAATGGGAAACTGTCGAGCATCTGGAGAACAAAAATACGTTGTGCCCATATTTTTCATGGATGAAATTGTAAGGAATTACAGAGATACTAAAGAATGGGAAAAAAAATATTATAGGTTGAGCTGATGAAATCATTCAATGTTGTAGAACCATCTGATCTCCTTTTAATGGTCTGAACTGGTGGAAAACACGCCAATGTTTCTCTAGACCATACTTTGGAAACCCGCAGCACTCCAGATATCAGAGATATAAGCGATAGCGTTATGGGACAGTCTTAAAAATAACAGTATGTCTCACCAGGCGCTAAATGATCTCATTGATGATGTCATGGGTGCGTGCTTTGTTCTTTCTGGTATACGAGGAATGGGAGATCACTCACTGATTGGTAAGGTGGAGGTATTTCTTCACATGGTTTGAGAGGACTATGTCATCTTCTTTGCTTGAAAGGTTCTATCTGTTGGAACTTCTTTCTATGCTCATGACCAAGACCAACAATGGAAGGGTATAATACAATAACGTGCACCAAGATGGATGCAGTCAGAATGTTTTATAGTTTCTATCCTACGAGATAATCTTATGTATTTTTGTTTAGGTGGAATCTGGTCCTCCATGTGATATCATCAGAAATGGTCCAAGCCGACTTGGCTTTCTTGCTTCGTCCCTGTCTTCGACTCTTTGTCTTCCACCTTACTCCTAACTGTTAACACCAAACATACATCCGTTTCCTATTTTTTAATATGTTTGTATAGTTTTTTTTTATGGCCCAAATCCCAAAGACTGATATGTTTAGTTTTTAAAACACCTTCTTTTGTCTGAATTATTGTCCATAACGATTTGCAATCACGTCCGGTGTAGACTTCTGTCGTCATTCTCAGACTTCTGTTGTCTAACATTTTAAACAGAAGGATACAGAGAAAAAAGAAAAAAAGAAAACGAGTCAAAACTGCTGAGAAAGTACAAGAGAGATTAATGATTGCCCAGCAATGGAAATACCCTCAAGAAATTCCAACTTCATTGCAAGAATATAAATCTATTTATCAGCCATGACAAAACTAAACTAACTGCGGTTATTGGTTTGCTTTTCCGTCGTTGAAATAGAAATACAATTTACCAAACCCTCTGTGAGCTTAGAAGCTCAAAACTCCTGCATCATCATTTATTTTCTCACGAATGAGAAATAGAAACTGTATACGGTTTTAGAAAAGAGTCAGAAGGTATAAAATTAGAATCAAAATACACACAAAAAAAACCCAAAATGTATGTAGAGTTTTCATTAACAACAAACAAATCATAAAACCAAAAAAAAGTAATTTTTATCCACTTGAGGGGCTTTCCGTGTTCCAAATTCTAAGTTTTAACTGTGGATACATAGGTCACGAATCCACAAATAACACCCTGTCAAGGACGGAGCGTAATATTTCCGGGGCGATTATTAGGAACGCATGTCCCATGTATTAGCTTCAGGATGAAACGCATTACAGTTGCCTCCGTTCCAATGGCCTTTGCCCCTTTCCGACCCAAAGTTGACAACCGTTGCCCGTCACAGTCCTGCTCACGTCTTATTTTCATTTTGTTTGTGTCTATTTCTCTAATAAATTGGGCCATCGAGCACAGATCCTCCAGGGACGCGACCGTATATTAACACGTCACTTGTAGCTGCCACATAAAGTAGGATCACAAAGTTGACGCTTGATTCCGAAGACCTCCTTGAAGGTTATGGACAAGATATGAGGTCTGACCTCTGGTGATTTATTTCAAACACAATTCTGCCGGGGAAAAAAAGAACCTTCACATTTTATAGTGGACCTTTCACCTTCCTTGGTCCTACATTGATGGTTTGATTTGCTTAATAAGCCCCGGAAAGCAACATATAACATAAATATTATGAATGTTCCGGAAATCCACTAGATTTGCTGTGCAGCCATCTTTGTTTGGCTGTCCGTAGTTTGCCTGTCTGTTCTCCATCATTAAATTATCATTTTCGGGGCTTTTTAAAGGTTCTGGCAGCTTTATCGGTTGAGGAGAAGAAGGAGAGCTTTGGGCAGAAGAACTCTTAGCCTCGGTTTGCCGCACATGCGACCAAACTCAGAGATAAAGTAGTCTTAACTTTCATGAAAAACATTACAAAATCTCAAATACCCCAGAATTGTGTTAAAAAGTTCTAATTTTTTCAATACGATGTGTCGCTGCCACTTTCCACACTTTCTGAAACATTGCACACATTGCGACGTCCCGAGCAGTCATATGATGTAAACGAAGGATGTTCGTACGGCAGATGAAAACATTCTTTTTTTTTTTACGGGGATTAAAATGATATTTTCCACTGTTTTTTGGATATTAATAAACATTTTACTTATGTGATGACCTCATGGTGAAATTAGCTAAGAAATAAATATATATATCTATCAACTACATTGTGCTGTTATTGTTTACTTTTTTATAGTTCTAGGTTCTCATCTAGAAATCAAGTAGTCAAATAAATAATGTGGATAATAGATTTCCGGGGGTCACTACAGGAAGTAGATGGGTGTGGCTTACTGGAGATTCTAGCCCCTCCCAACAACACCATTTTGGCCACTCATTTTTGTCTCACATAACAAATTTGCCCGCCTGGTCCTATACTGTTATATGATCATATAAAACGTCCATTTCCCCGGACGCTCCTCTCTGCCCAGTGTACGCCGTGGCATAGGATATATCAAGCAGAAAAACTGAGGTTAATTTGTCTTCTTTAATATAATATCGCTGGTTAAAAATATCTCACGATTCTAAACTATTCAATAGTGCTCACCGTGCAAACGAACAGCAGACAATTTTATCTTTCAAAAGCACCATAAAATGATTAAATCTAGCTTAAAAACACCGCATTTTCATACAGATATGTTGTACTTTAGCTTATCCGTTGCCTCTAACGGGCCTGTGTCGATGGGCATCGTCTCCGTGTTTCCGAGCGTTGCCGCCACGCTGTGTTTTGAATTGCCTCGCGGTTGGTTTTTATATGACCCCAGGAGCCGACGGGGAAATGTATCGAGCAGCGAGGTGGCATCCGTTCTCAAGAGACCGCAAAACATAAAAGGCCGTACGAGAGTGCCGGTCAACGCGGTAACCGAGTATCTCCATATCTCTCGGACTGCACATTATCACGTCGCCATACTGTTATTACGATGCCTCAAGAGGATCTTTTCTTGGAATGTTCCATAAAAGTAAAGGGGACTCCTACTCCATTATTTTTTTTATTTTTTTTATCAGTTTTTTATTATTTTTTTTTTAGCATCTAATTAAAAATATTTTTCAAAAATAACAGCTGTATAAAATAATGTTTTCAGTCAGTATTAGCCATTTCTAGCTCTGTTATCAACCTACTAGACAAACACCCCGACTCCTTATTATACTGCCTGTGGGAAACAATAGAATAGCTCGGTCTTAATCACCCAGTCAGACTCGCTGACTAATGAAAGTCTATGGAGCACATATTTATATAATTTACTGTGTTTGATCTAACGCAAGTCATCTTAGAGGTAACAGTATTGCAAAGCCCTGTACTGAATTGCAAATACATCCCCAAGACACTGACTATTACACAAAATAAGTGAGCTCGTGAATCCAAAAAATACTAATTTTCTCTTTTTTTAACAATATTCCAGAAAAATTGTTTTTAAAAGGGCAGTGAAGAGCAAACAGGAGAAGTTATTCTTCCTATATGTTCCTCTGTTTGCAAGGATGACTTCAACCTCAAATACATCGCACCGGACTGGCAATTAAAGGGTCATTCCAGGTATTCAGCTGTGATTTCTGTCTATGGCTCGGAGGTTATGACATCATGACCTTGGCTAATGTTTCATTGTTTTCCAAAGCCGTGTTTTACATCTGCCTCTGTCATCAGCCTATATATCAAGCACATTATTTTCGGTTGACTTTCCCTATTTTCTCCTGACAGTATCCTCGGGGTTGATGAATAGCCCAGCTTTAGTAAGCAGGGGCAGTATTTATTTTAGGCTATATATATACGTTTATGAAGTCATCACTTTCTGAAAAGACTAAGCTTGGACTATTACCTCTACAACTCTTGGGAGAGGATCTTTTGCTATTCTATCCTGAGTTGTTAACTGATAATATCGGATTGCAGCTGAACACAAGAAGGCTTCGGGGAATTTGGGTAGTGAAGGGAGGCGTACTGTGTAATTTTACATTGCCAAGCAAAAAAGTAGCAACAAACAAAAAACTATTTTATATTCCCCAATATATTCTAATGTAATTGTGCGTTATTTGGTTTTGTAAATTACCGTTACTTTTTTAGTTCTTTTTTTTCCATATAGAGAAGGGACGGGGTTAATAGCATACATTGATTTTATCCCAGGGCATCTCCGTCCATTCCCCGGCAGACGGAATTTTTGATTTTATGATGACCTCTGCGAGCACAAAATGTGAAGGACTTCTTCAAACCGCAATCAAAGTTCAAGAGTTTGAAATATCCATGGGTACATCAACAATAATTAAATAGAAATAACTGTTATGAGGAGATAAACTGAAGGACCGTGTGCTGCGGAGGGCTGGAAGTGATGGATGACAGAGGTCTCTGTGCATATAAAGTAAGACAAGCCATTGAAATCTGCAGGAGATCTGGCATTTAAAGTCTTAAAAGTTATTCCTACCTTTAGTTACATTGTATCAGCTTCGCGTCTCGTGGGGCTTCTTAACAGATTGCTTGAAGGCATCTCTACATTGAATGACGTACTTTTATGATGAATTTAAAAAAAAAACCTTTTTACTTTGTTGAGAGCGTGGTTGATAAGTGGAACAGCCCCCCAGCAGAAGTGGTAGAGGGTTATACAGTGAGGAGATTTAAACATGCATGGGACAGACATAGGCTCCTGAATCGAAGACGAGACCAACGACTGATTAAGGTTTGAGTCTTTACAGCAGGAGGAACTGGGCGACTAGAAGGGGGCCGAATGGGGGCCGATCTGCCGGACAATTCCATGTTTCTAAAGTTTTTAAGTATTAAAAGTATATTTTTCGCTAATGATTATTGTTACTTTTTATTGTTAGAATGCCAGCTGACTCAGTAGCGCTAATGTCCACGGTGTACCTCATACATTGAATTAACCCCTTAATGACAAAGCCCGTACATGTAGGGGCTCAAAATGCATTGTTTTCAATGGGTTTAGGGGCCGCCCATGGTCCTTAAGTGGTTAAGGATCGCTATAGGGTTAACTTTGTATTGTTCGTAGCTCTTCTGCTGTCTTGTATGTTGGCAATACCCTTGGGGTGTTTATTCCTAGGATGCTGGAGAGTGGAGTGGTTTAACTCGCTGATATCGCGATGCATTATAAATGGCCAACTCCATTGAGCTTTAGGGGCTAGAAGGGCTGAAGTGGTCCAGCACAATGCATAGTTAATGTATAGACAGTTCTCGATAGCCATCTCATCGCTTTAAAAATGCATCATGTAGGTTCGCTCACCCTATATAGCAGCAGAAGCTCACAGACGTATCCCTTTATGATGTGCATTGATGTGAAGGAGTTGTAATTATAAATTTATACGTTCCATCTCATAGACTTAATTATGCGTTATTCTTGCCCAATATAGACCTTGATGCGGGAGAAGCCCACTCCATCAGAGGTTGTCCTTTAATTATGGATATCCTCCAACATTTAAATTGGCCGGTGGTTTTAGTAAGTATGTTTGAAAGTATACATCGGAACTCTCAGGAGGAAACCCTTCGAAAATGTGGAGGAACCCCCAATGGAGCAAATGAAAGTAGAGAGCTCTGAAATTGTATTTGCATTTGGTTGCTCTCACACTCCATTCTGGCTTCTTGGACCACTTCCCAAAAGAATTGAGCCACGGGGACAGCCTCTCCCCCATTCCTTAAATTGGGGGAGAGGGGGTGCACAAAGGTTCCTCCCTCTTGCAGAAGCGCTCCGGGAGGCCTGGTTTACAGAGCGGGTAAGCGGAGGGAAGCGGATGATAAAAAGAGGACAGAAGAACAAGAAGAGATGTGAGAAGAAGTGGAGCTGTGGAGAAGGAGATAAGGATACGGAAGTGGTCAGAGTAGAGTAAGGAGGCATTGAGAGAAAGAATGAGAGTGTGTGAATGAGAGTGTAAGAGAGTGAATGACTGTTTAAGAGAGTATGAGAGAGCATGAGTGAGGGTGAGTGACAATATATTTAGTTTTCCCAAAGGAAAAAGCCCTCTGAAGTTTGTTGTCCCAAAAAACAATGAAAAAAAACCATCTGAATCATTTTTGGACCATCTGCACCAGTCTTATTAATGTAGGTTGTATTTCTCTAGAACCCTGTGATACCCTCATGCCGGGTCACATGCTACGTGAACATAACAATGTTGCGCATAATCATTTTTTTCTAAAAATTGTTCATTACACCCAATAGATAAATGAAAAACCATCACCCTCGCTGGCTTAACCGAAACTGACATGTCAATTTCCTCTATATAATATATTAAAAACCAGCTTAATTATTACAGCATGTATCATTAAACATCTTAAAAAAGATCCGGGGCGACGGCTATTATCTTACAAACAGAACGATTCCCTATTTATCAGCCAAATCAAACGTAATTAACTACGTGGACGCCTGGAACGTCTGGAACGATATTGGGAGCCGGCCTCACGTTGGGCTATTTTTAAAATAATAATTGAATTCCTTAAGGTTTGAATAAATTACCATTGCCGGTTGTCACATTAGAGCCAAGAACAAGTCTAATAGTTTCAAGTTATTTAAATAAAAAGGAACTATTAGGCAACATTTTTTTTTTTTTTTCCCGCGACCATCTGCGCGGCGCGATAAGTCGATCCTTACTTTTTTAGTTCTTCTTTTCCATATAGAGAAGGGACGGGGTTAATAGCATACATTGATTTTATTCCAGGGCATCTCCGTCTATTCCCCGGCAGACGGAATTTTTTGATTTTATGATGACCTCTGCGAGCACAAAATGTGAAGGACTTCTTCAAACCGCAATCAAAGTTCAAGAGTTTGAAATATCCATGGGTACATCAACAATAATTAAATAGAAATAACTGTTATGAGGATATAAACGGAAGGACCGTGTGTTGCGGAGGGCTGGAAGTGATGGATGACAGAGGTCTCTGTGCATATAAAGTAAGACAAGCCATTGAAATCTGCAGGAGATCTGGCATTTAAAGTCTTAAAAGTTATTCCTACCTTTAGTTACATTGTATCAGCTCCGCGTCTCGTGGGGCTTCTTAACAGATTGCTTGAACTAAACCTTGAAGGCATCTCTACATTGAATGACGTACTTTTATGATGAATTAAAAAAAAAAAAAAACTTTTTACTTTGTTGAGAGCGTGGTTGATAAGTGGAACAGCCGCCCAGCAGAAGTGGTAGAGGGTAATACAGTGAGGGGATTTAAACATGCATGGGATGGGGATACGGCTCCTGAATCGAAGACGAGACCAACGACTGATTAAGGTTTAAGTCTTTACAGCAGGAGGAACGGGCGACTAGACGGGGGCCGAATGGGGGCCGATCTGCCGGAAAATTCCATGTTTCTAAATTTTTAAGTATTAAAAGTATATTTTTCGCTAATGATTATTGTTACTTTTTATTGTTAGAATGCCAGCTGACTCAGTAGCGCTAATGTCCACGGTGTACCTCATACATTGAATTAACCCCTTAATGACAAAGCCCGTACATGTAGGGGCTCAAAATGCATTGTTTTCAATGGGCTTAGGGGCCGCCCATGGTCCTTAAGTGGTTAAGGATCGCTATAGGGTTAACTTTGTATTGTTCATAGCTCTTCTGCTGTCTTGTATGTTGGCAATACCCTTGGGCTGTTTATTCCTAGGATGCTGGAGAGTGGAGTGTTTTAACTCGCTGATATCGCGATGCATTATAAATGGCCAACTCCATTGAGCTTTATGTGCAAGAAGGGCTGAAGTGGTCCAGCACAATGCATAGTTAATGTATAGACAGTTCTCGATAGCCATCTCATCGCTTTAAAAATGCATCATGTAGGTTCGCTCACCCTATATAGCAGCAGAAGCTCACAGACGTATCCCTTTATGATGTGCATTGATGTGGAGGAGTTGTAATTATAAATTTATACGTTCCATCTCATAGACTTAATTATGCGTTATTCTTGCCCAATATAGACCTTGGTGCGGGAGAAGCCCTCTCCATCAGAGGTTGTCTTTTAATTATGAATATCCTCCAACATTTAAATTGGCCGGTGGTTTTAGTAAGTATGTTTGAAAGTATACATCGGAACTCTCAGGAGGAAACCCTTCTAAAAGGTGGAGGAACCCCCAACGGAGCAAATGAAAGTAGAGAGCTCTGAAATTGTATTTGCATTTGGATGCTCTCACACTCCATTCTGGCTTCTTGGACCGCTTTCCCAAAAGAGTTGAGCCACGGGGACAGCCTCTCCCCCATTCCTTAAATGGGGGAGGGGGGTGCACAAAGGTTCCATCCTCTTGTGGAAGCGCTCCGGGAGACCTGGTTTACAGAGCGGGTAAGCGGAGGGAAGCGGATGATAAAAAGAGGACAGAAGAACAAGAAGAGATGTGAGAAGAAGCGGAGCTGTGGAGAAGGAGATAAGGATACGGAAGTAGTCAGAGTAGAGTAAGGAGACATTGAGAGAAAGAATGAGAGTGTGTGAATGAGAGTGTAAGAGAGTGAATGACTGTTTAAGAGAGTATGAGAGAGCATGAGTGAGGGTGAGTGACAATGAATTTCGTTTTCCCAAAGGAAAAAGCCCTCTGAAGTTTGTTGTCCCAAAAAAAAACGAATTGACCAAAAAACAATGAAAAAAACCCATCTGAATCATTTTTGGACCATCTGCACCAGTCTAATTAATGTAGGTTGTATTTCTCTAGAACCCTGTGATACCCTCATGCCCGGTCACATGCTACATGAACATAACAATGTGGCGCATAATCGTTTTTTTTCTAAAAATTGTTCATTTCACCCAATAGATAAATGAGAAACCATCACGCTCGCTGGCTTAACCGAAACTGACATGTCAATTTCCTTTATATAATATATTAAAAACCAGCTTAATTATTACACCATGTATCATTAAACATCTTAAAAAAGATCCGGGGCGACGGCTATTATCTTACAAACAGAACGATTCCCTATTTATCAGCCAAATCAAACGTAATTAACTACGTGGACGCCTGGAACGTCTGGAACGATATTGGGAGCCGGCCTCACGTTGGGCTATTTTTAAAATAATAATTGAATTCCTTAAGGTTTGAATAAATTACCATTGCCGGTTGTCACATTAGAGCCAAGAACAAGTCTAATAGTTTCAAGTTATTTAAATAAAAAGGAACTATTAGGCAACATTTTTTTTTTTTTTTTCCCGCGACCATCTGCGCGGCGCGATAAGTCGATCCTTACTTGTCCTACTGTAACAGTGGAGATGTCATCGACGTGCCGGAAAATAAATTCCCCGCGGTAAAAGGTTTAGTCAACCAAACAAATAGTCCTGCTTGTGGCATCAGGCAGATGCTGTCAGCTGCACAATAGAGATCTGTTCTCTTACCCTTCAAGCCTGGGAGTGTTAACCCATTAAGGGTTTTTCAATAGGGCTTCTCCGCATTTAGAGGGTCAGACGACCATCTAGTCGCCCCGTTTCTCCTGCTGTAAAGACTCAAACCTTAATCAGTCGTTGGTCTCGTCTTAGATTCAGGAGCCGTATACCTATCCCATGCATGTTTAATACCCTCACTCTATTACCCTCTACCACCGCTGCTGGGAGGCTGTACCACTTATCTACCACCTTCTCAGTAAACTAAAAACTTCCATCCTTACGTTACATATAAGCCTTACATTACACCTAAATCTCAATGATTCCTTTATTATGTAAAGTGCGGGTATAATATGATGAAACTTTGTATGTTTTTCTACTTGGCTTTGCATATTTTGTTATCTGTGTCCATTCTTGGTTTTGTGGACATCTATTTCTTGCTTCACGTCCCTGTTGGGTGTCCTCGATCCTTCGTACTGGTTTCCAGCGGGGTTCCTGCCGTTTTAGGGACACCATGGCAGGACTTTCATCTAAAGAACACCATTGTCGTTCCTCAACACGTATCATTAGTTTGCATGGGATATCAGTGAAAAGGCCTAAAGGCCTAAAATTAGGTGATCTGGTACCTTTAGTTTGGGAAAAATCAGCCAGGTGGACTTCCCATAGAAACATAGAACTTGACGGCAGATAAGAACCTTCAGCCCGAAAGTAATGAGACAGGGGTCGCTGCTTTGGAAGTGAAGTGCACGACCTTGCAAGTACGGCACAATAATCATCTGGGGAAAAGTAATGGTTAAAAGGAGATATTTAGGGGTTAATCGGTGGGACAAAATATAATCAGCACCTTATCATTTATTTATGCTGGTTTGATCACAGAGAAAAGAGGTCTGATTGACACGTAACATTCTATTCATGGAATTGTTGATTGTCAGGATTAAGAGTCTGATTGGTGCTCGGCCCTTTCATTATAGAAGATGCGATCCCCTGGAGGAAAAGCCTTACAAGGGTCTTATAATTTATGGATGGGGGGTCTGATATACCTTGTCAGCGATATAATGATGGTGCATATCGGAAGCTGTTGGTTAAACATGTTTATTTTAATTACTTGCTTGCATTATCAGAGTTAATGGAGAATTCCGGTTCATCCATCGCTAGGCTGACATTTATCCTTTAAAACGTTAAAACAAATTAGATTAACCAGCAATTTATATGTAATTCTGATGGTTATTCTAGAAATGCATACATCACATTTTTGATCTTCCAAAATCTAGCTTTTTCGTTTTATTATATTCAGAGAAAAATGCAAAAAAACAAAACAAAACAAAAAAAAACTATATAAAAAAAAGATTTTTATTTAAATTGGTTCTGGTTATAACCTAAAATTCAAAACATTTATCATTTAACATTTATTAATTAGTAATCTGTTTTTCCACTTTTTAATAATAATAATAATAATAATAATAATAAATATTATTATTATTATTATAACAAAGAACAAATACGTTCAATTGTCAAAGACAATGATTTTATTTGGTGGTGGTAAGAGATACTATGCCTATATCTTAATTGATAATTATTAATTTTAATAACATTAATAATATAAATTCTCCCACTGGACCCAATCCCCCCTATTCTAAACTATCTTACTGGTAATCAGTAAATTGCATGACAAATTGTAATCTAAATGATATGGAATTTTTTTTCCCACAAGAAAAAGCTTATTGATGAAACTCAACCGACAAAATATGAACTGAAAGGAACAGTAATTCAGTTCTCCATTTTAAGTAGAAACCCAAGAAAAAAAAAAAACTAGCAAGACGAACAAAAAAGTAGCAAAAAAAAAAAGTCTACTTTCTGTGGCGGTTGGAGGTATAGAGCGGTTTTGTTACTTCTTCTCTTATCTATAATGACAGACTGGGCAGAAGATGAACGCGTATCGGGAAGCCATTATTACTCAAACCGATGGTAGAGGAAATATTCACAGCCTCCTTAGAGAAAATAAGATTAGCGTCTGAGTCTCACTGCTAGGATTTAGAAGACGCGATTCATCCGTATTGCACCTGAGCATAAACGCAAGTTTCGGAATTATCGAGTATTCACGTTTTTTTTTTTCCCCGGCATTAATATTTTAAGAAGTGTAGAAAAACCACAGGGAGAGAAAAAAAAATAAAGTTTTTTTTTTCCATTGTCTAATATATTCAATAAAATTTGGAGGATTTAGTATGTTTAATGAACTTGCGCGGTACTCTTCCCAACGCTTTCGTTTCTCCGTCGTTGCTCCCTTTATACGGCGCCTGGCTAAGATGAAATAATCAGCCAACGTCCTCAACTTCTTAACCCCTTAAGGACAAGGGGCGGTCCCTAAACCCATTGAAAACAATGGGTTTTGAGCCCGTACATGCATGGGCTTTGTCATTAAGGGGTTAAATAAGGGTTTATAGAAAGCAGCAGAACATATGTAGAGCAGCGGAAACTTACTGCACTTAATACGCCTGATTTAATAAACATTCTCGTCTCCAGACACATGCGATAGGTTACAGAAACTAATAGAAGTCTTTCTTTACCGGTATAAGCTGTTATATCTGGGTCAAGCTATTTATTCGCTCAAATAAAATATTTGAGATGATTTGATAGCATGTTACATACCAGCATTTTTACAAATGCGTAATAAAGCCTGTTTTTTTTAATAAATACATGAAATTCTAGCAACAACCAGATGTACTTTCAATTTATGGGGGGGGGGATTTAGTAAATATCTTCTCAGCTGACTGTGGGTCGTCCCCCGGATAGCCGATTATTGAAAACTAGCAGAGGGGTCGTGTTACGTGACCCCCTGGTAAAAGGGAAGCTGCTCAAACAACGTGTGAGGGCCAGAGAGGCAAGCTGTGGGACCTTGGCATGCAGGGAGAGGTGGCCCGGGTAGTAATGCCACTCAACGGGGCCACTAGGCTCTAAAGCTTGCTATTGGGACCACCAAATCAAGTCTAAATCCCTGGAAAGGGGTCATCTGGGCTACAAAGCACACAAGAGCCCAGGCATGGGTAGTAGGCCATGATGGCACAGTCATGAGGTGGGCCACAATGCATATTCCATGGTAGAGGGCTGCGAGGGCCAATAAGAGTTCCAATGACTGGTCAAGAAGTCCACCATTCACAGGCACCGGTTGTACCCCACTGATGGTGACCCTGGGCCTACCCATAAATAGCTCCTACCCATCCATAGGTCATTTAGGTCACACCAAAAGTCTTGGTAAAGCCCCGCCTCTAGTCACACCTCTAACCACGCCCCTTAAAGCAAATGTCTCCCTCTATGGCCATCAAAAATTTTGGGGAATTATGCATAAGTCCTCCCAGGAACCTCTCTGCACCCGTTTTACACGATGGCTGCGGATCTACTCTATTTGTGTTCATAATCCGAAAAATAATCATTTTACAAAAAGCTTTGAAAACTCGAGCCGCGCGGGTCTGCCGGGATTTGTACATAATACCAAAATTCTCAATGGTGTAGCATGCTGGGTTTTCCAATAGTTTGTACTTTTTTAATGTACTCAACTTTTGATTGCGCTGTGCTGTTTTATATTAAAAAAAAAATAAAAATTTAACAGCGTCTACCGAGACCCAAAATATTCATTTTTTGAAATGGGAAAAAAAAAGAAAGAAACTTCTGTTTTTCTTTTAAGTGGAATTGTTTTGCTGGTGGGGACACCTCACAAATAATGCAGCTAAGTTTTAAGTTCCAAATAATGTTATTCAAACTTTTTTTGAGTCGTACTGCGCCTGCTGTTTGAATCCAATTACGCTTTGTGTCGGTCACTCGGTGTACTTACTGGAAACACACTTTTTTTGTGTGATTATAGACTTTGCACGTAATATTTTCTTTTACTCTTGCGGCAGCCGTGGAAGGACTCAGGGGTCGACAGCAGTGGTCTGCTAATCAATATTGTGTTTTCTGATTTAAAAAAATTACGTGGAAATTTCCTACTTTTTACAAAACAGGGGGGCAATGTATTACTCAGAAAGGAGTTCTGAAGGCATGAACACCTTTCGTCCTTTAGATAGGAGTGCTTGCCTCGAAGGTTCTACCAACAAATTGAAATTCAGTCAAAAGCTATTGTAAAGTGAGCATAGATACATGAAATATGCCGGCAGATCGGCCCCATTCGGCCCCCGTCTAGTCACCCTCTCAGTAAAGCAAGCCTTCCTTGCATTGCATCTAAGCCTAGGCATAGATCAAACATTTGCTGGCCTACTAAAATACTAGACTTGAGCATTCAGATTCGTACAAACATACTGAACTCTGGTAAATTTGTTGATTTGTACAAAGCCCCAAAAACAAGGCCAGACACCCCCCCCCCGATGAATCGGACAAAAACAAAGCAAAAAGCTGAAAATTCATAGGCCTACATTCACTAACGCTCTATGACACTCAAGAGAAATGATAGATAGAAGATGAAGATGCGTAAGCAGTCGGCAGAGGAGGTAGGGAAATATTTAGAGAGTGTGAGAAAGAGAGAGAATGAGAGTGTGAATGAATGTGGGCACTGGGCAACACATTTTCATTCCTCATTTTAAAATGCCCCAGAATTTTCAGCCGAACGAACTGGACAACGAACTAAACTTGTTGCCCGAAAACAAACATGCCAAAACCGACCTAAAAAATGAGTCCGAATCATTTTTGTCCAGTTTGCACCTGTCTACAAAATGTTGTACACATTGTTGAAATGATGTACCTAGCGGCGTTTTCTATCCTCAAAACTGAGGGAACAAATATTATTGTCTTCCAAAAGACTTCTACCAACCTCAGCAGCAATGTGGAGATTTATTTTGGAATACATTTTTGGAGAAGACATTAAAATACTAAAACGGGTTACGCGAACCTCTTCACACCGCGCCTTTTTATTGACTTGTCAGCCCAGTTCTTACCGGCCTAAGAAGGGAAAGTCAAAAACAATCAGTTTTAAACACCTCTTTTCACCCCAGATAATTCCGAATTATATTGAATGAATGTGCCTTAGAATGTCAGGTTTGCAAATGCACGTGGCAGAAGGGGGGCATTGAAATTTCTGAACAGCATGGTACCTGCGATAATTTGCCGTTCCCTAGGTTGGCATGTCAAAGCCGTACCGCCGGGATCATAGTTACTAAAACATTACAATTTACTCCCACAAACTGTCACCCTGACATCTCTTCAGCCCCCGTAGCACCGTCTTATTTAGTCATTAGCACTGATGAGTTGATGGTGCAGGACTCATCATGGAATTTCCAGATGTTCATCATTCATGATCATTTGTGCCATGCTATATATTTGCCAAGAAACTCTCATTACTCAATCGCACCCTCTCTTTTCTATTTTTTTTTAAAGTTATTTCTGTTAAAAAAAAAAACCATCTAGTTACTAAAATAAAAGTTTTTTTTAATTTTTTTTTCTATTTGCCAATTTCATGTGTTTGCTTTTCCCGGAAGCTGCAGCACAGATGATCCTACGGGGAAAAGCCAATGAATCTTGGTTAATGTTTACACAGATACTTTCTAGAACATTCAGTCGATGAGATTATCTTAATTAAAGGAGTATGTCCTCGTTTTCCTTTTGGGGGAAAAAACTATAAAAGAAAAAAAAAAAAAATGCAATTTAGTAAACTATGACTGACCCCTTGAGGTCACCAGAAGGGCCGCCAGGAGATCTCACGAGACCAAGGACTGATTAAGGTTTAAGGCTTTACAGCAGGAAAAATAGTGCTTATCCGCAATAAAATTCTATATATTTATCCAATACTCTACAATCAATAGGTTATAAAAGAAATGTGGCACTTGGTGGGTTAAATGTGGTGTCCATCAGAAT
The DNA here is from genome assembly GCF_027358695.1 of Spea bombifrons. Classification (NCBI taxonomy): domain Eukaryota; kingdom Metazoa; phylum Chordata; class Amphibia; order Anura; family Pelobatidae; genus Spea; species Spea bombifrons. The sequence goes on from NC_071096.1 coordinate 4,758,080, forward strand.
ATCAGCATGTGTGTTGGCTTGTTGGTCAAAGTACTTCGGGATGGGGTAATTGCCCCTTCTTGTCATAATCTGCAGACACCTATTTCGGCTTCACCAAGAGCTGAGTTGACCTTAGAGAAGACCCAAGACGAACCCTAATATTTTTGTTAACTACTTCAGACCATGATCATTCCCAAAGAAACATGTTCATCACTTATTTAAGTTCTTCATCTATCAGGAGCCTTACAGAATCTTCCACGAAACTTGTAGCAACTCAAGTATTCCATCCACGGTTCAGATTTGTCAACAGTGAGTAAACTCATTGCAACCAGGGCCGGCCGAAGACTTAACGCCGCCTGGGGCGAAGTTTAAAACGATGCCCCCCCGTCAACGTCGGGGGGGGCATTTTAAACTTTGCCGACGCCATAATCTACGATCCCCCCCCCCCGGTACTTACCTTTAAACAGTCCTGCGGCGAGTCTCCCTGCTCTGCCACGGTGCCGGCTTCTAATGCTGAGCGCCAGAAATTGACGTCACTTCCGACGCTCTGCATTACAAGCCGGCACCGGGACCGAACAGGGAGACTCACCGCAGAGGAGAGAGAGAGAGGGGTGCCGAGCGAGTAAGCGAAAACCACTCGGTGCCCCTCTCTCTCTCCTTCGCTTCAAAAAACAAACAAAAAAAAGCACTTGGGGCGGCAAAGTGCCGCCCCTTTCTAAAGTGCCGCCTGGGGCAATTGCCCCAGTCTGCCCCATTATAGGGCCGGCCCTGATTGCAACTCATGGGATCCATCCAAGACCAAGGACTAAGTAAGGTTTGAGTCTTCAAAGCAGAGTAGATCGACCAAAATGTGCCTTCACACACTCTGTGTCTGCAACAACTCCATATGTTAACCAGCGAGATTTGCCGATTCCAAATCCAGGCTATAGTGCATTTGGACCGCCATGTTCATATACGGTTCATGTACCAATACCCCTCCCCCATAGGTTGATCTTGGCTGCCAAATGTAGAAAAACCCTTTAACGTGGCTACCCCGGCTAGATTTGCTAGAACGATATAAACAATGCAGTATGACATCCGTACGGCTGCATAGAATTTTCTTTATAATATACGATTGTCTTCCAAACCTATAAATACACAGAGATGTTACATTTTTCAACTTATGGTGACAAGCAGCAGAGATTTATTGCAGGAGACTTCATTTCAATGAATTACAATATTTACGCCACGTCGTGCCTATTAATCACGGCACCGTGTCACCACAGGTAGTAATCGGAATGATCTCTAAGGTGGTATATAGGTATATTTATTAGTATGTTATGATATGTAGATTAGGGCCACAGCGGTCAAAGTAATGAGTTCTGTAAGCCTATATGCTAATTTATTTGCCAATTACTTGCAAATTAGAACAAGGTTATTGTAAATACATCAAAACATCTTTAATAAAAAATATATGGTTATGTTCCACTAGAAGTTATGAGTAAAATGGTTGAAAAGTGGTCTTATCACCCTAGAAACCAACAGAATGTTTCTGTTCCAATCCATTGGATCTAGACTAATAAGATCACATTTTAAACATGGCAGTAGTTTTATACTTAAATCCTTTGGAATGGTTGGTTCAGTTTTGGGAAGAAAATATGAATTCGATAACTGAATTTAGAAAGGCGATAGTTCCCCTTTGAGAGTACTTAATACATCAAGACTGCCTGTAAGCAAAGTCGAGCTTTTATGTGGGACAATTCCTTTATAAGTCCCTTAAAACTTCTTCTAACGCTAAGAAAGTCAATCCTCGTTTGACCAAACCAGAGAGAATGTTCAAAATTTTGGGAAAATTTTTAAAACCAGTGCTATATCAATGTTGAAGATTTATAATAATTCCATAAGTTCTTTTGTTTTGTGAAATCCAATATATCCGTTGCCTACTAGACCAATCGTTCTATCCTCAGACCAATACGCAACCCAACAAACAACACATGGACAACTAAGCTGGGCTAAGACATTGGCCACAGCTTTTATTAAACCATTCAATGGAAGTTACCAGTTTCCTAACCATAATAAACTACCAGTAACACGCCACATGATCGAGAAGCAGATACCTCTCTGCATGATTCCAGAACATTGCTATCCCAGGGTCGCCATCTTGGCAGTCCTAGAGGGCCCAACGTCAATTGTCACTGAGCAACGAGAAGTAGCTTTCACAGCTCTAACTTCAAAAGAACAAAGAAAGAAACAAGGAGGAAGGATAATGGATTGGACGGAACTGCTCTTAGGTTCTCGTTTCTGGAAAAAGAAGAGTTTCTGGAAAAGGCCACCAGAAGAATCTAACGTAAACCTGCAACATTGTATCTAGAAATCCACACCGAGGAACAGAGCTCAAACTTAGAAGGGTGGCATGAGCTAGAAGTCATAAGCCCCTTTTCCATTGGTCTAGGGAGGGCCTTTATATGGTTAATCACACGTTACAAATATACTTAAAAATATGTAGTTTCTTTATCATGTGCTTTTTATATCAATAATACATATTTTTGGTCAATTCAGGGTATAGATACTACCCACTTGACAGTATATATATTTTTTGAACTAGTGTTACAAAATACCGAGAAACTTTAAGTACAAATGATATCTTTTAATACCAACTCTTTCCCATGAATTCTGGCACTGGAAACATTATCGTGTTGATAAAGGAAATTGGATTCAGCTGACCTGTCACATGGCTTATCAAACTATCGTATAATACTGAATTCTTTCTCTTTGTGAATAAAAAATATACTCTCATCAAGGGTTGTCAGTCTTTCTGGGTATAGCAATGTAAACTCTACAAAACGGCTCAGTAAAAACATGGTTTCCACTAATCAAAGAGAATTCATTTATTTTTGTTCAATATGAGAAAAATGTTGAAGAGCTGATTTCCTACATGTTTCACAAGTTTCAACTATTTCCACTATTTCTGATAATTGCACTTTGACATCTTGCGTAATCCACAAAGTTCCAAAAGGAAGAATCTTCCCAGGAAATGGAATTGCCTAAAAGTGGCATCGGTAACAGAATCCATCACTGTAATATTTTCTACATTAAACACGTGCATTCGGATTCGTATGGATTTTGATTTTTAATTTATTGTTTTGTCCTCACTCTCGCTCATTCTCTCACTTTCATTCCTCCATGTGTGGAGAGGTTGTCCCAATGGTGTGCACGGAGGCTTCGCTCCGTGGTAGAAGTACTCGGAAGAGGAGAGAGGAATGCAGATGGAGAAGTGAAGATGGAGCAGCGGAGAAGTAGAAATAGGAGCAGAGACTGAGCAGCGAAGAAGGAGGAGCGGAGAAGGTGTAGTGGAGAAGAAGAAGTGGAGAAGGAGAAAAAAGGAAGGAGAAATGGTGAAGCGGACATTGGTGGTTGCCTGATAAGTAGGGACAAAGAGAGTGAGGAGAGTGAGTGAGTAAGTGAGGGAGAGAAAGAGAAAGTAGGAATAAAAACAACAAATTTGGTTTCATCTGAGCATGAAATAAAAAGTGTTGTGTGAAAACAAATGGACCAAAAACCAGACAAATTTGCCCAAATCATTTTTGACTCACATGCGCGAGTTCCAGAGATTTCAACTGTTTTTTAACCAAATTATTTTTTCAATATTTTCTTATTGTTTTCCTTCTGTTTCTCTTTTTCGCTTTGCTATTTTTCTATTCTATCTAAAGAAGGCCAGCGGAATCCTGTGCATAACCCATAATAATAACGTATTGCTTCTTTCTTCTTTCTTTATATCCAATACCCGCACAATTCTGACATTACCTTTGTGTCTTATATTCTTTCTTATCTGTAAGATATTTGATTGTTTTTTTTTTTTTTTTTCATGCCAAGAAATAATGGGTCAATCATTCATGAGCCCCGTGGTTGGAATCGTCTGCTCAAACTCTGTAAAACATTGTGCTTGATTGGTTATCTCAGCCATAACTGTTTATTGATTCTTCAATGTCAGCCAGTTTTTTTTTCATGCAACGTTGAAGACAGAATCATGGTTATTTCGTGAACAGTATGTCTGCTGAACAAGACCTCGAGGAAGGCACTTTATCAAACAATCATTGGAAGGCTGCGGTGCCTCAATGTCAAGAATATAGATAATATAAGCTAAACAGAAATATGTAAAAAGACATCGTCCCATTGGCTCAACCCACATGTCCTGGGGTCATCTTGATTGTAACATGGTAGCTACATGGAAAAAATGTTCCATGGTCATTTTTCTAAAAAAATAAATAAAATAAAGTGCACATTTTTTTTAAATGCCTGTTTCAATGTTACTAGATCGTTATAGACTCATGTAGGGGTTCAGGAGAAACAGGCATGAGATGGTAGGTAACTGTCATTATGTGAGCAGGAATATGCAATTGAAATGTGAAGTACTGTGATGAATGGCATGATATGCTTTATTATCCTAGAGAACCCATAACATGGTTTAGAATAAAGCAGAACAGAAAACTCCCACTCCATCATTTTACCTTCTTATCTTATTCCACTTTGCGGTGAAAAAAATAAAAAAGGAACCTTTTTTTTTTACACAGACAGGTATAATGGAAATTGATCATGTTTAAATAATTCAGCAAACTGTATTAAAATGAGGGGAAAGAATCCGCAGAGGTCTCCTTGTGAGATTATCTAAGCAGAACCCCGTCACCAGAGAAAGAAGAAACTGACCCGAAGACCCAGGGAAGCAGCGCTTCACCCGGAGACTCCGAATGAAGCCCGGAGAGCTCCCAGGTGCGTTAAGAGGTTTATTGGCTAAGCCTCAGATGTAGAATAATTCACAATGTTGGCATTATAGACAAGGATATTCTCTAAGAGAAACTTATTTACTACTCTACAGTAACATAACTCGCTATGATGAGCTTCGACGTCCTACTAAGTTCAGCTCAATGGAGATCTCCTTCGACTTTCTGAACTATGGACCAATGGAGGTCAACGTTTGATGACTTGGACAGTTTAGCACAACTAGAACTTGTTGTATGATGAGCTTCGACGTCCTACTAAGTTCAGCTCAATGGAGATCTCCTTCGACTTGCTGAACAATAGACCAATGGAGGTCAAAGTTTGATGACTTGGACAATTTAGCACAACTGGGACTTGTTGGAACCAATTAGTCAAGCAAGACGAAGAAGTGTAAATCATCGGGGGCCTTACATTCAGTATCCAGGTCCTCTATTTCAGGGCTTGGTAGGATAAACTCACCTCTTACCCCCATCATTGCCTTATGGTGGGATCACCATTTTACTACTAACTTTCCTTGAAGCATCTTTATCCTTCTTATTTCATTTGGTATTCAATAAGATATTTTGCGTGACCTTTTTTAAAAGTAATTATGTTTAGTATTTAATTATAATTCTCATTTTATATCACTTAATAATGTAATTGCATTAATGGCTTTTGATACACTTGACTATGTTATGCTAATTTGCTGTTAGTTTCTATCCACACAGGACATTATCAGTTTCATCGGCTGTTGAACAAGCCTGCTCCGTGGTATGGTTCTGGAATCATGTGGTCAACTTTTGTCCGATGGTTAGAATGAAGCATGAACCTTTACGCAAAATATCAAGGATGCTCTAAAGTTTCATACACATTTTTCATTAAAACATAACTTTTAATACATAAATCAATTAAAAATCTGACCTATCACTATAAAGATCTCTGAACTCTATATTGCCATATAATCCTATCAATTCAATAAGCCTAAAGACACCAATTTCTAAGAAATGGTCCCAAACACACTGCAAAAATCTCCCTGAATCTCCTTCAATAAATAGCTATAAATTGCTACATAGTATCTGAACTCATCCCTGAGTCCGTGTGAAATAGAATCTAAAGCTTTCTGCGCAGTCTATTGATCAGGGATTAATGGGGAACAGGGAGTTCTACAGAAAAATTGGTAATGCCCAACGTGCTTTTTACCAACACCGAGGTCGGCTTTGTCAGGGGCAATCAAGGTCAATTGGCAGAAGAAGGAAGATTTTAAAGGAGCCTTGCCTATCTACATACGTAATAGCTCTGAAAGGTTCAAATGCAAATATATGTTCAAAGCCATTGATGTCTACAAAGGGCGCCTACCTTCCTGGAGTCTTCACCATAAGTGGATACAAGGGAGAGATGCCATCGTCTGACCTGGGGGGAAAACCCAGCCAATTGGCCTACTAAATAGCAGATCAGAAAATATCTGAGATACAATATAAAGTCACCAAAAGAAAGAAAGAATTTGGAAATGGTGTAAATGCTCCATTAATCTAGATGCTGTTGACCTACAAGTGATAGACACTGGTTAGAGCAACCCAAAGGGCAATTGCCCCCCTAATTGCAAGTCCACCCCTGAATGGTCACCTGGTTTTGGGACAATCTGAGTTGACATGGGAGCTTTGATCAGTTGCTAGTATTCTGATGCGCACATTTATAATTTATGTATTCTTAACTAGGAAGCTTCAGCTCTTGCCCTTGTCTGATCCCCCAACACAAAACAATTATTTTTTTTGCTATTTTTATTTTTTTCAAATATTTAATTGATGGATTGTTGGCTTTACAGAATAAATCCTATAAATGCATTAACAATGTGGAATCGGTGGTTTCATTTAATTACCAAAGTAGCTAATAGTTATACAAATAGCTGTTTTTTTATTTTTTGTTTAGAACTATAGCATGAATTTATAAAATGTTTTATTAATTATCACTTATGTGGGATAGTAATGGCGGGCACAAATTGTGATGCATTTCTCGCCAGATAAAACGAAAACAACGTGCAATTATCTTCTCTTCCCAGCCTCTGATGTTAACATAATGTAATTCTGAAGGTCAAGTTCAATTGCATTTATTGTCACTTGTGTCAAGGACAATTGTGGCTGAACTCATTCTCAGACATAACAAAGCGAGGAGAGACTTTTGCCTTTCCCTTCGTTGAAAGGCGTTTTATTAGTTCTTGTCAAATTCCCAAATTATTAATATGAATAAAAAAGCTTTGTGGGTCTATTTGCTAATCTGAAAAATATTGTAATTTATAATTTAGGCATCTAATATTCGTGATTAGAAAAACAATATATAGATAATCCCAGGAAGGATGCACAGCGCCAGGTACAGTGACCACCACAGTTTAAATGGAGCTTCCCAAGACAGGCTACCCGGAGCCACCCTACGTTGTGGGTCTGGCTTCCAAAGGGGGCTGGGCTAGCCCTGGATAGGGTGGGGCTAGCCCCCATTGTGATGGGGCTAGCTATATTTGAGGTGGGACTAGCTCAACATTGTCTTCATTAGGAAGGAAATTAGTGGGCATGACTAAACACATTTCCACCTGCTTGAAGAAAGAGACGAGTGACCCTGAGACCCGGGGAAGCGGCCCATCCTCCAGAGACTCCAAGTATGGACCAAGTATGGAAATCAGAGACCTCCCTTGTAGCTGGTCCATTGAGCAGTTGGGCATCGGGGAGCCTGATCACCCAATGGAGCAATTTACCCCAAGTTTTGAAGAGGGGACTCAGTATTACAGAAGTTGTAAGTGCTATAAAGGTGACGGTTTCCCTAAATGCCATCAGAGAATGAAGTCATGTAACCTAATTCATATGGAAAAAGACCTGATTTGATCATCACGCACAGATGTATATTCATGACCAAGATGAGGACTTTTTGAAGGACCTGTTTAGCTCTTGGCTCGGCCAAGTAGCAGCTTGGCATCATTTCAGGTGGACCTGTCACCTAAACATTTTTAATTAGAACAGCAACAAAAAATATTTATGTACTTTTATCAATACATTTTGTCATCTATTTTTACAGTAACTTTAGGAATAATTACAATAATTTCATTGTATAGTAGTATTTTATTTAGTCTGTGTTTTGGAAATCATCTTCTAGTTAAAATCATTGAATTGAAATATAAAATCACCAATAAATTAGCAAACACAACATTAACAACTAAGAGTATCTTGTTGTGCGCTCCATTCACAAGTCAAGTCTTTTAAGCTTCAAAACCCCCCGGGGTCTCTCTGCCACATGAAACCGCCTTTAAAGATGAGTTTCCTACATAAGTTCTAATGTTGATGTCCTCCTGCGTGGTTTTATCTCGAAACGCCTTCTTGAAGCTCTAATTTTCAAATAATTATAGAATTTAGGAAATAGCCCTCAGGAAGCAGTTAATGGAAAGCATGAAGGAAGGAGAAAATAAAAATAATTATTTGCCAAGAAAACCTTCTATCCTCATCTCAATGTTGAGCCTGGAGGTTCCATTACGGTTGCCGTTTCTTGGGCTGTCAGCTTGCCTTTCAAGCTGCCGGAGCCTTGTAAATAGTTGATATGAGCAGTGAGCAGAGTTCTATTCGCATTTCAATAGACGCAGTCACAAGATCCTACCCAACATGAGGCCTTCTTAATTTTAACCATACATTTGACTCACTTAAAAAATAAGCCAACCACAGGCATCTTATGCTCTTTAAATATTCATCATGTACTTGTTTCCATATATTGGCTGCTGCCTGGTCTTATGGCTGTGGACCGGCCCGGATTGACCATATGGCACAATGAGCAATCGCATATCCACAGACAGCCGCCATATTATAGTGCCAGGGCTGCCTGGCCATCATCATTCCAGTCCTGATTGTGGACATTAAGGAAATCATCCCATTTGTCCCAGTGGCATGCGCGGAAGCTCTGCACTGTTTGGGAAGTTCTCCGAAGAGCGCTGAAGAGGAGAGAAGAATTCAGACAGGGAAATGAAGAGGGGAAACCAAAGACAGACAGGAAAGCGGAGACAATGAAGCAGCTGTCGGAGAAGGTGGAGAAAAAGTGAGAGAGAACAACTAAGCAACAAAGGATGAATGAAAATCCAGAGCTTCTACCTTCTTTTTCATTTGGGCTCCCTCCTTGTTTTCAATCCTTCATGCAAATGAATAAATTTAACATAATAATCACATTTTCTTTCAACTTGCATACACTCACATATTAGTGAGTAGATCTTAAACCTCATTTTTCTGTCTTCCTATGCAGATTTGTGTCTGGGAAGTCATGTTTTTTCATAAACCCAATGTGGGAATACATTCTTATTATCAATCATTTCTCAGCCTGACAAGCAAATTAGGGTCCACTCATGCATGATAACCATACTGTCCATCAGATATTAGGAGTGACTTGTAACACAGGCGGTCTCCCTTGGACACCATCGCCTTTACCTAGAGAGCCGAAAAGCTTCTGCTGAACTATCTGAACTATTTATTATTTTTTTCTAGAGAAAATTATGATATGTTAAATGGTAATCTTGAGAACCTCTTTTGCTAAACTCCATTCGCTAAATAGATGTTCTTATTCAAATCATTAGCATTCTAAATATAGATTGGTTATATTTAAGAAAAGACATTTTAAAATGAAGTCAACATATAAATTAGAAGTTATCTTTTGTTGGGTGCCATAGATTTGATACTGCTCTATTGAAGGCTATGCTTAATAATCGGGGGTCTTATAGAGTAGAGGGTCATTATACTTAATGCCCTTATTACCCATACAGATACTTTAGTGATAGTGGCAGAGCTGGCAACGTGGACCATGGTGTGTGCCATAGGGCACATCCAAAAAGTTATCAATGTTGGCCTATAGACCTTCTCCCATAACAACAAAAACCTTTAGAGTAGTATCTTACTTACTTATATGACTTAGTAAGGAACTATCCAAGTAGTTTTAGGGCATCTAATCCCTGTCCCCCCCTCTGTTGCATATCATGGCCTAGGATGATAGTTCCAAGGGGAAGACAACCCGTAGGGATATAACAGGGAGTCAATCACCCTTTTGGGCAATCAGGCTCCCTGTAGCACCAATGGATAATGGGACGGTTAGAAGGAAGATCTCCCCAACCAACTAATACTACAGAGGACTGTGTCTCCATAGTTTGTTTCCACCCAGCACCACTTGCCCTTAAAAATGGCGGGTGTCCTGGCGCTAAGCAGCAGTATGGAGGGGGTGCTTTGTGGCGCTACCCTGGGTTAGGCCTAATATAAATACAGCCTTGTTCCTCTCCTTAGAGCACAGAATATTTGCCCCTGATCCACGGCTTTCCCAATGACTTGGAAGCTGTAAAAAGAACAAGAGTTTATTGCACATTAAAGGTGACGATATAAGATTTTTGGAGACAGAAGAAATAAATCTAATATAAAGAAATCTGATTTAAAAAAAAGTTTTAAACATATTTATATGGCTATTCAAAACAAATGAAACACACACATATATATATATATATATATATATATATATATATATATATATATATATATTTATTTTTTCTAGAGAAGAGCCCATTTAAAAAACAGTTAAAGTCTGAAACATCGGTTTTATATGTAAATAAGGCTGTCACGTTACATTTTTTTGGAGCTGCAAGAATAATTGCAATAAAAATAATGTAAGTTATATTCACGCATTAAAAACAATGCCCGAATTTGCTTTGTTAAATTATTACGATATAAAACACAACAATGCAAAATGTGTATAATTATGATAAAACACCAGTTTTCATTATAGCCCAATTATGCCGGGTAAAGAAAGGATTACGCGTTGGACGTATCTTGTGTTAAATATAACAAACGGCCACCAGCCTGCCATAAAGAAATGTACTGCGTTATTTTAAGCACATTTACCCAATTAAATTTTGACCTGTCAAGGAATGTGCGTAAAATGGAGCAAACATCAAAAAAATGGATAAACAGGTTTTTTTATGTTTTTGTTTTTTTTCAGTTTAATCGTTTATGTTACCAGCAACTAAAGTGAAAGCGGAATAAAGCGGATATCGTTTAGAAATGCAGACGGAGGCAAACCTGGAAAATAATAGTCCGGACAATTAAAGATACCATAAAAGTCAACCCAAGTCAGAGATTCGGTAGGGCAACAAGATATGCTTAAACTGGGGCAGGAGAGTAATGGCCCCCTGGGGAGCTCTGTACTTGGGGGCTCTATAGGTTTGACTTGGAGTCTCCTGTGGGAGCCGTTCTTCTCTGGGTTTCCTAGTCATTGCCTTCTTTCTCCGGTCAAGAAATGAGTGTGTGGTCACACCCACCCACTGCCAAGTACCCTCCCACTAAATGCTCTTTGGCCATTTGTGAAGAGCCACACCCCCATAGCAAAGCCACTCCCCCAAAAAGAGGGACCGCTTCGGTAGCCATCGTCGGGAAGCTCCAAGGTTTGTACATAACTGGGTACGACACATTCAAAACCCAGGCCACTTTATTACTGGGCCATGTGGCTAGGCCACCTCTGTTGGCTGAATGGTACCAGCCAACCACAAGCAACAAATATTTTAATGGGACTTGGAATGTACCTTGCTTTAGAAGAACCCCCAATTGAAGATGAGTGGTCTTATTAGTGGGTGGTCCTGCTCATTATTTGCTATGGTGATCCTCATTGGTTATAACATCCAATGTTTCTGTGGTCTTCCTGAAAGTCCGTGTTTAAGATCCTAGAGAATGTGTCAAAGAACAAATCTATGGATAGAACCGGCGCTGTTCACTTGGACACACACCAAAAACCTAACCACAAGAAAGAAGAAAATTGCTTCTTTATTATAAAGCCACCCTAATGAGAAAACTGGGAATCTCCAGATGTTGCCTAGAGATCTCCCAGTCAAGTAGGTAATTGGAGAAGTATTACAAAAAGCACAATAATCTGTCAACGACTCATCATTCTCCATTATTTGGAACAAAAACAAATAGAAAGATAGAAAGAAAGAAAGAAAGACAGATAGATAGATAGATGATAGATAGATAGATAGATAGATAGATAGATAGATAGATAGATGATAGATAGATAGATAGATAGATAGATAGATAGATAGATATAAGGGTATATATAATGTATTTAAATACAAATAATTACTGTTTATTCTTAAGTATTATACGATGTTAAGTTAGATCTCCAAAGGTAGTTTTAAGAGTCAAAATTAAGATTATTTTTTTCTACAGAAAAATACCATCCCAGGCTTCAAAATGTTGCTTTTCTCGTCAGCCCCGCAGAATATTACGGGACACAGAACGATCGCAACAAAGACTCGCACCCCCTGCTTTGTGGAACACATTATTCCTGTGTTATTAATAATGAAACACACATGATTGATTTCTATTGTATTATTCCAGATTACGGGGAGGGAGACGAGGCTGTCACGTAGATATTTATCTTAAATGTCATGCCCGAAAATACAGTGTTTTCTTTTTTATCTATAGCGAGATTCTGGAACGTTTTGCTCTTTCATCGGCGGACTCAGAGTCGCTGTGGGTGGAGGTGATCACTGAACTTATTATCTGTGTTATAGAGGTCACTTTTATGTAACGTACGTTAAGCACAAAACATAAAAACATTTTGATTATTTATGTCCGTTCTATTGTCCAAAACGTTATCTTGTGTATAGACTTTTTTTTATTATTAACAGCATATTCAATGGGTTAATCATTGAGCCTCTTTAAGCAACGAGAATTATACTAAATCAGCATGTATGCCCATCGCTAAAGCAGTTCTCTCTCGCTCTCTTTCTCTTTTTTTCTCTATATCTCTCTCTTTCGCTCTTTCTCTCAGTCTTTCTCTTGATCTCACCGCAAACGCTCCACAGCCAATGTTTGAAACACTTATTCTCCCCAACCCTACGCTACCCCACTGGCTGCATGTCATCCAAACCCAACAAGGTCCGGGTGACCTCCAACCGATCCCCAACTCATCCCCAACATGATCTACAGATTGTCTACAACTTCACAAACGGCAGTGGGTTTTCAGACCTATCATCTCCACGGGAGGAAATATTACAAACTTTTCCATCCAAAACCAAGGTGACATCACAGCGTCAGAATTCTGAACTAGACCAAATATTATATGAGCAAAAATACTATGAGTGTATCACCTCTTTAAGGCTGCCAATGGGATCCACTATTCCCACAGTGACACAGCGCCTTTTATTATGTATAAATAAACATAAATCAACCTTGTTGTATAAATAGTCACAGGGTCAAAATATGGTATAGTATACAGTATATTATGCTATATATTATTTATATGGTATTTCAGAGCACCTTATTTTGTTGGAAGACATGAAACAGGGATGGATAGCCTCGTCTCTGTTGACATATATCTATCAATACCTGTTCATGTTGAAATTATGAAAGACTCATAGAGATGGTTATGATGTCATAACCCAATGCCTGAATCCGTAGGAATGTAAAACCAAGAATGAAGCATAATATGAGGCTATTAAATACTTTCCTCCCCATGAATTGAAGTAAACGCTTTGGAACACGGACTTCTCCTAGTTAGGTTACTGAGGTTAATATTAACAATGTTCCAACCATTAATATAATGTAATGTTTTGGTATTTCACACCCACAGCACTGGGGCAAAACGACAGCTTTCCCAAATGAATCCGTCATCTCGGATAATCCCACCTTAACTCTATCGCAGCTAAATGAACTATTCGAAGCCCTTTACTCTATTTGACGGATTAGTCTTGGAAAATGACTTCATACGATTTCTCCGTTTATGTGTGAGCTGCATAATGGCGACAGTGCTCACAATATTAGCTTATACGGCTTTCAGTATACCTTTAAGAGTGGATTAAGAATGTTCAGTCACTTGAAGAGGAAATAAAAAGCCCTCCTCCCTCCGTAAGGAACATAGGATCAGCTACACTTGTTGTACACAATTAAATTATATAATATATATATATATATATATATATATATATATATATATATATATATATATATATATATATTAATAAATATCTAAATATATATATATATATTAATAAATATATTAATGTATATATTTATTAATATTAATATATTAATAGATATATATATATATATTAATTAATATATATATTTAGATATTTATTTATATATATATATATATATTAATATATTAATATATTAATATATTATATATATATATATACTGTATATATGTGTATATTTATATACTACTGCATATATATATATATATATATATATATATTAATATATATATATATTTATTAATATATATATTAATATATATATATATATATTAATATATATATATATCTACATATATATATATATATATACCGTATATTTTTTTATTTACCCATATATATACGGTATATAAATATTTGTACCTATTATCACAAAACCTCAATCCGAATTTTCCCTTTAACTAAAAAATTCCTATAAAAATGGGCATCATAATGGGTATCGGTGAATTTAATATGCCTTCCTGTGTATATTGTTATGTGCATCCATCCTTATACCTTTAACTCTTGAGAAACTGAAAAGAAATCAATTATTTTAGATAAAAATCAATACGTTGTTGCATGCTAGGGAGCTCCAAGCAGGGTATAAGCCATATTTCATAGTATTATTATTACCTTTTCTCCCTGAAATGGATGCAGTTTTAAAAATATTATGATTCAAACTCTGGTGAAAGATACAGTGTAAGATTTTAAAGGGAAACCAAGCGACCTTGGAGTCAGTAACTGTATCTAAATGGTTAAACCGGCTGAAATTCAGAACCACTGACTGCCGCAGTTGAAGGGGGAAAAAAGCTTGCTGCAGACCTAGTTTAATACAGTTTCTCTATTTGCAAACCTCATAAAATCATTGGCCATGACTGCGCTCCATGTAAAGGACTGGAAACCGGAGAAAAGAAGCAATTTCTCTCCAAATATCAGCTTTCTTCTCTTTGATTTTTGCTAGAGTGACTTTTATTTGGGATTTAAAACCCACTAAGTGCTTGGCAACTGAAAACTGGGTCATCCATTACCCGGTGTTGTTGAGTTCCGCATGAAAATTATTCAATTACGTAGTTTAGAGCTAAATATCAAAATTAAAGGGGTATTAATTGATTAATCATGAGGGTCATAAGGAGCCAGATGTTCCCTTTAGACCAGAATTCTTGTGGATAATATAAGTTGCAGAACCTCATTAAAAGGATAGACCCGACCATCGAAAGTCTGCATCTCTGATGGCTTTCTTTTAGCAAAACGAATGGCATAACGAGTGGAAATGCTGTTCCTTTACTAGATTATTTTTGGGTGATTAAGCACACTTAACACTTTAATTTAAGTCTTATTAGGTCCAGTCCTAGACCAGATGGCACCCAAGGAACTGTATTTTCTGGTGGCCGCTAACCCAACTTGGGAGTATGACAGGGTGAACTTACTGACAACAAGAGCCAAATTTCCCTAAGTCACATGCCCTGGTCCGCAACTCAATAACCAACCCCTCGTTTCATTGATAATAGAGATTTTAGTCCTTTACTCTCTTTTTCATTAAGATAAGGTGAACAGTTGGATGCCATTGTCTGGAACCCCAATGAATGATAATGAACATAAAAAATCGAGAGAGGGAACTAAAGCCTAAATAACTATGTAACTAGATAATCACCGCTGGCCTGTAGTCAGGTGATAGGAAAGTGAATAGACCCATCAGTTTTGGGGATGTCTTTTCATTGAGAAAGGGCAGTCAAGCCAGCAACTCTAAGTTTCGGGCAAAGGCATTGCCATGGAGGAGTTCATTTACAATAAAAAGCTTCAGGATAAAAAACAAACTTCATGCCCCTTGTTTTGGAGACAGCCCAAGAACAGATACGGAAATCATGTTTCCACTCTTCAAATCTCAGGTACCAGCGATGCTTTCTAGTGAAAGAACTCAACAGTTTATTAGCAAACCCTGAATCCTCTGGTTTAATATTCCCATAGAGGCTCCTGGGTGATCATGGACCATCTGGTGCCTCCTGATAGCGGTAACTGAGCTTTCAAAACACTTGTTCTTTCCAGGAACCCTCCTTTTGGCCGAAGCCAAGACCGATGGCAACCCTACAACTGGTGGCAACCCTACAAGTGGTGGAAACCCTACAACTGGTAGCAACTCTAGGCTCAGAGTCCACCCATTCAGACAACCCGGGCAGCTTGTCCTGAATCTCACCCAACTGAGAACATGTAGTCACCTGTTATCTTATTTACATGGGGTTATAGCACATGTTTCCATGTGACATGTAGTATTACACACCACTGGACTTATAAGTTCATAGATTTAAACATATCTGAAAGTGTAACAATGTATCTGCTGTTGGAACCCCAGAGTTTGTTTTTGTGCCATTTCGTTTTAGGCATCTTTATATATTTCAAGAAAGGAACTGAAAAAAAAAAATGTTCTTTATGTAAAAAGCCTTTCTTTTCCATTGACTTGAAGAGACCAACTGTTTTGAAAATCACACAGGGCTCTTCTTTGTAATTTTGGAGACAATTTCCCTGCAAAAAAAAAAATGATGCCAACTATAGTGTGCAGGAAAAGAGATAGGTAAAAAATATACAGTATATTTAATTCTGAAAGACATTTTCTTGGGATTTTGGTCTGTAAAGTGATATTCTGCTATAATGTAGCTGACCCAATGGTATGCTAAACTGTTTATAGCCTATAATAAAGCACTATAAATACATACATAGGTTTATCAAGGTTGTTGCACAATAGGACTGTAATCTGAGGCCAGTAAAACGTTGTCTTTTAAAAGGAGGGTTCCTGGGAAGAACAAGTATTTCGAAAGCTGAGCTACCACTTTCAGAAGGCACCAGATGGTCCATGATCACCCAGGAGCCTCTATGGGAATATTAAGCCAGAGGATTCAGAGTTTGCTTATAAACTGTTGAGTTCTTTCACTAGAAAGCATCGCTGGTACCTGAGGTTTGAAGAGTGGAAACATGATTTCCGTATCTGTCCTTGGGCTGTCTCCAGAACAAGGGGCATGAAGTTTGTTTTTACCTAAAGCTTTTATATTGTAAATTATTTTATAAACCAATTGCCAGCCGACCTCTTGGTTTATAGAGGGTCTTTTTAATAATATATATATATATATATATATATATATATATTTATTTTTTTTTACATTTTTTTATATTTATAATTTATAATTACATATTTAAAAATAGTAAGGGGTGGTAAAGTTTTTTCTGGCACGGACATGCGAATGCCTTCGCCTGAAACTTAGAATTGCTGGCAGTCAAAGTAGCCCTTTCTCAATGAATAGATAACCCCAAAACTGATGGGTCTATTCACTTTCCTATCACCTGACTCCAGGCCAGCGGTGATTATCTAGTTCCATAGTTATTTAGGCTTTAGTTCCCTCTCTCGGTTTTTTATGTTCATTGTCATTCATTGGGGTTCCAAACAATGGCATCCAACTGTTCACCTTATCTTCACGAACCCTAACAGGAGGTTCTAATACCTAAGTGATGAAAATGTATTATTTGTAAACATCAGTGCATTGTTTTTTAATGTAAAATGTTAAATTTTTTTTAAATTATTTGATTAAATAATATTGTAAGGTTAATAGTGTTACAGTTTCTAATTAAAAAGTTATAAATTAATAAGCGTGCATTTAATCGAGAATGCAACACCGTCTCTCTAATCCAGAGGATTTTTTTTTCTTTTTGTATATCTGCTTTCGACCAAAATGTAATTACCCACCGGTCATTCAAGGCCAAAATTAATCTTCCGTTTCTGGCAGAAAAGTGTTTTTTCTACATTATAAAGATGCAAAGATATCTGATACGAATGTAATGGGATTTTTTTTTAAATATTATTATTATTCCTTATTCATATCTCTTTAGTCAAATATATTTTGATTTTGGAAATTGCTTTGTGTTTTCCAGATTTGTATGAACCGATGTTTGGTTTATTAACCCCTTAATGACAAAGCCCGTACATGTACGGGCTCAAAATGCATTGTTTTCAATGGGTTTAGGGACCTCTCATTGTCCTTAAGGGGTTAAAGAGTTCAAAGAACCATCTGGACAGGAAAAAAATCAAATTAAGAAGGTTGCTTGGGAAATTGTAATGCCTTCTCTCTTGTTGAGAGTTACAACAGTTGCTTTGAAATGCGTTGGGTAACTACATAGAACACCATCCGGGTGGATACATGAACTTCCAGCAGCGACTATTTCCAAAAATAAATGATATATGTACATTGTTTATATCACCTATAACAGAAAATAATGCATAGTTATTTTTTTAATTCATAAACTCTAATTCTGTGTGTGTAAGAATGTCAGAATGCATTATTTTACAGAATTTACAGAAATTGTATTGAACAGAATATATCCGGTGGTGGGAGGACTAATTGCCGAAGGTCTCAAAAGAGCAAGGGTATATCTTCACTTAGGCTAAAGAGTAAAAGTGGTTTTGGATTGAGGATAATCCAGTGGGGGAATTTAAGCCTGTATCGGAAATGGGTTTTAGTTCCTGAAAGCAGATTAACCTATATATAAGGAAGATGGTGGAGAGCGGGACATGAAGACCGTCGTTTGAAGCTCCAGCAGAAAACATATTTTTTACGTGGCTGGGTTTCCGTGGCTCTTTGGGTCATAAGTACTGCAATGTTTATGATATCCCGTGATGTCATGACGTATGATGAATGCGAGCAATTTTACCAACATTTAACATGCGTTACCTCGTAAGTGAACAAAAATGTTAGGCTTCTTCAGTAACACCAACAAGAGGAAATCTTCAGCCACTTCTACATGAGGGTGCTGCCTAGAAGAGACATGTTTCCCTTGGGCCTGACCCAAGAATCCCGTCCATGGTTGATGTCCACCCTGCTGAACGCTAGGATATGACATGTTTTAAAGACGTGCAGTAACATGGGGCAAATGGGCTGGTTGGGAAGATCAGAGATTTTCCTTGCCACCAGCCCATTGAGCAGCGGCACAACCAATATGGCAGAAGGACCTGCCAGTTGGGCCCTAAAAGTCCCTTAAATCTACAAAAGCTGATATAAGCTGGTATTGATGTAATATCTGTGTTTCTGTTTTGTGATTTATTACTTTTTTAAAAGTTGAGTGTAGAAGAATGATGAAAAGGCGATAGTCGCTAGAGATACTTATTCTAGTAGCGTAAAGTTTGTCATGTCTGGCCCTTTCAGACAAGAGGCATCGGACAACCCGTCCTTATTTAAATGCATTGTCACAGCTCGGTATATGGAGCCCAGAGTAGATCAGGGAAGGGATTTGCATCTGAATTATGTATTCAGGCGGATAACCTCACCTGCATGCATATTGATGAGCTCATTACAGTGGATTTGTAAAGTCAGGTGAATTTGCATTTGCTGGTGGCCAAGACATGACAGCGATGGAATAATCAGAAGACATAGATCAATAAAATAAGTGTATTTTTTCCATGTCTTATGTATTAACAATTGCCCTGCATAGTTAACTATTTAGGTAGGATAAGCTCTGGCTCTCCAACTGTCGATGGTAGGACCAGGCAACAAGGAACTTTGTATACCTCTAAAAGTGTCTGGCTTTAGAATGGACAGTCCCTCTTTGGACTCTTTTTCCTCCTCCAATGTTCTTCTTCTCCAGACCCTAAGAATTATTTTTGATATATATAAAGGTAGGTATCACAGAATAATAAAACACGGTTAACCCCTTAAGGACAATGGGCGGTCCCTAAACCCATTGAAAACAATGCATTTTGAGCCCGTACATGTACGGGCTTTGTCATTAAGGGGTTAAACCCTTCTGAGTGCTCATATGTTAGTTTTGTTCTTCATCTAAAACTCTGACCCACATCGTGCCAGACGTCGTATAGTCACAAATGACGTCTCTCCATTCCTGTTAGTAAATGGTTAATATTGCCAAAAAGGGTCACAATATCTGCTCATACCCGCAGTGAAACTGATAAACTATAAACTTAGTAGCTAGCTAAAAAAAATAAACAAATACATTTTTATTAATCACATGTAGTATGTACCAAACCAACACCACCTGCATTAGAGCGATAAGGAAGAGAGAGAAGTGAGCTGCACCTTTATTAACCCCTTAAGGACAATGGGCGGCCCCTAAACCCATTGAAAACAATACGTTTTGAGCCCGTACATGTACGGGCTTTGTCACTAAGGGGTTAAGACACCTGCGTATCCAAATCCCAGCACGCTTTGTCTTTAAGTATCCCAACTTATTGTTGTCGATACAACAATGCATAGAGCGATTCGACAATCCCAGCACAAGCTTCGCCGCCCGCTGGGCCTGATTACCGCGTCTGGTATTTCTGTGAACACATAAGTCTTTGGTCCATTGAGTTTTATTCCTGTATGTTCCATTCCTCATCAGCATATGCCTATCGCAAATTTATTTTTTCAAAGTTTGAGCCTTTTGGGTGTTGTGGCATAAAAAAAAAAATTATCTTTCGCAGAAGTGTTGATTTAATAATACTGCGGAGGATTATCTTCTTTGGGGTTTGAATAGAACAGAAATACAAAGAACCAAATCAGGAATTTATTGTTCTAGCAACAATATTACGAAAACACACAAAAAAAATGTTTTCCATTTTGCCGCATTTTGAATATTTCTAGGACTGAACAGAATATAATTGTTCTGCGGAGCTATTTGTACAATTAGTTTGCTTACTGTCACGCACAGCATATTAGGGGAGAGGGTAGGACGGTGTGACCACATGGGACACACCAAAGAGTTCTTTGCCCTCCAACCAGTTGGCCCTCAGGTTGAGCATTTTGGCTTTGAGTGGCCGTGGGACTTTGTAGGACTTTGTGATCTTCCAAGACCGGGGACAAACTCCAGGGGATTTGGGGATTTTAAAGATATTTAAAGAGAATTGGAAACTTAAAATCATGGAGGTTGGGGTCAACGCAGATGGAAGTCACACATTACCAAGCGACTCATGGTGCTGCTGAACCAACGTTTCTTTCCTTTGGACATTAATTAAGATTTGACTCAACGTTGGCTCGCGTTGACCCAAACTCAGCCACTTGGATTGGTTCTCAATGGATTTGCCAAGTGCCGATGTTCAGTGGGTGACTTTAATTTTGTAATGAAGTAGATAGTGTTGCTTGAAGCCAGGACAGGCTATATAACCCAGGTCTGTGTGATGGGACACCCTTTAAGAAATGAGTTGCGCTCCTTGACTTCATACTAACACCTGTGTAGTTGCAGGGCAAATATGTCCGTCTCGCTCAACGCAAGGTCAAAACTCTTTGTGCAGCAATGCAAGATTTTGGATCGAAAATATACCACCTTTTTAATTCTTACTTAAAAATATGCATTCAACTATAGTTTGGCCAGGAAAAACTAAAATCAATGTTTTTTGTTTAGTTGGCGTCCCCGGGGTCTGAGGCAATTTGAGCGTTAAATACTTTACTGTTGAAAGGAGAATATATCTGCATGTATATATGGATTGCCAAGGACAGACTTAAAGTCTCTGTAAACGGAATATTTAATGTGCTGACAGCACTTTGATTTTTTTTTTTACTTTATGTTGATTAGTGATTACACCAACAGCTCACTGCAGTCTTCTTAACCCCTTAATGACAAAGCCCGTACATGTACGGGCTCAAAATGCATTGTTTTCAATGGGTTTAGGGACCGCCCATTGTCCTTAAGGGGTTAAACTTCTACAAGGTCATTGAAGACTAATGCTAAGAGCCAAGTGAAAGCTCATAAGAACCCAGACTCATTTCAATAGAATCTGCCATTAGATCGGCCCATTCGGCCCGTCTAGTCGCCCGGTGGACTACTAGTGTTTTTGGAAGGAATAGCTCTGGGACTGTGCAAATACTACATGCGAAATACATGAAACCAGATACTTTTCCCAAAACCTTGCACGGTAACATTGTTGCCCATTGAAGTGTTGCAGGAAATTCAAGCTCCTGATCTCTGATGTAATGATGCATGTGATGACTTGTGACTGTAGAAATACCATTTTTTTCACCGGGGTCGAAAGTGGGTTTTTTTGGTCATTTTTAGAAAAATGGTCAAAAATATTTTCAGACGACTAAAAACTATGCAAATGCATCCAATGAACGTTGAACGTATGAACGTGTTCTTGGATGATCATAAAAAGGAATCATTGTTGAAGAACCTCCCTGAGACCCTAACGCAAGCCTACCGGATGTTATCAGGAATGCAAAATACAACAAAAGGATGATATTTACCCCTTAATGACAAAGCCCGTACATGTACGGGCTCAAAAAGCATGGGTTTTCAATGGGTTAAGGGACCGCCCATTGTCCTTAAGGGGTTAATGGCCAAGACAACTCAGAGAAGCCCATGTGAGAAATACCACCACCGCCTTGCCCCTCTTGCAAGTCCTTTCTTGGTCTTGCCCCAGAATATCACACATACGTCCAAGATGGTCCCTCCACGTCACTATTAGTGCAAGTCCGATGATATGGCTTTATAGGTCATGGCGGGGGGGGGGAAGCTCATCTGATAACTAAGCACAAGTTGCCAACACCTGCTGAGGAAGATGAAAAGACACTAATTATATTTCAGTTTTGAAAAATTGCATGTAATTAGCGAGTAAACATTCATCAAAATAATTGCTCTGTCAGCTTTTTTTTTCCACCCTCGTTGTCTGTCTCGGATTCTGGCGATATACTGAAGTAACTAAACGTATATAACACCAAAATGCCTCTCTGCCTCTTAAATACCTATATATACTTATGCTTTGGATATTTTTCCAGTCTATTTTTTTTTTTTTTTTTTAAGGCCATCTTTTATGGCAAATGCTCTCCATGACAACCATATTTTTTTTACATAAATTGGCCTGTTCTACTCACAAGGGAAAAAAATAACCAGAACAGAGTTGATCCACCAAGCCTTGAATCGATTGGATCGCTAAAGAGTTATTAACCCCTTAAGGAAAATGGGCGGCCCCTAAACCCATTGAGAACAATGCATTTTGAGCCCGTACATGTACAGGCTTTGTCATTAAGGGGTTAATGTTGGGGCTACTGTTCACACACTTAATAAGGAAACACGTACCTCATGGTCAACCATAAAGACGTTATGATTGATGTTGAAGTTCCATAACGTAGCGAAGACAAAACCATCACTTTTTGAGCGAGCTCCAAATTTCCCAAGAAGGGTTAGAATTTATTTAGTTGTTTTGTGGTTTATTTTTTTGTTGTTTTTGTGGTTTATTTCTGCCTGAAATCAGCAGAATAGCTCAGTTGACGAACTGTTTGCTAGATTGTCATCGCCTTCACCGGAGTAATCGAAGGAAGCTTGATGTCTCACATTAAGCCAAGTTCGCCCAGCACAGTGATGAGCGTCCCCAGATGGAAATTAGCCAGATTTTTTTTTTTATCTTGGATTTGTCATGGAAATATATTCATAAACTATGAAAGGCATCATTTAGTGCATCATTTAGAAGATGGGCGAGTCTACATACTTGGGTCTAATCCTAAATCCCGGTAAAAGACAAGACATGGTAGAGGGTAATTCAGAGAGGGTATTAAACATGCATGGGATAGACATACGGCTCCTGAATCTAAGACGAGACCAACGACTGATTAAGGTTTGAGTCTTTACAGCATGAGAAACAGGCAGGCTTAGTGATATGTATGGGTCCGATCTGCCGTCATAGTCTATGTTTCTATATTTCTAGTTTAGTTCCTCAATGACCTTCAGCAACTTCATAGCTGTGACTACCGGTGTCCTATTCAGATGGCCCAAAGGAAGAATCTATATGCAGGTTGCGTAATAACATCTACTTGTTTGAAGAACGTAGAAGTGGTGGCCATTAATGGCCAGCAGTCTTAAGTTGAACATCCATGTGGACCAAAGATTTGCCACAGAGGGTGGTCAATGGAGTCCCATCTTATGGACCAAGCGATTAAGTATTACCCACTTTTAACCAATAATTTTTGAGCTCATTAACCAAATACAAATCACTACAAATTATTCTACTTTATAACCTCCCTACCCATAAGCCAACTGTTTTTTCCTTCTCTTTGTACATTTGTATTGCCACTTCTGCTAGTAGACTCTTCGAAGGGTCTACAGACCTTCCGACAGAGCAGTGCTCTCGCAGATTAAGGGTAATGACAAAATAAATGTTAATCCATAGCAGTCTCTTCCCTTAATTAGATTTTTTTGACATCGCAAACTGTGACAATAATTTGCTTTTTGTATCCTAATTATTACTAAAGTAATTGTGTTTAGGAGGCAAAGTTTAATAGGATGCGGATTTGACCACGAAAGGGTGATCGGCTTTATTTCGGGTTACAATGTCATATGGCAAAGATCCGCAGGGTAATTAAAAAGTCACTAATAATATCGTTAAGTAGTAACTTCCACCGACTTATTCATTGCAGAAATGTTACATTATTCTCATTATTATGAGTCGTACAAGAAGGTGCTGAACCCAGTGCACTAACTCACTTCAGTGGCTCGGTATCATCAAACATTTTAATTATTCTATTCGGTAAGTTGTTTTTAAGACCGCATAAATATATTTACTGCTTTTCTTCCATCTCTTATTCCCCCCCCCCATTTGCCAAAAATAAAGTACTAAGTCGGTTTCTGTAAACTATAACTAATTGGTTTTATTATTGCGATATGTTTACCGGCAAGTAGATGAACATCGCACGAAACAGATAACTGGTAAGGGGTTTATTGGGTATGTGAGAGGAACAGACTCCCAGCAGAGGTGGTAGAGGGTAATACAGCGAGGGGGTATAAACAAGCGTGGGATGGGCATATGGCTCGTGAATCTACGACGAGACCAACGACCGATTAAGGTTTGAGTCTTTACAGCAGGAAAAAACGGGCGACTGGACGGGGGCCGAACGGGGCCGATCTGCCAGCAAATTCCATGCTATTTTTGCTTTGGATTGTAAGGTTTCTTTTAAATAAAAAATCACAGGAAACAGTTCTTCACCATAACTTGACAAGATTTAGTCTCTAATCACCTCAGCTTGGGAGATGTCCTGGAACGCCTGGAAGTTTCATTGTATTACGTTCTGTCCGGCTTCTAGACTTAATTGCTACTAGATTGCGCTTTTGTCTCCCGGAGTTAGAATTTTGGCTGGAATGAAAACACCGCTGACCCCGTCCAGGTGCCGTATGTGGCTTTCCTCTACGACACGCAGCCTAATTGGACTTTTCTGTCACTCGGGACACGGCGTTCCCACCACCGCTACGTCCCTAGGATGCAATTATTGTCGTCTGCTTCCCTGTGTCGGGGCGGAATCCGGCTGTAAGAAATGAGTGCTTTATATATCACCCGTTATGTGCCCCTGTAACAGTGACAAGAGTTCTAAACCCATAAAACAATAGAAGGTAGCACTCTTCTGCCTCTTCACACAAAAATGCGACTGGGGATTTTTGTGTGCGTTTCAGGCATCTTCAGTCTGTTTCACTAATGAAACACGGTATTCCAAAACACTCTATGGCTTTGGAATGAAAACAAGAACAAAAAATATTTTCTTTCATAATTTCCGCAGATTTCGCGCCGGCCTCGCACCAGCCTGAAGACCATACCTGGGACCTCTCGCCCCGGAAACTCAAGGAGCGCCTCACTTGGCCGGTTCTCTGGGTCGTGGGGGCAGCGTTTAGGCAAGCCACCATAGACACCCATTTCCCCCCTCCCATACAAATTTATAGTATTTGGGGCTAACCCTGCACACACATGCCATTGGATATCATCAGATGTCATCAGCCCCTCCAAAGAACTTCATAAGTCCTCCCCCCAACGTAGGGTAGGCTCCGGATAGCGAGAGCCCGGACCTTCCCAGTAATAGACTTGAGTCCGTCTTCAATGCTCCAACCTAGTGCTATAAGGTTAAACCAGGTACTCATTCCAAAGATTCAATCCTGGTGCTCTTCAGTGAAGATGGCGGCCATGGTGGGGGCAGAAGGAGGTGCTGCCATGGGGAAGGCCCAATGAACATTTTGTTATTTATTTTAAACTCAGCTTCCCCCTCCTTATTTTATTCAAGCTTAAGATTAACACAAAATATTTAACTTTTGTAAAACATTTTGCAACCAACTGTACAACACATGGAAAACAACGAAACAATTCCATTCAAGATCGGTCTTTGCGTCAAGTCCTCGAACTAACTCCTTAATACGTCTGTAAAATAATTGCAGGCTAACAGGAACCATTTTTGAATCCGATAGCATATGTAAAATGAGAGAACATTTACAAAATTTATTACAGATAATAGTCATAAACATGAAAGAAGCAAACCATAAACTCGAAGTTCATGATTAAAAAATGAATAACAACATTCTAATGTTGGCTTCTAATTCTGTGTATGGCTGTTTTCTGGTTATTTCTCACTGTCCGCGAAACAGCCAATGTAAAAAAAAATGTCATTAATTACAGAGGTTTGCTCCTTTTTTTCAAAGCAGAAATGAAATATATCTGGGGACGTACATTTGTCAAAAGTTTACCTCTTCAATGCGCAAGGAGGAAAAAGTCATCAGGAGAAGGTTACCCTTCTAGCAGCGGCGGATTTACCTTCTGCACTACCCTACGCCTAACACCGTGTGGCGCCACCAGCCTCCCTGTCATATCCCGCTACTCGACCTTAAAAGGACACGTGACGGCTGGCAGCCATGAATTGTGGAGGCCTCCATGGTGTTCATGAGCAGGTTGGGACGATCAGTGGTCAAGAGTGCTATCAGACTCCCATGTTATGTAGCAGAGGGACTGTGGCCCCCTGGACAGCCTGGATCAGAAAAGGCCATTAAGGTCTTATTTTTTAGATTTGTTACCATAGGAATGTTCTGAATGTATGTATCTTTATATTTATTGAGCTCTATAGAGCTCATAGAGTTTCTATGTGGTTGATGCTCCAAGATGCCACCCACCATGGTGGTGGGACCTGTCTTTTCTTATTGTTTTCGTAGTCTAATACTCCAGTTGTCTTTTTATCCGGTTTGCTTTGCTTTTTTGCAGTAACTTTAAGGCAGGGAAAATAGAAACATGTTTTTGATAGACTTTCTAAATGCTAATCAGCTGAGATCAATACCAGCAGTGACCCCAAACAGCCGTTATACAGCACGAGCAACGAGCCTCTCACGCTCCTCCGAGACGGCTTCTCCACTTCGCTTCAAACTCGCCGTTATAGACAGGTGGTTCCAGCTGGTGTTTTCCCAAAGGCGGCTGAATTCGACGCACCGTCTGGAGGAAGAACTTAGAAGATCTTAGCGTTCAACTGCATTTCCCGGCTGACTTATTAAACTCATTGTCTATGTGCACCTCAGGTTCTACATCGTGCGCCTTAACCTGCACACTAATGAAAATCCAATGTCGACACGCCACGCCAGCCAAGACAGCGCGTTGTATGTCACTGAAGTAGTGCGAACGCTCGCCTAATGACCCAAGGCACGGGCCATGTGCAATAACCCCTTTTTTTTTTGTTTTTAATAGGACAAAAAAGCAGGTTGCTCCAATTTCTGTTCTCTATCCGTTATCCAATTTGGATCTATCTCCAAAATGATCTATATCTACGTAAAAAAGGATCAAACGTGATGCGTGAATTATGTATGCTGACGTTTATTTGAAATGTAATTTTCTTGGGTAATTAACACTAAAATGCATTTAATATGGTTTAATATTCCTCTTTTTGTGTCTTTTCATAGTATGAGTCATCTACCCATAATGGTTTAATTGTGAGCGCTGCACAGCTTCTTTATTCCTTGGAGGCATGTATGTCTTGTACCTTTATGGGATGTCAGAGGGCCAGAATCTTAGGTAAAAAGAAAGATAAATGGAATGGTCTCTCAGCAGAAGTGGTAGAGGCTAATACAGGCAGGGAATTTAAACATGCATGGGATAGACATACGGCTCCTAAATATGGCTCCTGAAGACGAGACCAACGACTGATTATGGGTTGAGTCTTTACAGCAGGAGAAACAGGCGACTAGACGGGGGCCGAAAGCAAATATCTATGTTTCTATGTTTTGATCATGTAGATACAATGTGGCACTTTTGTCATGAAGGTGTTGAGGGCCTCCACAAATGTAATCAACCATCCATGTTTAGGTGCAACCAAAACCATATCAGATGGCCTTATCTTTGTATCCATTTGATCAGAATGAATTGTCCTCACAGAAAGAGTTAATTGTCTTGGAATCTTGCCGAGTTACGCGAGTTACAGTATAAATTCTCTGCACTCCGAGAATCATCTTTTTACAAGTCACTATGATAATGCTAACCAGATATTTCTACCCGCAGCTTTGATTATAAATATTTCGCAGATAATAGCAATCTCCCTCGGCTTAGTCTTCCGTTACAGCTACACTCTTACATCTGAGGAAAATACTAACTTCGAGGTGCGCGTGAATAGCAGGGACAAGCGAACGGTGGCAATTACCGCAAACAGAAAATAACTAAATAACAGGATATAGGACTACGTCTCTGCCGAGATCTGACTCTATTTTAAGTGTCCTAGTGTTAAGGTCATCTCTTCAACCAACCTCCACGTAGTCTGCCTGTGCAGTCGGCTGTCATTCAGCAGGTTGGAGAAGGATCCCCAGATAAAGTATGTTACATTGTGTCTGGGAGAATTTCGCCCACCTTCTGCAGTAACTCTCTCAGAAACAATGTTGCCTTCTGGAGGAGCAGAAGACAGCCAGCTTCTGCCCTACTAATCAATCCCTAGTGGGGTCTAGAGAGACTTTCTCTGGGCCTCCTATCGATGACAACATATCCCCAGTGAGAGAAATGCGAGAACGCAAGGTCTTCTTGCTGTGACTTCCCATCCACCCCATGGTGGGCTCATTTACAGCAACACAGTGGTTATTCCTGCATGTGGGAGCCCAGGGCTTGGGATGCCCACCCTGTTTTGCCCTATATAAAGGATAGCCACAGTTGTGACCCATCGTGTGACCTAAAGATCTGTTCCATATCATTCCCGATAATGTTTTTCAGATAAAGTTGAAAGGTTTCCCCAATCTCTCATTGTAATCCCTGCCCAGAAAAACATCATTTTATTAGTCTTATCAGGGTTGTCCAACTGGTGACCTATCGGTTTTATGGATTCACCTATAAGCCTAAAAACCAGATCCATTGTGTTGTTGATCTTTTAATGCCAAACAACACTGGCACCATTTAGTCTCACCATATATGTACCTCCTATAAAACCTTACTTAGTCTATGACCTTGTCTTCTGAAGGCCATAGTCTTATGCATATCCCATTCTTGGATACCCTCATTGACTACTAACCCACCCAAATATCCATCACCCTCTCAGTGAAAGGATATGGTGGACACCAGATGTCTAGATCTCATTTGGAGAAATGTCTCATGGTTCAGCAGAAGGCATCAACACGTTAAACTTGCTTTATTCGTGGCTTTATATTTGAATTCTCGGATTGGTTTTAAACTACCTGCGGTTTTTTTTCTTCTGAAAAAAATTCATTTGAATCCATAACAATTTATTTACTTTGATTCCATTGGCCAATTGGGTTTAATACGTTTTTAAAAAGTTTGGGGCCATTTTGTTTGTAAAACCAGTAAAGTTGAACTTTTAAACCATCTCCAACATATAATAAAATATTAACCCCTTAATGACAAAGCCCGTACATGTACGGGCTAAAAATACATTGTTTTCAATGGGTTTAGGGACCGCCCATTGTCCTTAAGGGGTTAAAGAGGAATATTTCAAATTTATAGTGAATACGTCCGACAAAAAAAAATTAACCATGTTTAGTTCTACACATCTCGGATCTGTGATTACACAGATACTTTTTCCGTGTTTGTCTTTTGAGTTGTACTAACTGTCCCTCGAGGTTATATTTTCTGTGTGTGAGCCGAACACTCCGAGTTTTATATACAAAGGGGAAAACAATAATAACCATCAAAGTGTTTTAGGCAGCTCTATCCTGGTGCGTATGGGCAGCTCCGGGCAGCTCCATCATCTCTAGGTACCTCGGTGGCAGCGGTGACAGCTTTATAGAAGCCGTATTTTCAGCTTTAGCCTATCTTTCATAAGGTATGCTACCTTAATTATTACTGGATTTATGAATTGTTGTTTCTATTGATTATTTTACCACCTATAAATCCTGCTGCTTTATAAAGCTGTGACCTTCTGCAGTACGGATTCCGGAGAGTCAATTAATGGAAGCCCTCGGGATAAATATCTTGCTTTCTCTCTCTTCTTTTTTTTTCTTCCTCCCGTTGTTCTTGTAAAAAAAAGTGTTCTTTGTACCTTGGCAGACAAGGCATCTGACTTCTTTACTTTACTCATCTAGCTGGCTAAAACGACCTAAAATCTCTGGTAATAGGGACATAATTCACTGTCCAATGCATAAAATTTTATTTTTTTCTGTGAAAGGGGTTAAGATAAAGCGATCGAAAACCTGTGTTGTCTTCTGTCTCACATTTATAATATCGGCACCAATCCACCAGCTTTATTTGCCAATTACCAGCAAGACAACACCATACTCTGTGTCTCACCTGGAACAGCGTTGACCGATGTTTTTAAGCCTAATCATAAACTCAGACTATGTTTTTTGCCATTTGTGGCAAGCACTCATGCAGTAACATATGAGGATATCTTGTACTCTTGAAGCTTACTCTTAATACAAAATCTTTGGTTCCTGAGTGTGGTAAACCATGTTATATTTCAAAATCCCATATAATTTATACTTTAAAGATGTCTCAGTTTAAACTGACAAAACTGAATACAAGGGTTAAGTCGATTGACCAGATTCAACGCCAAGGCTTGTATGCTTGCAACACTCACAAAACTTGCTGAGTAACTAATCTGTGAGTTGTTTGCAAGAATATGCAACATTCAATTTTGCCAGTTTCAGAGGAGGGCATGAGAGTTCAACGTTAACTCGCATGCCATCGCCTAAAACTCACAAATTGCCATCCATCCCAATTAAAACAAAAGGTAAAAAATAAATAATAAATAATGAAATCAAGGGTCTCAGGACCTTTTAATAACAAAGGTCCTGTTATAAGAATAGTGTGTATCTAGTTGTGAATGAGGATATCAATGCTTTATCAGTTTGAGGCCACAGTACTGGACAATTCAGCTTGTGGGTGAAATTCAAGTCCGATGAGTGCTGGCTCGTTAACTCATGATGGCTACCAATGGTCCTTTTGTTTAAAAATCAGTCCTTTTGAAAAATGTAAATAATCTGTTGATTAAAATATCACATATAATACAGTAATAACCACAAATGAACCATTTGTCCAAAAATGCTAATATATTCGATAATTCCTTTTTCTATATTCATGCAGGATTCCAAAACGTAATTTATATCATTATGAACTATGAAAAACACTCAGATAAACTGGTGGTTTATTGTGCAGCTGGACTGTTTGTTTAATTTTTGTCTTTAACGGGCAGAATTCCCAGTTGGCAGCAATAATATACGGAGCAGAGGAAGCATCTCTATATTGACATATTCAG
The DNA here is from genome assembly GCF_027358695.1 of Spea bombifrons. NCBI lineage: Eukaryota > Metazoa > Chordata > Amphibia > Anura > Pelobatidae > Spea > Spea bombifrons. Next base: position 4,789,241 of record NC_071096.1, read on the forward strand.
AATAACCTGACATTGAGTGACAGCATGAACGCAGACAGAGAGTGAAAGGAAAGCTAAGAGAGAAAATGAGAGGCAGGCAAAAGAGAAAAGTATCAGCAGTAAGTGGGGTTTGGAGGGATTAAACCCAAAAATAACATAGGCAGGTAAAAAAGAAAAATCTAAATGTGCACATGGACCAAAAATGATTTAAAGAAATGTTTTGTTTCATTTTTGTTCCATTTCTTTTCAGACAATGAATTTAATTTCCTTCTCTTTTGCACAATTATTGTTATTTTTCACCCTTTCTCACTCCCTTTCCATCCCTACCTTCTCCAACCACATCCATGTCTCCCTTTTACAGATAGAGAGAGAGAGAGAGAGAGAGAGAGAGAGAGAGAAGACAGGATTCCACTCTCAAATCTCTCCTATTGGCCCAACCTCTGTCTGTTAAACCCACATAATTCTTCCAACATTCTATCCCAAACTTCATTTTAATTCCTTCACTTCCACAACATTACACCTTACGCATAACTCTCAATCCACCAACGAACCAAATAGAAAACTGGGAGCTTAAGCCATTTTTTTCTTCTTCATTAGCGGACATTTGTACAAATTAACAAAAAAAAAGAGAAAAAAAAATACTTTTTTAGACCGGACTTAAAAATTAAAGATTTATAAGAGCAAGGTAATAATTAACAGTACGTATTTCATATACATGGCAAGTAGATTTCCATCATGAGATAGTAATCGTTATTTATTTTCATTAAATATCCAGGCATGAACCCAAGAATTTGGCTCCAATAATAGAAACTAGATTCTCCAAGGTGCTCAGTGAAAGTTAGAGGCATCCCTTTTTCTCCTTAAACTTTTCCTTTCCTTCATTCTTTTTTTCATTCATCCACGTTGTTTCTTTATCACGCATCATCACGATGTCTCAAATTGGCAAATTCGGATTTAGTGCACTTGTAAAAGTTTGAAAAGGCAATGAAACTTGTAATAAAAAAAAATAAAAAAATACACAATTACCTCTTCCAAATGTTATTTATAATACTCAGCGGCAAAAAAAGAAAATGCAATTATTCATCTATCAAAACTATAATGAATGCTTGCGCATGCAATTCAAGCGCTTACAGAACAAATTCCTATCAAGAAATAAAAATTGAATTTGTCTAAAATGAGAATGAAAGGAGAAAATCAAATTTTATGAGTTAACTTATAGGTTGTGCACTATAACAAGTAACTTTTCAGCACTGGTAACACCAAATAGAATAATCTTATGGAACAGAAATTTAACTACTTATGATATAAAAGTTATCATAGTCTACTGTGCAGCAGGAATGGCATGCGTCTAGAACATCGTCTTTTACTTAAGAATTTGAAGCAGAGGAGTTTAATGGAAAGATTGATTCTTTTTAACAAAGTCTACCGAGCTTTCCTCATATTCTAACCTGTTCCGGCTTCAGCCTCATCTTCTAACGTTCTCATGCGTTGTCTATTTTTCACCCCATGGATGAGACAGCGAGCTTTTTCTCTGGGGATGCCTGGGCTATAAATCTGGTTCTTCATTGCTTCAAGAAATCAATGTTTCCTCTCTTCCTTTGGGAATGGTGGGTCTTATTGTACATATGATGTATGACACATGGGAGATGCACTTTGTGCCTGTATAGGTTCTGAAGAGGCCGTAATGCCATATTTGTGAAAAGGTCTTGACATTTATTTGCTTGTTGGTGCTATATAAATCGCAGAATTTGTTCTGTGCCGATATAGAGATGTTTCGTAAATCATGTTTTCTCAAACTAGTTTTCAATGGCCACTAATGTTATAGGTATAATAGGTTGTCCTTGTGGGGAGGGGATGGGTTTGTAGGACAGGTTTGAAGACCACTTTCCTAATCTATTAAAATGTTGAAGTTCTTAATATAATACATACAACAAGATTATAGCCTATCTCAACCAGTTGCCCTGATAATTGTATTAAAACGTCTCCAGCAATCTAATCTTCAGGGGCTAATGTTTACCAGGCCAGAGCATTGGAAGGGGCAGGTTCTCAAGATGGTAGAGCTGAGGTGGGGCAGTTGGCATCAAGAACAAAAGAGACCTGTGAAGATGTAGCATCCCAAATTATCCTGAGGCTAAGGCCAGATTAGGGGCAATGAGGCCACCCTGGCACTTTAAGACCGGTGATCACCGATGATGTAAGTGCTTTCAACAGCTGGATATGAGAGACCACATGCTATGGTTGTATGCTCATACAGTGCGAAGTCGGGCCTATCCATCCAGTGGCCTGCCGACCATTAGCCAAATGGCCAGTCCAAGCCTGTCTGAGGCATATCCAAAACAGATAAATACCCAATGTTCTCATGAGCTTAAGCATTTTAGGCTTCCATGCTCTGCCTTTCCTCTACTTGCCTGCCCCTTGCAAAGATCTGGAACTTGCCAGAAACTGACTGACCTCACATATAACCTGTTATTTGAAGTGCTAAAATCTCTGGGAAAAAATATATAGCGGAACACTCGAGTCATACCCGGTGTGGAATTTCATGAAGTCGCCTGTTTGTTTCCAAATAACGTTTCTGTGTGTTTCCTTTCCTCTGACTTCACATGGCCTGCTCTTGACATTAATGCTGAGGTTTGAAGTGCAGATGCATCGGGACAAGGCCGCAAAGCAAAAATTAGAAACAAGCTGACTGATTAAAGTATTGATCTGGGGCACTATCTGTAGAGCAGCCAAGGGAGCAGCGAGTCTGATTTTCTGTCTTCTTCGAGTAACTGTTTCCCTTCCATGATTCGAAACAATGGAGCCGTTGTAACAATTGTATCAGGGTGAGCCTTCGTGTAAAAACTCACACCACAACAGAAATGTTGGCTAAAAAACATTTTCTACATTATATATATATATATATATAAATGATAAAATATATTTGTTAATGGGCTACTCTTTCCAAATAATATTTCTCAACAATAGAACAAGACTCTACGGTTACCACACCGTAAAATATGGTGATTTCCAAGGATTTTTAGCAATCACTTTGCGTTATAGAGTAAGAATATTATGGCAAACATGTCAGCTATGGGTTCCCGTGAGTGCTTGGACCCTTTTCCACTTCTACACACCAAGAATATTGTCAAGGACACCTATAGTATTAGATATGGCCCTGATCATTAATGGTTATAAATAATGTTTTAATGTTTAATATTACAAGGCAACCTCCTTATGTGAATCAAGATAACACTTTAGAATAATTAATGTAAATTATTCAACATAGATTTCCTCCACAAAGCAATTAATCCTTATTTATTTTTATTCATTCCAGTTCTTAACATAAAATGTAATATTTATTGCATTTTTTCAACTTATATTACACTTTTTTTATATTAGTTTCTGGAAATGTATTTCAGAAGCCCCCCAGCCTACAAATAACCCCTGATTTACTTGTGGTCAGGAGATCCCCTGCTTTAATTCTGGTAAAGTGCCAGCATTTTCTTAGACTCCACCGTTTGTAAGCAGGGATAGCTATATGCAATTGGCTTTTAAGGAATCCCCAAGGGCTGGTTTGTGAAACACTGAATATGTTTAATTGAATCCAGAGGAATTGAAGTGTCTGAGACATCTTGTATCGGTTTAATTAATTTGTTCCAGTGTTCTTCAATAAAGTGGCACAACTGGGATATTTGACGATTCTCAGAATGCAGAACGATGTGTTCGGAATTTTGTTGAACTGTATAAGAAGCTTACGGACTTGTTGGATTCCCTCTGTAAAAATGCTAAGAAAACGAAAAGGCAGGGGGCAGAACAAGACGTGGCAGGGACCCCAAAATGTGGCTCCTACTGACTCAATATGCAAGCCCTTGGACCTCTTGCCCACAACTGACGTTGCTGAAAGGTTATGGTTATTTAAAATGATCCTGTAATGAAAAACGCAGATTTTTATATAAATCTTTAGCTAAAATAGAACTATTCTTATAGAATATGTGTGTATTAATCCATCTGATAGCAATCAGCATCTTGGGCCATAGACAGGAGCCTCGGTAGCCTCATGCATGAAGATATAGTAAATCCAGATGTATTCTTACAACGATAAGAAAAACCTTCAATGGTCCAAACTCTTATAGATAATCTGAAAACTAAAATGTAAAATCTGAGTTGACCCTCGCGACCTTTGTTAGAATAGAAAGACCAGGAACCCAACATCTTCGTAATTGAAAACTTTTATTCTCATCATTAGCTCATGATGTTGTAGTTAAAAGCTTGACCGTCTCTAAATTAATGAATGTTATCTGCACATAATGGAAAGTAACATTTTTAATTGGATACATCCATCTCCTTCACATTCACCATTGTCATCTTTTATATAAGACCCCATATTCTATATATGACCGTAAATATTCACATTCCGCAGTCCGTCCACGCGCAATATTTAATCTTGGCAACAGAATGAGCTTTCGTTCTACGCACCAACCATTGTAACATTAATTAGCCTTTCCCTTTTCTATCGAGCTATTTCTTGGGGCCGTGGTTCTACAAGACTCCAACGAAAAAAATTTCATTTTATGTATTAATATAAAATCAATTATTGTTCCCATAATAGATGTATCCCTTATTATATAGGGATTGCGCAATAGTTCTCTCAACTCCCCCCCCCCCCAAAAAAAAAATCCTGGTAATTAGTAAATGCTGAAATCCGAGCTCATCCGTAAGGATAAAACCGGCAACAGGGACACTTGTTTCAGAGTGAACTTCACCTCATTAAGCATATTTTTTAATTAATGTTCCATTAACCAGCTCTTGGTAATATGTCTGCTAAATTAGCTCATCTGAATGTATAATACGCACAGTAAACGGCCTCTTTGTAGACCATTAATACTGCTTAAAAACAAACAGCAGAAAACAGAATCCCGACGCGGCGGTTCAATGCGTCAGCTGGCGCTCGTATTAACCCCTTAAGGACAATGGGCGGTCCCTAAACCCATTGAAAACAATGTATCTTGAGCCCGTGCATGGACGGGCTTTGTCATCAAGGGGTTAATCGAGAGGAGGCATTTTTGAAGGATGGACTTTAATGTAATAGGGATCATGCCAAAACTTTTATTACAAAGTCAATGTGTTCATCGTTATTATTATTAAAACAATTAAAGGACATGTATAATGTCACTGCTGAGTCATCGGATTTCTTAAGTAGATTACCTCTATTCTATCGGTGGAATGCGTAGGGGGGTATAACCGCGTATCACATGATACAATCCATTAACCTCGCCATCGATATACAAGTTAAGGAATGTGGGGTTACAGAATAAGATTGTGAATGCATTAATATTTAATTATCTTTTACAGTGAATTACAAAAATATCAAAATATTTGGCACAGGTTATTCCACATGACTTTGGTTCTTTCTTAGTAAAAAAAAAAAATGATTGACAGGTGGCGGTAAACTTTTCGCTCACCTCCAGTCGAGAGGGTAAAATCTGACGGTTCCGTGTAATTGATACATTAATTGAATAAAAGAACGTGGCCATGTTGGTATGATTTTTTGTTCTATGTTGCGTACGTTGACCTTTATTTCGACTACGTTCTATAGCTGCGGTCGCAGATCATTCAAATATTTGAAGGTAGAATGCACAAACTATATTGAAATCAAATAAAAGGCCACAAACTAGTCATAAGGTACTTGCTCCGAGGGCAAAAGGTTAATTGATATACAGCAGTTCGCGCCTAGAACCGGAATTATTAATAATATCACCGGTGGGTTGTTGATTGTGGAATCTTGGTCGTGGTTTGTGGGCTTTTGGAAGAATATCCATATTTTAACAAAATCTAAATGGGTTTTGTGGAATGTTTTTATAGAATTTTTCTATTCTTTCTTGAGAGGCTCTTTATCAAAAAGGAGATTAGATGGAATTCTTACTGGAAATGGGTAAAGTTCTGGCAAATGTTCTCTTATTAAGAATGTTCTTTGTCGATATAATCTAGTGGGACATGTTTTAGACAGAATGTATCATAAAGTGATAATATAAAATAATAATAATAATAATAATAATAATAATAATAATAATACAAAGGAAAGTTTCAAGGGTAGAACACAGAACATGTTGAGTAAATGTTGGTCAAGGAACAAATTCAAAGTGGGAATTTATTTAATGTGTCTTCAAATGCTTCCTCCTTGAGAGGAAAGTCTCTCTAAAACCTCTGGTCCTGGTTGGTAACTTGGTAACCAGAATTGACTTTTTGCTTCAAGGAGGGTCTTTTGGGTCCTAATTTACAATTTAATTCCATAGTTTCAGGAGCCCTTGGCAGAGGCATAGTCTGGGTTTTTAATCATCTTTCTCTTGGTTACCATGCCAATAAGGAAAGGTCTGGCACCTTTTTGGCCTGGATGGCAAGGCAGAGAACTAACCTGCTCTCCCAAGTCTCTTAACACACTCAGTGGCCAAAAAACACACACAGACTTACTTATTTTCTATAGTGGTTGCTAATGGTGAACATGGTGAAGACCACTGTCTTTCTACCAAAAAGTCACATCACGTTATGTGACCATGCTGCGCGTCCACCTCCTAGAGAAGGTAGACCTAGTGATGAGGTTGACCCTAGACAAGCCATGCTCCTGAAATCTCACCAACCCCTTGGGCTAGCCTACTTTGGTGCCGATCTAATGCCATTTGACATTTAATAGACTTTAATGAGCTGAAACTGTGAAATTGGTGACCATTCCACACGTAGGGAATGTATGGGAGACAATTTCTATATATATAACGGGAATTTAGCTCCTTCCAGATGTTTACAAGAGCTTCCAAACACCACAATGAAGACAATGATAAGTTAAGTTTTTTATTAGGTGTCTTCTTATTGTACAAAAATGGTCACTGATTCTGGGGTATGAAACGCAGAATTTCTAGGTTTTTTTGGTAAGTTTCTTGTTATTTTTTATACAATTTCAAAATCCTCATCTCTTTTTTTTTTTTGTAAGAAGCCGAAATAGCCTACTCCCTTGGGCGTTTTTATCATATTTCCCCTATTCTGTGAGCTTCTGTTTGACGGGATGGATGACTTTCTTGACTGACGTCTGCTTAAGAAATCAATAGAGATTTGCTTTCTCTAAATGACACGCAAAGCACTTTAAAAGCCCCAATCAGGTCTACTTCAGCTGTCAGCAAGAAACAAATCTTCCCCGGTGAGCCGAATGTTACGTTTGATAGATTTGTGTTTTTTTTCTTCCCCAGAACCACACGGAGCCAGACAGCCCTGGACTTGCTGTTCTCCCTAGCACAAAATCCTCTGACTATCAACATGCCATATTGGATTATACCGTATCCATTCCCTTACTGACAGACACAGAGATACCGCAATACAATGTAACGCTCTCGGTTCTAGAACAGCAGCTAATGGTAGAAATTCTAGAAATAAGTCAGATTCCCCCCCCCCAATATAATTTGGTGTGAATAACCAGAGCTCTTGAGTAGACACGGCAGTGGGCAACAAGAGTTGTTCAGATTGTTGGTGAGCATTATTCCCCACCACCAGGGCCAGACTGGGGATGACCAAGTGGCCCATTATCATGTCACCCTTAAAAATGTTATACTAAGCAAAATCCTTTCAAAAATCAGACTTTATAATAAAAGAGATACTTGGATGGCTTTGCACTCGGCTAAAAGATCCCAGGCTGCGTGTTTCAACTGGTAACATTGTTTTATATATAATATTTTATTATATTTTCCACCACATTACCTTATAGTAATCTAAGACTTTTTTGGTTTGTAGCCGTTTGGTGTCCCAAAATTAAGGTGAAAATGTACCTAATGTGTATATTTCATTGACAACTGGCCTATCAATAAGTACAGATCAAAGTAATATATAGTGAAATACCTATATACTTATATACCTATAATGGGGAAAATCCCAACACTTTGTTGCCCGTCCAAAATCGGTCAAATTGTGAGATATCTTTTAATACTTTAATACTTTAAGGTGAACATTATGAAGTTAGGGTAACTTGGCCACGAGTCCCTTGATGCTTCTAGAGTGAGTAAAAGTCCATGGTGGTGTGGAGTATTGCCTGAGGTGATATCCTATCCCCCAAATAATCGAACTTTCAGTATAAGCTCCTCTAGAATAAAATGTAAACTAGTTAGTTTATAACATATCTACAGAAGGCTCGCGGAGAAAGCAATAGATGAACAACCTTAGAAGACAGATGGTTCAATAAAAACAGGGAGGAAATCTAGTAATAGCATTAAAATAATATTGGTTTCCCTGATGCCTTCCCTACACTTTTACTATTTACATAAAAAAATAACGGTGGTTATTAAAACACAATCTTTCTTTTATGATTTCACGTAGCTGATTACCAGTGTTTTTTATGAAAATGTGTAATTCTACACTATTTCTCTACTAGTTGAGAATTTAGACAGTATGTGGCACAAGGTATAACATGGGACTGATTCTGAAAGCATATAGGGGACCCATGGATGGCCTGTTGGCCTATGACATCATAACCTCAGCCAACATGGTGGAAAAGAAACCGTAGATTCCGCTACTTCCAACAAATATCCTATCAATCAAGGAATCTGTTAAAAATTAATGGGGTTTTAATTCCATTGTTAAGATTAAGATCTCATGGGTGTATCAATTTATTTTAGGAATTTTTTTTACATTTTTTCTCTAAAAATTGGTTATTGTCAATAAAGAAAAATGTACTTTTATAATATTTATAGAAATGTTAAGAACTTCTTTTTCTCCATTTAAACACAGATGCATTTTGTACGATGGTTGTTTTAATTATGAAACGTAGACCCCCTTTTTGAATGATTTACCGCAGGTAATTACCGATTTGTCTACACTCGCTCATTTTACTATCATCTAAATCAATATGCGTTTCCGTCTGATATGAAATCCCTTTCACTTTTATTTGCATGGATTTACTGCGGAGCTTTGAACCTTAATTGCCACGGTGACTCCATCTCGATGAGTTTAATTACACATATTCCCTATCTACAGATATATGATCAGGCGCATGTAAGTGGACGCCTCATTATATATAATCGTATCAAGCGCATTAGCGATCAATTATCTTTTGTGCGTGTATGTGTATATAAGCCAAAAAAAAAAAAAATACTAACAAATTTAAGTTATAAGAGCTGGGGAAAATCCCTTTTTATATCAATTAATGTAGAACAAATCAAAAATAAGAAATTTTTAAATATTGACCATTAATGCTCAATTGCCACTAAAATACAATTAAATACATTAATTAAAAATTAACTTTTTTCCCCTTGGAGTTTGGAGGGTTTAAACATTTAAAGTGAGCAACAATTTTACCCCAGGGAAGTTTATATCTGTGGCAAAAGTTGGCACAAGCAGCATATAAACTAGTTTAACCCCTTAATGACAAAGCCTGCACATGTCCGGGCTCAAAATGCATTGTTTTCAATGGGTTTAGGGACCGCCCATTGTCGTTAAGGGGTTAAAAAAAACTGCTACAGTTAATTGTGTCCTTGAATCCAAAGACAAGGAGCGAAAGGGTTAAAGGGAAGGATTTTTCACATTGGTTCCTCATCCATGGTAGTTTAAAAAAATCAGTCTGGATCTGCCATATGCATTCATTATGTTCCTTATAAATTAATTTGCCCCTTCATTCTGCTCGCCGAGGTATCATAGAATCTAATTGCCGGAGAAAGCAATAACATATGCACGATAAATTGGGTGTGAAACGATGTTAATTCATGTAATGAACATTATTGGGCATGCTGCCTCAGCGTTCCTCGTCACCCAACAGGTCCTAAGGACATTCGCGTAACGGGACACGATATGAAGGGTTTTCGTTTGGGTATCCAACACGTTTCTATTATATTAACCTTTCATAAAGGCATCGAAGATACTTCATTGGGCCATTTGCAATACCAGACGCGACCATGTTGATCACGGTTGCTCTCATGGGATTTATGATCTACCAGTCCTTAAGAGAAGTAGTAGGTTCCTCCGTCAGCTCAAAGGATCATGCCAAGGAAGGGTGATATCTAAGGACCTCCTGTAGAACATTAGTAAATAAAATGAGAGTTTGCCTGGACCACTTTAGGAAGGTCCTAGATACCAAAGACCACTAATGCTGACGTGGACACCGCGCCATTTACAATTGTCCAAAGGGAATCCAATATTTCAATAAACATAATGGTACCATAAGGTTATTATAAAGTCGGGCTTTATAGGTAAGAAGCTAACGCTCTCTTTTTCTCTTCCCTTAAAAAGTATTTTCTGTCTCAATGTTAAGTATATCTTCAGACCTTGTCTATGTCCACTGGGCATTTAGTTTAAGAGGTCCATTTGTGGAAAACTTGCCTTGTACGCTGCGAAAATCTTCCCACCCATGTGTGCGTTGGGTAACCGGTACATAAGCGGACTCTTCTAAATCTATTGTATTCAGGGATTTTATCCTGTTCAGGGGAATCATTCTGTCAAAGTTAAGAGTTTAGCTTCTTCACACCTCCAAGTTCATGTGAACCGGTGTTAATATTATGATCAAGTTAAAAATAGCCCGTTGTGAAAATAGTGGCCACCAGGGCCAGGCTAGGGCATTAAATCTGTCTTGGCACTTTAAGGCCAGTAGCCATGAATAACATGCATGTGGTGGCGTGCTGGATACACGTGTACAGTGCGCCGCTACATGTTTCCAGGTAGAAGTCCACTCTGTTTGCCCAAAGCCCAGTCTGGCCCTGCTCACCACCATAAAAAGGGTCTTTCATGAACCCTCAGTATAGAATATAATTTGCATGCTAATATACAGTAAATACTATTCGGAGAGGGACTTTTCAGGGACAGCTTCGTCCTTTTTTTCCTCCAAGGCACTAAACATTCTGGCGCAAATGCGTGGAAAATGTAGAATGCGAGCGACGCATGATTTAATCTGGCCTTGGATGGTGGAACGCTTTCGTGTTTGGTTTGGACAGCATGAGACACAAAGTCATGTAAGCATCGTAGAACAACTATAATTCCAGATAACCGGCGGACGCTTGTGTGTTAGTACTGAGGTTTATGTGTAACTGCATTTTGGAAATGTGTTATGGCTACTGGCTGGACCGTAGGACAAAAAAAAACATTACGATGTCTCCAAATTCGTGTTCTGCTTACATCTTGGTTTATGTTGGAGGACAAATTTGCTCCTTTGAAGCAGAGCGGTTCTGTTGTGTTCATTGCTGCATATCATCGATGTCTTGCTTGGCACAACCTTTCAGGTATGTGAACAGATCATTAACTTCACACATTGTGCCAAGTCAATGGAAAACCTTCCTCTGCCGCCCGCTCCCCCTCTCGAGATGTTCACCTGACTCTTGAAGGTTCACGGGGCATTTATTGCTTACAGAACAGGTGCATAACAGATCATTTGGCAGCGCTTATAATAATTACTAAACCGTACACAGCGCAATGTATTCACAGTTGCTATGAGCAAGCAATTTCGTGCCCGACGTGAGCCTAATTGGTTTCAGATTTCATCTAGAAGCCACGGGAAAGCCAAGGTAGATCCCCGCCGACAAAGTAAAAGCAAAACTGCGTTCATTTCCCAAAAAAGTGACCGAACAATTTATCATCTCAAAAGGGACCATCGACGAGTCTATGAACTGCAGAGTCTGGATTTCAAGGAAAGAATATCTCGTGTTACTACTCAATACAGGTGATGGGGCATCGCGACTCGTATGGGGCAAACATGCCTTTGGAAACCTCCGGAAAAGCACTTGATAATTTACATTAATGTCTCGCTTCAAAAGTGCTGAATTGTAGCAAAAAAAAAGCAGATTTTGAAGCAGAAAAAAAGCAAAAAAATGGACTTTGATTCCGTTAATGTTTGGCGATATCCCTAGTAATAAAATAGCAATGGCGGATATTTGAACTCATTTTTCGATGAGATGTTTAAGAATCCAACGGCAAACAGATAAGGGTGCTTGCCCCCCATGGTGGGAATTTTTGAAAGGGCTTTCTGATGTCATGGGAAATCCAATCGGAGGGAAGGATGTTCATAAAATAAGGTTGAGTGAAAGGAAAAGGATATAAAGATGAGATTGAGTAAGAGATTGGATGAAGGACTGGTTAAAACCCGAGAATCATAAACTTGCAATCTATTCAAATAGAAATCCTAACTACACAAGCGATGTCAATAACCAGAGCTAGCATTATAGGGATGACCTAACAGCAGAGACACAACCGGCAGCTCGGTTCCATCAAGAGATTCAAAAGTGCTTGTGGGATCATCATAATATAATGTTTTCAGGCAGCTGCCTATTAGCCATTTGTAGGAGTTCTCGCTCTGTTATCTGAGCCCCGATCTACTAAACAAACACCCCGACTCCTTATCATACTGCCTGTGAGAAACAATAGAATGACTCAGTCTTAATCACCCAGCGGGACAGTCTGACTAATGAAAGTCTATGGAGGAACGGACTTCATTAGCATCGCCATAAAGCATCAGCTCAGTGCGGTGTTTGAGCTGTGAAAGTCACCCAAAATATCACATGACTGACAGCAACGGCGGCTCCAGGGCTGCAGATAAAGGGAGTTTACTGGAGAAAAATGAGATAAAAACCAAATTTCATGTATAGAGTTCCAAGGGTCCCCATTAACTGTTTGGGGAGCTTTGCATGGTTAATACAGGGGCGAGGATATCGTAGAGCGTAAGAGGACATTCATTTGTTCTTGGAAGGTTGTTTTGGGCTCCTTGCAGACGGAGGACGTTGCAAGAATCAAAAACCTGAATATCATCTAGAAATATTTTAGAAGTCTTGAAACAAACCGCATAACATTACTAACTAAAAGCTTCCTTGATATTAAAAGTTACTTACAATGGAACGTTACATTGTTCTCTGATGGAAATCCCCCTTTGACACAGCTAATCAAATCTTTTCGTGTTATTATTACTCCTACTTCTTCCAGCTCGGAAAAAACTTTACCTTTTTTTTTTTTTTAGATTATTCAAACAGAAAAAAAAAAAAAAAAAGTATAATTTGTAACCTCCAAGAATAAACTGGAATATCAGACTTTATACAAATAAAGTACCGGAAGGTTAATGCATCTGTTTGATGCACAAGATGACTGGATAGGTATTAACTTCAAAAGTTCGGCATTCATTAACCCCTTAAGGACAACGGGCGGTCCCTAAACCCATTTGAAAACAATGCATTTTGAGCCCGTACATGGACGGGCTTTGTCGTTAAGGGGTTAAACTTCTACTCGGAGCGGCTAAGGAACAAGACGCAGAGTCTCAGCTCAGCCTCTCGTCTTATCACAAGAGAATGTGACTTGGCTCATAAGCTTTTCAAAGGCCTTTTCATATCAAGAGATTATTCCGCCATCTGGAAAGCATAAATTGAAATGCAGAATGGAGATATTTTACTTTGTGCGTGATAAGTAACCACGGCTCCCATGATCTCCATCTTTTGTATCTTGTAAATATTTGCCAAAACAAGTTTAATGAAGCAATTAATGATATTTCCACAACTTTTTTTTTTTGGGGGGGGGCTTTTGATCAAGCTGGAGAACCCCAATTTGACATTTCTATCTTGACAATAAAAAAAAAAAAGGATCAATCTTTAATGTTTCACTTTACTCTGCCTCGACCGACCGCTTGAACTCAAGAGTTACCTCCCGGAGCCTGAAACCCGATAAAGCCCAACAGAAAATGTATTAAAACATAGTTTTATCCAGAAGAATCCAGATCGTCCCGTCAACATACCTGGGAACTTTCATGTCTTTCATGTCTTGCCTCTTCTTGTCTTCTTTCTTCATTTTTGCGCTTGACTATCATTATTTAAGGATTATTTATTTGGGTCGCCTGCATTCATGCAGGGCTATAACCCATAATATCTCATTTTTCTTTTATCTTTTCGCAGGATTAGTCTTTTGCCAGATCCCCTACAATACTTGTAGAGAGGGAAACCAATCGATTTACTTTTCAATACCGCGAGGATCGCTCCCGCCATTACTCTGTTATTTCTGAAAGTTACAGATCATTGATTATCTAATTTGACACTGAATGCGTTACGTTATTTCAGAGATCATTCCTGCATTCAATAGCACTTTAGAGCAAAGGCATAGAAAAGTAACGTTAATAAAAAAAAACAGCAATTCGGCCAATATTTGCTATTTCTTTTAATTACATTTTTCCTAAATACACATCAGATAAGTTCAAAAGGAGCAGCAGAAGTTGCCCAAATCGTTACTTTGCCCAGCTTATGCCCAGTGACGCCTAAAAACAATAAAATTGGGAAAGTATGGATGATTGGCATTTCCATCTTAACATTTTTTCCCAAGCAGTCCCTCTTCTTCTCTCTCTTGTGCCCCCTCGACCTCTCAAGCACAGGGCCGTTTTCTCTTTTTCTACTAGTATGTCTATGAACGCAAGACTGGGGATGGCTACGTGACCCCGGCACTTTAAGGCCAGTGGCCAACAGCGAGGTTCAAGTATCTGCCGACTGGATGCACCCCTCCACAAATTAGGCTTTCAAAGCCAAGCAGCACGAGCCAGGATCCGATCTGCCGCTGGAGTGGCATCACCGCTATATATTTGGCTCTAACGGCCAGTAACCCACCAGTCATTTAGCAGATGCCCAGTCCGGGTCTCTTGTCTATTTTAAGGCAATTTGTGTTTTTTTGCATTCTCTCTTTTTATAATATATATTAAATAGTAATACCAGTGATATCGTCCTGGCAGGGAGCTCCTATGGCTTTATTGTACAGACGTCTGTGAAGCAAGCAAGTGCCTCCAATAGGTTTTATCCTGTTTACGATGAAGTCTCCCATGATCCTTCGGTGCCATTGGCATGCTAGCTTTGCAGCTAATCTAACAGTGAAGGGGCTCGGACGCAACGGCCCTGCAGAGTGTTTCACATAGAAATACTCCGCAGAGGCCAAAGACGTCGAGGGAATGCTCATTTAATTTTATAATTGTAAAACAAATAAACAAATAAAATAAAAAATAATAATAAATACAAAACCCTTCATGTAACATTTATCATTGTAGTTTAATTTCAAATGACTTTGGAATTGACAGGTAACGGCGGAATACAAAATAATTCTATCACTGGAATAGAAAACGAAGGTCAAGCATTTATTTACCGATTAACTTTATCTCCGTTTTTTTTTATTATTATTTATTTATTTATTTTTACTTTGGAAGTGTTTTTTTTGCTTTCCATTACTTATATAAACATAATCAATTTTAAACAGCTATCCTGAATGCATGCTAATTAAACGAACCCTTGCATCATGCGCGCCGTAATAAGAGGCATAAAACCCGTTGGAGTGTTGTGATCTAAGTGTCTGTCTGGCTCAGCTTATCGCTAAATCCCCTCCAAAGTTTGTAATTAAAATCGGCAATCGGCACACGGCGCCCGGTGATGTCTGCCACGTGTTTTTTTTTTTTTATTTTATTTTTTTTTTATTAGAGAAAGCCTACAGAATGAATTCATTGCCTGTCCGTGTCTTTCCACGCAGAATTGCTTTCTAGATGAACCGAGGCTGCGGTTATCAATTAACGGCTCGAGAAGTGTTTTAATGATGGCCGCCTTGACAGTGATTGTGAGCGATGGGCACACCGCGGCGCGTGGGACGGAATGCGCTCGCCGCCTGGTTCTGACTTCGCTTCTATCGCATTCTATAGCAGGTTCGCTTTGCCGATCCTGACGTTGATGAAGATGCATGTACCTTAGAAAATTCCAAATCAGCTCTCGATAAAATACCCAAATTCCTTCAAAGTCCCATTTTTTTTTTTATTTATTTTTTTTTTTATTTTTTTTTATTTTTTTTACAAATATGTCAAAAACCCTGCGAGAGTTTTCTATCAAATTTAGGAATCTTTAAGAATTTTATTTGATTTTATCATTCAAGTGTTTGTATCTAGATTATTTTTCCGGTATTTTTTTTATTTTCACACTCTCTATTATCAGTATAAATGGGACTATGGCTGGGATTTTTGTGAGTTAGGAAGATGCCGGGTGTTGGGGCTTTTTTAGGTGGTTCAGATACCCCCTCTTCTGTTCTTTTGGTGATCAACGGGGCAAAAGAGACCAAGCTTTTACAATAGAAAAATAAAAGAAAACTAGGTACAAAATGTGTTTAATTAATGGTGAATATTGTCCTTTGTCACCTATGGGGGGGGGGGTATAGGTTTTAGAGTTTTCTAAACTGAAATTATAAAAAATATATTTAAAAAAATCCTTTTCTCTCAATCATATAAAAAATTGACAATATCACCATTTAATGTATCAGTTTCCATTTGAAGAAATAAATACTTTATAGTCTCAATTTAAAGAGTTTTTTTTTAGTTTGATTTCCTTATTCTAGTTTGTCTAATCGAATTTCAATTTGGCAATTGTGTTGCATTTTTAAATGTTACGACTGACCTTTTGACTTTTATGTTCCGAATTCCTGTTTTTTTTATCTTTTTTTACAAATCTACCCTTTTTTGCACTTTTTTATACACTTAACAGTAATTTTAACAATATCATGGAATGCACAACATTTATCGTCTGCTTGAAGGTGTCGCACGCCACTTCATAGAATCCAAAATGCCGCATAGGTTGGCGTGTTACATCCCAAGTATAGTTTCATCCCCAAGTTAATTGATTCCATCTACATTACTGACAATTTGCAAGTTTTACAGTCAACTGGACGGCAACTTTGATTTTTTAAGTTGCGGTATTTGTTTAGTTCTTGTAACTTAAGTTGAGTCCCACTAGTCAGGTTAACCCTGGACTTCCACTAATGACTTGATGTTACAGGTCCCTGGAACTATATTAACCCGGTGGGTGGGCAACCGGGTTTTATGAACCTAAACTGCCATAATTTAAAATTCTGTGTTTCTCAGTAATATATAAAAAATTGAGCAGTGTGCCATCCCATAATTGTGCTTCATTGCTACTTGTGCTTGGTGATATAGCCTACCAATAGTTGGGTGCTATGGTGTCCATTCTATTAAGTCTCTAAAGGCTCTAAAGTCATAATATAGCAATAATGGCGAGATTTTCCCATACCGCATATGTGTAGCTTGCCTTTTTATAGAGGAGGGAAAGGGGCGTAGCATCAGCATGGCCCAACCCACTTTTTATAAAGCTCCGCCTACATTTTTCATTAGATTTACTATCCTTGTCTTGCTCATCCTTACCTGTTTTATGTCTATACTTTTAATTGTTTTACTTGTATTTATTTTTAACTTTTTATTTATTTAACTTTTTATTTTTATTTTATTTCTTTTAATTTTTTTTTATAATTTTTTTGTTTGTTTGTTTTTTTTGGTTTTTTTTGCCCCAAATAATTTGGAATGTAAATCCAGCCTTGTTGTCAATTGGAAACATCTTTCAACATATAAATTATGCCTTTTTTTTTTTGTAAGTCTGAAATGAAAGCGCTCCATGCTACACAAATTCTCGTGTTTTCCGTGAATGCAAAAGGTTTGCCACTGCACCAACCTCGCCACGTTCCAGTTATTGATCGACATTTGTCATTGTCAACACACATTTCATCTGCACAATGGAGAAACCAACAGGGCTATGTATTCCTTCAAACCAAAGGATTTCATTATTATCCTCTAAGACAGATCCTGAGCCTTTTGGGTTCCCGCAGAAAAAAAAAATATATTATTAACCTCTTCTCCTCCAGTTTATAAAAACCTCCTCCATATTCTATCAACTCAAATCCTTCACCTTCCCAGAAAAAAAAACAAAACATTTTTGAAATGTAATAGCAAAAAAATAGAAATATAATGTAATTATTACCAGAACAACCCACACACCCCCTAATCAAATCCATAAGTCTGTGGGTTTTTTTTGTAATTTCTTAAATATACATAATTTATATTAAAACTCGTACGACTTCTGTATTAACGTAAGGAAATTGCAAATGTAATTTAAAATGGATTTATGTTGACCTTAAGCATTTTTATTTGATATACTCTAAGCCGTAATTACCCAATCTCTTTGAGTGTGTACAGAGCTCTGTTTTTATAAATACTCTTTATTATAAGAGGCCCTGCGCAGCATTACATTAAATGAAGCATGTTCTCCTGTTTGCTGAGATGAATGCTTATAATTATTCTTTGTGTCTGTAACAATGTTGCCTTTTTTTTAGGAACTGAAAACACTTTTTTTGTTTAACTTCTTTTTTTTTTTAAAGGGCCATAGCATCAATTTATTTTTTTTGGGGGGGAATAAATGAAGTGGTATCTCAATGAAACAAGTGGCTTTCCATTAGACAATATGGCTCATTGGTTTTCCTGTCGGGTCCAGTCTGTCTCTTGGCAAGGGAGGACTGGCACCTCTTGTTTGGGGGACAAACTAATGAGAGTGGCCCCCTGGCCCTTGCCCCCCCCTACGCTCTTTTTTTCCGACATATGGGGTCTCAAAACATTGCATTACACTGTGTTTTCACCTCTCATAGGGGCAATTGCTTCCTCTGCCCACTTAGCCAGTCCACCCTTGCTCGGTGTGCCAAATGGCTAGTGTGTGCCTGTCCACAACTATTACCTCCACAGTTGGAGGTAACAGTTGGAGCCATATTTATTATTTACCCCCAGCATTCTCTTTATCATTCTCTGAGAGTTGCTGTGTAACAGTTGTCGTTACTTCATATAATAACCCTGCGGTTAGAGGCTAAGATGCAATGAGGTTTTACTCAGAGGGTGGTAGATAAGTGGAACAGCCTCCCAGCAGAAGTGGTAGAGGCTAATACAGTGAGGGGATTTAAACATGCATGAGATAGGCATACGGTTCCTGAATATAAGACGAGACCAACGACTGATTAAGGTTTGAGCCTTTACAGCAGGAAAAATGGGTGACTAGATGGGGGGCCAGGTGGGGCCGATCTGCCTGCAAATTCTGTGTTTCTATGTTATTTTTACATACTCTAGCATTATTAACCTGTTAATATGATGCTGATTATGTTTCATTAAATTCTGGCCGTGGAAAAAGTAATTGACAATAAATAGATAAATAAATAGAAAATAATAATAATAATAATAATAAATAAATAAATGTGAAGTTAAGTATGTTTGTTAATACAGTATCTGTGTTGTTTTTTTCTCTACTTTATTTTTTTTTCATTCACGCGGCTCGTTGTTTTCCCTTGATGAATGAAAATGAATGAATGTGTATAATAACGCGCATTAAGGACCGGCTATTATGCAGCTGTGGGAGTGAATTGCATGGCTGAGTCCTTATAGAGCCTCGCCGAGCGTATAAACTGCCTCTCAAAGCACTTGCGCTACGGCTGAAACGCATTCCATCTCCCGTCTGCACCCCATCAATCCCTCTTAATGATAAACTACGATTCTTTCCATGCCTTGGCACATTGGCTTTCTTGATGCCTTGCAGAAAAGGCACTTGTCAGGCTCCTGCCATCATCCCGGAAGGGTTATTGATTATTGCCAAGCATTGATAACCCTCAGCACAGCTCACCGGCCGCCTGCGCTCCCTACGAGGCTGCAGCTGACTTTTTCACACCGAGAAGAGAAATGCAATCCCATTAAATGTTAGAGAAAATAGCCCGTGCTTTGAGCCGCCTCGCTCGCCAATCACACAGCGGCGTTCATGTGGAATAATTGAAATGCGGTGTGCAGGGATGCCGGGCCGGGGATATTGATTGATGTCTGCTCCGTGATTAAGATTTTAAATCTTTGGACCTGCCTGGTACCTACGTGACGGTAAAAGCAGATAGATAACGGTGCGGGTGAAATGACAATGGCGCGTATGTTTCCATGCACTACGGTGTATTCGATCACAGATTCAGGTTGGAAGATACGGCATATCTCTCAACTGTCCCAGTTTTCCCGGGCATAACTGGGATTTTTCTGGCTCTGGCTACCTGGAGCGCCCCCATCGGCTGACATTAGTGGGCGGACCCTCCAACATGGCGGGACACACGTTATTTTTTAGTTGGAAGTCGTTGGGGACTGGAGGTGCCAAAACACCGACACCGCCACCCAAAGTTTTCACTTAGTGTCTGAGTGAAACCCGTAGTTCCGGGTACGTTCGCGGGACGGTCTCGATATTTGGTCACTGCGCTGGGGTCCTGCTTTTGAGAGCAGTGGGGATAATGGGCTGGTTGGTAAGATCCTCCGATCTCCCCCGACTGACCCATGGAGATCTGTCGCAGCTCCCACATGGACACCTTGCGACTCTCTACAGCTGAGCGCCATGATGAGGCCCTTAAGGCAAGGTGAGTGGGTGGCCACCCTTCTGGTCCCACCCACTTCTGACATTGGTCCCGCCTTTTGCCACACCCCCAAAAAAGGTGTCCCACTATGGACAACTTGGAATGTTGAACGGGTATTATATGGTCAATATACCAACAACTGTAGCTTCCAAATTACCTAAAAATATATATATTTTACAACTATTAATCACATTTTTTTTCTTTTCACTTGGGTTTTCTAAAAAATTAATCTAGAATTTTCTCTTTTAAGCTGCTATCTTACTTTTTAAATTACTGCCTCACGATAAAATATTTGTGATGATAGAGTCGCAGAGGACATGCGCTGCTAAAAAAACCTCTAGTGCTAGACGTTAACGCGATTCTGGGAGCGTACAGGAAGTAGGCTACAACTTCCTGCTTCCAATGCGACCTGCACTGAGGGATCGTGGGAAATGAAGAATAACTTACCGAAAAAACGCTGTCTGTGGCCGATGTATCATCAGAAACAGAACATTATCTTAAAATTATTAATAAAAGCACAAGACAGATGGTTTAAATTCTCTTTTTCTCACATTTCAAAGAACAATTTGATTAATTTAGCTTTTTTGGGGCCAAACCAAGGACTTTCTGTTAAGCAGTTTAACCCACGTCTATCACTGAATCTGTACATTGTGTTCAAAGCAATGTCGCTTTACAATTTTGTGAGAAAAATATGTTTAATGTCTTTTTATTCTGTTTTAACATAAATAGTATAAATAATGCTCATGGCGGGTTTCTATCAAGTAATATGAAGGAAATATTGACCTATCCCAGGACTGTATTTAATTTTACAATACATTTTTTTTAATTTAATGAATTAACTGGATTTCTTATGCATTTTACTCTTCAGATTAGGTTTTTGAATGCCAGATTCCATTTTCCGAGGGCTTCCAGAACTTTCGCCATAACTCTTTTTTCGGGTTTTTCTTATTTCTTATTTCGCAGGTAAAAGTGAAAATATTTCCAGATATTTTTATTATCCACCTAGAAATCCAATTAAGAGTCTCAACCTGCTGCGTAGACTCATGACTTGACAATTGCAGTCTACTTTAACTTTTTATTAATATTGCAGAGACAAAACAAGAATAAAACCTGAGAGACGCCAAGACTGTCGAAACTTCGCTCTCTTTTCAAATCGTACTACTCACAAAAAAAAAAGAGCAAACATAATGAGTTTTCAGCTGTCACATCAGACGTTGTGCATTGTTTTTTGGGTTTTTTTTTTTACTTCTGAGCAGGGGTAGTACTTTGTCTCGGTTATGGGGCAGAAAAAACAGATGGATTTCTCTTGCATGAGCGACTGAATGACATGATCTTCCTCCTGTGACCCCAAGTTCCAAGGCTGAAGTCCAGCTGAAGGATTGGGTATAATTTATAAAATCAGCAATTTTTTTTGTTGTTGTTGTTTCACTGTTTTTATATGTATTGTTAACCCTTTTGTCCTAGTGGGTAATGGAATGGGCAGAAACAGGCATGGAGATATACTTTGTTATGACTTTTCATTTGCCCCCCGTTTTATTTGTTCTTTCATCTGATTTTATTTTATTTTTTTTGCACTGAAATGTGTATTCTAATGGTGAAAAAATCTTTAAAAAATAAATATTAACATGGAAGAAAAAAAAATCAAGCAAGATTCAAAAGGAACTATCAACATGGTTGTATATTACCATGGGGATAGGGCAGGTGGAGCTGGACTGATCACCTGGTTCCCCCATCGTTATGGTGCGCTAGACTTCTTCCAAATCAGAACCCTCCAGTAAAAAGTCCCACCAAGAGAGGGAAGAAATTACCCCTGGGCTGATCTGACTTACCCAAGCTTTATTTTTTTTTAATTTATTTATTATTTTACTTTTTGTTTCTTAACTTATGATTCTAAGTATAACCACAGGAGGTTTGAGTACCAAGGCAGTTTTTTACCCCGTGACGGGTAGAATTGGTTTTATGCTTGCGGTTGAGATACCTTGGGAAGCCCCAACCATTGATATCACGATCCATAAACTGGCATATATTATGCGAGACACACAACGCTCGTGACCTACAAAATGACTTTTTCCTTCGGAGTCCTGAAAGAGCACAAAGTGCTACTTTCTATTATGGTTTCACTCAGCTCAAGCGATGGGATCCTTTACCACAAATCGGTGAATGTCTGTTGGGCAGTAGGCCTTCACTGGAGATGACCCAATGAAGTCAGGGAGTCAAAATGTTTTTGTTAACAAATACATCTGCTACTCTAGTGCTTTCTATAGTGGGTATCTTTTATCATTGGGGCATAAACAGCAAAATGTTGTGCTTAGTCAAGAAACCACGTCTTGATGAACCCTCACGTCATGGACGATGCCAACGCACCTGCCTAAATTTTCCTTCCATCTCTCCAACCCGGTCTATAAAAATCCAGTCCATCAGGATCCATTTGCGTATTTAGTGTATAAAAGAAGAAAAATCTTCTGCGGAGTGTTTAATATCTGACTATTCCAGGAGGGGAGTGCACATACATTCTCCTGATACAAGCTTGTTCTTTCTCAGTGATTCCGTTCAAAGCCATGTTATCTTTGGTCTCTAGACACTTGCACTGACTTGAAATTGAAAAGCAGAAACCTAGCAGTAAATTATTCATTTTTTTTTATCTTATAGACCCTCATTTAACCCCTTCATAACACAAGACTTTTTTTATAAGCAATATCAAAATCTATAATATTAAGCTTATCTATTTTTAAGTTATTATCATTAAATAACTCTAAAAAGTATTCTGTTTAGTTATTTTTTTTATAAAATGAGAGTGTATACATTTGACCAAATGTTTCCAAAATTTAGAACAACTGATTGCTGTCTTGAGCGTAAGTTACACATCATTGTAATTCCTATCCTAGGAGTTTACCAGTTGAGTTAAATATTTCAACTTACACTCACATTCTTTCTCCAGCTCCCCATTCTCAAGTCCCAATAACCCTGGGCTCACCCCTGACACTTCAAACCATACGCTGACACAAACTCACCCTAATATCATACGCTGACACACTTACACATGCTAACACCAAATACTAACGCTATACACTTACGCTCACATAAACTCACCCTAATATCATACGCTGACACACTCACACATGCTAACACCAAATACTAACGCTATACACTTACTCTCACACAAACTCATCCTAATATCATACGCTGACACACTCACACATGCTAACACCAAATACTAACACTATACACTTACGCTCACATAAACTCACCCTAATATGATACGCTGACACACTCACACATGCTAACACCAAATACTAACGCTATACACTTACGCTCACACAAACTCACCATAATATCATACGCTGACACACTTACACACTCTAACACCATACCGTAACAGACACACACTGCATTGATGACAGCAGTCGTGGAGGGGCTGCTGAGGGCTGACCCAGGGCTGTGCCCAAGGTAAATATGGTGCTATGATTTAACAACAGATCTGTAGAATTATTAAGATGTGGCATTCAAGAGAAAAACAATAGTGAGCAGTCCTGTCCCTAAATGCGAATGTTGTATTGATTTGATTAATCTACAATCATCCATGATTTATCCATTTTCACTTCTATACAATATTTAAGTCATGGTTTTCTAGGGGTTTTTTTTTAGCTTTTCTTTAATGATTTATATATTTAACATACATTTAACATAACAATATAAATAACCTAATAACATACATATCCTTAAAAAAGTGTTTTGTTTTTTTTCCAAAAAAAGTATTTTTCAAGAGTACTCTGGAGTAATTTTGAAAAAGCTTTTCCACTTAAATTTAAATTGAATTTAGAAATTAGAAAAATAAATTTGTGTTCTCCCCAAGTAAACTATTTTTTTTTATTTCTAAGTTGTCAGTAAGTTTTGCTGATTAGCCTAAAATTGAATTTTTTTTTTAAATATCATACTCAGATCCATACACCTGTATGTTTTAATTAAGTGCAAAGCAAGCTTTCGACATCTAATTAGGTATATCTCTCGCTTACTTTTTTTGGCACATTAAAGCATGTAGTTTACTGGAAAGCTAATTAAACTGGGTTTTACATCATGAATTTTAATATTTGTCAACAGCGAGAGGTAAAACCTTAGAGGATATTTAATAAAATTGTAATGGTATAAGGACTGAAAAAGTGGTCTCTAGACGATAGGACTCAAGTGTCTACAAAATTCATCTGCCTTAAAATCGCGGAGGAAAAAATTTTTCTAGGTGAGTAATGAAAAATCTTTATCAATATAATACTTTAGCCTTGTCCTACATAAAAATTTAAAAAAAAAAAGAAAAAAATTAGAGATTTTTTAACTCTTGTTTGGGGCACCATGGGCATTTTTTTTCCCAAGGATGATGGATAAAAACACAGTGAAAAGTAAAAGGTCCCAATTTTACCATCAATTTAAAACCTAATAATGTTATAAAAAAAACCACATAATTTAGATTCCAAAAATGTGAAAATTACCATTCCATCTGAAGAGAGCTCTGAAATTCTTAAAGTTTATTTAAATTAACTTATAATTACTTTGACTAAAGACTCCCTGAAACAGAAATTGTGATGTCAACATAAAAAAAGACAAATTATATATATATATATATATATATATATATATATATATATATATATATTTTATTATTATTATTATTATTATTTTTTATATATATATTATTATTATTATTATTATTATTATTATTATTATTATTGATTTATTATTGTTGTATATCCTTCTCCTCTCTCAAACCAATACAACAATTATTATTATTATTTTTTTTTTTTTAAAGTCAACTGTAATATATACAATTTAAATTTGGGGAGTTAGTCTCCCATTAGGATCCAGGATCCAAGTGATATTAGGCATTAGATTACTATTATTAAGCTACTACATATATTGTACTGATTTTCCCTTTCTTACTCAACATAATGCCAAAGCTATAAAAAATAAAATGTGAATTTGCCAAAAAAAAGCTTACGTGATCTAAACTACCTTGGATAGGAGGTTGCTTGAAGTAGCTGAGATCGTCTGACCTGTATATTTTTTTCCCTGTCAAGTACTTCTGTTCTTAGTGAAGCCCAAAATACCAATTAGTCTGGCTGGGAAAGAACCACTTTCTCCAAAATCTTCTGAAAAGAAGTAACAATTAGATTTCAGCTCTTTTCCTCCCGTGGAGAGAGTTCAATATAAAACTGATTAGAGCAGAAAGTAGACTGACTTTTTCAAATGAGAGATTTAGAGCCCAAAATAAATATTATTTTCGGATGAAAGAGATGAAATAAAAAAAAAACAATTGGAATAATGAAAATGATTAATTTGCTCTGTAATTATTTAAACGTCCAATTAGTCAGTTTTGTGATAGAGATTTTAATCATAAAATTGGAGTGCGAGTGAAAACCTAGAAATGAAAGAAAACAAAAGTCGAGCGTGGTTCTTCAACCCGGAGTAGCCTATGAGCCTTTAATCGTTAGGGGGAGAGAATACGAAGGAGGGACCAACTTATTTCAAGGGTTGAGGACCTTGATTAGCGAGACGCACAATATTTAAATTCTTTTATGGCAAGAGATGGTTGAAGTGTAATTCAGATTTAGTTTGCCTTTTTTTTGTAAATTTTAAATAACGCAGACCAAAAACTATCATTATGGGAATAATAATAATAATAATAATAATAATAATAATACACTCAATAATAATACAACGTAACGCACCCAGTCCAATACGTAATAATTTACCATCAGGTGCTTATGGTTGCTACCAGCAATAATATTGGTCGAATTCTATATATTGGTTCCAAGTTCATTTTTTACTTACCTGTCATTTTAGTATTACCTGAATGGAAACCCTCCTGATGTCGTTGTCATGCCCCTCATGTACTCACCCCTGCCTCTCAGCTTCCTACGGCCTCTCCTGGTTCCGGTAGGGCTCCAAGAGATCGCAGAGTAGGCCAAAGCCGTGGACTAAAGTAGTGGGGTTTACCCGCGGAGTAGGCCGAAGCCACGGACTAAAGCAATGGCGTTTACCCACAGAGTAGACTGAATCCCCAGCCTAAAGTTGGAAGGCATGCCCAGTCCCACACCTGCGGGAGTCCGGAAAACCCCTCCTCGATGTAGTCTGATCCTCCAATAAAGGAAACAGCCTCACAACACACCCCACTCTCCACCAATCCAGTGAGGGGTTGGTCCAACAGGGGGGAGAGGCAAAGTTTAGCTGCACTATAAAAACCTTTTAGGCAACGACCACAGTGCTCCAGTGTTGTAGTTCCAGAGCTACAGTGTTCCTTGTCTGCTGCTTTCCCCTACCTTATCTGATTACCTTCCCCTGCACCTTAACTCCAACTCCTGATGCTGGTGTTTCTGTCAAGTCAATGTAAGCTCTACAGCAGTTTATTTTGTAGTTGAGTTGGGTATTGAGTGTTTGGTTGACTATGTTATCTAAATGGATTTATTAAGAATTTGACAAGTCTACCCTGGGTCAACTTACCCCATTCACCTTTTATTGAGTTGGAGTCCTTTTCAATTAGGCTAACCAGGAAGATCAACTCAACTTTACATTGGTCTTCTTAGCACTGACGTTCAGTCCAAGCTGGATGTTAACTCCAACAAAGAATGAGTCAACTTTAAATCTGGTTGAGTAGGCAATATAATTGGCATCAAGTTAAAAAAAGGCTTCAACTTGGCAAATTAAGTTTCACTAATCAAAATTTACTCTTAGTCTAAATTATCAACTCAACCTACAACTTGACTATTGACCAATAATTGTCTCCAACTTGTCTCCAAGACTCAAAGATCACCTCAATCTCCCACTTGACCATTGACACTCAACTGAAGATTGACAACTCAACTGTGTGAGTAGACCAAACTACTAAAGAAGCCTTTGACTTCTATATTCTTGGTGGCAAGCCACTTACCATGAGAGGATAGGTAGCATCCAGTACTAATTAATTACCAGGGTTATGGCCGCCACTTACCAAGATTTGCCTAAGCCTTCTGTTTATTTCTTGTGTGAACTGAAACAGATTCTATTTATTCAGAAGACATATTTTAGACTAAATGGTAATCACTTAATTGACAAGAGTTTGCCTGTACTTCTGTTTGCATATGCTGATTACAGGCTTCTCGATAAATGCTTCTGTAATAGAAGCATTTAGATTACAGGGAAAGAAAAAGCCTCTTTAAAGTATTGGTACAATTACCATTGGATAAGTTGTTCTTTTGATACATTGTAAATGTGATCTTTTGAATGCTCTCCTGTTAGAGCTTTACCTCTGTATATCAAAAGCTATCATTAGATAACTAAAAGATCATTCCCTATTAAATGAGATGTCTATATAATCCTTCCAGCTCACCAAGATCACACAGAGGGTTCATTTAACTGCCCTGTCATAGCCGAAAAGCTAAAACCTTTGTAGATCACTTCAATGACAGCCGGAAAAAATGGTAATATGATGTAATTAACTGGACACAGGCTTAAAATGACTATTATGCAAATGGCGTTGGGTCTTGAAACCTGATTTTGAGTCCTGTTCATGAGCAGTACCTGCATAGGCTGTCAGATAGTTTTAATGATTGATACATAAGGAGATTCAATGAGCAAAAAGACTGGTTTTAGGGATGTGAGACGTGATACTAATAATTGCACCAATCGGACGGGACACATTAGGCAGTTCCTCTGATTCCAAGCTGCCTAGGTCATGGATTCTCAAGCAGTGATGTCACATTTCATACAGTTTTATGCTGCAATGCTTGGTGGATTGCAAAAATAAATAAATAGTTTTTTAGGGCATCAATAATTCTTTGGATGACTTTGAGAGCACCTCGAGTATAAAAAAAGGTATCTGGAAACAGAGCAACCAAAGAAGAGGATATTAACCCCTTAAGGACAATGGGTGGTCCCTAAACCCATTGAAAACAAAGCATTTTGAGCCCGTACATGTACGGGCTTTGTCATTAAGGGGTTAATTAAATGAGACATGGGAATAAGTGACAAAATGCATGTGTTAAATGTTACTAAATACAATATTGTGTGCAGTGTGCCTTCTCATTCACTGTCACGGTGGTGCAGTGTATTTTATACCCGGGTCCCAGCTATCACAAGGGTTAATGAGAGAATATTGCTGAAGCGATGACTGTGTTGCTACAGGTATGACATATTTCCGCAGGCTTATGCACACTGTCATTCGACTCGCTGCGACAAGCATGCGAGTAATGCATCTCGCTAATTGAGCAGCATATGCAATGGTGATACCTTATTTATGACCATTAGGCAGTTTGCCTGGGGGTGAAGCCTCTTCTCCTTACGAAGAACTGGCAGGAGAATTATTGTTTGAAATGCGAGGAAGCAAACGCACCACGCTGTGGGCAATAGGATAGAGCAGGAGCTGGCTCTCTCCGAGCCGTCTCTCCAAGGAGACATTAATCTTTCTGCACAAGGACATGGGCGCTGACAGTCATGTACACGCCAGCAGACACGGACCACACATATGGGATTTCCAATTTATTGACCCAAAACATCATCATCTTTTTTTCAGTTTTTTTACAGCATTGACGTTTGATCTCCGTCTTCTTTTTGGGAAAAAGAATCATTTTTGCACTGAAAGATAACTTTTAAGATTTTATTCTAGCCTAGAGAGAAAAATGACGGGTGTTTGTTAAAAGCGACTTTCTTAATTTTCTTAAATTCATAATTCTGGAAAATCAGTTTTAATGTTTTTTTAATCCTAAATCGATAATTAAACAGATCCATACATTGGACACTGGTTATTAACCCCTTAAGGACAATAGGCGGTCCCTAAACCCATGGAATACAATGCATTTTCAACCCATACATGTACGGGCTTTGTCATTAAGGGGTTAATATTCTTGTTATTTGCAAATTTAGTAATCTGTGAGTTGCCTGTGACTTTAAATGCGAGTAGGAACCTCCTATATGCGAGTATAGGCCCCCGCTATACAGGTCCCCATGCAATAGGGGGTTGCGTGGGCCTCTCTTATGCCAGTGAGTTCACATTGAACTTGCATGCCCTCACCTAAAACTTGCATAAAAGTCTAAGGCACTTGCATGACCTTTTAGTGAACAGATGTACAGAAGTTGAAAACACAACTCTCCTGCAAACTCTCCGACCAACTCTCTCCGTTAGTGAATAAACGTCAAAGTCAGCTTGGTAAGCTGTGCAGACGAGTACTTGGGCAGCCAAATGACTCCACAGATGATGTGCTGGTCAACAAGAGCTTAGAAGTTTAGAAGGTAATGCTATAGAAAAGTTTGTCTAAGTTTGTCTTATGCTATAGAAAATGTCTAAGACATACTTTATTCCCATTTGGAGCTCCCAACTTTGCAAAAAGAATGTTTTGTGGCAAAATAGGACTTGCCCATGAGTTCAAAAGTGAACGGGGTCAGCGTGTTTCATCGGCAGGTTTGTACAGGTAGATCCCCGGGTCTTATCCGAACTCATAGTTGAGTTTTATTAACCCACTGTGACAGCAGATTACGGAAACAGCTGTTTCCTATTAAGCCGCTTTAAATGCCGCAGCTGTGAGGAAACTTCAGAACTACTGAGCTGGGAGCGTTCATTCTTCTGCTGAAATATTTCTGCATATTGTCTGCAGTAAGAGTTGATATAGGTGAGGCTCTGATACACCATTAAACTTTTATTACCATATCCAAAAAGGTGGCCGTACCCTCAGAAGAACAAAAAGCATAAACTTTCGGAATTAATTTTTCTTGTAAATTTTTTTTTTTTTTTTGTAACTAGGTTCTGATCATTACTGTGTCATACAGAACTTTTTTTTTTACTTAATCTACTGTATTTGGGTTAAAAAAAAAAGTTTAGCGTCAACCCAGCCTCTTGATACATCGCAGGAAAAAACAATCTAATCTGATTTATATAACATTCTAATTATTTTTTTCATATTCTGCAAAGATGTCTACATTCCAAAATACAATTCTATCGCGCAGGAGTATATAACGTGCCGGGAGATATGCTCAGCCCAACACATATCCTGAGCGGAAAATATGGGTTGGAAAACGACGAATGTATACAGAGGATTTCATTCATTTGCTAGGAAAATTTAAAGGAACCGCGTAGCTATCATAATCTTTAAAGTGCCTATTATGGCTGGAGTGTCCCTTTAAGCGTTTCGAATTTTCTTTATAACCTCTCTTTACAGCCTGTATGATAAAAGATCTGCCGAGAAATCCGTTCAGATTTTGTTAAAAATGAAGTGTCCGGGTCATTATTTTTATACAGACCTTCAGGAAAGTTAAATTCCATTCCTCTCTAATACTATTTATATTGAGCAGACGGATGACAAAGGATCGGTGGTTCTGGCCCCTGGACCTGAAAATTCTTTTATATTCATAATACCGCTCGCCGGAGCTATAGTCGACGCCGCTTCATATGTCTTGTCTCCGGCAGCGATAAGTTCCGGACCAAAAAAAAACAAAAATAATAATAAAATAAAAATAATAAAACAAAATAATGCAGGAATTATCCGACTGCTGTAACATTTTCATTCTTAAGGTGCTGAAATATATTAACGGCATAAAGAGATATGTAGTCTACAGTTATCGAAAGCATGGGGATTTACATCAAAATTAGATACATCCCAAATCCCAGCTATAACCACAAAGTGCTTTAAGGTTTTTGGTTTTTTTTTTTTAAATAGAATTGCAATAGATGGTAAAAAAAAAGCATAGTGAAAAAAGGCAATATTATGTAAGTCCAATTCTGCAATGATGTAACTAAATGGCCTCATGATGTAAGTATGAATCGGTGATGAATACATGGATGCATTCATGTTTCAATTCCCTAACTGTATTAGCCTATACCTCTTCTGCTGGGAGGCTGTTCCCCCTCTCAGTAAAGTAATACATCTTTACATTACATAATTCAAATATTTTAGAGATACCTACATGAAATCAGAAAGTATATTGCATTACAAGAAAAAAAATTATTTGGGTCTTCAAAACACAAAGGGATAAGAATATATGTTAGATAATATCATATAATAATAATAATAATAATAATAATAATAATAATAATAATAATAACAACAACAATAAAATAATAATAAAATAATAATAAAATAATACAATAATAATAATAATAATAATTAAAAATAATGATAATATATTATATTATAATATATTATTAGATAATTCACAATTTATAATCCTAGATAAATTATCTAAATTTGGTTGAAAATTATGTAGTAATTTTTGAAACAAATTTCTTGGTCAATAAAATAAATATTATTGTATGAATGGAAGTCATCAATCAAAATAAGTTGCAATTATATTAGGAATGACATTGATTGGGTATTTGCATTAATTAATGCAAATTTATTTCCCCGAGCAGCCGGAAGGGGGGGCAAGTTATTTTAAATATAGGGGGGTTTTTTTTGCACCTCTCTGTTAAACCCAGCTCAGTGAACTTTAATTAACCTCTAGAACAATTAACAAAACAGGCCCTGTAATTGAAACGCGATGCGTGTAGATTATCTCAGAATTACTGATCAGTTTCAATTTATCAAAAAATAAATCAGCAATCAGCAATTTTTCAGGGATCCTTCCCAAATTGATGTTAACTTTTAATTAGAAATACCTTGATGAATTTGAACTTCAACACATTCCATTTGCGGAATTTGTCTAGAAGATACGACCTTGACTAAATAAAATTGTTCTTGGCGTTTAGAGTAATCTCATTATAGCGGTTCTTGTACGTTTAGGTCCTGTTGGGTGATTAGAATACGCTCAGCATCGCGATTTTTATGTAATGGACAGTATTTTAGAAAATGTTTCTTGATAAAATAAAAATGAATTAAAAAAAGTCTCGGAAACCTGCTCAATAATTTAAGATCATCGGAAACAATAATGTTCCGTCACATAATTTCTACTTTTTTCAATCAGTCTCGACTCTTATTCTATCAAAAGGTGTGTTGTGTTTGTTCTGGCAAAGATGATTCTCTAAGAGGTGTAGAGGTGATGTTAGTGCGTAGAACCAGGTGTGATGACCTCATCGGCTACCTTGGTGACCTCATCGTTTACTTGGATGACCTCACATCTTGCTTCTGTTGAGTACTCCATAGATGCTGGTGCAGTTTGTCAGCGCAAAGTCCATTTGTTGGCTTCCCGGTGTGATATCTTCTTGCCATTTACTAATAAGGGGGACTTCTTTGAATCATGCCAACTCTCAAAGAGGTAAGCAATTTTCGAATACCGTTTCTAGTGGGCTTTCTTGTGTTGTCATACAACTTTAATACGTTCTGCACAAAGCCATCGGAGGTCAGACTGCGCATGAGATCTGCCGAGAAAAATGTTCGAACAAGCCAACAATAGTCACCCCTACAACCTTTCATCAAGAAGATACAATTTATCAAGAAGACCTTGCAAGGTAAACCAAGGTTCTATAACATTTACTTCTGTTTATTTTACCTTCTTTCTTCAGCCTTGAGAACATCTGAAATACATGTCCACCTCAAAGCTATCGCTAAGGAACTTCCACAATGACAACTTTCCACGCTGCCTCCTCAAGGCTTATATCGTCACTTTAATGAACTATTGCAAGGCCTGATAGAAATCCACTTATACGGCGGGTTTTGCTGTAAGATATGAACTCATTCTGGTCTTTAGGTTCCGTAGCCTCATCTGGTGACAACCAACGTCTTAAAAATCACTCACGTAATGAGAAAAAAAATTGAATTAGGTCTGAGAGCCCAAGGCTCTTTTATTAGTTAAATCATATTTCTCAATTTCTAAGGCAAGCCTCTATATTCCTGCTTTTTAAAGACATTGGAATTCAGCGGCGAGGCAGGTAATAGATGAGTGGATATTGTTGGGTAATAACTACAATTCTCCAAAAGGTCATTCGTATACAAGACTGTATTAAGGTCTCTTAATGTAACTTGTCATGTTCCGACAGAGTCCTTGTCCCTTCAGGGAAACTACCTTGGCATTCCGAATGTTTACCCCAGAAAACTAACTAGATTAGTTTGCATTCCTCACCAAGAGGTGACGCCCCCCCCCCCAGATAAAATAAAAGAGGACGTGAATGCTTTAGAGTCAGGCGGGAGTCATGTGACGGGTCTAAGTGGAATTGTTCATTTTATTCGGAAACGGAACATTTTAAACCGTTATCGCGCAAAAAACAAAATAATATTTTTAGGGAAATATTTTACGGAGAACCTCCTGTCTAAAGGAAATATTATTATTAAAGGGCTTGTATCGGAGTCAAAAAAAAAAAGTTTTCTCTCTTCTGTAGCCATGAAAATGTGTTGGGTTGAGTAGTGACAATGCCTATCAATTAACTATTTTATAGTTATTTTTCTAGTTATTTTATACAATTTTAGTTGTTTTATACTATTTTATAAAAACGCATTCTACGAATAACATTCTAAAGGTATACAAAAATCTGAAAAAATAACCTATTGGCTGTGATTAATGACATCATCCTATAACACTAGCAGATTGAAATACTTGGAATAACATATTTTCCTGTGGATAAAATGTATAGGCATGCAATAATCTGGGACATCCTATTGGCTGCTGAGTAATGACATCAGAAGGTAGCAGATTGAGGTGATTAGAATAACATTCTATAAGAAAACATTCGGTACATATACAATAATCTTGGAAATCCTATTGGCTGGGGAGTAATGACATCAGAAGGTAGCAGGCTGAGATGATTGGAATAATATTCTATAAGAAAACATTCTGTCAATATACAATATTCTGGAAAATTCTATTGGCTGCTGAGTAATGACATCAGAAGGTAGCAGGCTGAGATGATTGGAATAACATTCTATAAGAAAACATTCTGTAAATATACAATAATCTGGGAAATCCTATTGGCTGGGGAGTAATGACATCAGAAAGTAGCAGATTGAGATGATTGGAATAACATTCTATAGGAAAACATTCTGTAAATATACAATAATCGGGGAAATCCCATTGGCTGCTGAGTAATGGCATCACCCAGTAGCAGATTGAAATAAAACACCCGGAATAACACTCTATAGGAAAACATTCTAGAAATAACATTCTATGTAGAATAATGTTTTATAGGTAAACAAAAATCTAGGAAATCCTATTGGCTACTGAACAATGACATCATCCAGCAGCAGATCAACAGCCTTGCACTAGCACTCTATCAGTTACTGTATCTACTGAGCCAAGCATGGAAGCGAAGACAAATCTCTTCCATTCAACACATATACCTTTCTGGTGACTTTCCAACCAAGCATGGATGCCATGACCACACTCTCCCCATGGAGAAGGTAACACAGTTGGCGTGAAGAAGAAAGCGTAAGACCCTGGTTGACACCAAGTGACTTTGGCCAAGATAACCGGAGGATCAGCTCAACAGATCCCAACCAACCTTGTAACCGGAGAAAAGTTACAGTTTCATAAAACCAAAAATGTATCACTTTAATAGTACAATTTTCATGTTGAAAACTTTGAAATCTTTTTAAGTTGTTTGGCGACCCATGACTTGTGACTGGATGTTACACTTTCAAGGTTTATTGAAAAAAAGAAAACATTTAGTTTTTTTGATTAAGTTTAATGATAAAGTCCCCTACCTTTCCCGAACCTTTACATTAACCGTATGAAAAGGTAAGAGAATTTGGCTCGTCGCTAAGGTTGTCTGCGGATGACAGAGGTTGAGAAGAAAATGCTTAAGTGAGTGGAAAAAGAAACAGCCCAAAATGTCAGCGCTGTCAGCGGAGAAGTTATAGTTCATAAAGATTAAATGGATTGGGACACAGCTGGTGACAGGTTTGTTCCCAACGGAGTCCAAGAGAGAAAAAGTTAAAATCGAGGGAGGATACCCCCGCCGAAGAAGGGCCTAAAATCTGTAAAAATTGGCTTCACAGGTCAAAAAAACTCCATGATCTGATGTCATAACGTTCGAAAACTCAAGTATAAAAAGGACTGTACCGAGTGGGTTTGGGAATTAATAATACTGCCAAGGAATTCAATATAACAGTGCAGGGTATCCCGATGGTCTATTAACATAGTCTGAGGTTCTACAAAACAGAACAGAGTGTCCCAGATTTTAGAACTCGAAATACGGAGATAATCCCACAGAGCAGGACGGAGTATACCAGGGGTTCCATCCAGGCATCCACTTACACAACACTGAGTGTCCCAACAACTCTAGAACTCATTGCAGAATGTTCTATATCAAGATCTGACCTTCCGGACTACGACCTGGACAAGATCTCAGCTTAATGTAGTCATTGTTAAGAGAGGGGCAGAGGGCAAGTTCTGTGGAATCCGCAGTGTGCATGTCCCCATCTGCTTGTTACTTTTTGTTAGGAAAAGTTACCATCCAAGCTGCCTGGAGCAGTGGTGTGAGTGGTGACGAAGATCTACCATCACACCTTTCCTTTGGAACTGTGCCAACTGAACTCAGACAGTGGCCAACTATAAGTAAAGGAGCTTTAATTGTGCTTGTGATGCTCCTTCAACGGTCAGAGGCTTGGGTTCCGTCTGAAGAAGAGGCTTGTTATGACCTGAAAGCTTAATCAACTTTATGTCTTATTCGATGTTGGTCCAATGTTGGCCCAACAGGACATGGAATTATGACCCAGGAGAGTAGCTTCTCCTCTGATACAATAAGATTTTACTCCAGGTGGGTCAAAAGTTTAATAAGTTGAGTTGTAGCATCGAGGTATATCTGTTATATTAGGTAAACTCTTTATTGTTTTGCTCGTGGATATTATATAGAATGATGAGATTTCTAAATGAAATTTATTAAACGGATTATCTACACAACAAACGCTGCTGGCTTCCTACAGTTTGTGTATCGCTATGTTCTTTTCGCTTACAATTGCTTGGGCTAATTCTCACTGATTGCTTACAGGAAGAACATGCTGCATTTTTATAACACGCCATGAAATATTTAACACCCGCAAGGACTTCCTTTTCATGAATAAAATATTAAAGACTAAAACCTGTCATTTGGGCTGAACGAGTGCCCGTGGCAGAGAAGCGGCTAAGACAAGCAGGGGTTTCCATATAAGCGGAACTTATTTGTCTGGTGAGGAGGTGAGGCTGTGAGTGGACATTTAGATCAGTTTCAGATTTATGTGAAAAAATGCTTTTTTTCTTTAGTAGATTCGTATTACAAAAAAAAACAAAAAAATATCTAAAAAAGCACAAAAACGGCAGAATACGCAGAGGGGATCGTGGTGAAGAATGTTCAGAGTTGGGTTAAAACCAGACAGTCCAAGGAGGCTAATGTTTCTCCTCACCTACTGGACCGCGTGTTTTGAGAGAGTGGTAGATAAGTGGAACATCCTCCTAGCAGAAGTGGCTAACGATTTTAAGCATGCATGGGATAGACATACGGCTCCTGAATCTAAGACGAGACCAACGACTGATTAAGGGTTGAGTCTTTACAGCAGGAAAACAGGCAGACTAGACGGGGGCCGGATGGGGGGCCGATCTGGAGGTAAATTCTATGTTTCTTTGCTATGTTATGGGAACTCAGAAGGATTTACAAAGCTAACGCTTCTAGTATGGATCTTCAAAGTGAAAAGGAAGACAAACAAGGAGCGTTTGTGTCTTTTCTATAATTTCTCTAACGCTGTCCTGGACCAGCCTGGCGTCAGAGAAAACAATACACGGAAATGACATTATCAGATGTAATGCTGTTATATTTCATCACGCCAGCGAATGATGTATGAAAGCGGGTAACACGCATGTTACGGAGGAATGGTAATAATATAGCGGAGATGACACAGTCACAGATGTTATGCACAGAAATCATTATATAATATCTGAAGCTGACAGCAAATACCGGGGACATCACAAGGACGTCCAGTAATGGATTCAATTGGAAACTCATTAACGCGGGGCAATCTACCAGCGGAAAATGGGCAGATTGTCTAGGGTATAAAGGATTGTCAGCTTGAAAGCAAAGTCAGACGGCCTCGGGGTATTGTCTGACACGGAAGCCGCAGATAAGTGTATTTTGCGAGGGAATGTTCTCAACGCCATGGGACAGATAGAACCCTTACGGAAAAAGAATACGTTCAATGTCTAACGGCCGTGGAGAGACGAAGCTAAAAGCTTTATACAAATCATGCGCGTGAAATTCTGCTTTAGAAAAAAAAAATAGTATAATATAGCAAAAACCGTGATTGCTCCAAAATGTTGCATAGGGGCCCAGAGATCACATTCCATCTTTATAATAATGAATGGGTTAATGGATGAAGCCCTCTAGCGTGGTATCTCTTGGACTTCCTCGTTGTGTCTCGTTTTTCTCTTTTTCTCACCTTTGTTAAAAAAAAACGCTCCTAAAATTTTAGGTTTCTGCCCTTTCCATAGCGTCAAAACCTGCCTATGTGTATTAAATCCTCTTTTTGACCTTATTGAGGTTTGGCTCATATGTGGAGGCGATGAAGCTGGAGAAATGTTGGCCACCAAAGCAGGACAAACCCGCAAAACCCTCCATATAATGAGTCGGCGAACATCTTATAGGCCACGGCGGCCGGATGAAGGATAGAGAGAAAAACATATATGAAGAAGGGGGGGGTTTGGATCCATATGTATGGGGTCTTAGAGACGCAAGTTGTCTTGCTCTATGGATATGTTGGGCCAGTACAA
The DNA here is from genome assembly GCF_027358695.1 of Spea bombifrons. Taxonomy (NCBI): domain Eukaryota; kingdom Metazoa; phylum Chordata; class Amphibia; order Anura; family Pelobatidae; genus Spea; species Spea bombifrons. The sequence continues at coordinate 4,827,020 of NC_071096.1, forward strand.
CACATTAGTTGGTTAGAAAGACTAAAGCTGGGCATAAAGCAAAAGAAACAGTTGTCTATTGGAAACAATGTGTCTGACGTAGATGGCCATAGAACTTCTGCCATGGACACTTGGTGGAATGCGCCACTTTTTGGCCAGTTGCACCATGGACCATATCTTCTCTGGAACCACTTCCACCACAGCCATCACTATTTTGTGTTATTTCAGCACATTCTAGGTCTTACAACTAAAAACTAGAACGTTGTATGTGACGCTGATGAATAATCTTTCACAGGGTCCACATCAACCTCCTCGATGACGTGAAGCCACACAATTATCTACAGACCTGAGCGGATATCGACAATTCCTGTACAATCCCTCATTTGTTGCAAAGGGTTTTCGGTGTAATATCCTATCCTTCCATGCCTTTAAAGCTACGGTAATGTACAGAATGTTGCCGATATAGATTATTACCGGGCCAAATGGGAATTCTAGAAATTCTAAAGTATTTCTATTTACTAAATTGCTTTTGATTCTCCTTTTTTTTCTTCATTTCTGCCGTATAGTTCTCAATTTTCGGGGAAAAAAATGATTAAGGTAAAATAAGTATCGGAAGTTGGTTTCCTGCAACAATCAAATAAAGACCTGCAATCCAGCTGCATTTAGGAGCATTTTCTCATCACAAGCCCCAGATGGAATCCGTATCTCCATTTTCTCATGCAAATTGGCGCTGGGGGCTTTAATAAGTAAAATAATATAAGTACTGTGTGTTGTAAACTGGAGAAATATGAACTGAGAAGCCTCTTTTTAATGTAAAAGGGCTAAGTGCCGTTACAGAACACGACTTTGGAGGAGAAGAACATCAATCTGATTATATCAAGTTTAGAATAAGAAAATCAGGAACTATAAGAACCTGGAGCGCATGTCCTCACATCTTGGGCTATTGGTTGGACAGCAAAACTCTGAGACCCAGTGTTACTTTCTGAGAAGGTGGTAGATAAATGGAACAAGCTCCTTGTAGAGGTGGTAGAGGGTAATACAGTGAGGGTATTAAACATGCATGGGATAGGCATATGGCTCCTGAATCTAAGACGAGACCAACGACTGATTAAGGTTTGAGTCTTTACAGCAGAAGAAACGGGAAAACTAGACGGGGGCCGAATGGGGCCGATCTGCGACACATTCTATGGTTCTATAGTGTGAGAGAAGCATGGAACCCCAAAACAAATTACACATTTACCAAGTATGGGTTGAAGGGAGCCATGACTTACACAAATCCCAAGGAAGTTGAATTAAAAAGGTATAACAACATTGTTGGAACCCATCAGGTCAATAATTAAAAAACTAGAGGACAAGCGTGAAATGGAATTACATTTTCCGTCCAATTGTACGTATTGATTATTGATTGAAAGGTTACATTTGATTATCGAATATAAAGAACAGTTTCCACGAGCATCAAAAAGGAGCAATATCGCAATATTGGACATTGTTTGATGTTGGTATTGGTCTAAAAGATTACGTTTCTCATTGATGGTCAATGAACGGGGGTCGATCCATTGGCTTTTTACCAGTGTACATGCTGCTGTAAACACTAAAGGGTTAATCTATGGTCTACCCATTGATCAGCAGTTGCATGAATTTTCCTTGTAAACAGTTAATATTTGTATCAACGTACGAGATGAATGTATCTGTTTTTCTCTTCCCAGCTACATATTCACAAGAGAAACTTTCCGCTTACAAAACAACACCAACTTAACCCCTTAAGGACAACGGGCGGTCCCTAAACCCATTGCAAGCAATGCATTCTGAGCCCGTACATGTACGGGCTTTGTCATTAAGGGGTTAAACCAGCTGAGCAATCAATCCATCGAAATAAACAGACATATTTAATTAAATTAGATGCTCCTTGACAATCTCATTTGGTATTCATTACAATTACACTGATTGTAATAACTTTTTATGATTTACTAACTCAGAGTTCTGCCATATGAATCCCAAATTAAATCTGCTCTAATGATAGCAACATTAAAAAAGAAAACACTGCCGAGGCGCCACTCATCATAGCTTGTCGACGCTCACCGGGGTCCATGGGCCTTACTTTTTTGCCAAAAAATATATATTTTTTCATATTCTCCAAACCTGCTTTAAATCATACCTTCATCACCCCAAATAACAACCAACAGAAAAGTAATGTTGTGGGAAGCATTGTATGGAAGCCACATTCAGTACCGGATTTGGCTGAAAACATGAAAAAATTTCACTGATTTCTGACCAAAATACGATGAAACAGTAATTTCTTTCTGAAAATTCTGAAACTATATCTATAGAGGCATCAATCAGGCCCTGAAACCACCTATCAAAGAGTTAAAACTGTTTTTCGCAAAAACCCAACTAAGCATAGTAATATTTTATTGACTGTTAGACAAGTGTGGAAGACACAATCGACTGTAAAAAGTGAGCAATCATGCGTTTGTTACATCATTTTGACTTAATTACATGGGGACTTGATGCATCGCTCTCATAACGCTTTGGTGTCAATGAGAATGTTTTCTCTCAATCAAGAAGCATTTAATTAACATACATTAACTACCTTTTCAACAGGAATTCAATTTGACTAAACCGCGGCGCTCATCACGCTTTGAAATGTTTGGGTGTCTGGTGAAACCTAGAAACGTTGGGATCTCCGTTAACGTTAGCCGAGGAATAGACGCTAAGAGAGTAGGGATGACCCCTCGAGATTCAATTAATGGCGTCTCAAAATATCAGTGCATGGGGGATGCTAAACTTCCAGCCTGCGCCATTACCCAAAGTTCAAAGGAGTTCACAGAAGAACGGAAGATGGAATAAATGGAGATAACAAAAAATCACCGGAAAAGAAGAAGATCCCTTTTTACTGGTTCCGCCATATTGAATGGTATGGCTGTCCAGTAGGTTCTAGACTATGGCAATAGGAGACATTTATCCTCTAGCTCTACCTCTAGATCTAAATCTAATGTGCTACAGATTTAGGGCTCAGTCCATGAATCCGATTCCGAGTGCCGCTTACCTTGATGGGCGGCGTGCTTTCTGGTTTGAATCTGAGCCTGCGGTTTGCTGAGCGCCTGGCGCTTATTCGGGGGAGTTCGAGGTCTCATCTGACGACCGGCGTTTGTGAACGTTACATTTATAGGGCTCTAGAACCCTGTGATAGACTCAGATTTAGCAAACATTCTGAGCTCCAAGAAAAAGAGGGGCTTCAGGGTGGAAAAAAAGAACGACACAAGGATGTGGGTCCTGGAGAGTTACTGGACCTCATAAATTGGAACACTCGGAAGCAGGGCCAGCCCGACAATGGAGCCGAATGGGGCAACCGCTCCAGGCGACACTTTTTTAAAGCTAAAGAGAGAGAAAGGGGCGCCGAGTGGTTTTCGCTTACCAAGCTGTCAGTACCCGCTCGGCGCCCCTCTCTCTTTCCTCTGCGGCGAGTCTCCCTGTTCAGTCTCGGTGCCGGCTTGTAATGCTGAAGATTTCCGCGCTCAGCATTACAAGCCGGCACCGAGACCGAATAGGGAGACTCACCGCAGGACTGCTGAAACGTAAGTACAAGGGGGGGGGTAGATAAATGGGGGGGTAGATAAATGGCGGGGGGCGGCAGGGATGGAGGGAGAGGAAGGGTAGATAAGGGGGGGTGGCATTTTAAAATTCGCCCCAGGCGGCATTTTGCCTTGGGCCGGCCCTGCTCGGAAGGTATATTTCCCTTCACCGGCCCGTAGTCATTTGTTCAAGGCATTGACGGCACGATCGTGGTGAGCATTGTATCTGAGACTATGAGAATCACACCCTTAATAGCGGATCTGTCCCAAATGCAGCCGTCAGGCCCGCTTAATCACTATATTTTGTAAATCTCTTCCAAGATCATGCTCTATCACCATGGCAACTTCAATAGCACATTTCAAGTTATTCCCAAATATGTAATTTTGCACATCTCAAGTAGCTTTCAGCTCTTGAGAGCCAGACTGATAGATTTGCATGCCGTGGCATTTTTTTAGGCGTGACATTACATTTTTAAATGACCACAAGTCTGGGAGGGGTTAAATAAAAAAATCTAGATTTTATGTTTTTTTTAGGAAAAAAAAATACTAGTTTTCCTTTAAGATTTTTTTCCCTCTATCTTCCAGTTGGATTTTGCGCAACGAACATCCAGTGCATTAGGATATGTAAGCCATGAACGATTTCCCTTTCTTAACAAGCCTCGAGTATTTCAATTTGCCATAAATGCACTCACCTCTCACTTATATTCCATTAGCTCAGACGTAAATCATCCTTATTATAGGAATATTTTAATTTTCGGAGTGATAAGTAGCAGACAGTTGTGTTACGCATTTGAAGTGCGCTGAGCAAAAAAAAAAAAAAAAAAACATAAAGACAAAATTCAGATTTGCTCAGATTTTTCCCCGAGAGCTCGGAATAAAATGCTTTTCATGCTAACACTTACATAACCCAAAGGAAATCATTCTTAACTCGAAGGCATCATTCTCTCACACAAAGATGCTCATTTCTGTACGTTATAAAATTATTCATACTCAGGGCCGGAGTGGCAATGACGAGCGGCACTGATACTTTAAAGCAAGGCGCTGCCTGTTGGGGTTAGCGTGACTGATGGCTAGATATGTGTGGCTGCTCACTACATTTTTATGCTTACGTGGAGTATGGCTGGGCATTTCCAGCCGCTAGCCTCACATTACAGTGCCTGATCTGCTAATGCTTGTATAAGGAAAGGGGGGATTCAATAAAAAATAAGATATTATCATCGTTAGGACCCAGTCCAGGCCTGCGTACAGACAGGTGGGTTGCTGGCCAAGCAGTGGCATGATGGGTCCTGAAGTATATCGCCTCCAGCGGACACAAGCTTCATGAATATAAATAGATATTTTACATATGGTGGCCACTGGCCTTAAAGAGACAGGACCACCTTGTCACCCCGGTCCCCTGTTAAGACACATTTAAGTAGGTCCCCAAAAAAGAAGAAGGAATCGCTGAGTTTATAACAACACCAGTAATTACCCAATTTTTGAGTTTTTTTTCCCATATTACAGTTGAGATAAAACGTGCTCAGAGCTATGAGGCCGGGAATATTAACCCCTTAAGGACAATGGGTTGTCCTTGAACCCACTAGAAACAATGCATTGTGAGCCCGTACATGCACGGGCTTTGTCATCAAGGGGTTAAGAGACGTGTCATCTTTCTTATTGGCTACAAAGTTTCCCTGCAAAGTAAATGATGAAAACTCTGTGTCTTCTATACGTGGGGAAAGGTGAAATGGTTATTTCATAATTTCACTCCGAGACAGCGTAATAAAACAATGACATAAAGTGAATTGAACTCTCGGAGATAATTGAAAGCTCACTGTTGGAGAGGCCTGAGGGAGGCACGGAGCTGGCATTATACGTCTGTCTCTCCAGACACAAAGGAAGGAGCCGCTCCAATATTTTGGAAGGAACGGGAGACAGCGTTAGGAGATGCAATAAAACCAGAGTTGTTTAATGAAAAAGTTTAATGGGGGGGTTTCAACGTCGTAGCAGCACCAAGTCTAGAGACGGTTTACTGTCTGACAGCTTTAAATAGTAAGAATTTATAAACACATAATAATGCATATTAAACTACTTTGTAATTACTTTAATATACACTCTGTGAAAAAATATATAAAATAAATAAAGATAAACCTTTGGTAGAAGCTGCAGCTGCCCTCTTCCTCCATGATCCGACAATTCTCACCACCGATTGGCTGCTTGAAAGAGCCAATCACTGTCAGTAAAATTGAAATCCAATGGCCGACAGTAAGTTTGAGTCAAACGCTTCACATCAAACGCATCTCCTGCTAAGGGGCAAAAGCATATGGGGGGCTTCTGCAGAATACAAGCATTTGCAAGGGGGGCACCACATAAATTAAAAGAGACCTCTCAGCTATCGTGTGTATTTAAGTGCGTATGATGGCTGGAGCTTCTCTTTCATCTATTGAAAGTTTGACCGGTATGTTGTGTCGAATATCTCTGGCACCTAACCACTCGCCCACCCAACTGCCCACTGTAAGCACTTTAATGCAGCGAGCTCCCCTAATAGAAACTAACGACCCGCCGAAGGACTTTGTGTAAAGTATGACATTAGCCTCTGCCGCTTCAAATGCATCCGTAGCTTTTGTATGTGATGATTATTTACCAATGAAAATTAATTCATCCGCAACAGCTGTATTCGTGTAAACAGAGATATTATGAACAAAGTACTGTTCCCAGCAGCCTCCAGCCCAGAGAGATTCATTTCACATTGTAAAAAAAAGGGGGATAAGGCTACCAGCTGCCAGTAGTCAGAGGGTGCCGACTTTAGCGCATGACTCCATCTTATTTTTCGCTCTCTAGCGTTGGGAATCAGCCCCAGAGAAACCCAACCTAACACGCAAAAGAATACATTAGAAAAAACACACACACTCACACATACACACACACTCACCCATACTTACACACTGACACACACAGACACATCCTATTGAGAGTGTGCCTTGACGTGGGGGGTGAGCTTAATTATGCTTTGGCCAATTCATATAACCAAAACCTCTCATTTATATTATGTTTATATATTTGTTGCCAACTTTATTAGGGTAAGAAGCGCAGACAGTTTTTGTTTCTTGTATACATTGTGCAGCCAATACACTGTATTTGCAGCATGCTTACACCTGTTTGGTAGGCCTCGTATTATACATTTGTATTATTTGAGCCTGTGACTAGCTTAGCGCACCGACATTTTTTCTTTTCCCTGTTTACACACAGACACATGACTGGTGATCTAGCAGCTTTCCCCCATCTGTTAGTTGTTTCCTTTCAGCAGGTAGGAGAGATATTGTTGTTGCACAGCCCATGACGTCATGCCTTTTGGATGGGTCGAACAGCCGATGCCGTGTTAATGTCTTCATTCTGGATGAGAAAATGGACAGAGCCACGTTAGACCGAGAGAAAATCGAGTCTTTAATTGACGTTGAGACCTTTTATTGGGCCAACGTGAAATAACCTCCTGACACAAGATTTCATCTGAAAAAAAGAGACCGCTGAGGTCAAAAAAGCTTATGTCTATGTTGGCCTTATAAAAGGTTTCAACCTCAACTAAAGCCTATATTCCTTCTAGTTGGGCATACTTTGAAACTATTAGGCAGGTCTATTTACTTAATGTCAATTGATTTACAAATCAGAAGCACCCAAATAATATAATCCAAAGCTTCAAATCACAAAATGTTAGGTTGTTACTGCATTGAGTATCATCATGGTGGACATTGCAGGTCTTCTATACAGCTGCGAGGAATTGCCTTTGAGTTTAAAGTAACTGTCGTCAACATGATCCTCAAGTCAAAAGTGGTGGAATTGGCCAAGTTTGTCACGGTGCCAGTCAGTTATGGGTTAATTCGCCTTCATCTGAGTGTTGGAGGCCATTTTTAACTTAACTATCAACTCCATGATTAGATAAGTCTCTATGGCCTTTAAGGGTAATGTGCGCCAGGTGGGCAGATGAGTCAATCATCGTTGAGTTGACTTGACTTATGGTCAAGGTTACCGCACTTAATGTTATCCAACTGAGCTGGACTGGGCTAAAATAATTTGATTCGCTGTCCCTATTACGTAGGTCTCCTCATTTGCTGAAAGCTGATTGGCCCAGTCTTGGTACATAGGCATGATGGACAACACATGCCACCACTCAAAGCTTTGCTAGAATAAAATATTGAATTATTTTAAACCAACCCAAAATAAAATGCGCCAGACATAGGCAGTTTTAATAAATGAATTAAATGATGGTGAAGCGGCTATCAACGTCTTCTCTCTTTATGTCACAAATATCTTCCCCGCGGAGAGGAGGGAGGAATCCGTTTGGACGGAGAATTAAATTGCAACGTCTCAAATCTATCTTTTCTTTATTAGGGGGGGAAAACATGACTTAAGAATAGTTACTGTTACTATTGGAAGCTGGATTTAGGTTGCTTAGCAACAGTGTTTATTACATCAGTAAGTTCCTTTAACTACTCGTTGGTGTTGGTAATGCTCAGGTGTTCTCCCGCTTCGCTGCTCGGGAAGCTCCAGAACTGATGATAAAATCAGGAAAAAAAATAAAGATCAATAATAACCATGGACCCATGGAAACAGAATTTGCCAGCAGATCGGCCCCATTCGGCCCCCGTCTAGTCGCCCGTTTTTCCTGCTGTAAAGACTCAAACCTTAATCGGTCGCTGGTCTCGTCTTAGATTCAGGAGCTGTATGCCTATCCCATGCAAGTTTAAACTCCCTCGCTGTGTGAGCCTCAACCACTCCTGCTGGGAGGCTGCTCCACTTATCCACCACCCACTCTGGCTAAAATTACTATCACTCCGTCACTTGCTCCTAGCTGGGTAGTGTTGTCTTTTGTACCAAGAACCCGACGGAGAGGTTATTATTTTATTAAGCAATTGCAGTATTACGTACTAAAAATACACAACGGCGACACGAAGAATTAGACTGATTTATGAGCACAAATCACAGAATTCACACAAATTATATAAAAAAAACCAGACTTTTACGCATCATCAGAACCGTGTAATAGGCGGGTAGAAGATTTACAAGACAACCAAAAAAATGAGAACGAAATCCCTGTTAAAATATTTATGTAGAGGAGGCCGGCGCAGGATAAATCAGGGAGGTGTTTTCCGCGCATGTCCCCGGTCTTCTCTCTCTACCGCCGTATTTAGTGCTCACAACGTGCCAAATGGCAGCGACGCTCTCAGGACGGTCTCTGCAGACTCTTCCTGATCAGCAGGTGGTAAGGATTTGCATCCATATTTCAAATCTGCTTCTATCTCATTACTAGTTTCTTATTTCTTCGTGATTTATATCTCCATAAAATTCTAGCAGGCGCGATGGGGAATGGGATTTCAAAAAGGCAAATTCTGCATAATTTGAACATTTATCATTTCCTTTCTTCCATTTTTTTTTCCTCTTTTTTTTCTTCTTCTTTGACTTTATTCCTCAAGAGGGCTGCGTAGAGATTGTTGAACTGTGTTTCTTTTTTAATGGCTTTAACCGATAATAAGGAATCTGGTGGACACAGATTAGAATCCTATGGTTACATTTAGAAGACGGGTAGAACATAAGCATGAATGAATAGAGGATACATATTATTGGGAATTCCACCGGTAAGTCCCTTCAATAGTCTACTTTATTCAGGCCAAGATCTACATCTAAAGTGTTCCTTGGCAAAAAAGATGGGGATGGGAACCCATCAAATCACCTATTTTTTTGGTCTGCGAAGGTCCATGTTGAGCGTGAAGAAAGGCTATATGTTGTCTCCTCACCCAACGAGAACAAGTTAGACATTTAGTATCCAGAGCAACAGAGCTATTTCTCTAAAATGGGGAAATGATATGAAATAACGGCAATTTCCACAGCACTACTCCACTGAAGCAAGACTAATGCGGAACAACTGAGCCGCGGAACTCAAATCCATAACAAGGTCAACACCGTCCCATCTTAAAGACCTGGAGGATCCAAAGTATACTGGAACAGAAGGTGGGCACAGAGAATAAGAGATGTGTCTGGAAATCAGCGTATTGACCGATTTGTGCCATAGGATGAAGGAAAACATAGGGGACATGGTGGGTCAAAGAGCCAAAAGGTTGTCCTGGAAAGAGGTTAGATAGAGTGCACAGATCAATGACCAAATTAAGGAGTTGCTCAACCATGTTGTGTTCCTAGGGTTCTAAATTGTTGGTACCATCAACCTTAAAAAAAAAAGTTATGAATGTCAAGTTGAAAAGTCAAGCAGACACGTCTTACGTGATTTATTTGTTTGTTGAGTTTTCTAACACCATAAAATCCAAAAAAAAAAAAAAAAAAAATAACAAATATAAAAACGCATTTAATAAGTGTTTGTTGGTCTAGCAGAAAAGATGTTTTTGTCTCCAATAAATCAAAATCAACTTTTCTCAGTTTATGAGTTATGAATTCTGGGCAGAGTTCATTAAAAAGCTATGAGAGTGATGTCTACAATGGATTATTTCATTTTAAAAGTGTTTTTATTAGCCGAGAAGGTAGAATAACCCCTTTAACCTCTGCTGTTTGAAAGCATTCTAAATTATATCAATGAGGCCGGATCTTTTACACACAGCACTCAGCAGCTTAATACGTACCGCAAATCGATACGCTTTGATTCATTAACATTTTAGAACGGTCTTTAAGTGGAATATCAGACAATAAACATCTGTATATTAAACACTGCCTTCCAGAATCGTTAACTGGCAAATATTATAATGCATTTAATGACTGTGAGTTGATTCCAGGGAATTAGAATTATTTCACTGAATGCATTAAAATCCCTGCATAGTTTCTGATTTACACTCAGGGACTATGTTGCATAGAAATGTAGAATCTGCCGGCAGATTGGCCCCATTCGGCCCCCGTCTAGTCACCCGTTTCTCCTGCTGTAGAGACTCAAACCTTAATCAGTCGTTGGTCTCGTCTTAGATTCTGGAGCCGTATGCCTGTCCCATGCATGTTTAATACCCTCGCTGTATTACCCTCTACCACTTCTGCTGGGAGGCTGTTACACGTCTATGCCACCTTCTCAGCAAAACTTCAGTAGATATAGTTTATGGAAACCATATCGTGGAAAAGCTACTGCATACCACATTATGCTAGATTTGCACAATTTGCTTACATGGAAACCCATCAATTATAATTTATTTTCCCGTTCCGGTTGATTTGAGATTGATGTCAATTATTTTCGCTTTAATGCCTGCATGAAACAAAAAATAAATCTTTAAAGGAACATCGATGTGCTTTTTACTGGCCGTAAACCCAGCATTTGACGCATAAAATGTCTTTAAAAACTTAAAAACAAAGCTCTGAATTTTCGTTTGAATTGTGTTCTTTCACTCACGCTCTCTCACATTCTCACTCTCTCTCACACTCTCATTCATGGTCTCTCACTCATTCATTGGAGAAACTAGGAGAGGGTGAGCCTGGAGAAATATATAATAATAATAATTATTATTATTATTATTATATTATTATTATTGTTGTTATTAATTAATTATAAATATAAAATAAATAAGCAAACTTAATGAAAGGTATCAATCTACAATTCTAACTAACTAACTAAGCTAACCCTGAGATGCTTTAAATTAACCCTTTAGTAACCCATCAGAACGTTTCTACTGAAGCAACTTGTTTATGGTGGCAACCAAATGGTTTTGATAACATGACATAAATCATGACTTTTCTGAATTAAATAATCTATGTTCAAGCAGGGATTTTAGCTGTGATATATCAGTGAGAAAAGCACCAATCAGGATGTTCAGGATATTCAATCAGAGTAGAGCATGAAGGCTCCTGATTGAAGGACTCAGCTCCTGATAGGGTTATCTCCTGATGGAAGAATTTAGCTCCTAACAAACTCAGCTCCTGATTGAAGGACTCAGCTCCTGATGGACTCAGCTCTTAATTGAAGGACTCAGCTCCTAATTGAAGGACTCAGCTCCTGACGGACTCAGCTCCTGATTGAAGGACTCAGCTCCTGACGGACTCAGCTCCTGGTTGAAGGACTCAACTCCTGGTTGAAGGACTCAGCTCCTGGTTGAAGGACTCAACTCCTGACAAACTCAGCTCCTAATTGAAGGACTCAGCACTTGACTGAAGGACTCAGCTCTTGGCTGAAGGACTCAGCTCCTTGAAATCTGCCCTTTTTTTTTTTCTCGAGGCCCTGAGATGGGGGTAGAATCTGAGGCTCGAGGCGACCCTGACAGCTCCTAGACTAAACTTCCAACTGACTTCAAAAACCCCAGTCTCTACTCTGATTATACCTTTTGGTACTCCGGCACATACGTGGTCTCCTAGGGAACACAGTTACAAAATTCCCTTATCCCAACACAAATCATTTCAATAATTACATCTTGTCCAACTTTTCAGATTTAATTTATATTTTTACCCTCAACCGGTTGTCAAGAAGTGATAGCTTCAAAGCAAAACTGATTTAGCGACAAGAGTCTATTTTTTTTTTCCTGAACCTTAATTTTCTTCTAAGAATTTCCATAATCTGATATTCAGCTGCTAATTTACATTTACATATCTGCAGAGGATTTAGACGAGCTTCTCCTCCATGAGTTGCTGCGAGGGATAAGGTACATTAATACTTCACGCGGCTATATCGAGATCATTCAGATAGTAAATCCACCTCCCCTTCCTTTGTGTTTTTTACCCGTGAAATCTGATATTGCGCTCACATTCTATAGAACACAAAAGGCCAAGAGATTTAATGTTTTAGTTGGTTTGTTAGAAAACAATTTATGGGTTCAATGAAGATACGCACCGCTGTTAATAAGAAGTTTACAGATGATAATTTATGCAAATATTAACTCACAGTCTTCCCAGCTACGAATTAAAGAGAATCTCGATTTTGGAAACAGCAATTTAGAAACATAGAATTTGCCCCATTCGGCCCCTGTCTAGTCTTCGCGTTTTTCCTGCTATATAGACTCAAACCTTAATCAGTCGTTGGTCTTATCGACTCATCGATTCAGGAGCCATATTCCTATCCCATGCATGTTTAAATCCCCTCACTGTATTAGACTCTACCACTTCTGATGGGAGTCTGTTCCACATATCTACCACTCTCAGTTTCTTTCTCTATTAAGACAACCTGATTTCTTTATGAGCAAACTAGTCATAAGTCATAAAGGGCATATAACTCCATATAACTCGGTATGTGCGTGTCTCCTTGGGTATGTTAATGCGTGTCTGTATGTTAGTGTGTGTCTGCCCGGGTGTGTTTGTGTGTCTGGGTATGTTAGTGTGTGTATGTTAGTGTGTGTGTCTGGGTATGTATGTGTGTCTGGGTATGTTAGTGTGTGCGTCTGTATGTTAGTGTGTGTGTCTGGATATATATGTTTGTGTCTGCCTGGGTGTGTTTGTGTGTCTGGTTATGTTAGTGTGTGTATGTTAGTGTGTGTCTGGGTATGTATTTGTGTTTCTCTCATGGTTTATATGTGTGTGCGACTTTCTGTAAGATCAGGAGAGGACGTCACCGCGAGTGCCGCCATATTGGCCGCAGTTGACACTTTCGGTGACATCCACTTCCCCGATTGGAGAATCGGCCCTTCCGAAAAAATGACTGCAGTTTTTCTGAAGTAGTACTGCAGTTTTTTGGACATGAAAAAACTGCAATACTGCACTTTTACTGCAGTTTTACTGCACATTTACTGCAGTTTTACTGCATTTGTACTTCACTGTACTGCAGTTTTACTGCAGTTATTTTTGTACGGAAGTACAAATGCAATAAAGCTGCAGTACATTGAAGTATAACTGTAGGTTTGCAATATTAAAAAAAAAAAGTGCGGGAAATGTGCAGTAACACTGCAGTAAAAGTGCAGTATTGCAGTTTTTTCATGTCCAAAAAACTGCAGTAATTTTTTGTAAGGGGGGGAGGACATCACCGCAAGCGTTGCCATTTTGGCTGAAGTTCACACCAGGTTATGTCCGCGGAGATGCAGACAAAGAAAGAAGATAGCAAGTGGAAGATTATAGACAGAAAGACAGAAGAGAAGGGAGAAGATATAAGTTGAAGAAGATGCGGAAGCGGCAGTGATCGCCAGAGAAAGTAGGGAAAGCTTTTCGATTTTGTCTGATTCGTGGGGGTCTAACCTCATCTTAGCTTCGTATAGATCTCCAAAATTCGGTAACTTCGCAGTTTGTAAGTTTCCGAATACTAAGTGACCCTAAACTTTTGGACAGTAGTTTATATTTCTGCCTCGGCTCTGAGGCCACTTTCTGAATGTTTTATTTCATTCTCCATGAAGCCGGTGCGGAGCAAACCAAGCTTCAGATAAAACATTACGGGGAACAAAGATTCTTCATTTAAAATGCTTGATCTGCGCAGCCCGACAACTGGTGCATGTCCAAAAAAAGATATGCAAAGGAGCTTTCCCCGGCAGACGAGATGACATTAACATATGCCTCTGTCGATGAGGATTTATTAAATACATTCCTGTGCATTCTGGAGCAATCTGACTTTATTTCACTTATGGCACTGGCTGAAAGTTTCTGATCCTCAGCTAGAGCTTAATATATTCATGCAATGCGTGTCTGCTTCAATTTATTAACACGGTTTATGCTGTTACCAAAAGAAGACATTCGATCCACTCATATAGAAACATAGAATCTGCCGGGTGATCAGCCCCATTCGGCCCCCGTCGAGTCTCCTGTTTATCCTGCTGTAAAGACTCAAACCTTAATCAGTCGTTGGGCTCGTCTTAGATTCAGGAGCCGTATGTCTATCCCATGCATGTTTAATACCCTCACTGTATTACCCTCTACCACTTCTGCTGGGAGGCTGTTCCATTTTTCTACCACCATGTCAGTAAAGTAAATCTTACATGAAAATAAGGCTGGAGTGGTTTCAATGTTCGTTAAAACGTGTTACATGCCTTCCACGGGAATAGAAGCTCTTGGGGTGTTTAAATCGATATATCTATCAAAAGCAAATAGAATCTTCAGAAAAAAACATCTACAAACTATAAACAAATGTTAAAGTAACACTGTTTTATCATTACTTTTTTATTGTATTTTTTATATATTTTATTTTATATTTTATTATTATATTTTTTTTTTCTTCAGATTTCCCATGATTCCCTCGCATTGTTCCGTCTAACTCATCACAATAATGTTTGTGACAGTGTGAAAGCTGCCTCATATTATCGCAATAATTACATAGCCCTGTGATGAAATTAAAATGATTGTTTTCAGGGCTCCGTTTGCTAAATTAATATATCATTTCAAAACCTTCACTTGATTCGAACGGAATGAAAAATTGTTGCGCATGGCCCATAACACTTAATATTATTAGTCATCGATTCTAAGGCTTAATGTGATTTGTTAGCTTTTTGATTAGATCCTTTGGCTGTTTTGGATGTTCTAGACAATCAACGTTGTTTTAATTTAACTCTTCAATTAAAGTAACTTCAGTTTTCTTGTATTTAAAATTATTTTTGAAAAAAAAAACGTTATTTTTTTTAGTGTAAATCTGATGGTCTGCATCCTGCAAATTATACTGTTTATTGATCGTAGGACGATTATCGCAGATGTCAGAATGCTTATAATTAGATAATAACGGTTATAATTAGAAACAATCTTCTTTTTGTGAGTCTTCGATGTAACAATTTCCTAATTAGATTTGGATTTAACTAATTACTTTGAGGAGCGTGGATGACAGTCATCTCCCCCCCCCCCCTGTGGTTGTTTAAAAAGTTCAATTACTGTTCAAAAATGTAGGTATATAAAAGAATACAGAACAAAAAAAAACATTTATTTTATTAAGACTGGTTGATAATCTGATGAAGAAAGAAGACAGAAGAATGAAAAAAAGGCAAGAGACGAAGCGGAGCTGCATGAAAAGGAGACAGGGATGCGGAAGCGGTCGATGGAGAAGGCAGGAAGACTTTGAGACAGGGTGTGAGAGAGGATGTGTGAGAGAGGATGTGTGTACAAGTCTGAGTGATTGAAAGTGTGAGAGAGAGTGTAAGAGAACTTGAGTAAGAGTAAATGAAAGTAAAAAAGAAGCAAAATGACAATACAGAGCTCTTTGCTTCGTTTTCCTTTTGCTTCGTCTTTCCACATTTTCAGACATTCGCACAAGCTATGAAATTGGCAAATTTTGATAAAATTACAATTTGTATGAATCTAAATGCAAACTCATCTAAAACGCATAAGAAAACTTATTTTAAGATAGTCTTGCTTCTAAATAGCTAAAATAAAGCAGGGGAAAAAAGAAAAAAAATAGGTCCCACTTTCAACAACCAGTTCGAAAAACTAAAATAAAAAAACATAAGTATGTGATGAAAAGAATTCATGACAATCTCGCATTCTATTTCCTTGATCTAATTTGTTGGTGTCAAGGAAGTATATCACCTGGGTTTAAAACGGTGTATTAGGAAATATAACACATCTGCTTGATATTAATTTGTATAAAGTCTAATCCTCGCGGCGACTGGGAAAAAAAACCCCGCTTAATCTACGATAATTTTCAGAGAGGTGAATCTTTCTTTAAAGCTGCCATGGTAACGCAAAGAAAAGTTCTATTATGGAAAAGGGCATGTGACCAAAAACTATAAGAACAGTTTGAGAAGGAGAGAAAAATGATCTGTTCTGAATTTTATATTAAGCTTCTTGTTTTGTAAGAAAGTATGCAAGTAATTAGAATTTTCTATGGGGTTTTTTTTTTGTGTCCGTGCCACGGGTCTGAATTGCATGATGTATTACGTGCGTTACACGTCGCCGGTATTCAGCCTATTTAGATAGAATTAAAAAATATAAAAAACTTTTAATGTTCTTTTTTTTTTAGCTATACGGGGCATGAGGATGGGCTTTTGGGTGCGACAATGGACACCGATGAAGAATAATTAGTAGATGGTTTGTAGTAAAGGTTGATTGAGGTGGTTTGTGGTCTACTCAAGAGTTGTGATGTCATAAACATGGCCACCCAATATCTCATCCGCAAACTCTCAGGAACTTTTAACATGACTCTAATTATGAATGTGATCCTCAGCATGGGAGACAAGTTACTAATGAAGAAACCATTTCTTGAACGCGAACATCAGTCGACATTGAAGGGATATCCCCATCAAGACGATCTTTAGATCCATTATATCAGAGGACATGTGACTTTTTAGAAAACCTTATAAAATCTCTTTGGAAATACATTTGTTTAATTATACTGTGGTTGCAAGGTAAGATTTATACCAAAATACTAGGAGACAAAGTCTACAAAGTCAACATCTTTAGGATAATAGACTTCTATACAAAGAAAGGGCGATCAGCTTCCGGGTAACACAACAGAACCTCCAACGATATTTTATTTTATGTTCCCATCTGTTACTTTAACAGCTTTAATAATTTCAAAGAAATTATCCTGAAAATATTAATCGTTGTCTTTAACCAATTATAGTTTTAATGGCATCATAGCAAATGCTGTGTTTGCCCGTTATCAGTAACTAATTAATGATGTGATAACTTTCTAAGGGCTCAATTGAATTGCATGTCCTTGGTCTTCAAGTCATCGTTGCTGCAATAAGCCTTTAAAGGGATTCTGTTGCTTTTTTTCTGCAAATCCCTCATTTTAAGGCCTTATATGGTATATAAACCCTTGGCGTCCCGCCGCTCAATGTACTGGTTACAGGGGAGATCTTTGAACTCCTCAACTGGCTCTTTTGCTCTATGGAAGTTTTGCCGACTCAGCACAGCCCCCATAGTTTGCATTAGATGGTCCTATCCATGCTGGAGTCGCCTCCCTGGGTCAGGCGTAGGGAAGCGTGATGGGTAAATACTAGACTTGGGCACCAGGGAGGTCTTCGTGTTCGTTTTCATGTTTGCCCGAAGACAAATGCACAAGTCTATACATCTCTTCCAACAATCCCTTTCTAAAGGAGAGGAGAAGTAAGACGACCTAGGGGAGGAAACCAATTCTTAGGCTAAAATGGGAAGCCTTTTGATGCTGATCTTGGCTTCTTTGAGCTATAATAGCCTCTTCCCTTCAAATGAAATATCTTGAAATAACCATAATGATAAAGAGAAAAGTTATTCGTAGTTTTAATAAATTAATGCAGTTATATTAAAAGCTGTGATGATGACCATTTTAGAACAGGGGCAGCAGCCTAGGATTCCAAAGCCAAGGATTCCCATCGCAATCCCTTTGCTTTTATTCCGGACATATTGCTAATATTTGGGTTTGTTTATCTCTTACTCTTTAACAAAAAAGCCATTCAGATCGTATCTGGCTACATAGCTGTAAGCGACAGAGAGATTTGCTCTAATCTCAGTATTGGGTTAGTGTTAGCGTGATTAGATGGCTTCCTCCTAACCAAGGGCAGATATGTGCGTTATATTTTATTTGTACCCCAGCAGGTTCCGTAGGGCTGTTCAAAAATAAAAAATCTGGGGGGGTTTTGTGGCAACAAAATCTATTCCATGGACAAAAAAAAATAGATTTTTTACATTTTTTGTCGTGATATGGTCCCTTTAAATGACCACGTCCCAGGACTATTTGTACATGTTGGGGCCACCGTAGCGTGGATGATTTGCTAGGTTTAAATTCCCCGAACTTATTCAATATATCCCCTCCACTAACCTGGTAGTCATCCATAATACAATGGCAGCCAATTTTAGTTGTATGCCATGGGGGTGGGGAGCGGTATTAATTTAACGCTTTGGCTATTTTCTCATCCTCTGTGAATCCATTTCCCGGTCACAGATATTATGTTACAAACCTCTCTTTTTTTTCTCCTGAACAGATGCTTTTTTTTTTGTTTTACGCCACCAGAAAAATCTCATTTAAGTTTCCAAGCTGCCAAGTGATTTTCCGCTCACGCGACGCCGGCTCTACTTATGGGTGAATAGTTTGTTACCTGTTGATAGAACAGATTTTCAGAGAGCTAAGTGTTGAGTACATGATTGTCACATATTGATACAGTAAAAAGAGCAGCTCATGCGCTGCTGCCCATTGTACGGAGGCATTTTATTTACACGGCGTCGAACATGCAATGTCGGAGGATTGAACAAGAGTCATAGGATCTGATCATACAAAGTAGACTTGTGTATTTGGATTCATTTCAATTTCAAATTTAATAAATTTTGTTGATTTTTTTTAATTTATATGAATGTCAGAAAACCAGGAGGAACCCCAGAAACAGACAGACGAAAACGAAGGAGAAAGCTATGATAATTGGAAATTTGTTGTTTTTTCTCCCTCTCCCCCTACCTCCTCCATCAGCCGATTCCGTGTCTCCGGATGGATGGATGGATGGGGAAGAGGTTGCCCCCGTGGTGTGTGCGGAGTCTCTGCCCTGTTGTAAGAGTGCTCTGAAGAGTGCTGAAAAGTAGAGAAGCGTAGAGGCGGAAGCAGAGACAGGGAAGCGGTTGTCGGAGAAGGTAGGCAGAGAGTACAAGTGAGTGAGCCAATGAGTGAGAAAAACAACAAATTTTGTTTCTAGGGAAAAAAATCAGTCCGAATTTCATCTGAACCGAAAGGGCAGGAAAAAAAAATAGTTGTCCGAAAACAAAGGGACCAAAAACAACACAAAAATGTGTCTGAATGGTGTTTGGTTCATGAGCGGAATTCTAAAACAAAGTATTACAAAAGAAGCTCATTCTACAAGCAAGTGCAAACATTTTTACAAGAAAACCAAAATCAAAGCAGTGACCCCCTTTATCCCCTGACTTCCTGACTTCCTGACTTTTACCCCATTTTATTCTTGTTCACTCCTATTTTTTATTTTAATTCTTCTGGATGGTCTCTCCAGGCTGGCAGCCCACTGAAAGAGAAGCGTTTGATGGACATCAATGTCTTCTCCTGAAACCCCGGTTGAGATTTCCATTTGCTTCTCAGTGGAGCGGAATGAAAAAGGAAAATGCATTTTTTTGAAGAGACAAAACCTTACGAGAATGCCGAGAGGAATTGGAATATTTTCGCTCAGTGATGTCACAACATTTGTGAAACGTCACGACACGGGTGATAGAACTGACTGCTTAAAGTCATTTTTTCCCCCAAAAAGATCACGCAAGGGTCACGCTCAGGGACACAAATCTACATTTCTAAAGGACTCTTCACGGTAAGATAAATTAGAAAAACTCTTGCTTGAAATAGAAACTCGCTAAATATAGAATTTTATTTTTTCTCTCAACGTGAGCTTCGTCTTTGAAGGAACAATAAGTACGAAGCAAACTTCACAGAAGCTGCTATTCTGAATCCTCGGAAGAGCTTTCTCGGTAAACAAAGATTTCTGACAAGTTATAATACGGTGTGAAATTAAAAGAGGATTTGTGAGCGTATGAAAAGCCTAGCGCTGTGACGGGCGCAAATTCCATAAAGTTAATCACTAGAGTTACTTTGGGTAAGGCTATGGCTGGTTTCGAAACGGCCCATACCATAGCCAAACCGTCCTCCGTTTAAAATATCATATTTAGTTTTGAAACTACACAAATCATGGCTCTTCCAATCACCCAATGTGAATGGGGTAAGGGTGTATGCATGTCTGCAGAATCCCCCACCCCCCATACGCATTTGCCCCTTTACCTACCACCCCTCGTTATTTGCCACGCGGGAGATATGTTTAGCCGGAACACATCTCCTGACCCCTGGTTTACTTCCTCCCAGTCAGCTCCATCACTAAGCGAACGTCGAGGGGGAGTCTAAGGGAACTCTCTATGCCCACACATAAAAAACTCTCCTATGATTTCAATGGGAGTCCTTTCCTGCCAGCGATTGGCTGCATCAAGGAGCCAATCAGTGGCGTGAATTGTCAGACCATTCTACGGAGTTGGAGCTGCAGCTTCTCCTTAAAGTAAGACATTATTTTTTAACATCCTATAGAATGCGTATTATAGCATACACATTGGGTTACGGTTAATCACAAAGTTCTACCCCTTAATGACAAAAATGTATTGTTTTCAATGGGTTTAGGGACCGCCCATTGTCCTTAAGGGGTTAAAAAAAAACCTTTAATGGTTATAACCCAAACTCTAATGGAAGGTTTATTTGGCTGCGTTTATTCCTTTAAAAAGAAGGCGTTCTACCTTTAACGTCGGAAGTGGACGCTGGTAGACGTGCTTGTTTTTTTTATTGAAAATGCCTGCATTTGATGGATTTGAGCAACAGTAATCAGGAGAGCATATGGGAGCGAGGAGGAACAAGGTTTTTCTCATCAAGATGATTCAGGTGAACACGGAAAACAGACCCATTTTTTTTTTCAAAGAAGCGAGTTCTACTGACAAAAATATCCATTTTCGGCTTCAAAGAAACTGGCAGGTCTGCATCTCTCTGATAAATACCAGATTTATGACTTTCTCTTAATTACACATACTATTAAAAAAAAAAGAAGGCATTTCCGCACCTGCCTGCAAAATATGATAAGCTTTTTTAATGCTTTCATAAACAAACAAGTAACTCTAACATTTCATACTATTTTTGCCCTTGAGGTTAAGGCAAATTACATTTTTTTCACTCGTTTATTACATTTTATTAGCTCCCAAGAACATTCCTCAGACAATGGAAACGGTCAGGTGTTTCGTTCTAAGACAACAAGGTCTTGGTCACTTAACATATTTTTTTAAGTCAGAATATAGTGTTTTCTGAGGAATTTTTTTGCCAATTCAGTATTTAAAACTGTTAAGGGGGAAAGTAAAAACCGACTGGAAAATATGACAAGCAACTAAAAATGTCATCTTTCGGGGGCACTATGGGATATGTTAAGCTGTATTGTGGATTTTCAAGGTACCTGTGAGGTCCAAATTGGTTCAGATTAGTTTTTTATGATACGTATTAAAAACTTTCTGTCTTAATCATTAAGAAAGCTCAACAAATAAATAAACGACAGTCTTTCTCAGCTGTGTGCAGCGTTGAGGCCACTGTTTTGTAAACTATCATGTATAATCGTCACTTTTCCTCCTATTTTCTTATTTTTATAAATGGAATGTGTATTATACAACTTTTTTATTATAAACACGTACAAAATGATCTGAGTTATTTAATATTTTTGATTAATATGAATATTATTTGGTTACTGAGAAGGATCACAAGGCATGGTGATCACAAGATTCTGGTGATTGTCGTCATGGTAATGGTATGGAATCCTTGTAAATGTTACAATTTTGCGAATAGTGACTAAAAGTTCATATAAGAGCTGGTGCGTGGATTCTAGACTTGTGCATTTGGATTCATATAAATTTTAATTTTAAGTAAACTTGACAATTTCATTAATTTGTACGAATGTCCGAAAATGAGGAGCGACCAGAACAACACAAACTAAAACGAAGCACAGAGCACCGAATTTTCGCTTGCATTTCATTGGTTTTTCCCACTCTTAACCTCTCGCACTCACTCATTCACGTTTTCTCTCACGCGCTCTCACGCTCTATCTCAATGTCTCCCTACCTTCTCTGCCAACCCGTCTCCTTTTTCACAGCCCTGCTTCTTTTCTTGCCTCTCCTTGTTCTTCTGCCTTCTTTCTTGGTCCGCTTCTCACTGCTATCCGCTCCATAACCTGGTCTCCTGAAGCACTTTCACAACAGGGCGGAGCCTTGGCACAAACTACGGGTACAACCTCGCCCCCGATTAGTCAAATGAGGGAGAGGCTGTCCCCATGGGGCTCGCCGTGGCTCCGCCCTTTTGCGGAAGTGCTCCAAGAGGCCAGAAACGCTTCTCTTTCTTGACCCTCTTTTGGAACCAAGGAAGAAAGACCGAAGAAGCAAAGAACAAGAAAAGGCAACAAATTTTGTGATATAAAAATGAATATACCAAACCGAAACAAACTATTTGTCTAGTGGGTTCCACACATTATAGCCAACTCTGTCGCTAGAAAGAATGTTATGGTGGGCAGTATATTTGGGAACTCTCAGGGTTTGGCTCGGAGTCTCGTGGTTTTTGTACCAATTTTGGGGAAAAGGGGCAGATTCTCAGGGTCACACAATCTGAAGCTGACCCTGACCAATTCTACACCACTTAGAACATATAAAAGACTCCCAGTTGGTTGGTTTGCTCCCATTTTGTTCCGGTTGATAACCCTGCTTGAATGAAGATGACTCAATTAAGTGTATCTTTGAACAACGGCAAGTCAAAGATTCCATGGTATTAGATCCACTGGGCAACATATTTGGTAAGTTACCACATTTTCACCGTGGGCTATTAAAGGGTTAATATTTCAAGAATTTCAGGGTCAGCTCAAGTTCACAGGTACGTCGAGCGGGACACTCCATCAATTATTTTTTTTCAAATCCCTTCCATTAAATGATCTATTAAAGCAAGAAGATATTGCAGTTTCTTGCATGGGAAGCTCCTGTCCTTCGAACCGGCGCATCACGCCAAGCAGTAAATGTCACCGCGATTGTGGCATTAAATGGCATAGAATTCCGAGGCAGCCGGGTGAAGACCCCACGGGAGAGGTCAGGGGCCAAAGCGCCGCGGCAGACGGAGAGCTGTATTAAACGGGCTCAGCGCGAGTGGAAATGAAAAGGGAAGAATATTGTCAGAAGCTGCATTATCTTCCTTGAGTTTATTCACCGCGCAGTCAAAAGGAAAGCAATCTTCCGCACAGCTTGGAAGAGCCGCTCGCTTTGCAAGCAAAGATTAAACACCCCTTCGAGGCCGGGTAGGGACGCGTTCTGCTCACTTGCAGGCTTTATTGCTGTGAGAGCCTGGTGTGTACAGGAACAGTTCCGCTTCCAGGCAGGGCTGTCAGACAAGGGCAGCGTGCTAAATAATAAACAGTAGCGGTGGCTTATACAGCGAGACCAGGAACCGATTAGGGTTTGAGTCTTTACAGCAGGAACAAAAACAGGCGGACTAGACGGGGGCCGAATTGGGCCGAATAGGGTTGATCTACATTTCTATGAAAAAAATAGCAAACAAAAAATCGGAAACCCCCGATACAGATGAAAACGTATATCTGATCACCGCAGTCAGATATAGCAGTCGCCATAACAACAAAGAAAATGTTCCTGCTCATTGTAAAGATACAAAACTTTATTTATAAAAAAGGAAACGGGACGCTCTCTTCGTTATGGTTGTAGGGTTGGGGTGTTGTCCCGGTCCTATCATTTCGGGCGTGTGTTTGATACAATGTTACCCAAGATTCCGGTTTATGGTTTCGCTGAAGACGGAAGAGTAAAGGAGTCAGTAGAGAGGTTCCCGATCAGACAGTAATACCTCTTCCAGCTGTGCACCCGCCTGCACTCGTCGCGAAGACATCATCGCTCGGCATTAACAGCTCGTAACGGCAGAGACAGACAAGGCGATGCAGGAGAGGCACTGTAGGCTTCCACTCAAATTGCTCCATAAACCTTGACTGCAGGAATGATTGACGGGCTGTGTATATTTTATACCATCTTCCTTCCTCTCCTGTCTTTAAGTACAAGTTTCAGAAGATGAAGCCCCCCCCCCCGTATAGCCTGTTTTCAATCACATAATGGATAGAATTCTTCCAGCTGCAGCAGATTTAACCATGTGTCATTGCAGAATACCTACCGAATGTCCCGGATCTCCATAGACAGTCCCTCATTTTTACTCCCTGGCCTAGTATCTTACTGAGCACTGGCTAACAGGGCCGTGTATTCTTATATTAAAAACCCAGTGGCGCACCGGCCTTCATTGTACATTGCATTAGGGCATCGATACTGGTGGGTGAAGGACCAACCCATCCTCAACCTGAAAACAAGCACAATACAAGGATTACATTGTCTCCCCGTTAAAGTTCTAGATACGGAACCCTTATCTCTAGATCTAGAACCCTTAAATCCATACCCATCCTTCGTCAATAACTGTATCCTACTGAGGCCACCATGAAAGGTCCTCAGGTCCAGAGTTTCAGAACCTGCAGCAGAGCTTTGATTTCTAACCCATTGTTATGCTTTGGAAGACAAAGAGAGTGAATAAAAAAACTATACAGGAAGAGGAGCTGACCACCTAAAAACCATAAAAAGCATAAAAAGCATCAACATTCAGATTCCTGGGCTAGAATAATAATAATGACCAATAAATACACGCTTCCAATAAAAATAAGACAGAATATACTCAGTCCGGGAAAAATACACCAAAGAAGAATTTTTACTACGGGTTGTTAAATGTCACAAACAATTCAACGTGACTCTGCAGGGACGTATTTATTTATTCATTCTCTTTTTGGGGATTTTGTCACACTATATGGCCTTAGATATGGCTTATTCCGCCGCTATGTCAAAGCACCCCAAGTTTGGCGAGTCTTATCAAATTTTTCATGGCTATATTGATTAGCAAGGAGGTGAATCAGTGGGACTGCGGCACAAATTTAACCCAAATGAGACTCTCAAGGATTTCAAGCCCCCTCTGGACTCAATTAACTCGATTATCCCACTAATTCAGCTCCCTGGCAAGCAATATAGCCATGAAAAATGAGATAAGACTTGGGGTACTTTGACGTAGCGGCGGGCGAAGGGATATATACGGCCGTATAGTGTGACGGAATCCCCGATATTTAAGTTTTTTTTTTGTAATGGTATTCGCCGGGTATGCGCCGAATCCTTGCTTTGTAAAGGTAATGGATAAATACGTCCCTGCGGAGTCACGTTGACTTGTTTGTGACATTTAACAACCCCTAGTCAAAGTTCTTCTTCGTCGTATTTTTCCCGGACTAAGTATATTGTGTCTTATTTTTATTGGAAGCGTAATATGACCCCAAACACAGACCTCCAATGAATAAAACAAATTCCCCAGGGTCCCGTGAGAGGCGGAAAATACTGCGGAAGGCACGTCGTCCATCTGAACTCCAGCCTTGGGCCAATCTGCAGGCGGCTCGCAGCGTCCGCGCCGAAGACACATGCATCGAAACAGCTTGATTACGACTCCGGCAAAAGGAAATATTGGCCGCTCTCGGGCTGCCTGAAATAAAGCCATGTAGTGCAGCGTTCGTCGAGATACCGCAAAGAACCTGCAAAAAAAGCCATCGTTTGTCTGTCATCTCGTCTAAAACACCAGACACAGGGGAGGCGTTTGTGAAACGGCAGAATTTGGAACATTAGCAATATAAAAAAGAATTAGTAGAAGTAAGTGGTTTCTGGAAGAGATTCGCTCGGTGGAGATATCGTCTTGTTCTCTTAGGAATTTATTCATTAAACCGTGAGCCGCAGGTTGAGCTAAAACATTTAATCTTACTGACTTTACCATATATTAAGAAGGGGGCGAATTCCAACAAGGTTCTCCTTCTAGAAGGGTTGAGCCGTAAAGAAATAATAAGGAAGACAATTCACGTTCCTGTAAATAGTCAAAAAAAAAAAAAAAGACGTGATGGGATTTCGACCGACGTTTCCACCATAGCGAGGTCTTCATCAGGCTGAAGCAAGAATAAAGGTTCAGCAGGTCAACCGTGAATAGCTAAATCAGTGAGGAAGGGGAGGAAGACAAGCCTAGTTTGACCAATAACCCTTGTTTTAGACCCAAATAAAATGTGATGTATCTTTCTTAGGGCTGCTTAGGTGATAATGAAGGTCGTTGAGATGGTCCTCACGACCTAGTCAATTACCGGTGCTGGTAATCGTCCCGTTATTAAAAGGAATTAGTATGAATGTTGTCTCTCAATCGATAGAATTATACTATAAAAATTAAAAACCCTGCGTTTAACCATTTCAGGGACAGAACTTTTCTTCTGCTGTATACAATGTATCAGCTTACCAAAGGCATTATACAATTACCCGGTATTAATGGGGTTAATAGGTAATCTAACTGGCTGGTGATCCAAAGTTGCAATTTTAAGACCCTCTGCTTAAAAATTAGGAAGCCAAGTTGTTAATGGTACCCCCCACCCCCCCCACATCCCATTATGAATAAGCCAAAAGGAATTATGCATTCACTGCCTGCACCGAATTAGGAAAAAAAGTCTCGAAGTGCTTTATCATAAAGCCGCCGGTATTAATATTAGAGGGAAATTCCGTAACAAGTCCTATTTGTTTATCACTTTCATTTATTTCTCTGCTGAACGTTACGACTGAACATCACTCCATTTTATGTGATTTGCCCAAACCTCGCAAGAAAGGAAGGATAGTTTGTTTTTATTAATAGTAATAATATTGTAAAATATGGATCCGAAGATATATTTTACTCCCAGCTATCACTTTGGTTGATGGGCACAGTAAAGAAATTCAGAAGCACAAGACTGTTAAAACACAAGAGCGCCATCGGGACATAGGAGCAGCATAAAATTACCGAGTATTAAACGATAATTTACTGGAGTATTTGTGCCGAAGAGCATTCGTCTACCATTGTAGACGCGCTCGCGAAAAAAAAAATAAACGAACGCCGCTTTGTCAACTTAAAGATTAAGTTGGATCAGAAAAGTCTCGCTGGATACACTTCCCAGGAACGGAATCCGTACAAATGCCGATTACAGCAAATAGTCTCGGGAAGTATAGAAGAATCGGCAGCTTTCATAATAAAATAATGACTTGAAGCATCGTAGGATTGGGTTTCCTAAAAGATTAAGGCCAACTACTTGTGTAAAAGAATAAGAAATCAGTGTTTTTTTATCTAGTTTTGGGGTTTTTTAGAAGAGGATTTGAAAAGACTCAAGATTTACCCATAGCTTCAGAATACCGAAACACCCAATTACTGATGGCAAATAGTCAGTGGTTTTAATATCAGATTGATGTGAATGTGTACAGTTTTGGGAAAGAGGATTTTTAAGGCACCATGCCCCCTTTAATCGGGGCTGTCACTTGGTATATGACGCAACGTGGTGGGGGGTCAAACATTTCCCATGTATGTTATAGTGAAACACGAGACTCATAGAAGGACAGTGATGGCCTTCAGCTGCTATGTCTGAAAATCTGAGGCCATCATCCTGGCAACACAACGCATCTATCTGATGTCAGTCACTACCAAAGCCATGCTGGCCTCATACTCATTAAGTAAAGGTGGGAGAGAAACTTTCAAACTGGCAGAAAGTAACACGTTCCACCCCAGGGAAACTCATCAAAGTCTTGTGTCCATGGGTTCCCACCACTCTTGGGACTATGAGCCTAACAAACAAGCTTTGTACTATTCATATAAATTGTAGCTTTGAAACTATTTTAGCTTCCATCAGAAAAATGTATCCTTTCTTAAGTTCCTAAACGTTTTCCACATTGGTTTAGTTGTTACGGTACCTTCAAACCCTAGCATCGACTCGACAATATGGTGAACTGTTGAACCATTGAGGGTTCGCCATTGCACGGTGCCATGACCCACATCAAGAATGCTCAAGAAGAAGAAGGTTCTAGACCAGGGGTGTCCACACTGCGGCCCTCCAGCTGCTGCAGGACTACATTTCCCATGCTCCTCAGCCAGCCCCTTAGCTGAAGGAGCATTATGGGAGATGTAGTCCTGCAGCAGCTGGAGGGCCGCAGTTTGGACAGCCCTGTTCTAGACCAATGGACACAATGCTTAAAGGCATCACAAACGTATTTGGAACTACTTCTCTGGGACAAACGTGACAACAACCCCCTTTGTATAATATCGCTCATCACAAAATGAGCTTATCTACCTTCTTCACGTTAAAAGAGAACTATCATTTGTGATGGGATTGCAGATAATTAAGTGTATTGTCTCAAAACACTCTCTCTTTTATGTAGATTCTTGGCGAGTAACTTTGTATTGAGCTCCAGAACAAGCTTCGGTTCTTCGTGATTCCGCAGGTTTACCTAATTGAGCCACTTCAACCGATTTTGGGGAAAATTACAAGCGCGTGAGATTAAAATACATCGTGTAATAATTGTTCTAAGCTTTGTGTCAGGCATAATGAAATTTGGAGTGTTAAAAAATTAAAACAATGATGACTAAATCACAGTCTTTCTTTTGAAACAAGGATTTTTTTTTTTTACTAATTAGGCATCAAAATAAAAGAACTCACCAGGAATTCTCAGGAACTTTGTTGGAAAGAAAAACTCAACTTTTTGCCCAGATTTATTCCTAACCAAGTATATATTCCATCATTAAATATTGTTTTAGACACAATAAGGTCAGGTTAACCTATAGATCGTTATTCGGAATGGAAAAATTTTGACTTATTCCGGGGTTCTTCTCCACCTCCTCCCTTCACTGAATATCTTCAGCAGTTACGCTCCAACCTATTCATCTATCGCCTGAAATTCCTAGTCCTAGTCGGGCGATAACGCCTATCTTGGGATATTAATGCTACATTAATTATGTTGAATCAATGAAGTAATTATGGTTACAAACTCGTAAATAATTCTAATTTAATTATCATCAAAGGAGACGTCAAAAGTGTAAACACACTTGACATTTTGTGTAATTTACTATTTTTCGCTCGCACATAAATCATGGAATCCGCGTCAATTAGTGACCAATTCTGCTTAAATTATTTAGCAATTACAGCGTAGAAAATAAAGCCGCCGAGAAATTATCAAGTGGTAAAATCTTATTGAAAAAAAGGGACTCTTTTGACCTTTGACACGCGTAGGAGGCCAGGAAAAAGAATAAATTATTAAAAGAGAATTAAATTATTATTTTTTTTATTACATTTATTCATTATATACAAAAACGCAGACCTGACTTATAGACTAACCTAGTTAAAGTAAAAGTTGTGCCGGAAAAGTCGATGTTTCTATGTTTCGGCTCTTCGTAAATCATAATTTTGTTAACAAAACCTACAAGAGAGCACAAAATCATATTTTTTCTCGTTAAAAACAGAACTTAAAAAAAAATCTAGAATAAATGGTGTCCACTGTTTCTACCATCCCTACAAATGGGTCATCGATCTGACTTTATAATAATATTATTTTTAATAAAAAAATATATTTTATGTAACTGTAACGATGTTACCTGTAATAAACTTAAGGAGCGTTGCACGCCAGCCAAGACTAAAATGGGGCAAATTATTCAATATCTGAGTCTTGTGAATAATGTTTGTAATATTTTTTCCCCTGACCGGGTTGCCGGATGAGTGGTGTAACAGTAACGTGACGTATCTATTTAGAAGCGTCTGGTCTGGGAGCCGTGGATCACTTTATCTTGTTCCGTTACGTATCTGCTAATAAATCTCACCTGGAGAGATTGATACATTTCTTACAATCGGAGTTATAAGGCGCACACGTGCATCGCGGTATTTACATCACCAAGCTGAACCCTCCAAGCAATCTATAAGA
The DNA here is from genome assembly GCF_027358695.1 of Spea bombifrons. Lineage (NCBI taxonomy): Eukaryota > Metazoa > Chordata > Amphibia > Anura > Pelobatidae > Spea > Spea bombifrons. The sequence goes on from NC_071096.1 coordinate 4,856,692, forward strand.
AGCCATCAAAAACTCCAACCCGCTTCTTTCTTACTTAATTTTTTCCTGATTTTATGACACTCTAGGACCCTATAAACATCACTATTATTTATTTATTTTATTTTCTAACATTATCCTTAAGGGTAATAAAGCTGCTCATGCTGTCTCCTCCGGCCCTCGGAATATTTAGCTCCATGCTATGAGTCACTGTCAACCCTAAACTTAACATGCAGCCAGGGGCGTAACTAGAAACCACAGAGCCCTGGTGCGAAAAATTGCCCCCGGCCCCCCAACTTCAACGGCTGGTCTGTGCCATCATTGCCCCTTGCCCCCCCTTCCAACATGCAACATATGTAAACACACTTACACAATTACACATCTATGCTCACACACACATACAAGTACACATGCATGCTCACACACACACAGAAGTACACATGCATGCTCACACACACATGTACACACACATGGTCACACACTCGCAGAAGTACACATGCATGCTCACACACACATGTACACACACATGGTCACACACTCGCAGAAGTACACATGCATGCTCACACACACATTGCATTACATTTATTTATAAATTCGTTACATTCGTTAGAACAATTTATAAACACACACAATAAGACATACAATAACAAACTGGTGCAAAGGAGAAGAGGGCCCTGCTCTTGCGAGCTTACAATCTACACACACATGTACACACACATGGGCACACACCCACAGAAGTACACATGCATGCTCACACAAATAAACAGAAGTACACATGCATGCTCACATACTCAAGTACACATCCATACATACATACATCCATACATATACATCCCGCCCCCGCTTACCTCTTACCGCTCCTGCAGCTTTCCCTCTGGCTGCTGGCGCACACTGCGGGGTCATGTGACCCGATACATTCCAGTCTCCCTGTGCCGGTTCTAAATAGTTTAGAAAGGACCCTTCCAACCTGGAATGGTCTGGTCCAGGTCAGAAGGACCCTTTTTAAACAATTTTAATACGAGGAGAGAGGAAGAAGAGGCACGGGCCCCCGACGCCGCTGCGACCGCTGTGACCCCTGTAGTTACCCCAGTGCATGCAGCCCTCATATAATAAGAATCAACCATCAAGGGTTACGGGTTCAAGAATGAATGCCAATAATGGGGGCTTTCTAAACTGTGAACAAGAATTCTCACCATACAATGATGTAAAGAAGAAGCCAGGCCCAGCCTCATGATTAGAGGAAAAAGCAGGTCAACAATATGATTGAGCTGACACTTCTCATGATGTTTCATTTTCTCCATGAGAATCAGATGGCAAAAGTAATAATAGCGATAAAAAGCTACTTATGGGAAGCGTAAACGATACGACAAAGTAAACATTTCCCTCAACACACACTTGGCCAAAGCTGCGTATTTTCCTCCAGAGTTTGTACTGAAAATAAGAGCTTAATAATGGATATTTTGGGACCGGACGGCTAACGGTAGAGATATAGAGTTCTCTTCTCCTGTTGGTCTAAGACCTTTCTTCTATTGCCATCTTAAGGAAATCAGAGTACTATCTCTTACACAAAATATTATCTAGAAACCAATATTCTCCAAAAAATTTACCAGTAATGTCAAATCTAGACCTTCCAATAACCTCATTCTGAAACAGAGCACTTCTTCTCCCTACTATTTTTTTATTATTGCCAAATTATGTTGGTTTTACTGGCATTCAATATTTTGACAACTGAATATGCCTGGAAGGAGAACTTAACGGATCTGACTTTATAATAATGGTTTTGGTTAAAACTCGAGTTTTGCCATTTTTCTAGAAAACGAAAGTTACGTTTTTTTTTTTTTAAGCCAATCGGATGCCACTGACGACAAAGCGGCGAAAGAAAGAGTTAAGGTCTGAATTAGAACAGCAGGATTATAACCTAGAAATGAATTCTGAAATCCATCATTAAATAATTAGCTGAAAGGACATTGAAAACGAGCCCCTATTTACATGTATAATCGGATTAATTGCATGATTTCGTATTTGAGCAATTAACTTGTCAGTAATTTTTTTCCCCGATGGATTTTTGATTAATCTCTGATACGCGGCTACACGCTGCCTTCTCAGGTTAGGATATAAAATTTATTACATATTTTTTCTGATAGCTTTATATTTCTGAGTAATGAACGGTTCTTTCTATATTTTTTTCTCCCCAGTCTTTATAGTAAATTGCTTTTCAAAACAGGCTACATTTTTTGACCATTTTGTTGAGATGAACAATATAGTTATTAACCTATAAAATGACGTGAAACTGGCTGAAACAGGTAGTGTCGGAAATTCCTGCCGTGTCTCATGACTACAAGGCCATTCATCCTTTTGTTGCTCCACAGCCTGATGGATAGTGGTAGTTATAGTCAGTGAGACTCCGAGTGTCGCAGGTTGGCAGAAATAGGAATGAGCCGGTTTGCTGGTCCATTGAGCGCAGTCTGAATTAATGTATGCATTCATACGTACATGTCCTTGACAGAGGTCGCGGTTTTATTTAGCGTGGAGGTCATTTTCTCCTACAGATTTGTTCACCTTCATTTGTATTCTTTTCTTGGCAGCCCAACGTAAAATAAAATATTTTACCGTCGATGAGACCCAACTCTGGGGATCTTCTTTTCACGATCATTCCCGAGAGACAGGACGTCCTTTCCTTGAAGTCCTGTTGTGATATCGATTGTTCTTCTTCCTGAGCAAAATGGCGGATGAAGGCCTACAAACCCTGTTGTTGACATGTTCTCTACTCAATGGTGTCCTCTCTGCCTCCATGTGCTTTGAAGAACCATTGGAATTCTTGATTATGATTATTTTTTGATGACCAGTCTTTTTCTCCATGATATTACCAACTTTGTACCTTGGATCTTGACCCAAAGTGGACGATAGTTGGGTTGTTTTCTGATGCTAGGGCTATTCTGTGAGCCTCTATTGAGTTACAGTACCTGTAACCAGGCCGGTCCTTTGACTGTGGCCCTTGGTCCCCTGTAGGTGTCCATTGCCCGGTCCTTTGACTGTGGCCCTTGGTCCCCTGTAGGTGTCCATTGCCCGGTCCTTTGACTGTGGCCCTTGGTCCCCTGTAGCTGTCCAGTGTTGTCATTTCCTTGCCCCTATCTTTTGTGGGAGATATAACGATAATCTCTCAAATGTATGCCATCCAAGCTGAACTTTACTTAGAACAAAATTACATTAAAAGCATTAAAAACGTTTATATATTGTGTGCTTTACGAGAGTCTATGGTACCGAAGCTCAGAAGACCGGCTGACGAGCCACAGTCGGCAAAAAGGTTGTAGCTTAGCAGCTCTGCGGGATGCCTTGGAAGAGATTCAAAATGTAAAAAAATACATACATAGCTTCTGAAAAAGAATTAACTTTCTGTTTCTTTCTAATGAAAGTCTTTGAATTTCTTGTTATTTGGCCGTTTTCTTCTAAATCCTCAGATATGTGACCGTTATATTACATGACACTTGTCTAATGGTCACCCACGCAACGGCTCATCTTCAGCCTTGATCGTCTCTGCAGATGGAAACGCCACGACGCTAATATTAAACATCTATTTTCTTCCACGACGTCTCGAACGGAAACGCAAAGGGTGGGGGGGGAGAAAAAAAAACTTTACGATGCAAATAGGAATTGTGCTGAGAATTAAAATAACACAGCTATTAAAATTTGACGCGCTGACAGCTTAAAATTGTTGAGAACACTTCACTTTAATATAGCACAGAACATCTGACAGCTACGAGAAGCGGGGTATAAGAAGAATTCACGAGGACAGCTTCGTGACACCACATAAGCATGGGGGGTCAAGAGTCCGGGAAATCGTACTAAACATAAACTTATTTGGCGTTATCTGCATCGACCTTGGGATCCATTAGCAACGAGCAAAATATTTAGGAAAAAAAAAATAACAAATACACCAGAAAAATCACTCAACTTTAATGTATTGTTTAAAAATGATTAATTTTTTTTTTTTTTTTTATTACATAAAAATAAACACAATTTAAAGAAATTTGGAAATAGAATGGTAGTTGGATATAAGGTGCACCTACATATAAGACTGCCCCAGCTTTCGTGGTCATCTTTTTCAAAACATTCCGTCATCCATTAGATATTACATTTAATGTTTTTTCAGCTTACCCAAAATATCCAAAAAATACAGTAAAAATACAGTAATATTCCTCTGTCATAGAAACTTGCTTTTGTTGAAAGAAAGGACTTGTCAATACAATTTTATATATATATATATATGTGTGTGTGTATGTATATCTATATCTATATATATATATATATATATATATATATATGTATGTATGTATATATATTTACATAGTTTAACCAAGAAGTTACTGAAACATCATAAAGACTGAGATTTATAGGACCGATTCTCAAATTTGGGAATGGAAGCGTAAATAAATTCTCGACAAATGTTTTCATTTCAAATTAAACCCTGAATTAAATCATTAAATCATTTATTAAAACAATAAACGCTTCACAATGATTCGGGTTTATCAGAGAAGGACTTCCCGACTGGGCATCTCCTCCGAACCTCAATCCATCCATAATAAATATACTCCACTTCCAAGCAATCCATTTACCATGAGACCCGGCCCAATCGGAGTGGGAATTAGCCCTTTTATTAGAAAGCCTCCATTTTTACTCGAAGCTCTTCTGAGGGAAAGCTGTGAGAGAAGATGTATTGTCATCTGACGAGTCCTGTTCCCCGGTATGGTGGCCCAATCATCCTTGAAAGAGATACATTTCTTTTGCACCGTGCTTTATCTAGATTGGCTTCGGAATTTGAAAGCCGCATCACGATTAGAGACTAGCAAGTTTCTGCTAAGAACCGTCTTTGGTGGTAGGACTTTAGATGTCTGGTCCCACCAAGATCAGCTGGACCTCTACATCTATTGGACTGGTTGCACCTGACCATCTACGTAATACTGTGTTGGGTGTTGTTGGTCTTATAATCGATCAAATATGGTATTTCCAGAATATATTTATTTGCTTAGAATGTTGTGGAAATTTCTCTTGTCTTCAAGTCTGTCCAGAAACATTGTTTCACATTTAAGAGAAGATAAAAAAAAGTAATCGATGTATGAGAGGAGAGAGAATGCACAGGGTATATAATTATTGATACAGATAAATAGAGAAAAATCCTCTGCGAGTACAGACGGAAGAGACCCTCAAGGATTTTGAATTTTGTATCTAAAAAAAGAGGCATGTTTAGTCTTTAGAAAATAGAAAATTGCAACTAAATATATTAAAAATAAAAGAAATAAAAATAATAAATAAAATTATGAAAATAATGCTAATTAAAGGCGGTTAATAAATTAAAAGTCACTTAAGTTTACTAATATCTACATATAAGTCAACGACTCCGTGTTTGCAGAGCCTCACAGATAAATTACAAGATGTGGGAATAGGGGGCCGTGATATTTATTTCAAAATGAACAGGAAAATGGAATTGTGTGTAGCGGAAAATCGGTACTGAACATTGTATTCCCCTACCTTTCCGCTCATCCCTATAGCACTATATCGGGGTTTGGAGAGAATTCGGCGTTGGTTTTGCTTAGAAAAATAAAAAGGCGAAAAAGTTATTATTTCAAAAGCCGGCGAAATGCTGCAATGGGGACGTTTAGGAAGCGGCGTAAACGGCTCTAACGGTTTTCTTGCGAATGGCATAAAAGGAAAAGTAACTTTTTCTGATTTCCCTTTAGGCTCACACCTGGGTTTCCGATCGCATTTTGATTTTTTTTTTTATGAAATGTAAACAAAAGAGAGAATTTATCCCAGGTGAGACCTCGGAAAATGTTAGAATCTACGAGACACGGCGTACGCGCGTCAAAAGAAGAACAATTCGACTGTCGGGCGCTTTGTTGAAACAATTCAGTTTGCCTTGAGGGCCAATTCAATCCAGCAGACCCGTTAGAGTTTAGATACGTAGGTTTTAGGCTTTTTTTTTTAAACAATAGCAGAACATTTGATTTTTCCCGAGGAGGCTTTTCCAAGTGATTTGTGTTCTGTGTTTAAATCCCCACCAAAAAAATACATAAATAAATAAATAAAAAATAAAATAACGTTGTATCTAAAATGAGTGACTTCTGGCCAAGAATGATTACGTTAAAGGAATCGTTGACGAGTCTATGAATAAACATCCCGGGTTCTTAATAAATATCGTGGCATCTAGGTATGACACATCAGCCGCATCTGTATCGGATGTGTGACATTTATTGGGAATAAAACGTGGAAATTATTAGAAACCTTCCTGGAACCTGAAAATGACTCATTCCATTAGCGAGCATTCAGTGGCACATCTACCGATCCCCTTCCTACCAGCTGTCCTCATCAGATCATCGGCTAAAGGACGGAGGACAGATAAGTAAAATAGAAATGTTGGTTAACATGACGTCATCGGCGTGTCTTATCTTTGGTGTTTGTAACACAGTTACAATAATTGCTTTTCCTTAAAATTCCGATGTTCTTCTTTGGTTACACCTAACCCCGGTGGACCTCATATGTCCTAACGAAAGAGATATCCGCATTATGGGAGACAAAATTACTTTGAACCAGCCGGGATCTCCAGTTTGAAGACGTAGAGGAAGAAGGAGAAGGTTGTATTGTTTAAGCACACACTGTGGTCACGTTGTGTAGCTACTTTGAGGTGACATGTATTGAGAGTCAAGAGATGCCACCATGGAAGAGATGAAAAGGACTCAGCTTTCCTTGGGATGGATGAAGAAATGAGTCGAGAAGAAATACTCCCAGGAAAAAAATTTGATTCTCCAAATGGGAGGAAAGACAACACAAGGGTCCCTCTGGGTTGTTCCAGAGCCTTAATTACAAAAGACCTTCCAACTCTTTGATATCGTCATATGATTCTCATCACCAAGGAGGTATGTTAGTGGTCTTTGACTGTCAGGGAAATCAATGCTCAGAAAATTGCTCATCTCTACCAGTTTATCTCTACTTTTATCTCAAAACACTGTCATGGACACTTTAGGGTTTCAATAGACTATTGACATGGTGTTTCTTAGGAGTAGACAATTAATACAATTGTGTCCATAGGGGTGGAGATGAAATAGAAGGGAGAAGAGGTATTGTTTCCCATAAAATTTGCTTTTCCATAAAAATAAGACATTGATGAATTAGAAACATTCCCTTACTGACCAGTAGCCTTTTGTGAAGTCCAATAAGCCATGAGTGATTGACATGCATGGGATAGGCATATGGCTCCTGAATCTAAGACGAGACCAACGACTGATTAAGGTTTGAGTCTTTACAGTAGGAGAAACGGGCAACTAGATGGGGGCCGAATGGGGCCGATCTGCCGGCAAATTCGATGTTTCTTTAAGGTTTAAAAGGTTGAGACCTACATTTTCCATTGTAGTAGAACATGACCCAATCAATGAATATCAATTAATGTGTACTCGCCGTTACTATTGTACAAAATAGAAAGAAAAAACCCCAAAGATAACATATCAACGCATTCTGGAATTTAAAAACAATTAGTGGAATAAACTGGGTTGAAAATCATAACTTCAAAGGCTATGAAGTGGATGATAAATCAAAAACGGCACGGGGGGGAGGCTGAATCAAGCAATTTGGAAGAATATTAATGAAGCGTGGAAAATAAACTCATTTGAGTTTATTTAGCAATGCCAATTTTTTGAATTAAATATACCGTCTCAGCGTGAAAATGTAGCACATTAATCCTATGCTGAAATGCAGAAGGAAATGAAACTTTGGGGAATCAGATATCCGCCATGATTTCCATCTCAATCATAACGCGGCACCGCATGGTGCTCTTAAAAAAGTCATGAATGCCTGAATAGGCTTACAAAACATTGCGATGCGGCACCGGGGTTTGCGGAATCAAATTAACTTGATTGTTTGTTGTAAGAGCAAGCGTGAAATGCCACAGTATTTTGCTCCAAAAAAATAAAAAAGAATTAATTTGCCTTTTCCCAAGGCGTCCTCGTCTGTTTTCCCATGCTGTTTTGGAGGGCACTGGCGGTAGCCTTTGGATATCCATCACTGCGCGGAAACGAGGACTAAAAAATGCTTGATGCAACATTTCGTTGTCACGTTAACAGCCTGATGGGGCATTCATGGAGTACGTTTCATGAGGTTTCAGGGAAAATAAGATCTGCATTAACTTGATTGAGATCTGTTGGAAAATACGGAATCAGCAAGTTGTAGAATGGCCTAGATGCGCATGTATTTCCATACCAGTGCCTAGAATCATGCCGCCATCTTGTCTTGGTACTTACATGTTATAGATGTTAGATAGATAACTATATGCATTTGCTGTCCAGTGGGGTATTGATCTTGGGTGTTACCCACCAGCCACCTCCTCCGTTTCGCCATCTTTAGGAGCTCCGCGTTATGACATCATAGCCCAGTGTCCATCCTCCGCAAGGCGCCAAGCATAAAGACACTATGGAGGCTGCACCAACCTGTCACAGTCCTCCATAGTGTTAGTGGGCCGGTTGGGGAGATTAGAGATCTCCTTTTTAACCAGCCAATCTAGCAGCGGTACTACAGGGAGACTAGGCCAGAAAATGGCATTTTATTACATCATAATTCAGCATCTCATAAGCATACCTGGGAACTCTCTGGGATTTTGCCCCAGTCTCAGAGTGAAGGGGTAGATTCTCAGGGTCACACAGTCTGGAGCTGACGCCTTCCTGTTCCAGCATCTCTCTTTTTTTTCTGAGAACGATCTCAAATTCCTTCCGATGCATCACATTCTGATGACTTCCACATGCTAAGATCTGACATTATTTTAATGTTCCGACACCAACTGTTAATCCATTATTTAACATATTAATGAAGTTATCTTTTTTATTTTTTTTTTTAACTAAAGCCGCATGCAGTTTTAAGTTTATCTTAACAGATGTTTAAAAGTTTGCATTTTAAAAGGAAAATGTTCCGTTTGCATTAATATTTAATACGTTACTGAATTCCACCGAGGGTTTCGAGAAAAAAAAAAAAAAAAGTAATCTAAAAAATTCCATTCTGCGGGATTTTGTATGGTTTGAATACTAGCGGAACTCCAGAGACCTGCGCTTTATTGTAGGTAAACATCGCGTTTCTGCCTTTGCGAGTATTTCTATTCTCATTCTAACAATAGCGACCTATAATTTGCTTAATAGTTTGATTGCTCGAGCTCCGCGGGCTGCCGCCATTTCAAATGTTTTTATTTTTCTGATGCGTTAAGGCAGACTGTACATTGTAGGTAAACAATTTAATCAAGTTAATAAATTATAGATATGTATAGAAACTCATTTATATACAGCGCTGCGGAATATGGAGGCGCTATATATATATATATATATAAAACAATAATAATAATAAACCGAAGGGATGTAAGGTAGGCTCCGGTTGTGCTGACTGATAGGGTTAATTGGCAACTTTGTAATCTCAGCAGCGGGGTCCTCAGAAGCCCACCATTCTTGCCCGTTACTTTGTATAGAAGGGCCATAAGACTAGACGGCAGCTCACAGACGTGTGTAAATGTTTATTAGACATGTATTAGAGAATTACATTCGTTGTCGCTCAACCTCATTCACTCTCTCACACTCTCATTCATGCTCTCTCACACACTCTCTCAATATCTCTATGCCATCTCCACTAACTGCTGCTTCCATGTCCGCGTCTCCTTGCCATGTAGCTCCCCTTCTTCTCTTGCCTCTTTTTGTTCTTATATCTTCTTTCTTCTGCCTTCTTTCTTCGTCTGCTCCAGGCCTCCTGGGACACTACTGCAAAGGGGCGGAGCCTCCAGGCACACACGCTCTCCCGATTGGAGGAACGGTGCTATACCAATGGAATAAGGCCAGTATAAGGAACATTAAGTACATTAGAGACATTAATAACAATAATAGCAATAATAATAACAATACTACTACTAATAATAATAACAATAATAACATTAATAATACTAATAACAATAATAATACTAATAATAATCATCATAATAATAAAACAATAATAATACTACTACTAATAATAATTTTAATAATAATAATAATAATGATAATAATAACAATAATAGCAAAAATAATAACAATACTACTACTAATAATAATAACAATATTATTAATAATAATAACAACAATAATAATATTAATAATAATAATAATAACAATCATAATACTAAAAATAATAAAAGCTCCTTTGTAATAATGAGGTCCGGTGCCTTGAAAAGTAGCTTCTCCGGGACTCCCATTACTCCCATTACCCAATGCTTGGAATATGTGCAATGTCTCAACTACTGCACTGTAGTCGTATAAACAGAAGGCTATGAGATCGTGTGCAGCTCTGTTGGATTTTAATTTCTCATGATTTTGTATTTATTCTTTAAAATACAAATCAATTATTCTTTAAAATATCTATAAAATCATTGACAAACAGCACATTTCATGAATGAAGTAGCGTCCAGTTTCGGTCCCCCCCCCCACCTTCTAAATAAAACAAGAGACAATTCTTTATTTCAAAACTTTATTAATTGTCAACTATGGATTTTATTTGTCCGCGGTGCGGACCGCATATAACACAGCACCGCGACACTCAACCTTTATTAAATGTTTACAACATTGATAACTTTATAACCGTTTATTAGCCAAACATATTTTGGCCCAGTATATAAACATTTCACCGTCAAAATAACAACCACAATGATAACCAATCATAACCATGAAGTAACCTGCTGGTATGGACGTATCCACCTGTATCCCTGCTGGAACTGCCGGCGTCCCCCAGCGCGGCAGTCACATGACCATACGATTCACAGGGGAGCATGCCCCCGGAGTGTCCTGCACTTACACCTCTGTGCACCACAAGTAACCGCACTTAGATGGTTAACTCCTGCACCGTACCAGCGTAAAAAACCTGAGCCCCCGGCTAATGCAAAAAATCAGGGAGGGATGGGCGGGAAAATATTTTTTAAAATGCTGACCCTATAGCATAAACCCCCCCTTTATATACCCCCTCAGGGAGGGCAATTACCCCCTCCCGTCTGGTCTTGCACGTGCCTGAAAGGCTTAACACTTTAGGTGCTACAATTTTGCCTAGTCATGCCTTAACCTTTAACACTAGGCTTTCCACGGGGTACCTCGTCCGGCACTTCATTCATGGGGCCCCTCCGTCCAATTCTTTCCCTACGGGGCTGTTCTTGAACGACAGACTAAAAAAACGACACATTTTTACATCAGATAACGGCCAATATCTTCTAACCGCTGCTATCTCCACAATATCAGCTATTCAATAACTGGTGATAGATTTATCTCCGGCATTAAATCCAACCCAACATGTTCACACATAGATAGTTTGTCCAATCCTTTAATTGACATTAAAAATATTAGTAAATGTACAGAATATCGGACTAGAACGGTTCCATATTCAAAATGTTATATCTAGACATCCCGATTGCGGAGCCGTAAACACGCATTGATTTCTTTTAACGTAGTTTAATACCGAAGCTATTTCTGCTGACTGTGAAATCAATCGCTACAAAATGATAATAAAGCCAGAGAAAGAACATTAAGCATGAGAAAGGGCACCGGGAGTGTGTGACCGGCGTAATTAGTCTCTATCGCTCTTTATTTGTCTGGAATGAAAGTTATTAGTTACTGCTCTGGAAGACCGAGATCGAGAAGCTGTCAGTGATCGGGGGGTTAAAGATCACCAGCCTCCCTTTATCCTGCCCATTGACCGGTGGAGTATCCCCGCCGCAGGTTTGGGGGGCAACGGTCAGGTCCGGCCGAAGACTTAACGCCGCCTGGGGCGAAGTTTAAAATGCCGCCCCCCGCCGCCGTGGGGGGGGGCGGCATTTTAAACTTCGCTGACGCCCCCCCGGTATTTACCTTTAAAGAGTCCTGCGGCGAGTCTCCCTGCTCTGCCACGGTGCCGGATTGTAATGCTGAGCGCCGGAAATTGACGCCACTTCTGGCGCTCTGCATTACAAGCCGGCACCGAGACCGAGCAGGGAGACTCGCCCCAGAGGAGAGAGGGGCGCCGAGCGGGTAAGCGAAAACCACTCGGCGCCCCTCTCTCTCTCCTCCGCTTCAAAACAAACAACAACAAAAAAACGCTTGGGGCGGCAAAGTGCCGCCCCTTCTAAAGTGCCGCCTGGGGCAATTGCCCCAGTCGGCTCCATTGTAGGGCTGGCCCTGGCAACGGTGAGGAGCTGACCGCCCTGTTGGGCGATCCGGCATCCCTGTGCTCAATGGGCAGGATAAAAGAGAGATCTCCAACCTCCCCAACTGGCCGATTAACTCCATGGAGGGCTTTGTGGAGCCGACGCGGCCCTCCATAGGCTACTTCAGCCCACACCGCGTGTCCATAAAAGGCGGAGCTAAGAGATATGATGTCATATTCTAACTCAGAAGAAGGATAGCTGCGCGGGGGGGGGGGGCGGCTGGCGGAGCTGCCTTTGGATCAGTCCATCGAGTCCGCCCGTTTTTTTTCCCTGCTGTGAAAACTCAAACCTTAATCAGTCACAAATTGTTATAATTTACAGGTTTTTTTATAGCACTGTCATATACCGTAGCGCTGTACAACAGGCAGACAGGACATCACAAGTAGTACATAGCATGTAAGGAGGGCCCGGCTCATAGGAGCTTACAATCTAATTTACAAAACCTGCTACAACCAACTATTTCAAAGATTTTTTTTTAGAATCCAGGACTCTGCCGCTCAGATGCACTTCTAATGCTGCCTATATATTTCGTTTTTATTTGGGATATAAGCCACGTCAAAAAAGCTGTCGCCGGGACTGTACTTAGAACCGTTTTAAATGCACGACGAGCTAAGATGAAAAGCGGCTCCATAAAGCCGTTATAAATAATACATTTGCCTTTAAATCTTTTAATTTGATTACAGAGAGCACAGACACATCATGCAAATGTTATTCAGTGTAAGTCGTTTGGATCTGGCAACAGAAATGGGAATCAAAGGCGTGCGTTTAAAGGGCTTTAAAACCCCATTGATCAGCATATTCTGTTCACGCCTCGCCGAATGATAGAATTTCTGTATGCAGGACACCTAATTTATCACACGGCTTCCGAAAGCACATTCAGGGCAGAGGGAAAATAGGATAAGTAAATTCAGGTATTGAAGCAAAAATACTAAAAAATAATAATAAAAAAAATAAATAAAAAAAACGATGAGCTTCTGCTTAGCGCTTGTAAGGATGCATCTGTTGGGAAGTCTAAGAACATGTTGGCCGGTAACATTGGAATCTTTGATTACGGGCGAGATCAAGAATCTCGAGCCAAATGGAGTCGGTGGGATGAAGACTCTTCCAACCAAGGTCGACGGCTGCCAACAACACAACAGGTTTTCTGCATGAGACATAATATAAGACATAATGATAAATAAGTGACGAATGATGAATAATTAAATGTCGTCTATGGAAATTCTGGCTCGTGCCCCATGAGAAATCTCCTATTGACTCAACCATCAGCAGGGTCTAGAAGACATGGACCTTTTTTTGTTCTCAAGGGGTTAAATCTAAGAAATTGATACATCTTGGAAGTCCGAGCGACCCCGTCCAATTCCTTCTTCTAGACTCTAAAATCCAGTTTCCCGAATCATAAAAAATATCACTCCAAAGGTGAATTTAATTCATCAAAATGGACTGGGAAACCCCAAAAATGTCATATTGTTTAGAAATCTGGAAAATCAACCAGAATTTGAAAGATGTGGTCTCCAACATGTTGGTTATAGAATATAGAACCGTTGCGTTATTACATTTTGTTCTGAAATGCTGAATAAGCAAAGCTGCTGGATATTCCAACAATAACAGTCGTCATTTATAATTCATATCAAGAACATACGGTCAACGTGGTCATAAGAAATGTAGCCTTCCCCAATGTTTTTTTTAAGTGGGACTGGACCTTTAAATTCAGCTTCATACATGGAAAAAAAGATCCAGCTGCTCCGAGGGTGAATTATCTGTCCCCGTCTTAACCTATTGATCGGTAAGATGATTGTAATGAGCCTTCTGGGGATAGAAGATAATTGGTCATCGCATTCCGGAACGACTTAAGATTGTTCTTCCAAAAATGTTCTTATATGATATTTTTCTTCTCGTTGGAATTGCTAGTAAACCATTTTTTTCCGGGGAATTTTGTTCTCCCTGAAATGGGTTCTCAGACACTTAAGGGTTAAACATAGACTAATGGTACAGCTACAGTAAAAGTCCCATTTAATCCGCATCTGGACCTCTCGGCGACTACCTTCGTGCTCGCCACAAGGGAATATTGTTTGCAAACATTTCCGAAGCACAGATAAGGAAAGCTTTACATTCGATGAGCTTATTTGCTCTATCGGTTTATTACAGTCAGAGCAATTTATCATCTCCGTTCTTATTACAGGCATTGGGGGGGGGGGGGGGGGACGCCGCACCGTTAAATAATACAAAAACAGCTACAATGTATGAGAGCGACGTGTAAATTGCTAGTGTGTCTCAATCCTTTGGGGGATCTGCGATTCAGTCAGTTGCGGAATTTCGTTGATACGTTGTTTATCTGCTTTGATTTACTGCGATACTGCGGTTACTTGAAGTCGTAAGGACTATAAACTGTAGGGGGCTACAGCTAAGGTATGGAGAGCCATGATGATGCCATGTCCTGGCTAAAAGGGGCATCGCAAGTAGATTGAATGAACAAATGACCCTCAATACCCCCCTTGAGGTACAAATTTATCTGAAATGGCTTTCTTATGCTGTCTTGGTCCTTGTAACAGCTTCAAATAGATGATATGGTGACCAGAAGTGACCAACCTATGGGTGGTGGCCGAGTTGGAGGACTTATTGTGATATGTCGTCTCATAGCTCTCACTAGTGGTTGCTCTCAGGGCCGCTGTAGCATTGAATCTAGGATATTACATCATACTGTTAGAAATGTTAGAACAAGATGTCATAACCTAAAACCTGTAAATGCATCATCAATTGCCTCTACAGAGTCTACAGCTGTCCTCTTCCACTGACGCTCATTGATACCCAGGGTAAGTAGCTCTCCACGACCTTCTTCTAGCCATAGGCACATTACCTTTCTTTTGGTACCCTGGCTGACCATTATATAAGTCTTTGTTGACGATCTCACAATGACGTCTATCTGTCTCACTGACTGTCTACAAAGCGCGTCTCTCAGATTTTCTCAGCTTCCCCTATAACTACAACAATGTTTTCCCTTCCATCTTTTTGATTTTCATCTCTAATTAAACCAGAATTTTCTTTCCTGCTCTCTACGCAATCTTTTCTACAGTCCCTCTCATCACACCTGGCCTCATCCCACCCTTTTAACCCATTCTATCCCTCTCACCACACCTATCCCAGCCCCTGCGATCATTATCACTGTCACTGATTTACTTTCTATCATCCTCTGTCTTTGTCTACTTAACTTGTGTCTTCCTCAGACCCTCTCTTTGACCCTGAAGGTCCTACAAACCCCTTCCCTTTCATTATTACCCCGACCCCTTCCCTTACTGCCCCCTGCTGTCCATCTTGCAACTCCTTATCACTCATAGTAGATCCTCCATAACTATCTCTCTTCTACTTCATGCCTAAATAATTAGCTCCCTCTGAGTTGCGGTTCCCCAGTGGATGTCTCTCCAATAACCTCTTGTAGATGTTCTCTCCATAAATACCCTCCCTTGCCCCGAAATGCCCTGCGTATCCCACTCCAAACCCCCCTCTTTTTACTCTCTCTCTCGCAGCAGAACCGCCTTGGTTCTATCTCGTTGTCACCTCTGAGATATGACTTTATATCCCCTCCATGTTCGAATCTTTTGTGGACATAATAGAAAAATCCAAAGTTCTCTCGCCGACGCGGTAAAGATTGATAAATGTTATTGATTTTGTGCGGAAAATGTTAATGCGGGGAAAGGGAACCCAATAAACCAGGCTCAGCATTAGGAGCGATTATTATCCGTCTCTCTGACTACCTTCTGATACGTTCCGACGTAATAACACGGGCATTTCTCAGAATGTCAATTACTCCCTCCAGAAAATAGAGCTGCAAATAAACCGTCCATCATTATCATTGGCCGACCGTGCGCGAGAAAGGACAGCGTGAGTCATCTACGCTCTGGCTCTTTTTCTTTCTTCTCCCAGAGACTACTAAGTATCGAAGCGACGTACCCGGATCCAACTTACCGATGGGGAAAAGGTCACGGAACAGTCATGGGGGGTAATTGCCGAGCTATGACAGGGATTCGGTGGAATCGAGGACGGCTATCGCGTAACCCCATGAGTGCTGCTCGTATATACGATCTGGAATCGCCAGCCTCTGCTGACTACAATCCCCATTAACCCCACTCGAGGCAGCCACTACCGTTCCAGTTGATATGGACAGCCATTCCCATCATGCCCAGCAGTGACTGTCAGCACGAAAACCCCCCAAAAAGGAGGCATCTTGTGGCATCGAGCCGCCCAACATTAAAGTACGATGAGAGGGAGCCTCTGATTAACTGCTGTGGTTTCTGCTTGGTTACTGAAAGGATGATGAGAGTTGTAGTCTACGGCGGTCCGATTTTGCCTTTTCCCAGTTGATACTAAAAGGGGTTAAAATGATACACAAAGAAAAAAAGATATCAGAGAGAAAGAACGTAATCATAGATCATTTTAAAAGAATTGTCATTTGCATAGTGAGCCGTTTGCTATGTGTTTCCATGGTGCATAAAACTAGGGTTATCTAAAGAAGTTTTACTTTACTAAACCGCAGAAACCGCCTTTCAGCAGAAGTGGTAGAGGGTAATACAGCGAGGGGATTTAAACATGCGCGGGATAGGCATACGGCTCCTGAATCTAAGACGAGACCAACGACTGATTAAGGTTTGAGTCTTTAGTCAGCAGGAGAAACGGGCGACTAGACGGGTGGCCGAATGGGGCCGATCGGCCAGCAGGCTTTTAGTTGGTGAGGACACTCAAGATGGCTTCTCAACGTGTCCTCGATGGGGCCGTAACTCTTTCCAGGAGACCTCACAACACGAGGGCGCCCGGCGTCCGGAGTCACCGAGACATTTAACTCTTTGATGGTATGTTGGCATCGGCGCGGTAATTCATCGCTATGCCCCACCGGGCCCTGACCTTTACCGCGTGGGGGGGCACCGTATTCCAGAGAAACCATTAGATTAGCGTTAAGAAGCTGCCCGCGGCGATGTTTGGCTGACAGCAAAAGACTCCGGTGGAAAACGTATTATGTGAACTTTCATGGATAAGAGGCGAGAAATTCCCAGCGCTGCAGTTTCATTTTCATAATTCCCACGCAGCTGACGGCAGAGCTGAGAGCGCTCCAGCTTTCTGCATAAACGGAGACCCACGGGGCGAGACGTTCCTCCAGCTGCCGGACGGAGAGCCGCGGGGCGAGAAGTTCCTCCAGCCGCCGGACGGAAAACCGCGGTGCGAGACATTCCTCCAGCCACCGGACGGAGACCCGCGTGACGAGACGCTCCTGCAGCCGCCTGACGGAGACCCGCGTGACGAGACGCTCCTGCAGCCGCCGGACAGAGACCCGCGGGACAGCCCGCTGGGCCAAGTCAGCGAGCGGCAGCAGAAATGGGATCTTCAATGAGATCATGGCAGGTGGAGAACCTGGCCCCTTATTTTAGGGACAGGCTGACAGCTGCTGGGATGACAGCCATCTGCTACATACCTTCCAACAGTCCCAGTTTATGCAGGACAGTCCTGATTTTCAGGTGCTGTTTCTCTGTCCTGGGTAACTGCCCCACTGTCATGCTTTTGTGGGCAATGGGGGTCATGGGTCAGTTTGAGGTGTGGGGGGGTATGACGCGAGTGGAATGCTACAATAAATACCCCTATTCGCCAGATATTCGTATTACATATCGCTGCTACCCCAAATTGTCCCCCAAAGACAGTCCATTGCCCAAAATCCCTTATTCCTCCCCGATGCCCCTCTTTTTCTAGGAGCTCAGAATGTTTGCTGGGTATGAGGATATTGCGGTGTTCTACGGCCCTAAAAACCCCGATAATGTGTATAGAAACAGCAGGAAACAGCTTTATAAATTAAACGGGGCAAATAAAATAATCTATAATAAAATAATAGCACAAAATCTGTTAATTAATCTCCGCAAAGCCCCGCCCCCAGCAATGCCTCAAACCACGCCCCCCCAAAAAAATTTGAAATGGCATATACTAATATAATTCTAATATAAGATATATGCGCATTATTATTATTTATGGCTATTATTTTATAGCGCCACCCCGTTGTACTGCGCTGCAAATCCACAAACATTTATACGGCATATAATATAACCTCCGTGTGGGCTGTTTAATTTTTGCTCTTTTTTTTTGGGTCCAAAGCATTCGGATCCGACGATGCGTTCGCCGGCGTTTCCTAGGTGAGAGCACGGATTTCTCTCGGCATTAATGAAACAGGAGAGGAGTTAAAAATGACAAGTCCTAAAATAACGCGTCATCGGAAAGCTAAAGTGTTATGAGAGGCAGAGGAGAAATCGCAGTTTAGAAATTTCCATTTTTACCTTTTCTTCGATTAATCTGCCTTTTTTTTTTTGTTTTGCTATAAAGTTATATAAAACCTGGAGAAATTCTGATATATATACCATATTTGCTCGATTATAAGACGACCCCCCAAATTTTAAATATTAATTTAGGAAAAAAGAAAATATAAGACGACCCTATAAGAAAAAAAGTTTTACTAGTAAATATTAATTCATGTAAACTATTTCTTCATATTTATTAAAAACTATGATTGCGAAAAATGTATGTTTTGTCTTTATTTCCTTTTATTTGCCAACCTGCCCCCAGTTATGCCTTATACCGCCCAGAAATGCCTTATACCCCCCTATTTGCCACTCTGCCTCCCAGATATGCCTTATACACCTTTAGGCCACTCTGCCTCCCTGACATGCATTTTAACCCCCTATATGCCCAGGGCCGGACTGGGACTGAAAAGCAGCCCTGGAAACATTTGGAGAGCAGCCCCATATAGTTTATCTCACGATTGAGCTCTTATACCCACACGCACCCCTTATACACACTCGAGTCACACTATTTGTTGTACAAATAACTATAAAACATTATTTTTATCATATTATTTGTATTAAAATACCAGAAAGCAAAACTGTTAAAAGGCCCTAATAAATGAAATATATTACACATAATGGAATCAAAACATTTACTACTCCAAACATTTTTAGATTTAGACATTTTTTGTTTTTATTTCCTTTTATTTGCCAACCTGCCCCCCCAGTTATACACATCTGCCCCAGACTTGCCACTCTGCCTGCTTTTAGCCCCCTATATGCCCCTCTGCCTCCAGAAATGCCTTATATAGGCATTTATAGAGGCAGAGTGGCATATAGGGGGTTAAAAGGCATTTATAGAGGCAGAGTGGCATATAGGGGGTTAAAAGGCATACCATGGGGCACTCCAGAAAAGCCTTATACCCTCCTATATGCCACTCTGCCCCATGATATGCATTTTAACCTCCTATTTGCCACTTTGCCTCCAGAAACGCCTTGTAGCCCCTATATGCCACTCTGACTCCAGAAATGCCTTATACCCCTATATGCCACTCTGGCATTTAGGGGGTTAAAAGGCATATCATGGAACAGAGTGGCATATAGGAGTATAAGGCATTTCTGGAAGGAGAGTGGCATATAAGGGGCATAAGGCATATCAGGGAGGCAGAGTGGCATATGGGGGGCATAAGGCTTTTATATAAAAAAAAATATTATACAGTTTGTTAAAAAAAATAAAATTGTTTATTTACCTTCTACTTCTTCCACTTTGGGGCTTTTTCATCCTGGCCTCCGTCCTCTGGTAGCTGCAGGCCGCCGTTTTCTATGCTGACAGGATGTCAGTGACAGGACATCCGGTGCTCCAGCAGTCTGAGTGTGAGGGGGCGGAGCTTTCACCCCTCACGCTCCTCCCATCACTATGCGGCCATCAGATTAATGGAAGTTTAATCTAAACGGCCGATGCGTGCTGACCCGCCGGCCGGAGCTACTTTAATTCTTTTTTTTTTTTAATTGAATATGCCGGATCGGCTTGCCATATAAAGTAAAATAAAAAAAAGTATTAAAGTAGCTCCGGCCGGCGGTGTCAGCACGGATCGGCCGTTTCGATTAAATTTCCATTAATCTGATAGCCGCATAGTGATGGGAGCAGCGTGAGGGGTGAAAGGTCCGTGCGAGGGGGCGGGTCTTTCACCCCTCACGCTGCTCCCATCAGTAGGCGGCCATCGCACACGGCCGCTGAGTGCTGATGCCGCCGGCCGGCACTGCTTTAATACTTTAATAAAAAAAGAGTTGAAGTAGCGGCGGCCGTTTAGATTAGATTTCGGGCAGCCGCCCGGCCTACGAATCTGCCGGCCCACCGGGAAATTTCCCGGTATCCCGGTGGGCCAGTCCGGCCCTGTATATGCCACTCCCCCCACACAGAAATGCCTTATGCCCCCTATATGCCACTCTGCCTCCCTGATGACTGTTATTTGCCAAAAAAAAAAATAAACAATGCACTGGGATTTAGGGGAAGCTGCAGCTCCAGAGACATTAAGGCCACATGACAACCATGCCCCGCACAATGTATTTTTATACAAAACAAGTTTGAGATGCTCACCAGGAATGGACGGTCGCTTCATAGCTTGTCCTACGGTGCGTCCCCCGCTCAAGGAGCATCTCAAGTTTTGTCTCAGGGGCAGTCTAGAACCAAAATGTGAGGGTTGTTGCTTCCCTCGTGGAGGACAAATCTGCCTCACGCTGTCGTTCTGGACTGCCCTTGGGGCAAGAACCGAACTGGTATGTCGATGGAGATGTTGCCTCTCCAAAGGCTCAACTTGAGACTCACCGTAGGACAGGCTATGAGGCGGCTGTCCGTTCTGTTTTGTATGGAATATATTTTTTATATCCTTCAAAGCACTAAGTTGAATCTAAAAGCCCCAGTTCTAAAGAACTGCAGAGATCACAAAAACGGGGCGACCATGTGAGAGCCACGTACTTTCCCAAAATACCTGACTAGTTTGGGTCTATCGTTGTGCGACTCAATATTACTTCTCTATTGTTATTTTTTGTTTATTTTTTGCTTTTGTTGCCTTTCTTTTCTTTTTATTGCTAGTCTCATATTGGATTTTCGAGGCAGAGAGGGAAAAAAAAAGGGAAAATGTCCAACATCACTTTAGTTTGGAGAATTGTTAAAGGCCACACAGATGCCCCCGTTCACCTCTGGAGTCGGGTAATTGAGTAACGGAGAATTGAACTGCCTGACCTCCGAGAACCGGCGAGTTACCCAGGCATTCGTACTTGGCATAGACGGAAGGAATCGCAGATTAGCCTTTTCTATCACGAGCAGGTCTCTGCGCCGTCAAACTCGAAGGTCGTTACATGTTTATCTACTTTTTTTTTTCTCTCTCGGGCTTCTTTTTTTTCAGCGTTCTGCCCAATTCTAGACTTCTTCTGTATCGATGATCCTTCAAAAATATATCTGCGTCTACAGTCAATGGGAAAAATAATCCAACGCTTGCCTATAGGATCCTACGAGTTGAGTAGTAACTTTTTTATGGTCATTGCTTGGTCGCCAAAGGTTTAGAATCAAGTCGCCATCGAAGATCAGGCCAGGCAGACTTCAATGATTAAATTCCCGTTAAAAATAGTCATTCTTGTTTTTTATTGAGGCCAACGTTCCTGTCTCTGGGCCACCTCGTATCAGAGAGTTCCTAGAGAGTTCCTTCTTCATAGAGCTGGGAAAAGGAAGCCCTTGGATTAGACGGTCCGCCGGCCGTAGTCCTTCTCCGTGGTCCATATGTTGGCGTATAAAGGAGAGCCTCCTCCGAGCTGCTACATGAGATAAAATGTAACGACAAAGCATTTTGGGCCCGAGTATCCAGCCTTCTTATTCTTATTCTCCACGACCGCCTTAAGGAACATGAAACGCGGAAACGTCTATAATACTAAAAAAAAATCATCTGTATTTTGTTTTAATTGTGCGAGCTGTAAAAACGGCTCGTTCCTGGAAACATTCATCACAAAGCATCGCACAAAGACTCGCGATATGGATTCCGTTCCCATCTGCTTAACATTTTCCAAAAATGAAGTGCTAACGAGCAGGTTTACGGCACTAACATCTCCGGCGTCCTTCGCTGGCAGTAAAGAATCACATTATTTATATCTGAATATTTTTTGGCCGCTTTCAATCCTCGTTAAGGGATGTCCATCAGAAAGGTCCGTCTTCCCGCAGTCACTTGTTCTACCATCTCCTCCTGTGTTTAGAGCTCTGTCTCTATGTATATTATTTTAACCTGACATATAAACCTTATTACATACCTTTTATTATATCCAATAAGATACATTATCCTACATATTTAATAAATAACAATTTCTTACATATTATTTCAGATTCCTAAATTTAAAGGGACACACGAGTGTTTGTAGGGTCCTACAAACATGCAATGCATTTGAATATACCGTGTAAGAGCAGAAAAAAGGGAGAAGCTGTAGCTGCAGCGCTGCAGCTTCCACCACCTCCGTATCCTGACTGTTCGTACCACTTAAGTGAAGCTGGAGGCAGCAAATCAGTGGCAGCAACGCTCTCTCATTTAAATAAATGGGAGGAGTTTCCACGCATGCGCCCAACAGACCCCTGCCCGCAGCGTTGGCTGATTCAGCCTTAGTGCTGATTGGCCATAATTATATCACGTGACAGGAGATGGGTTCGGCCGAACGGAAAATAGCTGGCGGGTGGGGGGAGGGGCAAATGCATTTGGGGAAATTCTGCAAAATCCCCCCAATGCATTGTCGAGGGGTCCGCAGCATAAATTTAAAGGGGTCCCTGAGCTTTAATATGCATTAAAATAATGGCTGTAAAGTCCCGTTACGTTGCCAGGTACCTTTGGTGTCTCTGCAGTGCTTCCTCGGGATATTAGGGAGTAATTCCAAAGCGAGATCGCTATAAAATCTTCTTCATAACACTATATAGAAGCGCTATTACCCCACGTGGAACGGATATAAATCTTCCTTCAATGGCATTAATGTTTCAATTTTCTACACCTGGCATCAGATAAAAAAAAAAACGCTTTGATGCAACGCTTATTAATTCCAAGTCTTTTTCCCTGCAACATTCGTAAAAAATACTGCAGTGGGGCCGAACGTATTATCCAAGAAAAAAAGAAAAAAGAAAAATGATGTTTGTACTCGGATTCTGGGCAAGGTTCTGCTATTATGTCATTAAACCGCATCAATATGTAATCCTGTTTAGTGCAACATAATCATCTGACACATTCCAAATGACAAAATTCCAGCAGCGTGCCAAAAAAAAATGTATGCGCTTATTTTTAGCAGAGAAACTTAACGCCGTCGTTTACTTACCAACCCCCGGCTCTAGACTTACGGAATATATGGAGGTGGAGGAATCCAAAGTGGTTGGGATTATAGATGGAAGATGAGCCAGGCCTGTTGGGTTTTTGTAGACCAAACCTTCCTGTCACACCATACGGCCGTATATCGCTGCTACGTCAACCCCAAGTTTGGGGAGTCCTGTCTGATTTCTCATGGCTTACCAAGGACCAGAACGCTCCCCAAGGAGCTGAACGCTCCCCAAGGAGCTGAATCAGTGGGACTGAAGCGTGTTAACCCAACGAGGCCTTCAAAGGAGCCAGTGATCCAGTCCTAGACGGTCCCTCAACGGGCCGGTTCCGGGGCAGATCCCAGCGCAGCCTCCATAGACTACATTGTAACCTTAGCCTGTAAGCTTCGGAAGTCCAGCGTATGCCATCGCAACCTGGCGTTCTGTGGCTACCAGTTGCGGAGGGGACGGCTAGGAGTACATTGCCGAAAGGAGGACTCCCGTTGGTCTAATTATCCAATTGTCCCTTTCCGGACGGTTAATGAATCTACACCTACAAATGAAAGGAATGTTGGCAAATTATTCCTCAAGCTTCAGAGATATGACGAGCTGGAGCGTTTATCATGATTAAGAGTTTCCAGCTGGATGGCGGAGGCATATTTATGAACGATCCGCCATGGAGGGTTCCCAGTAGTGGTGTTTGCAGACTATGTAAGCTGTATTTATGTGCAGAGCTGCTAATCCACGCTCCCAGCACCGTCCTTGTAAATCTCTTCTTGTCGAAGGATCTAATTCACTGATTGTCACCCACGAGATACTTTATAAAACAACTCGGAGAGCGAGGCGCAGCCAAGTGTTCCAACCGCATCTCCAGAGCTCTGTACCGTCTCCAAAGCTCAAATCTGTGTTTACTGGACTGTATAATGCCGGAGAAAAAAGAAATTCAGAGGCAAAGGAGCTAAATGTACAGTGCGGGTTAAAGCAGACTAATAGCTATATAGCTGGGGAACGACGGGGATCACGCAAGTTTGCAATAAGCTGGTGGTCATTTGAAGGACCGCATTTGGTGGGTCACTCACAGTCAAATGTTGACCTTCATGGCAACGTTTGATGAAAGTTACTTGTATCAATGATCAAAAATGGGTAATTTTTTTCCCCCTAACAATCCTAATATATAAAATCTGGAATCTTGATTTCTCATTGGTGCCCCCCTCAAAAAAAATTATTTAAAAAAAAAAAATTTAAGGATGTGGCTATTAGTTGAATAGTCAACTAGGAAGAAATTTGCTTACGGGGGTTCCAATGAACGTTTCCACAAACGTTGGCCAAACTCCAACGTCCAACTAAAGTTTGGAGCTTCCACCCGTCCCAGTGCTTGAAAGCTATTTATATAGTTTGGAAAGTTCTTTAGAACTTATTTAGATTTTAAATAAGGTTGTAAACCCATTATTAT
Organism: Spea bombifrons; assembly: GCF_027358695.1. Classification (NCBI taxonomy): domain Eukaryota; kingdom Metazoa; phylum Chordata; class Amphibia; order Anura; family Pelobatidae; genus Spea; species Spea bombifrons. The sequence continues at coordinate 4,881,462 of NC_071096.1, forward strand.
TGGAGCGTTTAAGGCTGTAGAACCCTGCGATACCCTCATACCCAGCAAAACATTCGGAGCTCTTAGAAAAGAGGAGGAAAGAGGGACATCAGGAGAGGAAAGAAGGGCATCAGGGGAGGAAAGAGGGACATCAGGAGAGGAAAGAGGGGCATCAGGGATTTGGGTTCAACAAAGAGTGGAGAAGTGTCGTTGACACTTCAAATGTATGTCCAATCAATTGAAAGTGTAGCATTTTTCACAACCTGCGCATGTAATTATCACCGTCTGTACAATTACTCCTACACTCAGACGGTAACTCCGTGTGAATCTGTGGAATGTTAGATGAAATATAATAACCTATACTTATACTCGTGCTTCTGAGACAAATTGAAAGAGGGTGTTATACCAAAGGCAACGGGGGGGCTACTCTCGTTTACTGACTAGCATAAAAATATAATTATCGGCAAAGATACCCCTGGCCACGTATCTTTCTGCGCCGTCTGCTCTCCATCACAAGCTCCATAAAGACACGGTTAGATGAGTTTGGGGTGGAAGAACCACACAGAGCCCTGACCTCAACCCCTTCGAACAGCTTTGGGACCGTCTCGTCCAACATCAGTGCCTGATCTCACAAACGCTCTACTGGATGAACGGGCAAAAATCCCACAGAAACTCCCCAAAATCTTGTGGAAAATCTCTCCAGAAGAGTGGAAGCCGTTACAGCTGCAAAGGGGGGACCCACTTTAAAGTAATGTCTATGTATTTAGAATGTGATGTCATCAAAGTCCCTTTTGGTGTAATGGTCAGGTGTCCCAATACTTTTGTCCATATAGTGTATACGTGTTGTCGCTGTGGAAACCGGGCAGGGTTTAATGTTCAACACTCAGTGTTTTAGGTCCAAGTGTTTCCTAGCTTCACCCCCCCTCTATCTGGGTATGGATCGGGGGGGGAGATGGTGGAGCTGAGAGACGGGCATCGGGGCAAGTGTGGATGCTGACTGGCGTGTCCCTTTAAAAAATATTCACAAATGTATCAAAATGTTTAAAATGTATCAAAATAAACATGGAAAACCAACACAACCGTCTTTGCTTCGCCCCCCAGATCACGTCCCCACAACGCGCCGGTCCTGAAGAAGCCAACCGCTAGCCATTACGGGAGATTTTAATCTCTCGGCGTCCTCCGAAAACCTTCCTGCGTTATGATTTATGAATTTGGGAGTCGGGGGGATTGACAGTTTGCAATCTAACGTCTTTCGCTTGTTCCAAGTTCCACCAACAGCTGATTGAAATGTCATCGAGCGCAGCCGAATCCCGCCGTTTTCACTCCTTCTCCGCTTCTTTTTTTCGCTGCTGGTTTGAACTTGCTCACATTTTCTTGGTTCACTCATGAAGTGTTGCATTTTGGTGACAGCATAATTCTTCTCTTTGTAAATGACTTCTTTCAAACCAAGGTTGACAGGAATGGCACGAGATAAAATAGCTTTTTTTTTTTTTTTTTTTCGTTAGCAATTTGCATTTCCCAGCCATTTGTAAGCAAGGAGAAAATAGAAATCTATGAAGTGATTGTTCCTTTAGAGATATGAAGATGGACGGTGGGGAGCGGGTGGGTGAGGAGGGGTATCAAGCATGCTAAGAAACAGCGAACTATGACTCTCATGATGCTAAGCCGGCGTGATGTCACTCCAGTTCCTTTGGTCCCGCAGCTCCACGAGGCTCATGCAACCCCCTATCAATGTACGGCAATGATTGTGAATAACGGACTTAACCTTTCCTAATAACATTTTCATCTATTTTTTTTTTTTTTTTTTTTTGCTCGGTTCAATTTATGTAGAAAAAATGCATGAAATTTCACTGAACAGAAATAGAGATTATCGTTTGTGTTACAAAGACAGGTTTTACTTTCAGAAAAGCCGACATATTTGTTTCTGGACAATCCCGGTATCTTGGGATCTTTAATCCGGCAGACAATCTTGTGACTGGCAACCTCTGTCTTCCTATCTGCTAAACACCACAACCCCCATAATGCTCAGCCAGAAGTGTGTGTTTAATACATGATCTATCTATCATCTATCTATTTATCTATCTATCTATCTATCTATTAAACTATCTATCTATCCATCTATCTATTAAACTATCTATCCATCCATCCATCCATCTATCTATCTATCTATCTATCTATCTATCTATCTATCTATCTATCTATCTATCTATCTATCTATCTATACATTTATCTGTCTATCTATACATTTATCTATCTATCTATCTATCTATCTATCTATCTATCTATTTATCTATCTATCTATCTATCTATCTATCTATCTATCATCTATCTATCTATCCATCTATCTATCTATCTATCTATCTATCTATCTATCTATACATTTATCTATCTATCTATCTATCTATACATTTATCTATCTATCTATCTATATCCCTCCCTCCCCTTTCTCACCTTACCTCACTTATCTCTCACTCTCCCTTCTTTCACTCCCCTCCTCTCTCTCCGCTGCAGTACTGGAACTGCAGCTTCTCATGAAGGTCATTATTTCTTTATTTTTTTTATTTAGATAAATGCGTTAAATGTTGTTTGGTGAGAATCTTGTCTGATTCACCGCCGTGTCACCTATAGACTCCCTTACGAAAGAGAAATCGTGTCATAAATTTCACCCGAGGGGAACGATAGGAGGAAGCTTGTGGTTTCTGTCTCTGGTGTGTGAGAAATACCAGAATGACTCAGTAGAACGTCTGAGGAGAAACTCATTCAGGTTGAGTTGACAAGAGTTTCCTCCAAGTTCTTCAACTCAAGAAAACCGATCGTTGATTGTGAGAAACTCCAACAACCATCGGTGGTGAGAAGGGTTAAACTGAACTTTTACAAGTTTTACTGAATATGGAAACTTAAGGAACAGTAAGGAGGCTGCTTTGGAATGGAGTCGGGTGAAACATTTTGAAAAGGTTCCTATGGAAACTACTTCAGACATCTCATATTCTCTCCCGCTTCCATAGATCCTCACGGTTTCCTCCAGCTGATGTCACAAATCATGGAACTGTTCCTGAAATGACGCCTGCGCCGTGACATCACAGTCATTTACATGACATCACTCATGACACAAAAAAGAGTGGATATCCTGAAGCAAAAACACAAGGCGCTTCTGGTAGGTGTTAAAGTTTTCACCCAGGTCTACATGGGACCTCGACACCCCAACAAACTAACTGGGCAGGTATGGCAACAAGGTTCACCCCCTCTTTAAAAACACCTGCATACCTGTCGATATACCGTACATTCACGTATAAACCCTCTATGTGTAGCATGTTAGTGGTCCTCCGGGGGCCGAGCTGGACATCCCTTCTATTTGACCTTTAAACAGGACTATCCTCCAAAACGTGCTCTCCGGGTAAACCAAACATCTTGCGAAGGGGTTAAAGCAATTCCCTCCCTAAATAGGATCATAGCGGGGCAGGAGACTATTAATGGCACCCGGTTGCCAACTCTACAAGTCTAACCACCAGAATAAGCCGGGTGGGGGGTATTAAGATAATTATTCCTGCTTGCCCAAACCGCACATTTCTTCTCCAATAATGCTGAGCGCGCTGTAACAGCAAGCGTTCGCAGGCACAAGCGATGGCGCTCGGCCCTGCTACACGCTGTGGCTATTGGTGCAAAGCCGCATGCTGCATCTGCATTGAAACACAGCGCAAACACTATTATCCGCTCCAGCATTTGGCTTCATTCACTACAGCCTCGTGCTTTACAATTTCGCTTGTACGGAATTCTTCTCAAAGTCCCCGGGGTGTTCTTGTAGAGACCAAAAAAAAAAAAAAAGTGTTTTGGTTTTTTTTGTCTTCTTTCTTTCTTTTACAGTAATAACGAGAACAACTATGATGTTAACTAATTAAAGCGCGTTTTCTGTCTGCCTGCGTTCAGAAAAGCAGGGGCGCCGCTGCCGAAGCCGAGCGATGGTCACTTGGCCTATTAACACGCGGTGCGCTGCTGCGCCCTAGTGGAGAAAAGCCGCATAACGGCTGCAATCAGAATTCTGCCGGCTCTGGGAATAATCAGCGGATTAAGTCACTTTACTGTATGATTGGATGCAGATAAAACTGAAAATATTGCGACACGTTTTTGACATGATTCTTACTTATGACCAATTTTAGGAATCGTTTGCAGAGCTGCGGCGCTCCAATCCGCCTTTCAGACCGTACAGAAAGCACATTCAGTAAGCGAATCGCTAAAACCGCTTTGAAATAGGAAGCATCGTTATAAAGAATGCTCGTAGCGATGAATAGTTTAATGGTAGTGGGTATCGGTAAACTTGCCGTTGAACATTTACATGAGATAAAATATCTGGTTTTTTTTTTTTTCTGGTTTAAAGATGCAGTTCCACTTTTACAATTAAAACCAGCCTTCCCAGAAAAAAAATTCAATCGTGTATTATATACATATATATATATTTATTTTGATATATAATTATTATTATTTATGTATTTTTTTTTATTTTTTTTTGCCAGGAACACTTAATAGTCATGTGACACAAAAGCAGGCACTGATAGGTTGTTGTCACAGAAAGAAAGTTTCTGTGTTTTTATGGGTTTAAACCCATAAAATGACAGATCTATTAAGGTTTCTTTGTTTTAATGTTTTGTTTAATTTATTAATTGTTGTTTAATTTTATTTATTAAATCTCATTAAATATGTTATTTTGTGCTAGCTTGAGAGTTGTTAATTTGGTATTCGTATTTATATATATATATATATATATATATATATATATATATATATATATATATATATATATATATATAAAACTCAATTTACAAATCAATTTTATGGTGTCTCCTTTTTTCAAACAAAATACATACAATACTAGGAAAGAACAAGAAAGCAATAAACATACAAAAAAATTAAATCTTCCTCAAATCGGACCAGTTTACCCCAGAATTCCTCTTTCATAAACCCTGTTTTTTTTTCTCTGTTCAAAGAAAACACAACTTGAATTTGGACATAATGTTATTATTGTGATTTGGCCGACCCACACATTGCCGAGCAGCGTTTTATTTCCCAAACTATAATTATTTTGCACAGGAACCCATTAATTAGCATGGGTGGCTCTTTGTGTTTAGTTATACAGCAGATCCGCTCTTTATTTTTACATTAATCCCTAAATTCTACAGGATATTTTTATTTAATGAAAATACTCATTACTGTCAATAAAATATTAATGTTTTGGTATAGTAAACATTATACACATTTATTTCATTGCAACATTTTTTTATTTCTTTTATTCAGGACCTTTTTATATATAAATTACAAGAAAATGTGCATATGGTGAGTAACTAAGGAAACTGAGAAAAAAATAATTCAAAGAAATGAAATCTTGCTGTGTTTTTAAGACTCATCTAAGGAGCTGAAATCAAAGGAGCTTAAAGGGACTCTTTTGCCCGCCATCTGCCCTCGGAGACTTCAGAGGTTCTCCTCCTTGGAGGGTGACCTCCCCCCCGGCTTTGGCCAAAGGGCGTTAAGGGACCACATATATCTATTGGGGCAAGCGTGGTCCCAGAAGATGAAGGCTAGGGACCCGGGTCCCCTGTGGCCATAATGGACACCATGGCAAAAAGCACCATCATCTTGTGATAAGGGGAAGCCCAACACTTTGGGTACCATGAGAACATTGTCTTCTACCAGAGAATGTATACCCATACGAAGAGAAGTGTAGCTGCCGACTGTCTCGTGTTAATTGCCAGCCACTAGGCAGGTGAAGACTGATGTCTGATATGACTGTCCCTTTAAGAGTCTAGTAGCTGTCACTGTATCGGGCAAGGTATGGTTCTGAAGACCACGCTTTGGATTCCACTTGATATTACGGCACTTTTCCTTGTAGAACACCAGCAATCATTGATTGAAAAAGGGTGAATGCAAGCTGCATCGCTCGAGTGCAAACAGATCGGATCAGTGTAACGCTGTATCCCCGTGATAAAGTGCTGACGTCGGGGATCCCATTAATTACTTGATACGAGACTGCTCCGTTCCATCGGAGCTAAAATGCAAGCAATTTGCTTCCGCATGTAATCAGGGAACAGTACGGCAAAAGCCAGCTAAACATTATTGGCCATTATTTTTCATGCGGAAAGTTAATTGATTTGATATCGGGACGCACGTAAATCAAGATTTATAAACACAGAGCTTGTCAGGCTACGGGGATTTTTATGACCTGGTAAGGGGGATGAAATATCGCAGTCATATTCACATGTTCCCTGGGAAGAACATAACAATCAGTTTAGGTTAAGTGTTCTAATCAAGAATTCTGTAACAAAAAGTATTCAATCAATATTTACATAAAAAATTGCAGGGGGATCCAAAGCCCAAATATTATTATTATTATTATTATTAAAACCACTCCTGATGGACCAAAAATTATTCGGACATTATTTCAGTCTTCCGCTTCTCCTTCCTCGCTGATCCTTTCCTCCAATCTTGGGAGAGGTAGTCCCCGTGGGGTTCATGGAGGTTCCGTCCTGTTGTGGAATTACTCAGGAGAGGAGAGAATACGTTCAGCAGAGCAGGAGAAGCGGAGCATCAGGGAAGGAGAAGCGGATCTCTAAGGAGGAAGACGGAGGAGCGGAGCAGGACATGGAGACTGACACATGGAAAGGGTTGCTGAAGAAAGAAGGGAGAGATTGGGTGCGAAGAAAGTGAGAGAAAAGAGAGAGAATTCAGCGCTTTCGCCTTCGTTTTTGTTTTGTTTTGTTGGGGCATCCTCCCCGTTTACAGACAATTAAAATTTTTACAACTCTGAATATTATAGTTTTAAGCGTTGGTGTTCCCTCGTAGCTTGTAACATGACCTAATTAATGTAAGATCAGCTCCTTTTATGACGTTTGACAGATTTCTAAAAATAATAAATCTAAGAGGTGCAAAAGATAAAGTACCCAAAACTTTCTAAAAAAAAAAATTTCTAAAAATAATAAATCTAAGAGGTGAAGTACCCAAAACTTGAAGTTTGTTGGGAAAAAAATAAGGTATATAATAAAAAAAAAGGTGCTTTTAGTGTTAACTGCTGTGAACAGGACCAGTTCTTAAACGTATATTTATTATATAAAACAAGCCTATGTTTTATAAATATACCCCACCGTTCAGGAGTTTGGGGTCACTGAGCTGTTTTCATGTAAAACAAGGACATTTCTGGCTGTAACAAAATTGCAAAAGGGTTTCTAACGATCAATTAGCCTTTTAAACTTCAACTTGGATCAGCGAACACAACGTGCCATTGGAACACAGGAGTGATGGGAGTGATAAAGCGCCATTGGAACACAGGAGTGATAAAGGCCATTGGAACCCAGGAGTGATGGGAGTGATAAAGGGCCATTGGAACCCAGGAGTGATGGGAGTGATAAAGGGCCATTGGAACACAGGAGTGATGGGAGATTCCATTAAAAATCAGCCATTTCCAGCTACAATAGTCATTTACAACATTAACCCCGTCTGTGCTGGATTTGTAATCCATTTCATGTTATTTTAATGGACAAAATTTGGTTTTCTTTCAAAACCAAGGACATGTCTAAGTGACCCCAAACTTTTGAATGGTGGCGTATATATATTTGTTCCAATCTTTGCTTCGATTTGATACGTTGTCTCATTGGATAGCGTTTAGCTATGATTCTGAATCAGCCACTTCATGTCACAGCTGGCTCTTGGGTTCCAACCACATCTCAAACTGCCTCAGGAACTCGGTAAACCAAACTCTTAAAACCTCGTATTATGCGAAAAGCCAACGTCTGCAGGCAGCGAGGTGTTTGTGCGAGCACTTTGTAAACATCTGGCAGCAATTCCATGACCTTTCACCCAGGGAATTACGACCCAAACGTCAAAGGGGTGAACAAACCCAACATTTGGTTTGGTTCTGCTCACCTGTGCCAACCGTCAGCCGACCACAACAAGGTCTCCATCAACGGGAATGCCCTCCTTATCAACAACGCTCATCTCTGAGGTTCATCTCATCAGAGATAAGAGAGCCTACATCTAAACACGCACCGAAGATCAGCTTGTTATGTTTCAAATCATACACACTTAAATTATTCCAATTTTAGTCCATTGGAATAAAATTAATTTTCTACTGGAGCATTAACCCCAGCGCTGTATAAAGTAATGTATCTCATCGATGAATTTAAACTTTCTTAGTCTGCAGACCGTCATTGCTGTCCGTCATGGGATATTTTGAGTGACTTTCCTGGCTCAAACGCCACACTGAGCTGCTGCTTTATGGCAATGCTAATGAAGTCCGTTCCTCCATAGACCTTCATTAGTCAGAGGGTCCAGTTGGGTGGTTAAGACTGAGGTATTCTATTGTTTCCCACAGGCAGTTTGATAAGGAGTCAAGGTGTTTGTCTAGTAGATTGGAAAAAAATATGGAGCAAAAACTACAACTGGTTTAAGAATAAAACAGAGCAACATTTTTTTATTTTGTTTTTTGAAAACATTTTTAATCTGATGCTAGGAATATTTTTTTTAAAAATTTTTAAATTGACTTGAAAAAAATAAATTCACATAAAAGAGTCAACCGGTTGTAATTGAAATAAATAAAATAAATTAAAAAGTTATTAAAAAATAATTAAAAATCCAAATTGCAAAAAAATAAAAATTGAATAAAAGATATCGCAAACCAATAACCTTTAACGCTCTTGTGTTTAGTAAGCTCTTAAGTTTGAATATTTTTCTAATCATGTTTAAGGATTATGTAGAATGCCTGTGTCTTATTGACATTATGCGCTAAAATGCTGTCAAATAAATACCCTTGTTTCCCATTTTAATTTTTTTTCTACTTTATTAAATAGGTCAAGCTATTAAAAAAATAAAAAAATAAAAAAACACAAAAAAAAACATAATTATTGATAAAAAAAATATGTTTGTGGATGAATTAACCCATTGTGTACAAAAATATAGAAAAATAATAGTGTTTATATACCTGTCAGCCTGAATCAGGGACATCAGCTAAAGAAAGCCGATTGAAACCTAGCCAAATACTAATTGCGTTATACGAACTCAATATGGAAGGAATTCCTTCATCGGTTTAATTACATTGTATCCGCTGCCGCTGTTGGATTCAAAACACAGGCTGTGAATTTTGGGCTTTAATTTTGAAGATCGGTAAACAAAGAAAAATACATTTGGTCGGGAAGAAGAAATCCAGTTTTCGGTGGGTTCGATGGTTTTCAGCTTTTTCTCCTCGTTTTCAGGAGGTCTAGCTCAGCCTGAGAAAACTTAGGGCTCAGAACCACGCGATCGTAATCGAATCCTTCGTCCAAGGAGAACGATTGAACTTCGTCAGTCTGCATTTGATCAGAAACGGTTCATAAGGGTTAAAAGAAGTGGTGGAAACACTGATAAATCAAAAATACAGGCGCGTTCGACATCTCCTGGAGGTATCCGTTACCTTCGGTGATGTTTAGTGGGACTCTATGGTACCATAGCTCAGCTCACCATAGGGACTTGTACAAGATGTAAGGCCGCAGGTGACATAAAGTATCAATAATTAACAGAAATTGATACATAAATCATATTTCCCATCAAACTGGTTCATACCCAACGTGGGGTTTCCAATAAGTAGCTTTGGAAACAATGTTCCCCATTTGGCGATAATCAGTTGCCCTTCCAGCCCAACAATGTTTCCATTTGCTCATCACGATTGAAAGCGGAATACATTTCGGAGACCAAATGCTCCCCAAAGCTACTGCTGCCTCCTAAAAGTGACTTAATACAGGGTCGTTGGGTCTATGTGTCCCCCCCCCCTCATACCTCCATCGAGTAGGACACTATTTTAGTGGGTCACGGCAAAAGCTTCCGGAGGTTTCTGGTGTTGACCCAGAGAACTTCACCCGGAGATCTTGGGGTCAAACCCGGAGAGTCCCGTGCCCTGGTGGTCCTGTATAGGTTCTTAAAGGGGACACTCATGTGTCCCAGGGAGCCCCCGAAAGAAAGACGTACATCTTAAATACTTTATTGCATTCTTTAAATCTACCTTTAAGTAGAAGCTACAGTTCCTGCCTCTTCTGGGGTCCGATGACTCATCTTACTGATTGGCTGCTTGAAGCAGCCAATCAGTGGCAGAAAAGAGCTCCCATTGAAATCCATATAGGGTGGGTGGGCAGTCAAATGCATATGGGGGATTCTGTAGAATGTGGGGGATCCCATGAGAATTTAAAAGGACCATGCAGCTATCACATGCATTAAGTTGCGTATTTTGGCTGAAATGTCCCTTTAAACTGATCTTGGTGGTGACCTCATGGACCGCAGCAGATCGACGTGCCGACAGTTACATTCCCTCCGTTAATAAATACAAGAAGTATATCCCAAGAGAAGGAGAGCGGCAACCGGATGAAACCCGCAATTACTCGCCACTCCGGCCACACACAAGAATAATAGCGCAATATGAATCAAAAAGCCAATCTTCTCCTGGCGTAAAATGTTTTAAATGCCCGCTATTACCGCGTAAACGCAGCGCCGCTAATTATAAAGAATACCTCTTACACTTAATAACAGTCCGGGGAAAAAAAGAGAAAATCAAATGGCCGCCATATGAAAATTGTCTATTTATAAATAGCGCATAAATCCGTTGGTAGCCGAGCCCCGGTATTATTATGCAGACGGGGACGCAATAAACTCTGCTCTCGAAATTTATGAACCTCTCCGCACAGCTTTTGGAAACACTTCATCTGCTGAGCTTTGCACACAGAAAAAAAATGGATTAGATTAGGCCGGATAGAACGGGCTACGACGCAGAGAGAAGCCGTGCATGCGCGGCTAAGCAAGTGAAAGGTGCGGAATTCTACCGAATAGAACCCTGTGAACCCCTGAGAAAGAGGCAGATCGGGATAAAATGTACAGTAATCAATCAGCGAAAACTTAATGGGGAGGAATAACACTGTAGATCCTGAAAAACAGGGAGTTAAGATGGCGGCTCCTACGGAAAGAGCATAAATATTACGTGTTTTATTACATAAACACCATTATCTAAGTACAGAACGGTAAAGCGCAGGGTTTGCGGAAAATGATCCGGATCTGATATTTTTCCCCAAAAAATTCTACATTTTAAAAATCAATATATTAATAAATTAACATTAATAATTAATCAGCGCATTAAATTCATTAACTAAATGATGTAGTCCCATTATAAAGCAAAAACACCTTATGGCATATAAGATCCCTAATTATAGTATGTTGTACAATTATTCCTCCCCATTAAGTACTTTCTCCAGCTTTTATTGGGTTAAAGAAAGCAGTGATGAAATGCGTTAGCCACCTTTCTGGCAGTCAACGGGTTAAACAACTCGTGGTTTCAGCTTAAGGTTCTTAAAGTGAGACAAAATAGCACCCGGGCGCTCCAGACGGAGGGCGCGTTATAGGTTGATTCGCTCGCAGCCGGGGAAGATATTGTACATACATTTGCATATTTCGAGGAGTATGTGTTATTCCGGAAAGCCTCGAGGGACACCTCGCTGGTCTCACATTTTTATTTTCTGTCGGCTTTCAAAACATCCTAAAGGCCAAAAGGAGATGGCGCATCCTTCACCGCTCCCAGGGGGCTACTGAAATGCTGCGGCTCGAAGCCCCCCGGGGGAGAGAGAGAGAGAGAGAGAGAGAGAGGTGCCAGACGTACCCACAGCTGCAAAATGCTGAAAGAATAGCAAAATCTCCCCCCTGTCACAATAAATCAAACACGTATTTAGGGCATAAACACCTCGACGACGCGTTCATCCCACACACGCAGATAGACCCTCGACTACTAACAAGACAGAGGCGCCGGCAGATCTCCTGCTATGTCCTATACTTGCCAATAACAGGTCGTCGTCGTCGTCGTCATAACGCTAGCGTTGGAAGAAGCATTCCCAGGTTTTTCTCCGGCCGCGTTTCTCCTTCTCGGGGAGAGAAAAAAACTCAGCCGCGACCTGCTGGAAAACAAACGGGGGCGCTCCGCGTACCTGATGTGCCGGAGGACTCCGCCGGTTCACCGAAGCGCTCTGGAAGTCCAAGCACGTGCTCCTCGAGAATGATGGATGGTAAAATGCCACCTCTGCCTCTCCCGGGAGCAGTTCTGTAGGAGATAAACAAAAGTAATCGGCCTCATAAGTCTCATAACTCCTTCAATTTGATATCAGTCGTAGGGAGGCGCGAATAGATTCTTTCTTCATCGTGTCTACAGAGGCATTCGCAGCACCTCCATAACTCAAAGGCTCAAACAGACACCCAGGTTTTGCGGTCTCACATGCAGTCATTGCCTAGGCCACCAAATTATAGAGCTTCTTCACCAAACTGACTCTTTCTTCCAGAGCGAAGAAAGAGGGACAGGAGCGATAAGACTCAAACCGGCTTCTTCTGTCTTGGTTGAACTTGTGTTTAGTTGACCAATCAACTGCATGACTACGTAAGACCATCCTGTGTGGGTCGGATACGATGGCCAAGTTCTTCTGATTTCTGCGTGTTATTCAAGAAAACCGTACGGTTTATTTACACACCTCCCCCGGTTCTTCTATGAGAAGAGGTCTGGGGAAACTCTACAAGTGTTCGTGTCCACCTGGTTCCTACTCAACAACGAAGACTAAGCTCGGGAGCTCGTCCCGGTGAAACGTTTAAACATTCTTAGTCTTTACATTAAAAGAATAATCCCAGGTCGGACCAACTGAGGCTTTAGTGTTCCTAAACTACTATGTCAGCAAGACATCTCATAAAGGTATGTCTTAGCTCAGGAGCTTCTGAAGAAGGCCAAGCGTTGAGGTTCTTACAGTAAATCGTAACAAGTTGAAGATTCCCTTCGATCCAGAACACTATGAGCGTCAACAACTATATCTCTAAATGAATTACATCTGATGACTTCATAAAGTAACAGCGTCTTCTTAAGAAACGTTAACACGACGATTGTCCCCAGTCATGGCCGCAAGAGCGGAGCGATCAGACGCGGTTTACAGGAGGGACGCATCTGGAAGAAAAACATCTCTGCTCTAAATTTAGACCGCGTGACAGTAAATAAAAGTCTCTAATCTGCGGTCTCCTCTCTGCCTGGTGATGTTTAATCAAGCGACTCCGTCAGGCATAAAACGTGTTTTGTTTTGTTTTTTCTGTTACCGGGATCGGAGCGATGGAGAGAGACACGCGGAGGAAGACATTTCCACGCGGGATCATTCATTCGTCTCCGGTGTTCCGGAATGGGGCAAAGAACGGCAACGCTTGATACATTGGCTCTTCGACGCATGATTAACATAAAGTGTCAGGTGTCCCAATAAAACACGAGACCCGTTGATACGTTATATGTGCAAACGCCTCGTAACGGAACGTTAACCAACAGCAAACACATTATGATTAAGGAGAATTCAGTAGGATCTAGCGCTCCTTGGAGAACCATCACGCGTCTTATCCATCAAAGTAAACTGCCGTCTCTCAGGGCGGGGAATCCTCAGCTCCCTATTGGCTGTCGTGGCGTAAAAACCCATCCAGAAGCCAATAGAATTGGCCCAACGTAGGACATGGAAGACCCAGGAACATCTCCTGGACCCTTCAAGCGGGGTTAGGTCTCAAAACTCCATAATGAGAATCCCTACAGTGTTATTTAGGACCATGGACTATACTTTTACACCCAGATGCTCTCCCTGGCGCGGTTTGATTTTAACTTTGGCTGTATGTACTATCTGTTAAATGATGGACGGAGAGAAACCAGGTCAAAAGCGGAGCCGGGGCCAAATAAGCAGTTGTGGAGATTCCAGCTAAATTCATTGGCGTCCATTAATTATGTAGATCAATTACCATGATCAATTACCGTGATCAATTACCGATCTGCCGGCAAATTCCATGTTTTCAGCCATCAGCACCCTCCATGTCTGGCGTTATGGATCTATACTGAAGTTGTCTTCATAGAACTCATGAACAGTTGATTATTTTTTTCTTATATTTTTGTGGTTATTGGCTAATTAAACATCTTAATAAAGGTTTATTGACTTTTCTACCCCTTTGATAAATATTCCCTCTCTCTCCCATTGAGACTTCTCCTTGGGGAGAGCCGCACATCGAGGGTCTGTAGAAAGTAGCTGTATCCCCCGAAGTTAGCTGTAGGCGCTTCTGCGGCACAGACCCCGCGATGACTCTAATTAGGCTGTTAATTACGTTCTCGGTGGAGGTGATTAATGAGCGAGAGAAGCGCTTCGCCTGCTGCCAATAGCGGCAATGAGGGAGACATAATTGAGTAAGTATTGACATCGGATGCTAGACACGATTTGGAAATTATGTTACCAGCTCCAAAACGGAAGCTGAACCGATGGCATTGGGACATGACACGGCCGCAGAACATACAGACCAGGTTCTAGCGGGACCCAGATACTACCTCCAGACAAAGAGCTGACGTAGGAAAATATAACAATAAAATACACATTTAGCTAATCTTGCGTATTTAAAAATGATGTGGTGCTTTGGGGGGCACTACGCATGCGCACAATGGCAATGCTTGTCCTAGAGGCGTTAGTCTGCTGTGTGCCATCAAGGTATAAGGGGGTAAGGCGTCAGACCTTGAGGAGGCGAAGAATGAAAAAGCAGAAAGGGAAGTGTTATAACTAGCCTAGAAATGTCCCTGTATTTTTAAAGAAAAGCATATTTTATATTAAAATAACATGAAATGGATCAGAAATCCAGCGCAGACGGGGTTAATGTTGTAAATGACTACTGCAGCTGGAAACGGCTGATTTTTGGAAAGGCCCTTTATCACTCCTGTGTTCCAACGGCCCTTTATCACTCCCATCACTCCTGTGTTCCAATGGCCCTTTATCACTCCCATCACTCCTGTGTTCCAATGGCCCTTTATCACTCCCATCACTCCTGTGTTCCAATGACCCTTTATCACTCCCATCACTCCTGTGTTCCAATGGCCCTTTATCACTCCCATCACTCCTGTGTTCCAACGGCCCTTTATCACTCCCATCACTCCTGTGCTCCAATGGCCCTTTATCACTCCCATCACTCCTGGGTTCCAATGACACGTTGTGTTCGCTGATCCAAGTTTAAGTTTAAAAGGCTAATTAATGGTTAGAAAACCCTTTTACAATTATGTTACAGCCAGAAATTTCCTGGTTATCCAGACTTTTGAACCGTACTGTACTGAAAAAATGTCCCCCGACCCTGAGTATGTTATAAGGCGAAGCCAGCTCAGGGTACACTTATAGTCAAAAGCAAGGAACTTACCGAGGTTTCTAAATATTTCTCCACTGCTGTCTTCATCTGGATCAAAGTCGGGCGGCTCCATGTAATTATCAACCTTGAGAGAATAAAATAAACATTTAAAGCAACATTTATTCTACAGGATAACTCATCGGCGGACCTCGGAGGAAACCCACCCTTCGGAATACAGAGATAAACCGCTTCGATGTCATTAACCTGCAACTCACAGCGCAGCGAAGAAACAAAGGTTTCGTTCAAACCATGACACGTTTTCAAACACTGCTGACATCATTGTTTATAACGGTTCTTGTGAAAAGAACGGAGACGTTAATGAAAGAGAAGCGAAATAGCTGAGAGAAGACACGTAACGGAATCTCACCTGAACTCTGCATGGATGTGTACGTTCAATGTTGTGACAGCCACCAACTTTCAGTCCATCGTCAATGAAAATCTAGAGGAAAAAAACCATTGACCAACTACTAATGGTGCCAAGAAACCCAGCATAGAATTCGTGATGTAACTCGGGGAGAGGCTACAAAATCAGGGGGCAGATCGCCCACTTGGGCCATGAAGCCCAATAATGCCCCGTTGCACAATGGACCAGTTCCAGGCAAGATCTCCCCAACCAGCCAGTTTTACGGTGAGTACGCTGTGCCGGCTCAGCACAACCTCCATAGACTGCATTAAAAGGTTAAAGACACGGCATGCTGTAATATGACATCATATTAGGGCTGCAACTAACGATTATTTTAATAATCGATTAATCGGCCGATTATTTTTTCGATTAATCGATTAATCGGATAAAAAAAAACAATATGCAAATTTTTCGTTTATTTAAAAGAATTTAATGAACTGGATGTTAAAAAACAACTTAAAATTTACATTAACATTCTTATTTTGTTATGATGTAATAAAAAACAATATTTTCAAAGTACAAGAACCCAAACACAATATTTATGAAACAAAATAACCCCAAACATTCTGAAAAGAGGTGGACTATTACTGTTCAAGAAACTTTGCCCCAGCACTTTGCACTTTGCACCCAGCACTTTGCACCCAGCACTTTGCACCCAGCACTTTGCACCCAGCCCTGGCACTTTGCACCCAGCACTTTGCACCCAGCACTTTGCCCCAGCCCTGGCACTTTGCATCCAGCACTTTGCACCCAGCATTCAGCACTTTGCACCAGCACTTTGCACTTTGCACCCAGCCCTGGCACTTTGCACCCAGCACTTTGCACCCAGCCCTGGCACTTTGCACCCAGCACTTTGCACTGTGCCCCTGCACCCAGTCTCTAACTCTGCCCTGCACCCAGCCCTGCCCCCACATTCTGCCCTGCCCCCACACTCACACTCTGCCCTGCACCCACTCTGCCCTGCACCCACACTCACACCCTGCCCTGCATCCCCACCCCCACTCTGCCCTGCACCCAGTCTCCCACTCTGCTCTGCACCCACACTCACACCCTGCATCCCCACCCCCACTCTGCCCTGCACCCAGTCTCCTGCCCTGCACCCCCCACCCCCACTCTGCCCTGCACCCCCACCCCCACTCTGCCCTGCACCCACACTCACGAACCGCTCTGTGCGAATGGAGCCACTCGCACAGAGCGAACCGCTCTGTGCGAATGGAGCCACTCGCACAGAGCGAACCGCTCTGTGCGAATGGAGCCACTCGCACAGAGCGAACCGCTCTGTGCGAATGGAGCCACTCGCACAGAGCGAACCGCTCTGTGCGAATGGAGCCACTCGCACAGAGCGAACCGCTCTGTGCGAATGGAGCCACTCGCACAGAGCGAACCGCTCTGTGCGAATGGAGCCACTCGCACAGAGCGAACCGCTCTGTGCGAATGGAGCCACTCGCACAGAGCGAACCGCTCTGTGCGAATGGAGCCACTCGCACAGAGCGAACCGCTCTGTGCGAATGGAGCCACTCGCACAGAGCGAACCGCTCTGTGCGAGTGGAGCCACTCGCACAGAGCGAACCGCTCTGTGCGAGTGGCTCCATTCGCACAGAGCGATTCGCTCTGTGCGAGTGGCTCTGTGCGATCCGTGCACATAGACATGAAGAATACTTACCTCCGGAACGCGTCACATCCGTCACGTAGCTAAAAGAAGGCGGAGACTGCAGAGCGTGTAGCAGAAGCGGGGAACGCTCGCGGAGGTAAGTAAAAGGAGCCGAGTGCTCCAACAACGAATTGATCACTCGATTAATCGATAACGGAAATCGTTATCGATGATTTCCGTTATCGATTATTATCGATTTTATCGATTCGTTGTTTCAGCTCTACATCATATGACATCAGAGGTGTCAGGATCCTGACTACTGAGGGGCAGCTGGGGACGCCTCCGGGGGGGGGGGGACACCACTGCATGGTATGGAATAGATCCCCAGGATAATCCAATCTCCCTAAATGATCCCACGTACACGGGGAATACATCTTAATCTCCACGAGCGGACAGGTTGAGCGAAAGCTCGTCACAAATTAGCGAGTTGTCTTAAATGTCGCCCTGTATATTTATTTATATTTAATATATAATATATCTACCTGCTCCTCGGATTTCTCCGGTTGGGCGTGATTTGTATCGGTGCCGTCTTCCTCAGGGATTTTCTCATTTTCTACCATTTTCCTGAAATCCGTCCCCCGAGGGCCAAAGAATTGTCCTTGCAGGCGGTCCGAACGGGAAGACGGCTCTCGCCTTTCTGTTTGGGGGAATAAAAATATTATTTGATTAAAGGGACAATAACAATAAGTCGTTTCTCTGGAGCATTAGCTACAGTATAATACGCAGTGATGCAGTTTTATTGTTTCATATTGTTCTGATAAACACCCCTTATCTGCAGACCTGGAGGCGGCCATTGCTGTCAGTCATGTGACCTCCGGGTGTCATAATAATAATATACGTAATAATATATTTATATGATTATATTTTTTATTATGTTTATTTTTTTGTTGCACCGAAGGGGGTACGGATCTACCCCGGGTATAACATTGTAGCAACATATGCTTATACAAGGAGGTGGGGGGTCTCCTTTCCACTTTACGTGTGATTCACGGCCCCCCCGTTAAGCTTCCTCCTCCCCCGCTGCTAGATACCTTCTGCTAAGCGCCATATAAAAAAAATATAAAGTTTCATCCTTCTGTAAAGACAAAAAAAAATAAAAGACATCTGCTCGGAGCTGGCCCCTCACAGCCAGAGCCGGATCAGGCATGAAAATAATATTCTTCACGAGCTGGAAACGTCCGTCTTTCAACATCAAACAATAAAGCGGATGAGGCTGGAGCTGCTGCCCCCCCAAGTATTAAAGCTAATCATAGATGCCCCCCAGTGCCGCTCGGCTGTAAGAATTAATGGTCTCGATTCGGGCTTTCAATAGAATACGTTACCCCCCCCCATTTGATTTCTGGCCCCCCTCCTCACCTACCTTTTTGTTATTGACGGGATAATCTCATCATAACGGCACAAAAGGGTAAAAAAATAAAAAGATACCTTTTTGGTCATCTCACCATGAGACGCTGTAAATGGGGGATTGAAGAGGAACCCAAGAGCGACGATTCTTCGGGGGGTCTCTCCGTTAAACAAAAGCGTTGTTAAGGATCTTACGCCACGCGTTTCATTCGACATCAGGAGGAGCCGCTCCTATTCTTCCTCGGAATATCTATTTCTTGTGCGCCCGACATGCGGTCCTTTTGTAAGAATCCCGCTTCCTTTCAGAAGCACAAAGTTGGGGAATAAATGAATTTACCAAAAGCCTGCTTTTTTTTAGCGAATTGGGAACGGGTCTGCGTGGCAGAAAGGTGAAGGCTTACAGCCGCGACGCTTTATTTCACGTGTTTCTCCGTATGGACGTCTAGAAACACATATATATATATATATATAACGTGTAGACGGGAGATGATGGGGCCGCTGATACCCTACGGGAGGTCGGCCGGCGGCGAAGTCCTTTTTTAGCTCATGGACAAGGGAGAAAAGTTTTACCGGCTTCTAAAACAGGGTCGGTTCTTAAAGCCGAGGCGTCCACGTCCCACCCAAGATCCAAGTGGTCCGCAGATGATACTTATGCCCCGAATCCGCTATTTCCGAGGACTGTCGGGGGGGGGCTTTACCGGCTCTTTAAAGAGATGGAAACGCTCCATGCTTCAAAACGGAATAGTAGAAGAACGAACCTTTGGGTCTGTATTAAGGAGACTTAACGCCCGGCTTTAAGGCGATAAATTAAAGGGACCCCCCAGCCGCCATATGCACTTTAATGACAGCTGAGAGGTCCCTTTAACTTGGCCCCTGCCCCCCCCCTTACAAATGCATGGAGGGGATTCTGCAGAATACGTTTTCTGTAAATAGGATAAAAAAATAAAAAAAAAAAAACGATAAATTCTGTAATAACTGGATAAATAAAGGCAGGCTGTGATAATATAGAGCATTAAAAAAAAGCTTAATTATATAGAAACGGGTATCGGCCGCTTTTATGAATCTGGATCGCCGGGAATGTAGTCTCAACGGTTTTAATCTTTACGGGGAGGAAAACAGGCTTTGTTTTGGTGGCACAAAAAGTGGAAGCGTTGGGGGTCTCGGCTCGGTATCTGCAGCCAGCGACTTCCCCTTCTCACCGGACCCAAACCACGTTTTTTTTTTTCCCTTCTTGGACGAATGGTTTTCGAACAAACAATTTCAGGTCGAAAACAAGCGGCCCCCGGACGCCCGAGCGCAGCTGTGATCGCGCAAGTTCCCCAAAACAGGGGCCAGGAAGCCATTAAAGCGACCGTCCGCTATCCCCGGAAACAGCACAAACATCACAAACATTTAAAGGGACCCCGCAGCTGCCATGGGCATTAAAGTGTACGTGATGGCTGAAAAGTCCCTTATGGCGGGGTTTATAAAGTCCACGTTGAGTGCCCCCCCCATGCAGACCCTCGTTCTGTGGAGTGCGGAGCCCATTCCAGTTTTAATCGTGATGCATTAAGACACTTTTACAGAGCGCAAGGAGATAAAAGGGTGACTTTATTCGCAAATAAAGGGAAAAATGGGGGAAAAAAAATGTGATCCCCCCTCCGTACAGAAATACTGTGGGACTCGCCGATGTTTCTGAAGCACTTGTCCCTAACGCTCCCCTGGAACCGGCGTCATTTAATTGCTCCGATCGTTATGCTCTTCCCGGTGAGTTTCTCCGCACGCTTACGGGGTTTGTTTTTTATGCGTAATGTAAAAGGTGTTCTCCGTGGCTCGGCCCGTGTAAAGCTTTCTAGTTATTTTGTGCATGGGCTAGCAGAACAATAACACGCAGCGACAGAAGAAGCAGATGTTTGCCGAGCGAGGTGTGAATTAAAAAACAACTTGTAATTTTCATGTGGGATTCGCCGCGGTGAAAACCACAACCTCCCACCTGGAAGCCGAGAGCAGTTCTCCGCTGCCCCCCGTCTCGTCCACGCACACCGCGGACCTGCCTTAGAATATGGCATTTTAATACAAATTAAATATATATATATAGCATTTAAATGCCTAATATCGCTTAGAGGGTGGTGAGTAAGTGGGACCGCCTCCCAGCAGAGGTGGTAGAGGATAATATAGTGATAAAACATGCATTTACGGCAGTTTCACCTGTAGGAATACGGCTGAAAGACCCAAGGAACTGTTCGTAAGTCTGATCCGGAATACCGAGGAAGCGATTCAAGATGTCACAAGCAGACTTTTCTTCTGATCTCAAAGGACGTTCTGCCTGAGGACTCGGCATGACCCCCTGCTTCATCCTAAAGGGGGGGATTGGGAGTACGTTAGCAGATATTATATATATATTCATTATATAGCGCCATCATATTCCACAGCGCTGTACAACGGGGTAAACAGGACACACCTAATAATGCATAGCTTAATAATATGGATTTACAGAAACAAGAAGGTAAGGAGGAACCTGATCAAAGGAGCTTACAGTCTAAAAGAGGCTGTGGTAGATTACACCAGAGGCAAAAGTGCCAGCCTTAGTAATATTGCCCCAAAACATGAAATTACATATAAATAACGTCAATTCCACTTTCAATCATTTAGTGGTTTCAATATCACGTTTCATGGAAAAAAAACGTAAAAAAATAAATAAATAAATAAATAAAAAAGCCTATAAAACCACTGAAATATATAATTATTACCCAGCTTTGATGGTTGAACCCAAGTGCAATTCCACACGTACTGCCCCTTTAAATCTCTATCTATAATAGAAACAATCATTTTAGATTATATATATATATTTAGTTTATATACTTTTTTTTGATCTATTTTAATCTATTAATTATTCACCAAATCATAGCCGTACGCGCAGCTCCCACGAGACAAAACCCACCGACTTCGCCAACCACAGCATCTCGGTGGTTTATATGCAAATCGCGGCGGTTCTCGGGCGGAAACGATGTCTATTTAACCGTACAGATTTTGGTAGGGTTTTTTTGGGTTTAAAACACGGGGTCCGATACGTTTATTTCATTTATTACAGAAAGAAAAAGCAGTTTGCAAGATATCGTTGCGTGATCTCAGAAAGATCGATCATTACATCACAGGATTAGAATCTGGATACACTGAAAGAACGTGATCATGTGATCATTAGATTGGATGTTTCCGAATACACGTGAAAAACGTCTATTATATCAAAAAGCATTATTTCCGTGGAATATTTTTGGATCAAAAAAAAAAAATGGTTAAATAGATATACAAATCAGAAATACTCTTTCCAATAAAAAACATCCATGAGTCCATTTCTTTAAATATTTTTTATTAAATATTAAAACATTTATTAAAATATTCTAAATAGTTTTATTTTATTCATTTTTTTTTATTATTATAATTATTATTTAATCCCTTTGTCCCCTTTTTCCTTCCCTGATGCCCCCCTTTTTTCCCCAGTAGTTCAGAATGGATGTTTAATTAATTTTATGATGTTAATACAGCTATCAAGTGTCCCTGTTTAGGGGGGACAGTCCCTAATGCCCCTTTTTCCTCCCCGATGCCCCTTGTATTAGGCGCTCAGAGTGTGTCCTGGGTGTTATTGTATCACAGGGTGCGATACAAAGATACAATAATATAAATATAAACCAACAGATAATTTGTTTACAAATAAAAACACAATAAAACACAATAAAAGTGTAAATAAAACACAGAATTCTAAAAGCTTTTCTCAATTAAGGGTCACACCTCATATCCATCCAACATTCGAAGGATCTAGAAAAGAGGGACATCCGGGGAGGAAAAAGGCATTTGAGGCATAAAAAGGGGGGACGGTGGGTATGTTATGATGGTACATCATTGTAACTAGGTTAGTCCTACAGGGGTCTACAGCCCTTATATATATATATATATATATATATATATATATATATATATATATATATATATATATAAACAATATTATATCTAAAAAAACAAAAATATAAAACAATAAATAAAAATAATAAAATAATAAATAAAATAATAATAATAATTAGATTCCATAAATAAAATGCATTAGTCTTCTACTTTAGTTACATGAATAGCTGTCAATATGTCATAAAGTCACAGCCCTTGGACACATTATATATATATATATATATAGTCACAGCCCTTGGAACTATACCATATACGTACATCGAAACCCCCTTACACAAAACTAGTAATGTAACCACCTGTTCTCAAGCAGGGATGAACTTGTATGCAGGTGTGCATCGGTTTAACCCCTGCTTTTCACTGAAGGATTTTATCTCCGGAGACAATCATAAGATAATAATAAAAAGGTTCTATTAGATGGCACGGTGTCTGTGTAAAGCATCGGCATTCTATTGTTAAATGGAGATGAAATGGATGTTTTAGAGACATAAAGTATCAGAAGCAGATCAGAGCACCGGGCTGAAAAGGGTTAAGGAAGTTGGCAAGTTTCAACTGAAAAAAAAAGAAAAAAAAACAGAAGCCACATCAGTCTCTGGTTGGTAAAACATCTGTTTAGTGTCACCGAAGTTGGCTCAACATCACAAATCTAAAAACTGCAAGCCATCAGCTCACAGAGGATCGCGGACCCCCCAGGTACGTGGAATCGATCAATACATTCCCGGGGTGTTTATTGGTCTAGAACTGGATTAACCCCTTCTTCAGTTGGCCTAGGGGTTTATAGCTTATTATTATTCCCTGCTGTAAAGACTCAAACCTAAATCGGTCGTTGGTCTCACCTTAGATTCAGGAGCTGTATGTCTAGCCCATGCATGTTTAATACCCTCGCTGTATTAACCTCTACCACCTCTGCTGGGAGGCTGCTCCGCTTATCCACCACCCTCTTCAGCAAGCCAAAACCGTTGCAGTGCTAGGCTATTTCCCCACACGCCTCCCCCCTGATAAATAATCCTGCTGGGGAGGAATAAGATATTGCGCAAGTAACCTACAATCGTCCGGGTTCTACCTGGAAGATCGTAACAGCGGAATATTGAAGAGAATTAAAGTGAATTTATCCCACGCGATTCGTAACAAATGATTTGTGAACCTTCCCCGCATCTAAATCTAAAGACTTTATAATAAGGACGGGATTAGCAAAGCCGGGGGGAAAAAGGAACTTTTTCCGTGATGAAGGCGTGTGACCTTTCTACACATCAGAACAGTTATTTCACAACCACAATAAATTGAATCCAATAAATTATTCATCACGTAACATTTCCCATAACGCGCAAATTTCCGCAGGAACGTATTCAATTACGTGTAATGTAAGGAAGTTTTACTTTAGTGAGAAGGTGGTAAGTGGAACAGCCTCCCAGCAGATGCGGTAGAGGCTAATACTGCGAGGGAATGTAAACATACATGGGACAGGCGTATGGCTCCTGCACGTAAGGCGAAGCCCAGGACTCTGTGGGCCAGAAGGTTCTCAGATGCCGTCTAATTCTGTGTTTCTGTGTTAGGGTGCATTGCAGCCAAGGGACATTTAACCAGCTGTCTCTCTGAGCTGCAACTCCCATCACTCCCAGCCCAAAGTGTGAGCTGCAGCCACCATGTGAATGGCAGATAGCACACCCTGTATTGGGGTAAAAACAGGTCACATTGCAGCTTTAATCTGTGCAAATTATTAAATCTCCCCCCTAATGCATGTTCTGATTCCCCCTATATTTTTTTCTCTCCGTAATGCATATATTTGAATCTAGACGGGAACCTACCAAATCTCACTGTCCTGGATGCACTCAGCGATAGGAAACAGGCTATTTTCTACAGCAAGCGGAAGGCCGCACTGACTGCTGGGAAATGTAGTTCTTTTCACTTCCTGAAAGTTGGGAAGGCGGTATTGAGGGACTACATATCCCATGAGGCACCGCGCAAAGCGTCTTTTTACGACGTCTCTATGGGTGCTGTTGCTAGCCTAGCGATGGTGTAACCGTTTCACTGCCGATGAGGTGCAGATGTGACTGCATTCTTTTTCCAAACTGTAAACCATGTGGAAATATATATCGTACGGGATTTCTTACCAATTTTATAATAAAAATATATGAAATGAATGCATTTTATGAAGCTATAGTACGCTTACATCTATCAAGTGTCCCAACAGTCCCGCTTTGCGCCAGACAGTCCCGATTTTGCCACTCTGCTGATAGATTATGGGTTATGATGTCATATCACATGAACAAATAACTCAAATGGCCTGACATGAGTTCTTTCTTTATTCCAGACTCTGATAATTGTGATGACCCTACAGACAGTCACAGCCCTGAACAATGCCTTGTGTATCCAGCCTGGGTTTACACTGCTTCGGTTTGGGACGCATGTCTTCTACTTTGGACAGAAAGGTTGGCCCAAGCGCTCATGCCCTACGGGGGTCTTCCTCGTGGACCTGAAAAACAATGAGCTTAAACTCCGTCCCACCATGTTCAGCAACGACTCGTGTTACCTGCCCCCCCTGAGACAACCTGCTGTATGCAGCCTCCCGTCGGAAGGCGGTGAGGTCAAGCGGTACCTGATCCATGGTGGAAAGACACCAAATAATGAGTTATCTCACAAACTATACATTATGTCAAACGCGTCCTTGGCCGGAAAGAAAGTCACCCTGTGCTGCTCAGAGAAAGACCTTGAGGGGGACGTCCCGGACGCAAGGTATGGTCATTCCATGGACGTGGTACAGAGCAGAGGCAAGTCGGCCGTGGTGATATTTGGAGGAAGGTCTTACTTGCCATTAAATCAGAGGACCACGGAAACATGGAACAGCGTTACTGACTGCCAGCCGTTGGTCTACTTGATAGACCTTCAGTTTGGATGTTCTACTGCTTATGCTCTCCGAGAGCTGCAAGACGGAATTTCCTTTCATGCCTCCTTGGCCAAGAATGACACAGTCTATATTTTGGGTGGCCACTCCATTGAAAATAATTATAGGTCCCGAAATATCTATAAGATTAAGGTCGATCTACCCCTTGGAAGCCCAAAGGTGACTTGTACAGTCTTACAAGGAGGTATCTCCTTCTCTAGCTCTATCCTAACCCAGACAAACCCAGACGAGTTTATTATTGTTGGCGGATACGTATCGGACAGCCAGAAAAGGCTAACTTGTAACAGATTGTGCCTGAGCGAAGATACCATAGATATCCAGGAAATGGAGGCTCCTGATTGGACAGGAGAGATTAAACACAGCAAGATGTGGTTTGGTGGGGACATGGGGCATGGAGTTGTGTTAATGGGTGTTCCGAGTGACAATAAACATCAAAATTCAGAGGGGAACTTCTACTTTTATGTATTGAACCTTGGACAAAATGAGGATTTGATGATACAGTCATGCAGCCAAGGATCGACAGAGGAGCAAGAAGAGTCCACACCTTTGGAAGACTCAGAGGAGTTCACATTCAGCAGCATCTTTGATGAAGATGTATATAACGAAGATGACGAAGAAGATGAGTCTGAAACTGGATACTGGATTGACTGCTGCAAGGACTGCAACGTAGACATAAACACGTGGGTGCCATATTATTCCACCGAACTAAACAAACCAGCCATGATCTACTGCTCTAAAGATGGTGGCCACTGGGTGCACGCCCAATGCATGGACTTGTCGGAGAGCACGCTTATCCACTTGTCTGAGAACAACGTCAAGTATTTCTGCAATGACCATGTCCAGTTGTCAAGGGGCCTTCAAACCCCCAAGAAGACGATGCCTCCTCAGAAAGCACCAATGAAGCCGATTAGGAAGAAAAACTCTATTAAGCGAATATCAGAAGGGAAGAAATCCTTCCTCAGGCGTTTGTTTGAGTGAAGGCATGATTGGTTGTTACCATAGAAAATTAACTCGTTTTTCTTTTTGGCTATTAAATTCTACCTGATAAAATAAAACGCCGAGTAGTATCCTGGAAACGGGTGCATTTGTGCTACTTAAGAACTAAATCTGATGTCCCATTTATGAAACGATGTTTATTGTGAAGTATGACGTTATTGTTAATATATGATGTTTTTTTATTGTTTATCATATTGTACTAAATTACCTCATTTATGTAATCCATGCCAATTGAGAAAATTCAATAAAGATGGCTAAATAAATACACTGTGTGGACACAAGTATTGGGGCACCTGACCATTACACCAACAGGGACTTTGATGACATCACATTCTAAATACATAGACATTAATATGAAGTTGGTCCCCCCCCTTTGCAGCTACAACAGCTTTCTCTCTTCTGGGACGTTTTTGACAAGATTTTGGGGTGTTTTGTGGGAAGTTTTTCCCATTCATTCAGATGAGCGTCAGGGGCTGATGTTGAGCGAGACGCCCGGATCGCAATCTCCGTCCCAGTTCATCCCAAAACATGTTCGATGGGGTTGAGGTCAGGGCTCTGTGCTCCCGATCAAGTTCTTCCACCCCAAACTCATCCAAGGGTCTTCCCCAAACTGTTCCCAGAACTGCAGAAGACCCCAATACATTTACAATGTAGACACCATGACAATTTAAAGGGATCACTCAGCTATCATGTACGTTAAGGTGCATATAATACCTAGAGTGTCCCTAGATTAGGTTTCGAAGACCTCCACTTGATTGATCCACCTGTTTTTTATCTCAGAATATCCCAAAATCCAGGATTGTTCAGGATACCCGGAAACCAAAATGATCTAGAACGTCAGGTTCGACGGTTGCCAACCAACGCGCTGCTCATTCCCGCGGCAATGAACGGGTTAAGCCCCCCCTCCCACCGTCCCGGATCTCACGCAGCTCTCTTCAAACGACCCCACGGGCGTCAGAAGATTTGTAATTAATCTAATCCTGATTACAATAAAAAAGAATTCCAGATAACACGAGACGAGAAAATGTTCCGAAATTGATTCCGAGGGTAACGTTTCCTGCAGACAAATGTGATTTGTTAATGGAATATGTTCTAGCCATTGTTGTTTCCATTCAAACCTTTAGCAGTTGTTTCAAATCTCTAAAGCAATTACTTAATTCTCCGACTGAGGACAGAGAGTAGAGAAAGCTTTGTAAGAACGTCATCTGATCAATGTGAGCCCACAAAGCTATTAATTAAGCCGCTCGTTTGCGAGACCCGCGTTAGTTTACCTTTGTAAAAAGCTGCTATAAGAAAATAAAGCCTTTTGGGTTTTTTTCTGGATTTTTTTTAACGTATTGATGAAATAAAAGTACATCTGGACGTCTTCTCAGTTACAAGATACATCGACAACCAGCACTTGTTTATGGAAAGTAGGTATTTCCTTGATACACCTTCTGCATCATTATCCGCGTGTTCTTCTGAGCCGGCACAGAGGCTACAAATGAAGCTTTTTATGCTGTAAAAATGACTGGTTTGTGTTGCTTTTGTTTCCTCTAAATTAATCGCAAACAATCTGGTGGAGAACACATAATCGGTGGATGTTAAGATGAATTGTCGCAGGGAGCAATCAACGTTATTGATTAACGTGACAAAGCATGGGTTCAAACCGTAAGTGACTGGCACGAGCTTCCATATCTAATCAAACTGTGTTAACAACAACAAAAAAAAAGAGAACGTGGACCCATTATTCTACCAGGTGTTCCAATTCAGAGCCAAAAAAACTAAAGTCTACGTGCAGGTGTCTGGAATGAAAGGGACTTCGAAGCCAGGTCTTCCAGAAAAGTAGATGCTGCCAAAGGGAATAGGTACAGTGTGTCCCGAAAGTCTCGCGGCACAGATGGAGCAAGAACGTGGTGATCGTGTTTGGACAAGGGATCTGTGGTCCAGCTTTGCTGTTGGGGTGGCCATTGGAGATCAAGTCATTAGCTTAGAGGTGTCCAGCAAGCAGGGGTGTGATATCGTCCCCTGCCGGCTCTTTGGTGTGAAAGGTTCTCAGGTTCTTGGGGGCTCTTACCGGCTTCTTGGTGCACAAAAGTGGACCTTTTCATGCCGATGCTAACATCTGCTGCCAATTAATTGTTAATTATTTGTTACCAGGTAGACATCAAGTATTAGCACAATCAGGAAAATTAAACATGCATGGGATAGGCATACGGCTCCTGAATCTAAGACAAGACCAACGACTGATTAAGGTCTAGGGTCTTTACAGCAGGAGAACGGGGCCGATCTGCCGGCAGATCCAATGTTTCTAGGTTATCAATGGCTTATGTGGAACATTGTCACATACATTTTATTTCCATAATATTATTGCCCATAACTGAATTCCAATTACTCCCTTCTAATGACGTATTTGGAGACAAGGCATTTAGATCTACAATAGGATTTATATACGAGAAGACGGAGCTTGAAGGGGGTCCCGAGAGTTTGTGTTTTTCCCATACCTGGCAGCTCCCAGAGTTTTTACCCCAATCTCAGGGTCACACAATCTGGAGCTGACTCCTTCATATATAAGACTCCCCATTTGTGCTTTTGCTGCTAGAATGTTATGGTTGATATCCCTTCTTGAAGGCAGGTGAGTCAATTAAGTGTATCTTGAAATAATGACAAGTAGATGTTGTCATTTGAGCCATTTCAGTAACGGATTTAGCGGGTCACTACATGGAATCTTCTCGTAGGGCTATTAAAGGGTTAATAATTAAAGAGTCTCAGGGTCAGCTCATGTATAGAAACCAGGCACAGTTATGTCTTTGCCACCTAAATGGGGCATTTAGTAGGTAGCCATGAACAACACGCTTACACCTTACAAAAGGGCAAGTAACGGGGCAAAAGACCTAACTGCTTATACCCCTCGGCATGCTGGGTCAAAACCCCACTCGAGTTAAAGTATTTTATTTCAGCGCCCCGTAAACGGCACCCCTGAATCACAGCAATCGAGTAACCGTTAGTAACACTGTGTGCGTTTTATATATATAGCCACAAAGCAGACAAGACAGGAAAAGGTTAATTATATCCCTTCACTTCCCCGATACGGTTCAGCGGTTCCCCTACGAGAAACTAGAAACACAGAGGCTCCGATGTTCAAACCTTTATTGAAAGTCAAAGAACAACAAGACAACAAAATATAACAAGGTAACACAATGCTATGTGTGTGAACGCCGTTTCCGTGTACAACTGAACGGTAAAATGAATAAAATATGTATTATGTTCCAATAAAATGCACCCTGGAGTCCCGAACTGCCTTATTCCTCCTCCTCCGACGTTCCGTACTGTGAGGTTTATTTATTGCATTTCTAAAACACTTAAAAAGCATAAACATATAGTGTAGCTACACCTTGAAGGAACAACGGCACATAATAAAATCATATAATCAAGTATCTGAGGTAGCCTAGGTTTCATTATTAGCAAATAACTCTTATAACAATGAGGAGTCGATGACTTAAAGTGACAGATTAAGGTAAATAAATGATCAGCACATTGAGGTAATGAATGAAAGTGATTGTGGTGAAGGGTTTGGGAAGTCGTCTTATCAGCCTAGGTCTCTGGTGTCTGGGTCAGTTTCTTCTTTCTCCAATGCCGACCTCCCACCCATGTTCTACTTATTCCCTCACACTCTCTCCCTGTACGCTGTCTGATCCAGCATGCAGGAAGTGACATCACATCCGTTTCCTGCATGCTGGATCAGTCTGCACTAAGAGAGACACAGGCGAGCTGTTTGGGGTCAAAGATGGAACTGGCAAGCTTTTTGGGGCTAAGATGGCACTGACAAGCTGTTTGGGAGCTACAAGGGCACTGGGAAGTTGTTTGGGGGATAATACAGCTTATCATAAAATCATAAAATTCTCCAAGCGCCAGACAGCCACCCTAAATGTTCTGCTCCTGGAGCGGCAGTATCTGACCCCGGCCATCCAGGATGTTCGTTTATTAACCCATTTAATCTAATCTAATTAACAAATCTTAATTAACATTAACTATTTCAATACCTAAGGGGAGCACAGCAAAAGGATAAAGTATATCATGCAAAAAATATGACTCAGAGATTTATCTAGCCTTAACAAACATATTATTTGTGATTTGTGATGTAATTCTGTGCAATATGACTTTTTTCTGCTCCTATTACCTAAATTGGTGAAGGTCATTGCCAGCTTTGTCAAAATGGCATTAACAGGAGACAGGTCTTTACAAAGAGCCCAGAAGTGTCTTTTATTATAAAAAAAAAAAAAGATTGTTTTTATCTTTTGTAGGGACGGTAAACTCAGGGTCACCTGTCATATTTTGGAAATTGATTTTTAAGATTGCCAATTTTTCATACAGTTGAGGCAAATTGGCTTCTTTTGTTGAATTTAACTGGTTGGTTACCTTTGAAACAGAAAAAATTGTGAAAAAAAAAAAACTTGAATTTTGTGACCTTTCATAGGAAAAAGTTTGAAAAGTTATGTTATTACCATAGCAACCAATGGAAAATTCCATTCCGCTATAGTATAAGATCACGCAAAAGTAGCCCCCCCAGAATTTTACCTCTACAAGTACTTGAATGAAAGTTTTTACAGCTCTTTAACGTGCAATGGTGATTTATAAAGATTAAGTTGTCACATCACCATAGAAACCAATAGTTTTTTCCTCCTGATCAGACTATTCCATTGATTTCTATGGTGATATGACCGCTTGGTCTTTATAAATCATCATTTTGTATGCTGCTTATCATTCATTCATTCATTCATTCATTCGAGTAGGTAATATTCGGTAGGATTAAGTGTAACAAAGAATACTCTGGTGCAAATTACAAATTTAAAAAACAAAAACCCAATGTGCTCCTGTCAAGGTGGTTTTAGCCTTCTAGAACTATCCGGGCTTACTAACTCAACGGTCAACGAAATGGCCAAACTTTGCTCTTCTAAAGAAATGTGGAAGCAACATGTTAAAAATGTGTTTTTTTTATATATCCCATTTTTCTTAAAACTAATAACCGTACAAGACAATTACCTATCCTTGGATTGAAAAAGTCCTTATATATTGTATGTCTTGCATTGAACCGTTGACTAATGATTAATAAAGAAGATGTTAATTTGTGTTACAATTAACCATTTTATATAGGAAAAGTGTAAGATATCGGACCAGTCCAGAAATAAAGAAAAAGCCAGATTCTCTATAGTGTTCAGAACTCCATTGGCTCTAAAGTTTCCATAGAACAGCCCAGCTCTTCTTCTTGAGGCACTCTTTGCTCAACATCTAAAGTGAAGCCTTGGTTTTTTAGCATAATATGAGCGTTCATAAATTTCTGGAGGTATTTAGAGGTATACAGCCAATGGTGTTTCAGTACGTCTTCCATTTCATAAAACTTAGACTGCCTGGCGTTCATTTTCCTGAAGCGCCTAAAGAGCTTGTTCCCAGATTCATTGCCTTCACTGGCCCAAGCGCCGATAGAGCCATCACGCTCTATGATCTCGGGGACGTGGGCAAGGGTTTTGTGGAAGTAATTTGTGATCTTGCCGTCGTATCGGTACTTAAACTTGGTGGACAGGAGTTCTGCAAAGCGCTGTGAGTGAAAACTGTACTGACATAGAAGTTCTGGGCATTCTTTAGCCGGGCATGAGGACCTCCAAACTGGCTTCATTTTGAGATACAGATCCATCAGTTCTCTGAGAGCCTCTTGCCGCTCCTCGTTATGGACCAACTCGCATACAGCTTCTACTGTCTCTTTGCTCATGAGTTTTCTGGCAAAATTTCCATTCATTCTCATGATGGGCTTTAACTTCATTTTTTTTCTAATATGTTTGTCCAAAATGACCTGCCACCTCTTCCTCTCTTCTTTGGTTGAGTTGGAGTTTTTGTAGACCTCGCCAATCTCCAGCTGGAATATTCTATAAAACTCAGCTGCGTTACCAATGTCACAGTGCAAAGCATCGATGGACGGGAGGGTTTCAATAAAGGGCTTGGCAGAAACTCCTTTGACCCTGTCTCGCAACTCGTCAACGGATTCACGGTATGGGTTTGCTCTCCATGTCTCATAGCGCTGCAGGTTCTCAGAGTGGCTTCTGGTGATGGAGTGGAAAACCAAGTTTTGGGAAGCTTCCGCACGAGTAGAATCACATAACGTACAGATATAATGTGAGCCTGAAGCTTCAAGTCCTTCCACTTCCCTCACTAGCTTCTCATCGTACCCGGTTCCCCGGAATATGAATTTGAAATTCCGAAGAATTCCGCCGACCTCTAACATTAGCTCACTTGTTTTCATGGCCTCTCTTTCTGCTACGAGAGGACTCAAGATAGCGGTCAAAGTCTCGTGGTCCGATTCATCGGCCAACATCAGACAAAGTGGTTTGCAACAAAGTTCAGAGTTGGGTTTAGTCTCCTCGAAAATCCGAACAGATCCATTAGTATCGAGAACACTGATTGTCATGATTGTGAAGGAAAAACGGACTGCCTTTTCCGGTACCGCTGGGCCGCTCCCATGTTTCTCGCTCACATCTCCCATCCCATCACAGGACTCTTTAATAACCACAGTGAAGGGACCTGTCAGATAATCATCTAGATCGTGGGATTTTAAGCCCTCCAAGATATCTTCCTCCATATCCTTTAACGTAGAGACCAGGGCTGCATCGTATCTAAACCTTTTGGAAATTGCATCCACAGGGTACTCATCCATAGATCTGTTGAGACCCGAGAGGCCATCGATGATCCCAACATCTGTACGGGTAGAAACATTCTTTAGCGGTGGGTTCCATTCAAAAGGATGATAGCCTGGAAGCAACGCCTTTTCTGCGTTTCTCAGAGCATGGAGTGGTTGAAAGATCTGCCTTCCGGTGGTAGCTTTGACAGTCCTGTACATTTTGTGGTACTGGCTGCAGCTCAGAAATGTATTAACTCTTATTGCAAGACAAACAGCTGGATGAAGACCTGCTCCTCTGCCTTCCATAATGGCCTCCAGCTCATCTGCCTGCCTGTGCTCATTTCTGGCTCTCAGGGCCAGCAGAAAAAGTGTTAAACACACCGATTTAACATCTCCCCCTTCTTCTTTGTCAGCAAAAGCCCTCACTTGCATCTTCAGCTCTCTAAGACGGTGTTTCTGAGCCCTTCTTGTCAATGAGAGCAGGTGTAGCCTGGGTCTGCCCCCTTTGTTAATATGAGCGTAAGCTTCTTTGCCTTTGGTTTCTTTGTGTTTGGAGATGTGAGCGCCATACTTTTCTAAGGTGATCTCCTCGTCGCACCCAGGCACCGTGCATTTTATGACCAAGGAATTGAAAATGTTGAGGTAGGATTTTACAGGGGTCGTGAGGTCAGTAGGGAAGCAGGTGTATCTGCAAGATGGGCAGTAGCAACCCATGATCTTGATGTATTTAAGAATGCAGCTTTTACAGAACAGGTGCTTGCATGATGCTTGCACGGGGTCGGAGAGGATGTGCTCACAGACCCGGCAGGAGATAGACTTAATGAAGTCAGCTGGATAGTCTACCACCAGCAGACTGGTGTCCAGGTGGATTTTCTTGCAATGAACTTTGATCTGGTTAAAAGCTTTGTTGGTCTTCACGTGGTGTAAGTTCTTAGCCTTTTTGACAATATCAACCCCCGTCTTCTTCTTTTTGGCAAGCAGGGCATTTGTTTGAATTCCTGCTTTCCTTTTCCCCCAGGATTTGGTGGACTTGCAAACATTGCAAGTCTCCGAGTGAGGCATCCACTCAACAGTTTTGTTATGGGGAAAATAAACTTCGCTGGAATTGTGGCTGAATCTCTGGTTCATGATATTCCAGCAGTTATGGCAAAAATGCGTCGGGTGGATGGTGTCTAGATCGGTCTTTACATCGATTTTGAACACCTTGTAGATGAGGTCCGGCCAGGAGGTCGCCTTCTTCTCTCTTCGCCTAAGTACCTTCAAGGTTTCGCTGTCAACAGGACCATGGACAGGATACTTTCTGTTCTGTCCATCCATCTTAAAGGAAGCCCCACAAATACGACACAGCTGTTGCAAAAAGGTTGAATGGGCTTCTCCTTCCAGTCTTTGCACTTCTGGTTCATGGTTGTTATCTACGGTTTTCTCTGGCCATTTGATATCTGTAACTGGTCCTGGTTCGGACCTCATGCTAAGGTCTTCTGAGTCCTGCTGAAGACCCGGAGATGCCTCCTGAGAACTGGTGCACGATGTTTCCCGGGAATATTGTTCTTCCTCAGACGATGTGCTCTCTAAGGATCTGACCCGGAACAGCTTGAACTTCCATTCTGAGAATTTAGTATACGGGTGTTGAATTTGGTTGGGCGTTGGGCAGTGGTGCACATTCAACAATGGGCCTTCCATGTCATCACAGCCTAAAAAAAAACAAATAAAAAATAAAAATGTTCATAAAATACATTTCCTTAGTAATAAAACATCACTGTATGGGGTGAAAAAAAATTCATCACAACTTTGTATCCAACAGAGTTAAAGAGGCAATTATATTTTGAAGGAGATGGAATGTTAACACAAGATCATCACCTAAAACTAGAAGGTTAGCTGAAATGTAAGGTTGTTTTACTTCCTGAGAGGGCGGTAGATACGTGGAACAGCCTTAAAGCAGAAGTGGTAGAAACTTGTTGTTTCTGTAAGTCAAATTGTTATGTTCTATACTTGCTATGTCCTGTCGACCCATTGTACAGCGCTATGGAATTTGATGGCGCTATATAAAACAATAAATAATAATTTAAAGATGCGTGGGACAGGCATAATGCTAAACTGAAGACAAAAGGACCAAATAATATCAGTAATTCTTACGGCAGGAAGAAATGAGCAGATGAGATGGGCTGTAAGGTTCTTATCTGCCATAAAATTCTATGTTTCTATGACAACAAAATAATTTGCACTTTTGAGGTCAATGCAAGTACAAACTAATCATTCAGTGCAGCCCTCGCTTTATTACTTCTCTTTTGTTATAAATATTGAGACAGATTTATAATAAACAGCAGCCTAAAATGCAACAATAAAGATTAGCTTAAAGACGAGCCCCCATAAAACATATATATATATAAATGCCGGTATATATTATATCTGTGGATATGGTCCTGCAGTTCTGTGCAGGTCTGTAGGCTTTCTGTCTGTTGGAAGAAGGAATAAAGATCTCATAATTATTTTATCATTATATTAATGACCGCAGACATGCTGGCGTTATTTCTCAATAATACAGACAGCTGCCCTGCATCACCCTGCGGGAACGACTGCCGCCTGCCTCCTTAGGACTAATGATGGACTGAAGCCCTGGGGACATATATATATACTGTATGTACATGACTGGTTAAAAGTTTGGGGTCACTCAGCTGTTTTCATGGAAAACAAGGAAATTTCCGTCTGTAACGTAATTGTAATTAATGTAATTGTAAAAAGGTTTTCTAACAATCCATTAGCCTTTTAAACTTAAACTTGGATCAGCGAACACAACGTGCCATTGGAACACAGGAGTGATGGGAGTGATAAAGGGCCATTGGAACACAGGAGTGATGGGAGTGATAAAGGGCCATTGGAACACAGGAGTGATGGGAGTGATAAAGGGCCATTGGAACACAGGAGTGATGGGAGTGATAAAGGGCATCTGTAGGCCTATGAGGAGATTCCATTAAAAATCAGCCATTTCCAGCTACAATAATAATTTACAACATTAACCCCGTCTGTGCTGGATTTCTGCTCCATTTCATGTTATTTTAATTGACAAAATAAAAAAGGAGTGAAAGATAAGCTTTTATGATACAATGTTACCAACCACAATTGAGTACACCAGGAGAGTTACAGAAAGACACATTCAATGATGCTGACTGAGAGCGTGGTAGCAGGGCCGGCCTTAGGGGTGTGCGACCTGTGCGACCGCACAGGGCGCCATGGTTGCCGGGGCGCCTGACCGGGACTTAGATTAAAGCATCGGTTTTTTTTTTGTTTTTTTTTTTAAACTTTATTTAACATCATTGATGTTAAATAAAGTTTTTTAAAAAAACCGATGCTTTAATCTAAGTCCCGGTCAGGGGCGCCGAGCGGTTGCTCGTGAAGTTCTCGGCAACCGCTCGGCGCCCCTTACTCTCCGTGACTCCGTCGCGGTGCCAGCATCTCATGTTGAGCGCCGGACTATACCGGCGCTCAACATGAAATGCCGGCAGAGCGAGAAGACGGATGCCTCCCGCTCTTACCGCAGGACTCCGGCAACAAGGTAAGTGGGGGGGGGTAGTTTGAAGGGGCAGAGGGGAGGGGTAGTTTGAAGGGGCAGAGGGGAGGGGTAGTTTGAGGGGGGGTAGTTTAAAGGGGCAGAGAGGGCGGGTAGTTTGAAGGGGCAGAGAGGGGGGTAGTGAGGGGGGGGGCGCCAGAGGAGTAGTCCGCACAGGGCGCCACAACACCTAAGGCCGGCTCTGGGTGGTAGATAGGTGGAACAACCTCCAAGCAGAAGTGGTCTCTACCACTTCTAATACAGTAAGGAAATTTAAACATTCAAGGGATAGGCATTTGGCCAACCCCAGTGAGCTTTAAAGGCAAGAAGAGTTTGGTTGGCCCTGTATAATGTATACTTAAACAAGCAAGGCTCCTTAAAAGTTGAAAGGATGATTTTAATAACCATTTCGCAGGAGAAACATTAAAATGTTCAACTAACCTAAAAACCCTTTTTTTGGGTAATTAAAGAACCGAAAAGTTCCAGTAAGTTGGAGAGCACATCGATGACCTGTGAATATAACCGTTTTTCCCAGTAATTCTAGTAAAAACACCATAACATCTATTATTACTCCATAATACCACAGTATAAAAGATAATAAAATTAACATTTCTGGCATATTAATGACATCATAAAGATAACAGGAGAGCTACACAAACGTGTTTAGTAAATAAATGTATTTGTAATAAAACATTTTCCCAGTAAACCAAACGAAACATTAAATAAATGCAATAAATAACATAAACGCAATAACATCATAAACACCATTAAAAAAAAAGCAGACAAATTGCACCGGAACAATTACTTATTTTATAATGTCAAAAGTGATAAAATACATGAATTCTAAACTGAACACAAACAGTCTGTAGATTTTCAAAGTATATCTCAAAATGTTAAGATCTTTCCTAATCACGCTTTGAACCATAGGCATCTTTACAGGTCAGAAGATCCCCCCTCGTCTGTAATCATAAAACACTAGACACTAAAAGTGGAAAACCAAGATCAAAAAAAAATCAATAAATATTGCAGAATAGCAAAAAAATAATAAATATTTAGGATTGGCCTATAGATGTAGTTTAACATCATTGCACTTTCTACTGGCATACATAGGGTTAACACCGGTGGGAATTAAAAAAAAAAAAAAGGGAATCTTAATACTAAAGCAAAAGAAAAAATAATATTGCAGAATAGCAAAAAACAAATAAATAAAGAAAGAATATTTAGGATTGGCCTATAGATGTAGTTTAACATCATTGCACTTTCTTCTGGTATATACAGGGTTAACACCGGTGGGAATTAAAAAAAGAAGAATTTTAATACTAAAGCAAAAAAATAATTAAAAAACATATATTTATATATTTAGGATTGGCCTATAGATGTAGTTTAACATCATTGCACTTTCCTCTGGTATATACAGGGTTAACACCGGTGGGAATTAAAAAAAAAAAAAAAGGAATTTTAATACTAAAGCAAAAAATATGTAACAAAAGTTTGGGATTTAACAGCAAATAGCAGATAACTCAGATAGCAAGGAGTGGAAAGAGTCACAGGGATCAGGGTCATATCAGGGGGCGCAGAGACCCCCTGAAACCCCCTCTTTTCTTCTATATGTTCTTAATTTCTATAGATCCCCTACCTGGTGCCAATGTGTCAACCATCACACGCGTGTCACACGGATTCCCAGCCTTGGATGATGAGCTCTATCTAGAAAGGTGATCTGTGCCCTTTATATAGCGCCAGCGCTGGTTGGCAGCTCTCGGATTCTGGATGTGGAGCAGCCAATAGGAAAATAAGGAGACAAGCTGACCCCCTTTTTGCCCCACCTGTTACCCAGCCCAGGGCATCTTTTTTTTTTCTGCACCTGGGGTGTTTTTGGTTTTGGAGGGTGAGAAGTTTTTTAACCCACGTCGATTTAAAGGACCCTCTCAAGCAGCTGGAGGCAGACCGTGCATGACAGTCACAGCTGTGTTATTCTCCGCCACTTCAAAACACGTAACGATTTCTGTTATTGTGGGTCAAACGTACCTCGACAAACAACCACATGTCAGGGCAAACACATTCAACCCTTTCACTGCCAGCACAGAAAAAAATGTAATATATTTCAATTTTATTTTTTTTTTCTTTGCAAATTTTCTTCGCAAACTCTGACTCCCATAAGTCTTAGCCGGTGGTCAATCTTTAAGATTTTCCTTAAACAGATTTATTTCATGAGCATTTTTTATTTAATGTTTTTATTTTTTTATAGCCAATCAATAACCTTGGAGTAATTCTGAGGATAATATATATATATATACATATATATATATATATATATATATATATATATATATATATTATTATTATTATTATTATTATTTTATTATTATTTTATTATTATTATTTTTATTATTATTATTATTATTATTATTATTTTTCATCTGGAGCAGAAACAGAATGTTTTGCTGAATTTTTACACCTTACATAAATTCATCATTAGAAATATCATCCCAAGAGCTATTGAATGATTAACCCTTTCCCAGAAATACATTTTTAACCATGTAAAATCACATCTTTAGATTTCGATGAACGTTTTATCTAAGTGGAACAGCAGCTTTAGATTAGGAGCTGAGCCTTTTAGCTTTTTCATCAGAAGCGGGAATAAGGGGGGCATGTTGGGAAAATCTGCTGCTTGCGTTACCTGGAAAGGAAATATTTGAAACAAACTGGTTCCCGACATCCGGCATCCGCGGGAAAAATTACCCCGGGAGTTAAATTCGGGGGGGCTTCTTGAAGACCATTTTTTTGCAATCACGTGCAGTTACCGGGGGAAACGTGACCCTTCTGCTTAACCCACCGCCAGGGACTGCGCTGCATGCAGAATGTCATGTTTTATTAACGTAACTCACGGGGGCCTGATGTGATCCTCCAGCGTTTATAGACAAGCGCTAAGGAGTCTGTCTGATTAGACCATCGTGTCTATAAGCGATGGCATTTTAATTGGAAAATGCTGATCTTTATCAGCGAAGATGCCGAAATCTGCTTTAAATCAGACTGACAATAAAACGAGCATCTCTACAGATGGAAAAGCAGGAGCCGTGTTCCGGGATGAGCCATAAAACAAGCCGACGTCGATCATTTAAAGGAATCTTCGCCATTTTTTTATTGCTAATACCAGATAAATAAAAATATGCTGTCAAAATATTTTTAAAACTGCTGAGGTTTTTGCCCCGTAATATAATGTTTATTGGCAGCTGCATATCAGCCATTTGTATGCGTTCTCCCTCTGTTATCTGATCCCCAATCTACTAAACACCCCGACTCCTTATCATACTGCGTGTGGGAACAACAGAATGACTCAGTCTTAATCACCTAGCTGGACCCTCTGACTAATGAAAGTCTATGGAGGAACTGACTTCATTATTATTGCCATAAAGCATCAGCTCAGTGTGGTGTTTGAGCCGGGAAAGTCACCCAAAACATCACGTGACTGACAACAACGGCGGCTCCAGGTCCAAATATGATTAATTGTAATTATATACATTATGTTTACATCAGATGTGCTACTGATGATGACCATACCTGCGAACTCTCAGGGTTTTTCCACGACTTCTTTCCCGGCGGCCACAATCATGTAAATTGGTGTCTGCTGGCCTTAAAGTGCCAGGACCCCCTAATCATCTCCAGTCCAGCCCTGCGACCCAACCATATACACCCTAACATCCGAAAGGTCAGGGACACTTGAGATTTAATCACTAAATACAGAGTTTGGATGTGCGTTGACGTTGGGCATCATACTAACATTGAAATTTAGTTTGAAAAAAAGATCCATGAAGTTCACACCGTCTACCGATCCTTCCTGCTTTTCATCTGAAAGAAGGCAAAAAACCCCCAAAAAAACCCAATTAAGCTATTTTTCAATTTTTGCCACTTAGGTGGAAAAATTCCTTCATGGCTCGAAAAGGCAGTCAGATTTCTCATTGGATCAAGAAGCTCTAAAATATGATATATATTCAATTAAATATTTTAATATTTCAACTATTTACAATTATTTTCAGTTATTATAAGAAATAATGGACCCTGGTGAGATCTTCCCGCAAGAATGGGTTGAGTTCTTCCAAAATGACGTACGGTGAAATCAGAGAGACTTGTTGGCGTTCTCCTTACTCGCTTGGGTTGGCCCTTCATAGTGAAATAAGTGAGATGGCACAGAAGAAATCTCGGCAATGTAAGTACACATTATGCAGAGGCAATCAGCCCTATCGCAGAGGTGTAAATCTCATAGAACGTTAGGCGGCAGCGCCAATATTTTCTGAAACGAGCCGTCAGATAGCGGAGGAGCGCGCTGCTCCAGCGACCTCCAGCGCGTACAAAGGGCTTTAAGAAAAGTAGGTTGGTGCACTTAGGGAAGGGGCTCGTAAATATCACAGAGACACCATAATCACAGGTTTCCTAGCTTGGCAAGTGACGCTTGTCACAGTGTTTCAATGCAAAACACGATAATAAAGCAGCGTGCTCGGAGTTAATGTCTACGTAGCTGCTGCCCTCAAGAGGCATTTGTGAGAATGGCCAAGGTTTTGGGTTGTCCTTAAGCCCATTAGAAACAACGTATTGTGAGCCTGTACATGTACGGGCTTTGTCATTAAGGGGTTAAAGCCCAGTGATTAAGAGGTGCTAAGCGCGAAACACGTCTGGCGTTTCACCTCTCTACCTGAGTCGGCCTCTATCTCTCTCCTCTTGTGGTGGACATCTGCTTCATATATGGGACCGATGATGGATCAATAAATAATCTATTTCTACTGGCCTGATCTTCTCCGTGTGTTTTCTTTGGCATGAAGTTTAGCTCACCTCCTAAGTGCTCTTGATTACATCATCCAAATATGTATGACAGAGGGGTAGGTGACATACGGGGTCGAACGGGGCTATGTAGACTATTACGTCTGAGCAATAAGGGACTTGTGAACACATTCTTTTTACAATGCAGGTTCCAAAATGAAACGTATTCAATCCATATTCCGGCTGCCGATGTTAGAAGAAAATGGGCATTGAGGAAACAAAGCAGAATCCTTGTTGTAACATCAGTTAGATGTGGAAAATGTGTCTGGACCAGGAGCGGATCTACCGGTGTTGGGGAAGCATACCTGGGAACTTCCTAACTGAGCTGCCCCTGAGACTCTTGAAATGTAGTCCATCGTGAAGAATCTATGTAGCAACTGGCCAAATGTGTTACCCAAATGGCTTGAATAA
Organism: Spea bombifrons; assembly: GCF_027358695.1. NCBI lineage: Eukaryota > Metazoa > Chordata > Amphibia > Anura > Pelobatidae > Spea > Spea bombifrons. The sequence goes on from NC_071096.1 coordinate 4,923,287, forward strand.
TGGAAACCTTGACTTGTCATAATTTAAAGATGTACTCATATGAGCCACCTGTATTCAGGCAGGGATATCAACCAAACCATACTTGCAGCAAAAGCACCTCCACCGCGAGGAGGTTAGAAATCAGCTCCAGACTGTGTGACCCTTTGGCTTCACCTAAAGGTAAAGTGAGCTAATATCCCACCATAGTCTGTCACCATCACTGCCTTCCATGGCATAGATCTCCCAAAAACTGCTCCCTTGAACGGCATGAGAGTATATGCAGAGTGCTGGGATTTAATGTCATATCCTTGTCACTGCTGGACTTTTTGTCAGTCTGGAGCTGAAATCTTTGATGGGACTTTATGAAAAAGAATATATAAATCCCGCTCTTCTACCCAGACATAGGAGAAGGTGACCCGGAGACCTAGTGAAGCAGCTCTTCACCTGAAGACTCCGGGCCAAACCCAGAGAGTTCCCAGGTATGTCCATACTATACTTTTTTAACAATGTCCTGGCGTGGAGGAGAACCAAGTATCTTCATGAAGTGGGGCCAAGTATAGGACCTTAAGATAACTTTCATCTCAGCGTATGCATTTTTAAGTGTAAGCGACTAACTCAGCTCATCTTTAGAAGGTTGTTGATGTTGACTCTCCTGGAAAGCTCCATCCATGCGTCTGTGATCGCTCAGTGATGAATGAGAGCGCGCATGCTTTTTAACATGCCCAAGCCCGTATATTCTGTGGAGAAACTGGTATTGGAATTCTACCCAAACCTTAGAAACATCAGAGAACCTCCGAGCCACGCTTGTCAAATGGAAGTTACGTTACAGCGGTGAAAGACGAGGATCAATGTCGTCCATGCTTTGGAAGTAAACTACGAAACATTGTTACAGGCGGCCTTCAAATCAATCTTGTCATTTTCATGATTGGTCACGAGAGGACTTTTTCGTAGCGATCACTCGCGATTATAGAAACCAAGTAATAATAAATTCACATATCTGAAGCCCAAAGCCAAAGACGGGCAGAAAGACTAAAAGCCTGGCCTATGATTCATTAAACTGGATCTGTCCCTTTTACACAACACAATTGCATGCCTCCCAACTGTCCTGATTTTGCCACTTTCCTGCCGAGCTCTCATTCTCCGGTATCCCCCGCCATTTTATGTGTCCGAACTGGGGATTCTTTGTTGGGCGGCGGGGTAGAGGTGGGGGTGTCTAGAGAAAATTGGTACAGTTGGGTTGGGGGTCAAGTGGGACCTCTATTGGTTTCACAGATCGCTGGGCCAGTCAGGGGAGATCCTCTGACGCGCCTTTAGGAGACAGTCCCGCAAAACACAGGACAACCGGGAGGTATGGGTCACACTGATGTTAATGCAGCCCTGAGACTTAAATATAGTATTACCGTAAATATCAATGTAACATACATTTCTGTAATGATCTAAAAGCAGCAATCTAATCACCATATTTGGAACAATATAATAAATATTATTATTATTATTTTAATAATAATTATTATAATAATCTTTATTATATGCAATGTATTAATTGTTTCCAGTGTAAATGTGTTACATAATGCAACATCAAGCATGTAGAAGTGATATCTAATCATGTAATATATGTATGGCTGAAGCAGAACAGTTGGTTTCCCACTAAATGTTTTCCACCAAAATGGCGCCGCGCTTTGGCGACATTATGGCTCTTCTTGGTGTTTTTTCTCGTTCCAAGACGTGGCTTTATAACTCAGTGAATTTCATGCGCATGCGTGGAACGCATACAGGACCTGAGCTTTAGGACGCATCGCGGCAAGACGGGTGTAAGCCGGAAGTTATACGTCACTGCCCTTGCGCAGGCGCAGCGGTGCGACCTGAGAGCCAGTCTTCGCGAGCTTTTTGGGTTTTTGGGTGTGACGTAGAAGGAAAAAGTCTTCAGCGCCCGAGAGTTCCTGGAAATGGAGAAGAGAACGAGGTTGCCCGAGAAGTAGATTAGAAGTTGGTAAGTGTTTTGGTTTCCCGCGGTTTACGTTACAGCAGAAAGAGCCCCTCTCCTGTAGATCAATCTCCTCACAAAGTGACTCACTCAGGGGCAGAAAACAGTGACAGCCAGAGACAGTTACACATAGACTCAGTGACAGTCACAGAGAAAGAGACAGTTACACATAGACTCAGCGACAGTCACAGAGAAAGAGACAGTTACACATAGACTCAGGGACAGTCACAGAGAAGGGGCGTTACACATCGTCTCTTTCTCTGTGACTGTCGCTGAGTCTATGTGTAACGTCTCTTTCTCTGTGACTGTCGCTGAGTTACACAGACAGGCACAGTCACAGAGAAAGAGAGTGACAGACCCACAGACAGCCAAAGAGACCGTGACTGCCACTGATTCTGAGTCTTTGGCAGAGACATAGTGCAGCCAGAGACAGTCACAGAGAAAGAGACTGTCACACCCAGACTCAGGGAAAGAAAGGGAGCCGCCAGCAAATGCTACAATCAAGGCCCAGGAGCAGCGACAGAGAAAGAGACAGTGAGACCCAGTTATAGTTGTTGCAAGAAACACTGATTTTGGAAGAGAGTACAAGAAAAAGTGACAGAGACAGGAAGAAAGAGTGTCAGGTAGACGGCGCGAGCGGCAAATCCAGTAACAATAACCAAGAAAGTGACAGACCTAGAAAATAGAGATACAGCAAGAAACAGAGACAGAAAATAGAGGAAAAAGGGAGCGGGAAATGGACAGTGACAGCAGCAGAGACAGCCTGCGGGTGACGAGAGCGTGACATCCAGACCCAGAGACCCGTCCCTGGGGACACCAATGTGAATACTACAGGTTAGTGTTTTGGGCCCCCAGATGTCTCCTGCATATGATAGCTGTCAGTGTGGCTCCTTGCAAACGCACAGGGAGGGTCTGCACGATTTTGCTCTTTTCCCAACCCAAATTCCAATGTTGACGTAGTGGATGCTGCAAGTAGGGGCCATTGGAACACAAGAGTGATGGGAGTGATAAAGGGCCATTGGAACACGGGAGTGATGGGAGTGATAAAGGGCCATTGCAACACAGGAGTGATGGGAGTGGTAAAGTGCCATTGGCACACAGGAGTGATAAAGGGCCATTGGAACACAGGAGTGATGGGAGTGATAAAGGGCCTCTGTACACCTATGGAGAGATTCCATAAAAAATCAGCTGTTTCCAGCTACAATAGTCATTTACATTAATTTGTGATCCATTTCATGTTATTTTAATGGGCAAAAATATTTTTTGCTTCAAAAACAAGGACATTTCTAAGTGACCCCAAACACTTGAACGATATTGGTAGATAAAATAAAGTAGTACTTTGGGAGAAATTTAAATGTGTTTGTAAAAGTTATGAGATTTGACTGTTCTGCCTTTTATAGCAGAAGGGACCCTGCGTTATAAAACAAATCCCTAGGCAGAGAAATCCAAAAGAAGAAGAAAACCTTACCACACTGAATGAAATTCTGGCTTTTGTTTTTTCTGTGTTTAAATCGTGGTCGCTGACCAAAAGTTAATATGATGAAAATTAACTATATTGGCTGCGCCGTCTGCAATGTAACAAAACTGAACAGGATCTCATCCCGCGCCACGTAAACGTTTGTAAATGTAATCCTTTACCTGTTTGCCGAGGATTAAACAGAAACCTCCCTATACAGCAGAAAACCCCGGTGCGTGAATTACTGCTCTGTAAGTGATTATTCTGCCGCGTCAGACTCCTCGGCCAATAGGAGCTTCGCTTACGGGAAGGAATGCTAGGAATTCTCTCTCGGAGTTCCTTTGAGAAAAGAAAATGTTTGGAAATTCCCAGCGCATGTCCCACTCCCTTCTCATTCTGCGCGTCCCGGCTTACTGTCAGTGTTTTCGTTCTGTATACTTGATGGGATGATCAGGAGGTTACTTTGTATCAGGTGTTTTGTGGGTTAGATATACGGATGTGAATGTCCACAATGCTGAGTTTAGGAAGAAGTATCTTCTATATAGTCAGTTCCTTCTTATGCTTTACTTTTAGCACCCGGATACACAAGCTCTTTGGTATATATATTTGGTACTCGGTTATCTGTTAAACAATAGACACTTTATTCCATCTGTCCATTCGTTTTATTAGTAATGTGTATACATTAAAAAATCCAATAAAAATATATATATAAAAGTACAGCTACTTGAAATACTAGATTTTTATTCAGCCTAAAATTCTCACTTAATTTTTAAGAATATTTTAAATGATCATTTCCATCTTAATTGCTACTGGACTGTAAATCGAGGCCGGACAAATTCCAGCAGCCGGGTAGTCGGGCTCCTCAAACATTAATGTAACCGCTCACCTCCATGTAATTATGAACGCTCGTTTGCTCAATAATCACCGGCTGCTAGAGGTCATGGATAATAATAGCAAATTATGGTGGAAGGAGAAGAATTCAAGCTGCAGTCCCAGGGATATATTTGTCGTAATGGTGGTGTTCTCCTGCCGCCGTTACTAAACTGTTGCTTCTGGTACTCTGCTTTGCCTTGTGTTGGTGAATGCATCGGTTCTTGGCTCCTAAGTTTAATACGGGTCAGTCCGGGATCCAACAAGTTGTCCAGGATAGTGCGGTCTTGTGGAAAATCTAAAAGGTGACTACGTATCAATTAATGTGCTTCAGATATACATTAATAATTGGGAATGGAGTAATAAAAGGATATGGGATCACGGCAAATGTACTAACCTGTTATCTCTTACGCGTAGGTGGTGTGGAAGCAGATCTCAGTCCCATTACTATGAGTCTCCTGAACACCAGGACCAGCTACGAGGCCCGAGACTCAGACAACGCATGCTGTGCAGCAATGGCCAGCGCTTGCTGCTCGAAAGACGAGTCCGTCAGCACTCCGGTGGGGACGCCGGTTACCAGCCCCTCGAGCTTGGTAATGGATGACGTGGAAGGCTATGATGTGGACTTTGATCCCCCGCTGGAGAACAAGTATGAGTGTCCCATCTGCCTCATGGCTTTGCGCGAGGCTGTGCAGACGCCGTGCGGACACAGGTTTTGCAAAGCCTGCATCACGAAGTCTTTGAGGTGGGAAATGTTACCCGTAATATATGTCATGTAATCGGATAAATGGGGTTGTCATGGAATCAAGTGAAATGACATCTCCATGGGGTTTTAGATTTTAAAATATTTTAGAAAAATTTGATTAATTGCTACGCTGGGGAAGTTTTAACAGTCTCCAAACTCATCACCTCCACTGTTTATCACTTCCAAAAATATTTTAAGTACGTTAGTGAGTTAGTGTTTTTGGCAACACATTTTTTTAACGCAAGGAAAAGCTGGCTATGGACTCCAGAAGAAGCCGGTCAAGAGGCTCGTAAAGCACCAGAAAAGGTGAAAGCTACGTCTACAGGGCAAATAATGTCATACTTATTTCTTATTTAAGAACTGGAGATAAAGCACCCTGCGTATTCAGAAAGTTCCGCTCGGTAAAACCCAATCCATTGCTATTCGCCCCGATAAAAAATACTTAGATAACTAAACCGCTTCAGGGAAAGGGAAAGTCATTTTGTTGTGACTCTTGTGTTTAAAACAGTAAATCGATTGCGCCATCCCCGCCGCTGACAAGCAGGACATTCTGCCGCGCTTAAGTTCTTAGTCAGCGTTTACTGCCTGATGCCGTTTTTATTACAACCACTGGGAACGATCAGGAAACACGGGAAACGCGGTGCTGCGTACGTCCTCACCGGGATTTCAAAGGAAACCAGAGAACAATTGGATTACAACTCAGCTAGTTTTCAGAGGGGGTTTTTAGCATATTTTAAAAGCCTTTATTAATAATGGGTCCGTCCTACGTGAATATTATCACCTTTTTAGGCTTTGTTCCTAGTTTTCGTGAGCACCTTTCACCGTGCCTCCTGTTTGCGCCTTCACGTGGCTCGTAACCATTTCCGCTCAGCACTGTTAGCCGCCGCCAGATGCGAGGTCACTGATATCGATACATTTCCACTATGGAGCTCTTTCTTGTTCTTTTTTCCTCTTTAGGGATGCCGGCCAGAAGTGCCCAGTGGACATGGAAATTCTACTGGAAACCCAGCTTTTTCCAGACAACTTCGCCAAACGGGAAATCCTCTCGCTGACCGTGAAATGTAAAAGCCAGGGCTGCAACGCAAAGATGGAACTGAGGCACCTAGAGGTGATGAGGAGGGGTTTGACATGTTTGTTATTACAGATGTTTACTCCACTAAATGACATTTATGTAGCTCCATAACCCCTAAGTTATTTCCTATTTTTTTTGAGTGTTTTATTGTCATTTTACAGCAATGTTCTGCATGGCCTAAAGTATCCGACAATGTAATGGCCATTAGTGGAGCAAAATAAATTCTATGGTTACAGATATCTGAACTAGGTGACCTTTTCAAAGGGTGTCATGTAACATAATACAATTAATTCCCTTTTCAGGCTAATTGTTTATATTGCGTTGGTTTTAATTTTACTCACGATAGCACTTTATGTCTAGTATGGAAGATTTTTAAACATTTTTTAAATGTGATTTTAATGGTATTATACAGATGATATTCATTTAAAACTGTTTTTTATTTAGCATCACAAAGCAGTGTGTGAATTTGCCGTTGTGGAATGCAGACAATGCCAGCTACCTTTCCAGAAGAAACAGCTAGACCAACACATGAAAGAGGATTGTCCAAGGCGCCTGGTGTCCTGCGAAAACTGTGCCTTTCAAATGGCGTATGTGCATAGGGAGGTACGGTCCTGTACTTTAGATGGTCGTTGCTCCACTTTAAAAAAAAAAAAAACCTATTGGTGGTGTTTTACAGACATCAACTATGTAGAAGGATAAAGGACAAGCCTGTGTTATAAGTCACCAAGCATAACAAAGATTGGTTGGGGTTTTTAAAATGGGATCTGGGCTCAGGTTTATCCTCTCATGATATCCGTCAAGTTAGAGCTCATCATTGATGTAGCCGATGTATATCTAACCCACCCTGTTACTGTACAATGCAGGACCATGAGCAGACCTGTCCATTGGCCTACGTGACATGCGAATATTGTCAAACAAATCTCATCAGAGAGCAGGTAAGAGATTTTCCTTGGAGTCAAAGTTTAAGAGACCCAGTGAACTCACGTGGTCTTTAGTGTTTAGTCTGAATATACACCAAAGTGCAAAAAGAAACAGACTTGGTGTTGGATGGGTTGCGCCTTTACTTTGCTGTACAAAATGACAAACTAAGGGGGATTTAGATGTTTCAAAAAGTTGTATGTTTTTTCACATAGAGGAAAAGGTAAACTTTGAAATTAAAGATGAAATGTGTCTTAGGGAGTTCAGTCAGAATCGCATGTTGAGTTTTTTAGTAAATTTTGAAGGTTCAGGTACAGTCAATAATTGTTGTTGTTGTTGTTTCAGCTGCCTAATCATTACGATATGGATTGTGCGATGGCACCGATTCCTTGCACATTCAGTGACTTTGGATGTACAGAAAAGGTACCTTATTCTTTAATTTCTTTTTTTCTTTTCAATTGTGCTAGGTACAATGCACAGACCAAAACAAAACGCATGATGGCGATCTTGATTGAGTGGATATAGAAGTATTTTCTATGAGATGTTAGATGTAAACATTGCCTTTTCTTTTTCTGTAAAGTTGCATTTTATTTTTATGGTTCTACAGATGCAAAGACACGAGCTGGCGTTGCACCAGCAGGAATTCACCTTAGCGCACATGCGGATGATGGCACAGGCCCTGCGCAGCATCAGCATACCCTCGCCCAACCATCTGGCCAGGTTCTCCTTCTGCGATCCGACCCAGTTTGAGCCCGGGCCTCCGTCAGTGATCCCCCCTCACTCCTCTATCATGCCTTCCCAGCATGAATGCAGCCAGGAGACACAGCACCTCAGGGAGACCATTGAACAGCTGGAAGGACGCCTCGTGAGGCAAGACCACCAGATCCGTGAACTAATAGCCAAGATGGAAACTCAGACTCATTATGTAGCGGAGCTTAAGCAAACCATCCGAGCCATGGAGGAGAAGCTGGCCGAGGTGGAGGCTCAGCAGTACAGTGGCATTTTTGTGTGGAGGATTACTAATTTTAGTATGTATCTGAAAAACCATGAAGAGGAGAAGCCGGTGGTAATCCACAGCCAGGGCTTTTACACAGGGAAACCTGGCTACAAGCTTTGCCTAAGGCTGCACCTTCAGCTTCCCTCGGCGCCTCGCTGTGCCAATTACATTTCCCTTTTTGTACACACCATGCAGGGAGAATACGACAGTCTCCTTCCCTGGCCGTTCCAAGGAACAATCCGTCTTTCTATCCTGGACCAGTCCGAAGGATCTGTCCCTCAGGACCAAGAGGAGGTGATGGAGACAAAACCGGATCTTCTGGCTTTCCAACGGCCTATGGCCCCTCGGAATCCCAAAGGCTTCGGCTACGTCACTTTCATGCACCTCCAGAATTTAAAGCAGCGGCAGTTTGTTAAAAATGACACTTTGCTGGTGCGTTGCGCTGTGACCGCGCATCTTGACCTCAACAGCCCGCGAAGGGAAGGCGTTCATCCACGAAGCTCGGATGGACCATCCTAATTTTAGTTCCAGTGGTGCAGGACTAACATGAGCTGTGTTTTCCTAAATGAAATAAGGTTCTCAGGACTGACCGACACGCTGATAACTTCGGTAGCTTTTACTTCTCATCACTAAACCTTCCTTGCTGCGTAACTAGATACAATCTAGCATTTTGCTCAGTATTTTGCGAAAGAGAAAGTAGAGAGTCGTATCATTCTCTGCTAACAACTTATAAATGTTTTTCTTTAACAGATATTCAGCGGTTTCCTAATGGAAATTACATGATTGTGCTTCCAGTGAAATTTTAAAATGGCTATACGTTATTCTATAGTGTCAGGAACACGTGTAGACTTGGTCTCTGGTGTTCTTAAGCCAAGACGTTTAAGGTTGGCTGCCCCTAACAATCCAGTGCATTTTATAAAAAAAAAAAAAAAAAAAAACAGCTGCTTGTCTTACACCGACATTGATCTTCATTGAGGATCCTTTGGTTCGCATTCATAGCTCTGTGTGGGGGTCAAAGCTGTTGCCCCCATAACTTACGGTGGATTACCTGAAACAGGAGTTCTAATTCTTTATATCACCTGCTTTTGGCTATACAAATAACCATATGAGCCAGAGTACCGCCATCAACTTTTATCACCTTTCACCAGTGGATCTGTTGCAGACAGTTTTAATCATCCGTGTCCTTGAACTACAATTCCCAAGATCCTTGTCATGGCAGTTTATCTTCAGAGAAGGTGCTCCATTGGTTGGCTGCAAATCCAATGTACATGTCTGCTATTCGGAACAGAGTGAAAATAGCTTGCGTTTGTTTACATCCTTCTAAAGCGGTTCCACCTCAAGGTATCGGGTCAATACTTGGAATTCCTGGCCGTCCTTTTGGCAAGCTGTAAGTACGTGGGGCTGTAGCAATGTGGATTTTCTGGTGGCTTATCGCCTACTGTGACTATCTATGCCTGTTTACAGATTTCTATGAATTATAATGTAAAATATCATTAAATCATTCTATTTTATTGGCTAGCCGCTTGGTGATTTTTAATCTGTTTCTGTGCACGATGTGCGCGTTAAATAAAAAGAGACGCTATTCATTTTTACAACTGCAAATTCATAGATTGCCTGCAGAGGGCAGCATTTCCCCGGCAATGAATGTGCTCTTTTATAAAGGGTATTTGCAAATGACAAAGGCCATGAAGGAGGTGAATAGGATCATGACAACCTTTTCATTAATTACTTTAAATAAAACTATGGAATATTATTAACTGCAATGCACTATTTTTAAAAGGTAAGCAACTTCAGGACTAGTTTAAGAAAATTTCAGTGTGCCTTAATTACCACATCGATTGTGACTCTACTAGGCGGCTGCCTAGAGTACTCAGCTGGTAGGGGACATGGATATACTGCGTTTTTGTTTTTTTTTTAGTGCCAAAATAAAATTGTAATTTTGTAGGTTTATTTTGGCGCACACCAAAAAATTGTACAAATAGCACAATTGTCTTCCTGTTTGTTCACAGAAATATTCTTTTGCCTAGCAGCTTGCAGCAAGTGTGATCTTTAGGTGTCATGCTTTCAACACTTTCATACATATCACCCATTGTTTGCCTGGGGGTGGAAGAAACACGAGGACGACCCCGGGGGGTGTATAACATAAAATGCGTGTACAGATGCATACGTGATGAGGCGTAGTAGCAAATACGTCGCCTCCTTAACGCGCGGGGTCTTGGGTCGAAAAACTTTTGAAGCAGGAAGTTTTCAACAATGCCACGAGTAAACGCTGCGTTACAGCATCAGATAAATGCGCCCTGGATTTCCTCTCCGTTGACGTATCTCAGAAGCGAGACCAGCAAACCTCTGTCTCTCGTTGATCTTAGACTCTTACGGATAGAGATAAAGTCCTCGTTCTCTCTCGTAAAGGTTCTTCTCGCTTCCTGCAGTTATGCTGTTGGGTTTAACAAAAAAAGGTATAATTTTTGCATTAAAACATATTTTTCTGTTTAAATAAAAGGAGACAAGAGGATGCTCCCGGCATTAAAAAAAAAAGTGCTGTTTCTCAATGGAAATATTGTAAATTGTGATTCATCCCGGAATTTAGCAACTGTGGGCGTGTTTGCATTTAACACGGAAATATTACATTTTAACCATTACAGTGCGTATTTTGCTGGTATGTCTCTGCATCTCAGTGACACTGGAACATGTTTATTAAATACATCAATGACAGACCCAACAGCTCCATCCTTGAGGTATACTCTGTGCCCCCAGGTCACCTTCGCCTCTCTTAGATCGTATCAGGCCCGTGAAGAATGGTTTTTAACAAGAAAAGTCATGACGACATTAAACTGTCCAAATTCCTTGATCTTCACCTGAGACGGGGCTGCTCGCCCCAGGAAGATGGGGTTCTTATTACCATCTAATTTCATCCATTCTACCCAGAACGGCGTCGTTTGCCTCTGTTCTGTCGTGGAATTCTCTCTTTTGCTACATTTATTTTTTCTTCTACCAGTTGGGATTCTCATGTGGGCCGGTATCACAGCCAGAGCTTTAAGTGTCGCTACAAAGAATCCTTGTGATGGGACAATAAAGGGTCATTTATCTTTTTTGAAGCATATCTTGTTTAGAGAGGCCCCGGCTATGAATACCGAGGTGGGTCTTGCTGGATTGGTAGTCGAGCCACGTTTCACTAAGCTTTCATTTTTAACCAGAAGGACCCACGGTTCACACTGAGCTCATTTTGTTCCTTTTTGCACAATTATTTGTTTACAGGGGACCTCATTTAAATTAGACAATAAATAGTTTAGAACTAAAAAGGAGGAAAGCGGCGGGGGGGACTCATTTCTTAGGGTTTAAAAGGACTCTGTTTCATCACGTACAATGGTCCATGCAGCCCCTATGAATGGTTCTCCTCCTTTCAGCCATCCAGGGAACATTCATGGACATTGAGGATCCAGCCATGAAATGCAAACTCAATTGAGGAGCAATAATTAATGGATTTTTTTTTTGTTGCATAGCTGCCAACAGTCCCGATTTGGTTAGGACAGCTCTGAAATTCCGACAAATATGCCAAAGTCTGGCTGTCCCAGTGTCTGGAGTAACTCGAATCCGAGAGAAGTATCCTTTTCCGTTATATGTCCTGGGTTCCATGCGGTCTTTTTCGAGGACAACACCGAAGCTCCTTAGCATGCACCCACAAAAGCTGGTTAGTTGGTCTCGACGGGCTGAAGGACAACCAGGTTGAGTTGAATTACATCAACCCAGCTAGAGATTACCACGTGGTCCTCAACTCGATTCAGACCTTTAGTGCCCATGAGCTTCGATGAACAAGCAGAGGACCTAAGGCTTCGTAGAGCGAATAAAGCAACCTGCTATGCTTTGGTTTCTAAAACGAACCGAAAGAGAAAACAAGTAACATTGTTTCGAGAAAAATACAGAAGTGAAGACAAAAGAAAATAACAGGTTTAGTTGTTTTGGGCAAATTTTCCTGTGATGATCGGAGCGTTTAAATCTTCACTGTGGTGGGTATATCGTAATGATGAGGTTTGGGGTCCTTAGAGTTCTACGCTGTGCTGTCAGCGAGATGGATTATCTCCAACAAACACAGACCGAAGATAAAATTATTTAGGAGTCGAGGCGGCGCTTGGGTTTCCAGCTGTCACGTTCTTCGGAGGTTTTTAAATGTACTTCGTGCGTTCGCTTCGGTAATCCTTCAACGCATAGATTATTAAAAAATAAAATCTGTGTGCGTCAAATCCTGGGCATCGCCGGACTGCTTCTGTGTTACTCCTCAAAAACAATGAGGCAAGACTGGGGCAATTAACCCTTTGTAGGAGATGAAGGTTTGAGTCTATATAGTATGATATATCTATGACTAGAGGGGCCGAATCGATCGGATCTGCCGTTCTGTCTTTGTTACTTTCACAGTCCTGTGCACCCGATATCTAATATTCTAAGACTTCGTATCCAAGAAATATTATTGTTTTATATCACGCAGTCGTATTCCGTAGCGCTGTACAATGGGTAGACAGGACATAACAAGAGGTATATAACAAATTCACTTACAGAACAGGTGAGGAGGGCCCTGCTCAAAGGAGCTTACAATCTAGAGGGAGTCTTGGACTTTTACCCTCAAGAACTCTGTCTCTTTAATGTTTAAGACTTAAAATGATGCGAAAACCCCCTTTCATAAATTTGAATATACCATTATTTTTATTTAAATAGAGGCAAAGAAAGCGCCACCATTTGCATGCCGCTGTTCAGAATTCCGACGTGTAGCAAGAGATCAGATGGTCTTACACAATAGGTTTTTTGAACCGAAACATGTAAATATTCTCATAAAGCTTCCCTTTTAAACTAAATTATTTTGCAATAAATAAAGAGCTATTTTTTTCTTGAAGATCAAAAGAAGCGTTTGGTGCTTCTTCCATATAGAATCGATCTTTAGATTTCGTCAGACAGTCCTAATTAAAAGAAAGGAACCCAAACACACGTTATTATTAAGGTCTTGCCCAAAATCAAACGGCGTAGAATCCACAAAGGGAGAGGCTTAACCGAGATGCTGAAAACTTAAAAGCCTTGTCTGAAGTTTATAAGATACTAAAATAAGAATTGTTTAGATTCCCCGTGTAGAGTTACAGTAAGTTAACAGAAAAAAATTATTACATCACTCCATGCAGCTTAAAAAATGAATCGATGTAACATTAAACTGGAATTTCCACTCAGTCCTGGCTTTTTATCTCTTAATAAAAAAAAAAAAACACCCGACATAATTAATAAAAAAATAAATTACATGTAAGTGTCAAAGTCTAACGCATCATATGGAAGCGTTTGATAAATTAGTAATTTCAAGACAGATTTGACCATACCTGCTGTGAATCGGATTATGTTAGAGGCATTTATCGAAACTTCCTATTTTAGGTTTTTCCGCACAATAAAAAACAAGACAATTTTGAGAAATAAAAGTTAAATAAGTAGAAAATAAGAAAAAAGGGAGGTAAATCACATGCTGGGATATATTATTTTCCCAGCAGAACATAAACCACCTTTCCTTCTATCATATGGGGAATGTGGTCTAAAATAAGGGTTGGGGGGGCTAAAAACTTTACAATAGAGTCAAGATGCCTATAAGGGTAAAACATGTCCTGCTTTAAAAACCCCTTTGACTGAAGCAAGATTGAACAGAGTTAAACTTTAAAGAGCTTTAGCTTATTCACCAACCCTCCCAGCTTTGGTAACCGATATCCATTAAAGAGACAGTTTAATGTCCCCGGCACTCTTTATATATATATATATATATTAAAGTACTCTGAGAGTAACCCTAACCCTCTTTATGTCCTTTAATGCCTATTCTTCCAAAACAAGCTGTGCTGCAAGATGTTCCTTCTTCCTACCAACATTTCTTGCCACTGATAGGCTGCTTGAAGCTGTCAATCAGTGGCTGGAGAGTATGTGCATGAATGAAATGAATGAGAAGACATTTACGCATGCGTACTGGGATCTAAACAGGCTGAGGGGGGAGATGTGCGGCCGAATACTGGGGGTGGGAAGGGGCAAAGTCATTTGGGGGGGTATTCTGCAGCTATCATATGCATTGAGGCACACATGACAAGAAACTATATCAGAAAACTAAAGAATGTTTGTTTCTGATTAGGTTTTGCTGCATTGTTGCTTTAATAACCTCTTTTGACAAATAGTCTCCACCAGTCTTTAAATAAATACGTTTTTAATTCATTCATTTTCCATTTCACTCCGATCATTCTAATCACAGGTTAATCATACAGCCGTACACTTTCTGCCTAAATATTAAAAGAATCGTTTTCAAGTTTTCTGTACAAAATATATATATTCTGTTTTGAGCATTATGCGTATTATTGCAACTGCGGCAGCTGTAAATCATTCCGACGGCAGACACTTCAGAATTTTCCCGGGATGCAAAACAACAATTATTTGTACCATATTTTAAAGAGTTCTTATGGAGTTTTTTTTTTGTTTCTTCCAGTAAAGAAAAATATTAGATTTCAAAATCAGAGAATGTTCATCTCACAAGGAAAATAACCTTTTTTTTAAGACGTGTAGCATTTAGTGCAAAATGAGCCTACAGCATTCAGTTGCGTGTATAAGTCGCGTTGTGTCCTTCGTCCACCAGTTGGTGCCACCAACGTCGCTTGATAGTCCATCCATTTAGAAGGTTGAAAGCTGCTGGTGCCATTGGACCAGAAATGGTACTACTGCCATGTGCTCTGTCCGTAATGCATTTAATATCTTCCTTGTGCCTAAATTTGCGAGCCCAACAGCGTCTATATTTCGGAGGCCGTGCTGAGAAGGGTTCGGCGCTGGGTCCTGCTCTATGGTTGTACCGTCAGCTGGAAGACATGCAGTTCTGTTCCGCGTCCTCCTGTAAGGCAGCCGTAAGCAGCTCGCCAGGACCGTCCGCGATGTTGGGTTCGCTGTTACACTGGCGTTGGCTGAATCCTGGCTGGAGTATGAGACATTGCTCCCCAAGTTCAGACTCCTCAGACCTGCCTGCATGCATCATGGAGGCCATGGCGAGGAGCTGGATGTCGCTATGGGCGTTCGCCACGGTGTGGCGTCGGATGCTGCCGCATTTCTCCAGGTAAGTCTCGCCTTCCTGCTCGGTGAGGGGTGAAAGGGAGCGCTCGGCGGCGAGGGAGGTGACGGGGTGGGATGAATAGGGTAAAGAATCGTTCCTGGGGTGACATCTGGTGAATCGATGTTCTGCAGAAAGAAAGGCAAACGTATTAAGAGGGAGGATGTTTTTCTGGTTACATTTCTGGATACATACAATTGTGAAGAACCATGAAACAATAAGGTAGTAAAAAACAATTTAAGGTAAAATAGAGATTTTATTATGTTTATCATATTTATCATATAAAATAATCTATTTTTCAATGTAGACATTTTTTTCCCTTTCTGTTACTTTATTTTACCTGGGGGTTCTCCAGGCATTATGAAGAATGGTTAGGCTTCCCTAATTACACATTTAGCTTACTGCATATATTCACAAAATAAACTAGGGGGTTATCTGGAACCTGCCTGTGGATACTGCGTATAGATAAGCGGATGAAGCTGATGGGAGAGGGGAGATCTGTCCAAAGCCCTGCAGGTCAGTACTTGACAAAGTCTTCGAATGCATAGAATGTATCGAATTCAAGCAGGCAGTAGGCTGTGAAGCTCATGATGGTTTTTTGGTGGATCGCCGCTTCCATTACCACTTTCCAGCCTCCAACCTGATTTTCATACCCAGACGCTACGTTTACAAGACTTTTGAAAGGACACTTCTAGATCAAATACTCACCCAACCCAAGTAGTGGGGACGAAGGGTTAACCCAAAGCCGTAACCCTAGGATGTCTTTAAAATAACATTGTCCATGTAAGGGCGGGTAAGCGACACCTTTGGGCTCTTGTTTCATGTCTTCTTTTACTTAAACATCTACAGAGTAGTTTGGTGGGCTGGGGGCCGATTGGTGGCCACCTTGTGAACAGGACTTTGCAGGAATCAGGGACTAATTAGAAGACACTCGGGAGATGAGTCTGGACTTGCGAAGGACACTTAAGATTCTGAAGAAATGAACTTTTCAACTTAGATTCCAGCCTACGGGCGACTTGTCTACATATCGGGGGGGGGGGCTTTGGGGGAGATTCCAGGAGAACATCGAGTAAAACCACGTGACTGCCTCACAAGACCCAAGTGATACATGAAATGACGCTTTTTAGTTTGAGAAAAGTTAGGATCGGAATAAATCTTAGCCTCCAAATCAATGTAGTAAAAGGGAAGCATAAGGAGATCCTAATGAAGAAGTAATGCTACTGAATTTTACAATAGTCTTCTTATCAAAGATTATGAGCCGTTTCCCAAAATATTAAATCCGAATTATAAAATTTACAAATAAATAGGTGATAACCTACAAAATGCTATGTAAATAGAAAACATCGAAACAACCGAGTAGAACCATATGAGCAAAGAATCCAACTTCATTCTCTCCTATAAAAACACAAACCGCGGAAAACGACCTCCAATTCCCCAAATCCCATGTTGTTTTATTACTTTCTAACACCTTGGGTAATGTGCGAGCTGTTTAAACATTAACTCCGCGAGAAACTCAAGATGCGAAAATACCGAAATAACGTCCACCGAAGGCTTCTGACAGCTGAACACACAAAGTGTCACCGCCTGACCGCTTGTCTTTTTTCCCACACGCCTATTCTGTGCCCCCTTTGCCTGTTTAAGCAATGGAAACTATGACTCCGCCATTAAGTGCACTAATCGTTTGTTACTAATTAATACCACCGGCTAAATTTAATGGGCTTACTTAACGTTGTTGCCAAAGGGTCAATGGCTCTGATCCAAATGTATGCGGGCATCAAGAACATTAGCAGAACAGGACACTATAACAATGCATTGTCCTATTTTGATCCAACGAGAGTAAGAATTCATCTTATTGCTCTCACCGCATAAAAATTAGATCGTGATATGTTTTTAAAACTATACCTCATGGAGATGGAGTCAACCAAAGTTTGGTAACACAACAGTATAGATCTTACCAATGAAATAAGAACCGCCGCCATTGGCGTAGGGCCTGTCTCCGTACGCTGCCAGGTATGGGGACACCACCATTTTCACCAATTCCTCCAACTTTAGATACTCTTCGCTAGGACCATTGGATTCATGAACCCCCTGCCAAAAAATTAAAAATTGTAAGCATTCACAAAATACCCCCTTGTGTAACATCAGGTCCTTCGATGACTAAGGAGCCCCAAATATTTTCTGGAAACCCCTTTGAATGAAGAAAGAAGAAAGGCGTGGGAAATAAAAATGCTTCAAGAGGACATAAACCATGGAGGCTCCTCTGTATAAAAATACAGAATGGGGCAACTAAAATACCCCAAGTGGGCACAGGACTTCATCGCTGTTGGGTATTAAATAGAAAATGATCACAAACATCTACTTGAGGCAACATTTGGCAGATGGGACCAGTGATGTCCCTCTGTATCTTCCCAAGCAGATGAGTTTATGGAAAACGTCTCCTTTGTGGTTTTTATGGCAAGACGAGAACTGGGAATTTAAGTTTATTTGCGAATAGTTTTCTTACCTGAAGCACTAATAGCATCTGGAGGAAGGATGGTGGCGCCTGAGACTGCATCGTCGCCAGAGTCTTTTCCAGGTCCACTTTTAAAAGGACAGAGTCCCTGAACCCAAGCAGGGCGATCTGACGGATAGTGAGCTCCTGGCCCTAAAAACGCATAGTGCAGACACGTTTCCTAGGGGGTATTTACCATTTAGGACTTAGAACCTGACTTGCAACATTATTACATGTAGGATATTATATATATATTGTTGCTCATGGCTGGTTGAGCCGGTTCGAGACGGCTCCCTCTTCGGGGTTGGCTCCCGGCTGAGCGAGCGCGAGTTACATTATGCATGTTACTCCTAGGTGCTAAATGCCTTCCCGCCGACACTTACATCTTAATTTCATTTCCCTGCGTTCCTCGGTGTTTAAAGCTTAAGCACCTCTGCCAGGGAAACAGCTACTATTTACTGCAGCTGCTAATCATTAATTCGCAAGGGGATTTAAGCTGCCATTAAACACAAGTAGGAAATATGATTAAACGTTAATTAATAACCTGGATCTCTGCGCAACTAAAGGAATAAAGAGGGCAATTTTACGGGCTTGTGGCTGATGTCTGTGGATTAAATGTCTGGGGTATAAAATAAGTCACTCACCTGGACCGGGTAAAAGATGGCCTGGAGTGTAGGCAGGATCTCGGTGAAGAAATGATCCCATAGTTCGGATATAATCGCAACGCGATTTTCACCTAAATACAAAAAGGCAATATCAGGATCCATAGGGGTATTCAAGGGGCTTCTAGGCAAGTTTGGGCAGCCCGTCACCCTGAATTACGCGTTGGGTACAAATTTGGCAAATGAACCCCAACGCCACTCACAGAACTTCTAAAATATTGGTGCCCGCATTGTCTAAAGTGACAGATTGTAATTCCACCCATACTACGGCTGTTGGGACTGAAGAGGCTACTGGACCACTTGGCCAGGAGAAAGTTCTCAATCATCTCCTGGTCAAAACAGAACAGCACCAACCCCCCCCCCCCCGCCATCGGCAATCTAACATCTCACCTTCATACAGCTTCACTTTTTCTTCCATTAGCACCAGACCTTTCGAAAGCAGCTGGTTCTGCAAATACAAGGAACCATTACGTTTCGCAGCGTTACCCCCTTCAGCAGGGATCTACACCTCTAGACCGCAAGCTTGCAAGCACGGCCCTCTTCACCTAACGTGTCGGTTCGTCTCAGCCCGCCGGTTCCGGTTCTCTCGGGCCCTACGAACGTACGGACCGTGAGAAGCGCTGCGGAAATTGTTGCCGCTCGATAAATATAATAATAGAACCTAATGGAAGTACTAATAACCGAGAAGCCTTCTTAGCGAACCCCGGCAACCTTAAGCTAATTGTTTCGCTTCAGATGTTTTGTCGGCGCGGTACGTATCAGGCCAACGTCTTAAAAAAACAGGAAATGTAGACAATCGCAAAAAAAAAAAAAAACGAATTGCGGTGTGCTGAACATTTTAAAGGGGAAGCATTTTTATTATTTCATTAGCAATTATTATTATTAATATTAGGGACGGCTCGTCGTGGCTCTGGACATTTCCATTTTTTAAACAGCAAAGATCTTATTAAATGCGGAAGAATCCAAAACGCGAAACAGAACTTTATTGGCGGCCTTTGCTAAATAAATGGGGCTTTCCATCGGAGACGGCGACCAGTAACGGTTTCAGTGATTCTTAGCTGCAAACGTGTGGGCCGACGACAACGTCTTACAAATGTCAGCAGGAAATTCTGTAATTACGAGAAAAGAAAACGCTTTTTTTTTTTTTTTTTTTTTATTATTCACCTGAAAATAATCCGTGATGAAGGATCCGAGTTCGCTTTTCAATAAGTGTCTGGAATAGAAGCAGGAGGATGAGTTTTGGAGAACAGTTCTGCCTCGTTTCTATTCGGGGTCATTTGCCTTTGCCTGGGTCACACGGCGACTAAAATGGCGAGCGATTGGTCATTACCCGCGGTTGCCGCAGCAGCGCCCTACCTAAGGTCCCACCGCTCTATACACTAACATATACACTAGATAGTGAAGTTACACAATTGGGGGGTTCTCCAGCCGTTAGCCACACTTTATCGCATATGATCCCGGGGGGGTGTCTCGAATGCGGCCGTTATACCCTACCTCACACTCTCGTTCAGCGAGTAAAGCTCGTTGGCCTGGAGTCCTCCTCCCTTGAAGACATTTATAACGGCGGTCTGCACGCTGAGGAGGGAAGAACAACGTTACGTGGAACAACGGGCGCAGAGACATATCCGCATCACCCGTCTACATCATACCCGTGGACTGGGCGTGGCTTTAAGGGAAGTTTTTATATTATGACATCATTCATCTAGTAAGGCAGATGAGCCAGACGGTAATTGGCACTAGCCAAACTGTTCCGCATCACCATGGCAACTGCCCGTTTTTGCCGGTTTCTACCAGCTGACATCAAATCCTGTCACTGTGTTATTAGCGCTTTGTGTAATTATATCACAAATATAAAAACGTCATTCCGGGAGTATCGTCTGCGAGCGCGTCGTCGCCGGCGGTTACCTGTTCCACACGGTGCTGGAGTTCAGCTGCGCCGTCTGTCTGTTGGCGTAAAACCGCGGTAAGTCGCTGAGAGCCGGCGAGCTCATAAACCGCGGCCTGGGGCGACGAAACGAACCCATCTTATTGAACTGGACGGCAATGTACGGCATAAAGGTCTGACTTCCGGTCATACGGAGAGCGGGCCCCGGGGCCGGTGCTGTACCGCCTGACGAGGACGACGTGAGAGCGGCGCTGGAGGAACGAGCGCCAAGAAAACTGTGGACGAACAAAAAACATTAAAAAACAGAGGAAGAACAGCATAACCCCCAGTGCTGTATACAGTAATAACCCCCAGCGCTGTATACAGTAATATAACCCCCAGCGCTGTATACAGTAATATAACCCCCAGCGCTGTATACAGTAATAACCCCAGTGCTGTATACAGTAATAACCCCCCAGCGCTGTATACAGTAATAACCCCCCAGTGCTGTATACAGTAATAACCCCCCAGCGCTGTATACAGTAATATAACCCCCAGCGCTGTATACAGTAATAACCCCCCAGCGCTGTATACAGTAACTAATAACCCCCCAGCGCTGTATACAGTAATATAACCCCCAGCGCTGTATACAGTAATAACCCCCCAGCGCTGTATACAGTAATAACCCCCCAGCGGTGTATACAGTAATAACCCCCCAGTGCTGTATACAGTAATAACCCCCAGCGCTGTATACAGTAACTAATAACCCCCCAGTGCTGTATACAGTAATATAACCCCCAGCGCTGTATACAGTAATATAACCCCCAGCGCTGTATACAGTAATAACCCCCCAGCGCTGTATACAGTAACTAATAACCCCCCAGCGCTGTATACAGTAACTAATAACCCCCCCAGCGCTGTATACAGTAATATAACCCCCAGCGCTGTATACAGTAATATAACCCCCAGCGCTGTATACAGTAATAACCCCCAGCGCTGTATACAGTAATATAACCCCCAGCGCTGTATACAGTAACTAATAACCCCCCCAGCGCTGTATACAGTAATATAACCCCCAGCGCTGTATACAGTAATATAACCCCCAGCGCTGTATACAGTAATATAACCCCCAGCGCTGTATACAGTAATATAACCCCCAGCGCTGTATACAGTAATAACCCCCAGCGCTGTATACAGTAATATAACCCCCATCGCTGTATACAGTAATATAACCCCCATCGCTGTATACAGTAACTAATAACCCCCCAGCGCTGTATACAGTAATATAACCCCCAGCGCTGTATACAGTAATATAACCCCCAGCGCTGTATACAGTAATATAACCCCCAGCGCTGTATACAGTAACTAATAACCCCCCCAGCACTGTATACAGTAATATAACCCCCAGCGCTGTATACAGTAACTAATAACCCCCCCAGCGCTGTATACAGTAATAACCCCCAGCGCTGTATACAGTAATATAACCCCCAGCGCTGTATACAGTAATAACCCCCAGCGCTGTATACAGTAACTAATAACCCCCCAGCGCTGTATACAGTAATATAACCCCCAGCGCTGTATACAGTAATATAACCCCCAGCGCTGTATACAGTAATATAACCCCGAGGAGAAAGCTGCAGTAGCGGTGGGAGTTCATCGGGGGCGGCAGGGAGGAGGGATGTATGTATATGTGTCTCTGTACATGTATGTATGGATGTGTACGTGTGTGTGAGTGTGAGAGCATGTGTGTATGTATAGGTATTTGTGAGCATGTGGGGTGAGATGGAGTGTGTGTGTTAGTGAGTATGAGTGTGTGTGTAGTTTGTGTGTGCTTAAATATGTTGTATGTTGGAAGGGGGGGGCAAAGAAGGCACAGACAAGTTGTTTGGGGTCAATGATGGCACAGACCAGCTGTTGAAGTTTGGGGGCCCCGGGGCCTTGTGGTTCTTAGTTACGCCCCTGGACAGGTATATAGGTAAATCTTTTACGAAGGGTTAACCCCGTGCTGGTTATGGAAGCGCAGTTTCTGGGTCATAAAAGCCGTTTACAGGGACATTTCTACTGTTATTTTTTCGGGGGAAGTCAAAAAAAATGACCTTTGTTCCCACGTAAGCCGCAGGGCCATGGTGTGGCTGCCATTAACCCTTTTACTGCTGCCTTTTTTAGCACGGCTGTCCATTTAAGGCCCCTGGGGCCAGATGGAGGTAACATTGAACTGAAAAAACGTTTAAATAGAAGAGATTAAGCTTTACGTCTAAAAGATGTGGGAAAGATTTAACCATTTAAAGCCGTTGCACTCTACATAACGCTAAGCAAGTAAACCTTTAATAGATTTGTCGTTTTATTCTTTCCTTTTCCGGAGATCGGACGTAGAAATAACAGCGAAAACCCTTCTCAGTTTCAACGGCAACAACTTCAGCGGCTGCTTTTAAATTACATTTCATTGTTCCTGGCATTAATTATCGATAAGACCACATTTTACACAATTAAAGGATTATTTCTGGGAAAAGCATTCAGAACCTGGAAAAAGAGTTTCTCAAACTTCATTAGTTACAAAAGTGTGAAATCCAGCAGAGTAGGTGGGACAGCAGCTTTACGCATCAGACGGCCGATGTCAGTGGCGTCCAATTCCGGTCCTAAAACCACCATACAGCGCTTAAAAAATTCACAGAATTATACATTCTAAACGAGAAATTTTAAGCTATTTTACAGGGCAATGTTTAGACTCCGGAATGCCCCCCTTCGGCCCCCCAAAAAGTCCCTCAACACCCGCTTCTTACAAACTTATGCCGTATCGCCAACTCCTCCTAGATTGTAAGCTCTTTGAGCAAGGCCCTCCTCACCTCTTGTTTCTGTAAGTTTCATTGCTGTACTACCTGCTATTTCCCGTTTACCAGTTATATAGCGCCATCATATTCTGTGGCGCTGTACAATACAATAAATTATATTAACACAAACGCATAAGAATTGGGTGATTTTGATGATGCTGTCATCGGGGATCTTATTTCTCCTCGTTACTTTCCTTCCTTATCTTCTTTACCTTTTATCTTTCCTTCTCTTCTCGTTTCTTCTCTCTTTTCTTCGTCATTCTTTTATTCCTATTTGTTTTTTTTTTCTTTTTCTCTGTTTGTGAGATATTTATCCCATGATGGGTGTAGTAGGGATGGGGGGGGCATTCAGTTTGAGCCGCTGCGTTGCTCGGCTGAGTCAGATTACTTTACAATCCGGAGGCGCTACCATTTTATAACTTGTTAAATATAAACCCCCCCCTCCCCCCCTGGGAAATTCAATGTAAATGAAAATTCATAAAAAGTTAATAATTAAAAAAAAAAGGTTGAGTTATGGAAACAAAACTGATTATGCGCAAAGATCTCTGACATTATTAAAGGGACAGTTTAATGTCTCTGGCAGCCCCACTGATGAAGAACGCGCTACTGATTAACCCCTAACCCTCCGTGAGTCATAATAATAAATCAATAATAATAAAATAAGACATTAACCTGAGTCAGAAGCTGCAGCTCTGTGGCTGCAGGTGTCCTCCTCCATGGACTGATGATTCTTTCCCCTGATTGGCTGCTTGAGCAGCCAACCAGCGGCAAGAAAGTGCTGCCATTGGAATCTATAGGAGCGCTTCCCATGCAAGCGCTGGGGCCGACTGCTGGGAAATATATCAAGAATAGCCGGGGGAGGGGCAAATGCATAGGGGGGGGGAGACGCCACGGACATTTAAAGGGACCACGCAGCTGTCATGTGCATGAAATGTGACTTTTCTCCCGGACAATAAAAGGACAGTCAGGGAACTTGTGAGTTATTCATCATCATCATCATCATCATGTAACGAGATTGGATATAAAACTTATTACACCTTCTAAAAAAAGAATCAGAGTTATCGATTAGCTTTTATATGAAGTTAACGATTAACACCAGCCGGGGATCTCAATACAATAGAACGGAGAACCGCATAGATCTGGAGGTCGCCGAAGGGCATTTACTGTATAATGCGCTGGGCACATGGTCAGACCGGTTGAGCTGTACCCACGCATACCATAGGGCCGGCCGACGTATTTTCCGGTTCGCAGGATTTGCCTGATTATTCCTCCCCGTAATCAGCTATTTCTAGTTGCCGATTGGTTCAGGCAGCCTTTTTGCAATGGTTCTCTTTTAAGCCAAATCAAGAACCTCAGCAGAAGTTAACTAAAATTAGATTGTAAGCTCTAGGGCCAAGGCTTTAGCAAGATTTTAGGGGGGGGGCATCACTTACAACAGATCCACTTATAGGATTCATGGATGGCGAATAGGACGAGGCGCGTAATAGCATTCGGTCCGGCAGATTCCGCTGCGTCGAGTCCGCGCTCCGCGCTCTGTCCCAACAGCAGAGGAACGGAGTGAAATCACACAAAAAAAACCATAGAATTTTTAATTGAGGTGCCATCCATTTCACCGCCACGTGACCCAAAACGACAATAAAACCCTTTTCCAGCCAAATAAAACCGCAGAGGTTTGATATCAGACGGCTAATTACCTACGAGACGGAGACAGCGGGCCGCCTGCAGCTGATTACAGGGGCTTTCGCGGCGGGTTGGGGCAGGACACCTTATGCCGCTTCTCAAAGAAATACCCAGCGGGGGGCATTTATAAATCCTACGACCCGATCCAAGCCCGTGTATGGGGCAAGATCCAAGCTCATGTATGGGGCAAACTACTTCTATGTTTAATGCATTTCGTTCTCCCCCGGGAACCCAAAGCACGAGCGGCAGCACAGAAGTTATCATAATACCCCACACCATGTGCAGAACGGGGCAAGAAAGGCAAGAAACAAAAAGGGGGGGTAATGGCACAAAATATTTGGACATGGGGGCTTCCTCGAGGCGCTAACGTCCATTTTCCTGGAATTTTCCCTGGAATTGATGGAACGGGAATTCCAGGGGATTAAGACCCAAGCATTCTTTTGCGGCATTATAAGGTCTTATTCAAGAAGTGCTTAAAAAAATTCCGCACTGAAAATCCTCGTCCGATTTATAAAGGTATGCGGTAAAACACGCGTCGTTATATAACCCCCGATGCGACCTGACGCCGTCCCGCGGCCAAATCCGATATCCATCTGCATCGCTGCAGCAATAAACGTTAATCAAACTACCTCGGGTCCTAATAAATACTATCTCGCCCCAATAACAGCGCTGCGGAATCTATAAACAAATAGAATGTCATAAATAAAAACATTTAATTATATCTATAGCGCCAGCAGATACCGTAGCGCTGTTACAATCTATTTCATTATTAGTCCTAAAACCCTATTTGTGATTTCAGGAAATTCCCTAATTTTTTTGCTTGTATTGATCCAGGGCTGTGTGTTTATTTTGGGAGTGGGGCGGTTAACCCCTTAGGAGCCAGGGTTGCAGTACAACGCATGCCATGCTCTCCCGAAGGGTTTGCCCAACGGACGTTCCGACACTGAATAAATTGTGTAATTGGGGTAAACAGACACGTCTTTGAACTTTATACTGATATTAACAAAGAGTGCTGCAATTTTATCTACCAGATCACAAAATAGAACCTACATGCCCCCCCGGGGGGGGGGGGGTGTTAAGCAGGGGGGGGTAGAGACCAGAAAAAAAAAAAAGAGCTAAATAGGAAGCATCAGGTTTGGGGTCAGTGTTGGTTGACCTTAAAAACCATCCTCCAACAAAGAAACAATGCCAAAGCACACAGAGAAACTGATTTTTTACTAAAATTAGAGACATAGTACACAGAGAAATGCAGAAATACAAATATTTGGTAACAGTTTGGACAAAGTGGAAAAAAAAAAAGTCTAGATGTGGAAGTTGCTCAACTGTTCCCAAAAGCTTGCAATCATCATATAATAATTATCAGGGCGCTGGAGAACGGTATTTTTAGTTTTATTTGCAGAATGCATTAGGATTGGTTAAGTGGACGTTAAGCGGTACGGAAGACTTCTCTTCAAATATTGATGTTATTCAAATATTTTGAGAATATTTGGCTTGAATCATCAATGTAAAACCGCAACTTTTTCCAAAGAGCGAAACCCTCAAATGTTCATAACTTACAGTCTTATTGCTCTGGAAAAAGTGACACCAACAGCTGTCTACTAAACACATGAAAGCAACAACAAAAAAAACAACAAGAAAGAGGAATTTTACTGCGGCCATTACTGGTACAGAAATATAGTGATGTCATCAGATAAGTATGATGCCATTTGAGGTCAACATGACATCACAAAACAGATAAAATGCTACCATGCAAAGCAGGACAGATGGACATATAGAGTGACCTAAAAAAACCTCCAGATTGTCCTATTTCTGTGTAGAAGCCCAAATCCAGTTAAACATTTTAGTTTCCATTAGAAATGTCCTCACATTTATTCTTTTTCTGTTGGATTTGGTAATTATGATTTCCCTGGCCTTGTTTTCTAAACAGCTCCCAAGGACTAGAATAATGTAATGAGAATTATTTGTTTTTTGGGTGATTTCATATTTTTGGCATGGATATTCAGTATGTAGGAAGTTGCTGAGCCCAGTGACTCAGTCTGTTCCTCTACCAGTTTAATAAAAACCTTGGAAAACACACAAAAATAAAATATCTATTTCCAATACATTGAAAACAGACAACAAAGCCCTAAACCCGTATACAGAATGCACTGATGGAACTTTCACACCCCACAATCACTTTCCTTATGAAGTGCTGACATAGCCTGTAGCGTGGTACAAAGGACATGAGGTCCCATTGTGCTGAGCAGCTCCTCTACAAACAATCTTTACCCAATCTTATCAATAAATGACAGTTCTATGGAGTTAGCCTGGGCTATAGTCAACATTAACCCTTTGATGTAGCCCCCCCCCCCCACGGTCCTATATTTGCAAACAATGCCATGGATAATCCATTCTAGTTTCCATGTGAGTACAATTTACTATCTACAAAAAAGTTAAATGACTACTAATCAGAAGCCCCCAAAGCTGTTTTGTACCCCCCCAAATTTCCCTGCATCAAAGTCAGCATTCTAGCAAAAGACCAAAAAACAAGCAAATGCCGTACATTTAAGTTATAGAATCCTCCAAATTGTTACATTTTGTATTTTGTAAACAAACAGATACAAACCGATACTTTCATCAAAACAAATCATGACGTCGGCCACCCTTCCAGATCCAAAAGTAATCTTGCGTACACACCTTTGCTGTTGGAGTTAACCCTTTCGATGCAGGATCCTTTAACCATGTGAGTGCCAAAGGAGTTGACTGAGCCTCTGCTGTTCATGAGCTCCCTCTGGGGTATCAGGCTGAGCAGCAGTGTGAGTTTCTGCTGCTGTTTAGTAGCCCACTTACTCTGACCTCCAGCCTTTCGTGGGGTGAGTGGATGCTGCCAGTAGTAGACTTGAGACCCCCCCCAAGCCCTGCAGGATGAGGTGGTCTGCACTTTGCATCAGCTTCTTTCTCTCACTGAGCAGAGCTCCTGCCTGTGCTCTCCACCCACCCCAAGCTCTCCCCACCCCCTATCTGTCTGCACTAATTCCCTGCCTCACATCTATTCACTCTCAGCTATCTCAGGAAGTTTACATTGTGTGACCTTTTGTGAGTCAGATCACACAGATACAACCCCAGCCCTGGCCGGGCACCCCATTGCTGTTGGTACCTGCCCTGTGGCTGGGGCAGGGACCATACCGGGGGGGGGGGGTGGGTGGTATCAGACCACTTGGGCCATCACTTTTCTTTAATCCTTTCATCTGCTGGAGCTGAGATGACTTATTCGCTCCTTACTTTAGGCAAATGATAACTCAGATGTTTTGCTTTGGGACTGCAACTCCCACAATGCTCATCCAGCCGCAGACACACTCCTTTTATTCTATGAGGATTCTGGCTGAGCTGGTTAATTGAGTTTAAAGCAGTCCGATAGAATTACCTGATAAGATATCCTGTGGATTGCTATGGATTGCTAGTTCTCTAGTTTGCTGGAACCATTAATATAGTCCAACTGCTTGCTGTAGTTTCGGCTGGATAGGGTTTATGGGAGTTGTAGTTCTCTAGGCGTATATCTTTTTGGGTGACTAGGATGATTATGATCTGGGATGCCCCTAAACAAATTAACCTGGGAATTGCATAGCCCCCCCCGGGGTCCCTGCTTAGGAGGCGCAGAGCTGAAACCCTCTGTCCTGTAGAGTGTTTAGGAAACAAAATGTATCGCGGTTCCCCGGAGCAATAAAACCTCCGTTAATGTTTATTTACTGCTGTATGTATTTAGAAATACATTTTTTGATAAAATACATGGTCATTCTTATTATTGCTTATGGATTTATAGAGCGCCATCATATTCTGTAGCGCTGTACAACACCCGTGTTTTAAATGATTTATTCCATTACATGATCAGAGACTTAGATGGAATGTAAGGAAGTTTTACTAAGATGGTGGTAGATACGTGGAACAGCCTTCCAGCAGAAGTGGAAGAGGCTAATGCAGTGATAGAGTGATTCCTGCTCACACCGCCTCAAAAGGAGAGGCTTCTTTGGCCATTTAATATTGTATGGACGTGGGGTTGATATTAACCAGGGGATTATGGGGAAGTTTGGTTATTCCATTTAGCCGGTGGAAACCATGGCAGTGGGTAGGGCTGGCGAGCACGCCATTAAAGGGTTAATAGACGACTATCCCACGATATCTGTGTCATGTTAATTAATAATGGTCTAGTAACCGCACGCTGTATTTTAGATCGCCAGTCTGGCTCCATCCCTCGGAAGCGACCGGTCCCCAGAAGCGTCCCCTGCAAACATTTTTAACCATATTTCAATTCACCATAAATGCTTTTTTTTATTGTTATTTTTTCATTCTGTTTTTGGCAGAATTCACCTTCCCCGAGCCAGACCCGGTGGATCCGCTAATTACTTCTACCGAGTAAGGAACAGGCATCCAGAGATAATATGAAGTGGGAACGGATCCCGCCGAGTCCTTGGTTCTGCTGCAGCATGGAGACGGCCAACACGCAGCCCTCCAGTTACTGCCGCACTCCAATTCCCATGGCCCTCAGCCATTATGCAGCCACCCAAGTCCTAGCTGGGAACCATTGGAGAATGAGTAACCCCTATGTTCTCAAGGATAAGGATGGTCCCTCTTATGACCCACAGCGTGCGTTCTCGTTCGCCAGTTGCTGGGCAAGACTAGAAAGCTCAGCTAAATTCCAGTTTCAGCAGCAGCAGTATTTCAGCTCTCCGGTACACAGAGGGTTAATTCTCCAAGGCATTTCTCTTTTTTTAGTTCTCGCTCTGCCATTTAGCGAATTCTTCCGAAATACCGACATACACCTGGCTTCCATCTTTATGAAGCGCTTGCCTCCGGACGTGTCGGGGGTCAAACTGACGACGCAATTGGGGCCAAATATCAGAAGAGCGTAAACAACCAATTAGAAAGCAGATAGGAATGAAAGGTAGCAACTGACGCAGGTAACAGAATTTTCTGAAGATTCCGTGAACGTGACGGTCGCCCTTGGAGATGTTTGGTTTGACTAACCGGTATTTTATGGCCGAGAAGCCGTCGCCTTCTAAAGTGTATCATGAAGTAGGTCTGGCGCGGTCGGGAGTCATACAGTATCATGAAGCAGGACTGGCGCGGTCGGGAGTCACACAGTTTCATGAAGCAGGTCTGGCGCGGTCGGGAGTCACACAGTATCATGAAGCAGGTGTGGTGTGGTCGGGAGTCACACAGTATCATGAAGCAGGACTGGCGCGGTCGGGAGTCACACAGTATCATGAAGCAGGACTGGTGCGGTCGGGAGTCACACAGTATCATGAAGCAGGACTGGCGCGGTCGGGAGTCACACAGTATCATGAAGCAGGTCTGGCGCGGTCGGGAGTCACAGAGTATCATGAAACAGGTCTGGCGCGGTCAGGAGTCGCACAGTATCATGAAGCGGGTCTGGCGCGGTCGGGAGTCACACAGTATCATGAAGCAGCTCTGGCGCAGTTGGGAGTCACACAGTATCATGAAGCAGGTCTGGCGCGGTCGGGAATCACACAGACTCTCCGTCAGCAGGAATCTCGCACGTCGATGTCGTAATTCACAGCCGCTTCTCACTTCTGGAGTCACGATGCCATCTGCGGGCCCCTCCGAGGCCAAAGGCTGCATTCAAAGGACATCAATGACTGTCCCTGACGTCTTAGCTAGAGGTTCCCTCTGCTCTGCTCACCGTTAAGGACCCTTTAGACATTCGGTTTGATGAGCGCTTGGCCCTTTTGGTCACCGTGATGTCTTTCTCCATCTATTGAGAAATTTCCTCCCGCTTTCTGAGGAAGTGCTTCGTGTACTGCCTGCAAGATCCACACCACAGTATACTCGTTACTGATCTGTACGCTTCACAGTCACACCCTTTAATTCCCTCTCTGTATTAGCCTATACCGCTTCTGCTGCGAGTCTGTTCCACGTACCTACTACCCTCTCAGTAAAGTAAAACCTCCTTATATTCCACCTAAACTGCTGGCCCCCTAGTGGTAGATTCTGGTCTCTTGTTGTATAAACTTCTCTCCTGTACTCAGTTAAATCCCTTTATGTATTGAAATGTCACCATCACATCTGCTCTCTCATCACTCCTCCAAGACAACCCCTTAGTCTTTCTTGATCATCTTTATCCTTTAAAACCTTATTTTTTTTCAGTAAAAAGTTTTCATAAGCTTCTCCCCCACAGTTTGTATGGTAATGACCTATCGCAGCCTGCTTTAGTGTCACATGACATTTAAGCATTCCCTGGAATATCATGAATAAGGCAAAATATGACATGATTAAAGTATTTCTGAAAAGGGTTTGGGCTTTAAACTGCGCTGCGAGCGATGTTTCTAATGGCGCATTGAGTTATAAAAGGGTTAACTCAGCAGATTAGGTGAAGCGGGGGGCATTTAAACGTTATGCATACTCCCAACACGTCGTAAATCCGTCAAAATACCGGAAACACTCATTTTATGAACTATTTATTTATTTAATTAATGTGTCCAACATCTTGAATGGAAAATTGCTGCAAATTCAGCAGAAAAGTAAATATTTTAGGAAAAAGGGCTACCCGATGAGCGAATGTTTGAAGTACCTGCATATTTTTAGAGCTGCTTCATAAATTAGAGGGTTTAAGATCCTTCCGAAATATCATCTCACACCCCAGGTAACTTGGAAAAGGCGGGGGGGAGGATTAACTAAACAGCTTGTCCGTTCAGCCTCGGGTATTTATAGCGTCCTTGAGAACCTTACGAGAATCTTCTGTCTCTATCCTATTATGAGCGAGAAGCTCTCGGCGTTACGGGCCCCTTCTTTAAGCCGTTTCCGCGGCATGTAAAGGGTTAAACTACCTCTTCTGTGGTTAATGAGGTGCGCAGCTTTGGAAGACTGATGACATAATAATTAAATAATAATTACATTTGATGTAATTTGCTTGTTCAAGAAAATAATAATAATAATAATAATAATAATAATAATTAATAAAATAATAACAACGCATTAAATAAAAAATTAAACAAATAAAAAAGATCATTTCCCCAAAGTTTATATTTTTCACATTATTGTTATAATGATAACTTAACTCCTGCAGTGCTGACGTGTAGATAAATTTATTAAAATGTTTTTAATAAATAGGTAATTAAGCTTTAATAGCGTTGCGTGGCTTCCTGCTCCAAAAGGCAGGTCTGCTAAATAAAGGTATCAGGAATTCATCTCGCTGCATCCTAGTAAGAAATGCAATATAAAGGTCTGAAGGGGTTAAAAATAAAAAATAAAAGGCCTCAAGAAGTTTTACTTTACCGTAGGTTTTATGAACCTAGGTGCCAGTGGATGACTGAGGACCATGGGAGTTGTAGTTCTTACATGAACTTTTTCATATGGTTTGGCTGTGAAATAGTTAATCTGTAAATGTGATTCTCGGGACTCCATAAGAGAGAGAATTTCCGTGGAAGCCGCTGAGTTAAAGAATAACGGACGTTTCTGTCGTTTACTTTTTATTCATATCGTAAATTAATGATTAGAAGACATTTCGGGAGAAAAATAACTTCTCAATAATTCTCTCCAGCCTTTGTCTTGCTCTCCAATGTTCAATATTTGAAGGGAATTCTTCACTAAAAGGCGGTTGGCAAAAGAAGTCGCTGAGGGTCCTGGGAGTG
The DNA here is from genome assembly GCF_027358695.1 of Spea bombifrons. NCBI lineage: Eukaryota > Metazoa > Chordata > Amphibia > Anura > Pelobatidae > Spea > Spea bombifrons. Next base: position 4,955,551 of record NC_071096.1, read on the forward strand.
ATTCTTTTTCTGTAAAATCTAAAACTAAAAATCTAAAACTGGTGGATAAGTGGAGCAGCCTCCCAGCAGAAGTGGTAGAGGGTAATACAGTGAGGGTATTAAACATACATGGGATAGGCATAGGGCTCCTGTATCCAAGACGAGACCAACGACTGATTAAGGTTTGAGTCTTTACAGCAGGAGAAACGGGCGACTAGACGGGGGCCGAATGGGGCCGATCTGGCAGCAGGTTCTATGTTTAAAGAAAAAAACAATGTTTTCTCAAAATCCTAACTGCTTGTTAAAAATAGCATAAAGAAAGGTGACATTTGTCAGAATTTAAGAAAACAGCCGAAGGGTATTTTAAAAAAGGCTCTTTTTCTGAAAACTCTTCACTTTGAATTTGGAGAAATAACCCATTGTTTGCCAAGCTAGACCCAAAGGAGTCACCAATATGCAGCTATCACCGACCCGCAAGCCCCGGGACTCCCGGCACCTGAAAGGTTAAAGAGGCCGTTGGAGTTCTGAGAAGACATGGAGCTTCCGCCCCGGCGATGAGGGAAACTTCCTTTATTTCTAGAATTACGTGTTTGTGGCATCTGAGTTCTTTCTGTCTGTCTGGCGGGGGGGGGGGGGATTATCTCGCAGGTGAAAGCGCTTCCACTTCCCTATCATTTATAGACAAGCATGTGCTTCAGCAACACGCTCACTCACACAACAGCACGCTCACTCACACAATAGCACGTTCACTCACATAGCAACACGCTCACTCACATAGCAACACGCTCACTTACACAGCAACACGCTCACTCACACAGCAACACATTCACTCACACAACAACTCATTCAGTCACACAACAACACACTCACTCACACAGCAACACATTCAACACAGCAACACGCTCACTCACATAGCAACGCATTTACTCACATAGCAACCTGTGCACTCACACAGCAACGCATTCACTCACAAAGAAACACGTGCACTCACACAACAAAGTGTTCATTCACATAGCAATGCGTTCCTTCATACAACACGTTCCCTTACAACAAAAAACCTTCCTACCCCCGATATGTTATTCCTAGAAGAAGAGATGCTCCGACACGTGAAATGCCCAAAGAGGGGGCAGATAGTAACAATAATAACAACAAAAATAATAATAACAATAATAATAATATATTCTATAAGAATGATTGTGTATTATTTAGTGCTGTAGAACCCTGTGATACCCTCATACCCAGCAAACATTCTGAGATCCTAGAAAAGAGGGGCATCAGGGGAGGAAAAAAGGCATCAGAGATCAAGGAGGGACTGGCTGTCCAAAACAGGGACATTTGGGAGCTATGAATCCAGTGACTTCTGTGCAGGTATAGTATAATCCATGTACGGCTTTGATATGCCTGAAGGTGATCTATGCGCTCTAATAACCCATAATGCATTTTACCGGCACTTATTTACTTCATGGCCGGATGCACTTGTGATGTTTTGGTGCGTTTTGTACCCCAAAGCGGAGGGCCGTGCCCGGACATGACAATCAATCTGTAATGTCAGTCCTAAAGACGGGAAAATAAAGATGATGTCAACGAAAATGCGGAAAAGTACCGCAAACGGCTTAAAATCGCGTCAAGGGACAGCCATGTCATGTTACAAAAATGCACAACAGCGTATTTTATCGCGTGGAACGAGCATTTACTTCCCTGGATTACAGTTATTGGGATTTGCTCATTTCCAAGGTCACCTTCTTAGATTGAATTAAAAGTAATTCTTCCCCAGGTTAGCAGTTTTTTTTTTGCGGAGTTAATGCCAGATCAGCGATAAGAAGCGTTAATCCCTTATTTTATCCGATTCCTGAGTTTTCTCTTCATATATTTCCCCTTCAGGAAGGAAATCTCGTCTTCCCTCCGGTGTCCCCCCCCTCGCTCCTACAATCCGAGCCTTCGGGGGAAGGAAGATATTGGAAAAGGATGGAGCTGGAGAGATTGTAAATGTGCTAAAGGAGGAGGATAAACTGACAGATGTTTCCTATACCTATCCAGGGCTTTTACTTCCACAAACAAATCTATTCTTATCCGAGCAATAAAAGGGTTAAAGGTGTATCTGAACCAATAATGGAATATTTAGAAGATGACTTCATTTCTTTTTCCTTGGTAAATTAATTAATTAATACTCTTTTCGGTGTTCAGCGATAATTATACAGAACTACGGAAAACAACAAATGCAAAGAACCATAGAATCTGCCGGCGGATCGGCCCCATTCGGCCCCCGTCTAGTCGCCCGTTTCTCCTGCTGTAAAGACTCAAACCTTAATCAGTCGTTGGTCTCGTCTTAGATTCCGGAGCCGTATGTCTATCCCATGCATGTTTAGATTGTATTAGCCTCTACCACTTCTGCTGGGAGGCTGTTCCACTTATCAAACACCCTCCCAGTAAAGTAAAACTTCCTTAAATTACATTTAATGTTACTCTATAAGTTAATATTTAAGAAGAAACATTATAGAGATGTAACATTTTGAGAATGATTAGGTAGAGGTGTCTGTGCTCCATCCAGTGTTTGGGGGATACATTAAAGACTTGGGGTGTTCTGCTGCCATCTAGTGGTCATCAGAGATAATGCACCAGCATCGGGTCCAACAGCAGCTATTATTATATTTTATTTATATAGAGCCAACAATTAAAGGTAAAGAGGGTCCTGCACAGAAATGTTTACATTCAGGTTAATGCCCCTCTTTTCTAGGAGCTCAGAATGTTTGCTGGGTATGAGGGCATCGCAGGGTTCTACTGCCCTAAAAGCCCCGATTATGTGTGTAGAAACAGCAGGAAACGGCTTTATAAATTAAATTATGTAAATAAAAAGGCATTATTCTTCTAAATGCTGCATTCGGTTACTAAAATTAACAATAATGTGAAGCAGCATGCAATGTTAGTAAATTAGATTATGCAATTAAAATACATTCTTTTTCTCCTAAATGCTTTAGAGAATGACGGATCGGTATGGATAGGTCACAAGGTCGCGCAGAATGTCTCGGTGAAGCTCTTCTCTATCTAGTTTTGCTGCCAGAGATGGAAACCTCGTGATGGTTGGCGCGCGTGGCGAGGGCGGACGGTGGCTGCCAGCGGGCTGATTTATAATGATGTAATGTCACTTACAAAACGACTCCCGTAATGAGTGGGACACGAGCATTAACAGGATTAATGTCCCATTTGGCGAAGCCCCCGGGGAATGACATCTCAGTAATGATTTGTAAATGATGATCCAAAGTACTGATACAAAGTATCCTCCGCCGACTGCGGGGACAGAAAGGAAGCCCATGGAATCGCAGAATACATAAAAATACCATTAAATGAACCAGTAAGAACCATGAAACGACCAGTCAAATGTCCCTCAGATTGGTTCTCCTCACCTTTATTCAAGCAGGGTTTTCCACGACCATTGGTGTAGATGATGGAGCTCTAGATTCACCTTGAGAACATGAGATTGGAGTAAGAAGCCTGAACCTTGGGGTGAAGCACGGGACATTAGCCATTCATAACCTTTGGTTCAATTTCATGCAAATAAACCAAATTCTTGATCGCTGGTAGATAGAAGCCAAATATAGGAGTCGCAGGAATAGAGAAGAAGAAATCCGCGGTTGCGTCCCTGTTTTGGACTCTTCAGTTCTTAATCATGGTGATTATTATCATACCTGGAAACGTTCAGCGTTTGCCCCAAGTCTCAGGGTTTCTACCCCAATTGTAGGGTCTCAGGATGCAATAACCATTGGGATATCATGATCCCTGCTTGAATACAGGTGACTTAATTTTAAATATCTAGTTTTGGTTGCCAAAAGGAGCATTATTAGAACCATTGCGTTGCCACCACGGCGAATCGCTATGATATAATCTCTGTACTGGGTTGTTAAAGGGTTAATTTATAATGATGAGTATGGTGACTGTGGCCCCGGGTCATTAGGCATGTTATCTTATGGGGCATTAATGTATTTATTAATGTATTTACAATTATTGTTATTATTATAATTATATATTTATAAAATTATAAAAATTAGTTAATATAGATTGTTAGCTCCTTTGAGCCGGGACCTCCTTACCTCTTGTTTCTGTAAGACCAAGTTGTTATGTTATATATTACTTGTTATGTTCTGTCTACCCGTTGTACAGCGTTGTGGAATAGGATGGTGCTATATAAATCAATAAATAATAACAATAAAACGCCATATTATAGTATTACTTTATTCCACCCATTTAATAACAGCTCATACGGATGAGTTGGCAGAGAATTATTTAGGGTTTGTATTTTTATACGACGCCAGCTGCAGTTCCAGATGCTGCAAAACCAGCAGCTCAGACGAGCGACAGAAAAACTACATTTCCCAGCATCCTCTGGCAGAGAAGCATGTGGTGCACTCGGCACGTGATGCGGGGTCACATGATCTGGAAGATGGCTGTGGTGCGGGGCTGTGAGTTTCCTGCACTGCAGCTGCTGCTGAAGGTGGGTGTCTCGTCCCAGCGGATGCTCGCTGTCCGCTATGGGCTGCAACTCCTATCATGCCCAGCTAGCCCCTTTCTCCGATCCCTGCTCCAAAAGCCAGGAAATGTCTTTACTGTTTAAAGGGTTAATGTGTACTCCCACCCCTCCCCCACAAATATACTGGTTATTATTATTATTTATTGTTTTATATAGCGCCATCAGATTCCGTAGCGCTGTACAAAGGTTAGAGTTAATTATATATTTAAAAGGACTCTATAATGCTTATTATTATTATCACCGGCCCCCTTAGCTTTGTTTTCTAGCTACAGATTGCTCATCCCGGGGGTTACAAAGTCAAGGAAATCCTTACATTTGGACGTTTTTAGAAATAATAACTTCTGTCGTTGCCCCCGGTAACCCGCCGGCTCTTGTTTCAGGCCCCTTCGAAGGACGTCGTTGGAAAGCTTTGCAGAGATTCCTTCCCAAGGCCGGCCGTGGCGTCCGAGAAGCTGATTGAAAACGCGTCGGCCGACCTTTCCGTCACTCCCGAGGAAGCTTCGAAGGTAAGTGGTGTCCAGAACTGTGATTTGGGGGCTCGTCGCCTAAACGGAGCACGGACCCACCAACACTCCTTAATCCATCATCTCCAAAAACGCCCTGCTGAACCCCACGTCTTAACGAAAACGATTTAAGATAAGTAGTAACCGGTTCGGAATTTTGCGAGAACAAAGTAACAGTCAAAGGGTTCTAGATCGTTTAAGTGAAACGCGAATGATGGTTTAAAGACGAGAAGACGAGATGGGGAAATCGGTCATTTCCTTAAATGTATTATTTTTGTCTCTGGATTTTCCCGTTTCTTCCGCGTTAGCTGATCGGGGCCCTGCACGCTCTCACCCGACACGTGGTGTATAACGGTCTGACGTCCGCAGAAGACGTCCTGTCCGTGTTCCCGGAGAACTTCCATCAGAACCTAAAAAACCTGCTAACAAAACTCATTCTGGAGAACCTGTGAGTAGATGATTCCAGATTCAATGATTATTATTTATTATTTCCTAGCCGGGGGAGGGGATATTATTTCGGACTGGCAGCCGTGATGATTACGTCATGCGCTTCTCTTGCAGACCGGCGTGGAGAACAGAAACCCAGAACTCGAGCAGTGAGTCCCGTTCTAAGCTTTTGAGCACCGATATATTATATTATATTATTATTATTATTATTATTTATTATATTATTCTTCACGAAGCGGTTCCTTGCTCTTGGGGCGGACGGCGTCTATTGAGCTCATCTCTGGTGTGTTTCAGTTTCGCTGCCTCGACTTGTTGATCTGGACTGGAGGGTGGACATTAAGACTTCGTCAGATTCGCTCTCCAGAATGGCCGTTCCCACCTGCCTGCTACAGATGAAGGTAAGCGGCGCTTGCGCCCTTTAAAGCGAAGTTCCTTGTAGTTTAATAATTCCGTTAATTCTGGGTTTATTCCTGTTTTTTGAGTTGCTGCCCCTTGACGTTTTCTAAGACCCCTTCTTCTTGATTGGCCACTAGGGGGTTAATAGAGTAGCATGTTTAATTGGCTGTTTAGCTGGAGTGAATCTAGAACATTCCCTTATTAAAGAGACAGCATCCAATCCTTTTAGATGACTTTATAACGTTCCCCGGCCTCGTCGTGACTGGCAGAGAATATCTCGGGCTGGTTGGAGAGTAAAGATCATCTTGGAGAACCTTTCTTTTTTTCCAGATCCAGGAGGACCCGGATTTAAGCGATCCGGCAACTTCTACCCTGACCATGGAGCTGAGTAAGGAAACCTTAGACACCATGCTGGACGGGCTCGGCAGGATAAGGGATCAGCTGTCGGCCGTCGCCAACAAATAGATCGGAGGGTCCCATCGGGACAATGGAGAACAGAGAGAAGACCCCGATGCTTAAGATTTGTATCCAACAGGAGGGGATCGGGTAAACACAGCCATAGCGACTCGAGAACACGGAACCTCGACTCAACTTCATGGCAAGAAGCAGAATGTGTGGGAGAAACGCAGGACGGCTGAGAATGATGAGAGTTACATTTCAACATTATACAAGAAGCTGATCTTTCATAAAGACAAATAACTTGTAAAAATAAATAAAATGTTTACAGATAAAGTAACCGTTTTCTTCCTGACTTCGTTCTTTCGCTTCCTTGTATCGGAAATATTATGTTTGTAACATTTCCATATCAAACATTATATTTTTATTTTATTGACGTTGTTTTGGGGGTAAAGTCTTACTATTATGACCCGTTTGCTGAATTAATAAAGTTCTAATGCGTTTTGATGCAGTTTCTGATACAGCCGGATATATTTTGTTCAGCAGTTAAACGTCCTCTTGGCTTCTACTTCCCAAAACATTCAGAGCCGCAGGTCTTGGTAGAGAAGATTATTTCCAAAAAAGCAAATACTAAAAAAATAATAATAAAAATAAAAGAAGTACCTTCAACGCGACCGGCATCGTGCCCGGCGGTGATCTCCTCTTCCTCGTAAGCTGGAAGTAGAAGCACAAAAGAGGATTTATCCGCTAAATTATATAATGTTATATTAAATTATTATATTATGTGTCGGATACACAGATGAGGCGCAGAAATTTACTTCATATATTTTTTTACACATATATATGTGTGTACTGTGTGTGATATATAAATGTATATACTGAGTGTGTGTGATATATATATATACTGTGTGTGTGTGATATATATATACTGAGTGTGTGTGATATATATATATATATATATACTGTGTGTGTGTGATATATATATACTGAGTGTGTGTGATATATATATATATATATATATATATATATATATATATACTGAGCGTGTGTGATATATATATATACTGTGTGTGTTATATATATATATATACTGAGTGTGTGTGATATATATATATATATATATATATACTGAGCGTGTGTGATATATATATATATACTGTGGGTGTTATATATATATATATACTGAGTGTGTGTGATATATATATATATATATACTGAGCGTGTGTGATATATATATATACTGTGTGTGTTATATATATATATACTGAGTGTGTGTAATATATATATATATATATATATATATATATATACTGAGCGTGTGTGATATATATATATACTGTGTGTGTTATATATATATATATACTGCGTGTGTGTGATATATATATATATACTGTGTGTGTGTGATATATATATATACTGTGTGTGATATATATATATATATACTGTGTGTGTGTGATATATATATATACTGTGTGTGTTATATATATACTGTGTGTGTGATATATATATACTGCGTGTGTGACATATATATATATACTGTGTGTGATATATATATATATATACTGTGTGTGTGTGATATATATATATACTGTGTGTGTTATATATATACTGTGTGTGTGATATATATATACTGCGTGTGTGACATATATATATATACTGTGTGTGTGTGATATATATATACTGCGTGTGTCTGTGATATATATATATACTGTGTGTGATATATATATGTGTATATATATATATATATATATATATATATATATATATTTAATTTATTTTTATTATTTTTAAAATGTTACCTTTTTGTGGGCGTATGGCTAGCAGTTTATTCACTAAAGACGAAGTTATACAGAGGATGGATTCCATGTCTGTGAATTAACCATGCGCTATAAAGAGCGGCTCCTGCACGCTGCATACATTAATGAGGTTGCATTCTTTATCTCCTCCTGTAGGTGGCGCAACTTCACCTATTGTTTCCAATTCTAACCCAATGAAGTTATCGTATATCGCAGAGAGCCGCGTTTACGAAGAGGTGACCGCCGGGCTGCGAAAACATTTATTTACCGAGATATTCCGAGGCTTCATACGATTCACTCTCCGAGTTTCACCCCGAAACAGTAAAAGTTCTGACATGTTTAAATAGGATCCGCACGATTATTCCTCCCCAATAAGTTATAATGTATTTCAGGGTCTCCTAGATATGCACCGGTGCTAATTTAATACCCCTTTGGGTATATTTAGGGCACCATCATCTCAATAGCGTGAGTGTGCGTGCGTTGGGGGTTCTTCTGAAGTCTTGATTTGGTCAGACACTCGTTTTACGTCGGTGGTAGGCTTTGGGTCATTTTATTTGAGAAAACCCTCTTTATAGACAGGAGTGGGGGGTGTTTTGAGGAGGATATTGGGATCTACCACTTCTGCTGGAAGACTACTCCAGATATCCTCCGACATCTGAACTAGCTAGCTTGGCAAACCCGGCAAATGCTGGTGGGCTGGTGGCGCCCTTAACTTTACTACCCCTCCAGCGGTGGATGGGGGGCAGATTGGGTGCCTCAGCATGTGGCCGCTGGCCATGTGCTGCTTGAATGTAGGAGTGTAGCTTGCAGGCGAGTACATGGAGCCGGTGGCGACGTGGATGCCATTTAGTAGCCAAGTGCCAGGGCCGAGTTCTTCCTCTGACCGTCTAGTTTAGGAATATGGACGGCAAATTCATAAATCTGAGCAGCTCACGGTTTAGTGAACTGACCCCAATTTCTGCCCCAGGGGTGACCGCTGCGTCCCTCAGCCATGGAAGCCACATGATGGGGGGGGGGGTAGAAGAATGAAGGTCAGAATCCGTAAAGGAATGTGGATTCTAGAGCTCTGGGAAAGTTCTTTTGATGGTTGACTTACCCCTGTGACATATAATTGATGCGTTTGACCTTTGGGGGGGTCACCCAGCCCCTGCTTGAGTTCAGATCTCTTTCATGTCAGGAGCCTCTTGTGTCTGAAGGCATTTCAGGGGGGATTATCTCGGTCCCTTTCATGTAATTCTCTCCTGTTTCCTTCTAGCGGGGGCCAAGGATACAATATCTGCCCCGATACCCCACGCTCTTTGGGGGGGCATTAATAATGAGAAAAATATCGTAAAAGTGCTCTGTTTTATGCCCCTCACTGTATTATGATTGCTTTTTATTTTAACAATTCCAGGTTTATTAACTCTTTTCTCAACGTACTTTTATTATTATTTAAAACATCGATGAACATTCTGAGCATTAGCAGAGAATTTAAATCCCTCCAGGGTAAAACCTGGGGGGCTACTAATTAAAAGCAGGATAACGACAACTAAGAACCGTCCGCAGAGTCAGGACAGTTGGCAGCTAAGGTTTGACTAGAGCCCTGGCGAATAGATAAAGCCATCAGAAGTTTCCCTCGCCCCCCCCCCCTTGCACCACGACCCGTGAAATTACTAAACGCAGAACAATCACAGAAGCCACCGAAGCAGCGGAACGGATCCTAAAACAACAACTTAACCCCCGACTTCCAGACTCTCGTTTCATTTACCTGACGGGCGCCTTCAGAGCCAAATGACCCGCACGGTATCGGCCCTCGCGCTCTCTAATATGTTAAAGACGTTAGCTATTTGTTACTAGAAGTTACGGTACCGGCCCGTTCACGGAATCCGCATTTTCAACCCAAAAGTTAATCGTCGTTAGTGTGAGGGAGAGGGACGCTATGAGTTGAAAGTAGATGTGGCTGAGACTCAACCAGAAAGGGACAGATGTGGCCCCCATGCTCAGGGTACCCACACAGAGCACCGACCTCGCTGAAGAAGGTCCCAGAGAGGCCAAAACGTACGCCGTGGGTATTATTAGTCAGTCTCTGTTGAGGGTCATCGTAAGGCCACAGAGGAACACTGGGACCCAATCTTCTTCTTCTAGGGCCACACTCTCCATGGGATATGTAGCCCCTTCCCATACCTGCCAACTTCTACCCCCGGTTAATTGGGACGGAGCTCGGGAGGTAGAGTTCACGCGCACAACACTAAAGTCAGGACTGCAGGATTGTGATCCGGCTTTTATGGGACAGAGGTAGAGCTTGGAGTGACAGCGGGATAGACTGGCAAAATCAGGACTGTCCTGCACAGAGCGGGACAGCTGGGAGGGTCAGATCTTCTTGGTCTCCCCCACTAAAGGAGGAGAGACTGTGGGGGCCAAAAGGTTAACCCGTATCCCCCACCAAAAGCAGAGTCTTCCGGCTGATGGAGTTTAAAGAAGAGATGGGAAGTTCAAGGTTAATACCCATCACTGCAGCAGCTCTCATCACACCTAGCACCGCTAACCCCTTGGCTCCGCTTAACTAAGCCGTACAAAGAACGGGAAGCGACCGGGAAGCACCGCTGCCATCTGTACTGGAGGATCATGGGGAATCGAGGCAAGTTGGCACTCAGTGCCCCTGCTATATCATTAAAGGAGGCAGATGTGGAAGCCGGACTGGATTGACTTATACGTTTGTCCCAGACGTGTCAGCTACCCTCTAAATAAACATGTGTTTCTTCAAAGGCTTCAGAATCCATCATGCGGACAGCGAGGACATGCGTAGCCCCCTTTGAAGTCAGCGTTCCAGGGTCTAATCATGTGAAGAGACCCCAGACCCGTGTAACAATGTATCCGTGTCTCCTTACGCAACAAACAATCAGCTCCTATTTTCTGACTACTTCTTGTTTATTGATGCGTTGTTGGAAGTGCAGATCCTTGTTCCCCAGGGAGGGGTAATTTATGTTCGCATGTACCCTGCATGTACCCCGTTCCTGTAACCAACGCAGAGATCTGTATTCCGCCCGCATTCAGCGTTATTTTGAAATCTGTATACAGCGCTGGGGGTTATATTACTGTATACAGCACTGGGGGTTATATTACTGTATACAGCGCTGGGGGTTATATTACTGTATACAGCGCTGGGGGTTATATTACTGTATACAGTGCTGGGGGTTATATTACTGTATACAGCGCTGGGGGTTATTACTGTATACAGCGCTGGGGGTTATATTACTGTATACAGCGCTGGGGGTTATATTACTGTATACAGCGCTGGGGGGTTATATTACTGTATACAGTGCTGGGGGGTTATATTACTGTATACAGCGCTGGGGGTTATATTACTGTATACAGCGCTGGGGGTTATATTACTGTATACAACACTGGGGGTTATATTATTGTATACAGCACTGGGGGTTATTACTGCATACAGTGCTGGAGGTATTACTGTATACAGCGCTGGGGGTTATATTACTGTATACAGCGCTGGGGGTTATTACTGTATACAGCGCTGGGGATTATATTACTGTATACAGCGCTGAGGAAGTTATTACTGTATACAGCACTGGGGGTTATTACTGCATACAGTGCTGGGGGTATTAATGTATACAGCACTGGGGTTTATGCCAAGGATTTTTTCTCATAGGTCTTCCCCTTTAAACTTCACTTTATTATAATCATTGAACACCTTTATTTTTTATAATCATCACATGCACAATATATATAATGACGGAGCGGTAGCAGCACACAGCTCGTATATATATAATTTATACAAATTATGTTGCAGGGAGCTCTCCCCCTCTCTCTATATAATTGGCAGACTCTGCATGATATATACTTATGAATTACAAATGAGCTGCATTGTGCAAAAACAGTTATTAAATCCTTATGTTATGTCTCCGTTCCTCTGCTTATTTTATTACCATCTGCATCTACACTCGGTGATGTCATGCAGTGATGTCATCGATTACAATCACAATGCGACAAGCAGACTTTTATATAAAAGTAAACAACCTTGTAGATTTTTTTTTTTACCTGCTTACGGACGTCGTGCTGTTGGTATGACGAGTTCTTTAATAAGAATTTGATCCGATCACCTTATCGCAGCTCATAAATGTTCTTCCTCCATCCGTAATAAATGTTAGCATTTAGAACAAGTGTAAAGGTTACAACATGACATTTATTTCACGCTTTGAGGCACTTCTGAGACGGCACTCTCTTTGCCAAGGGTGGGATAGGCAACATATATACGGCTGAGGCATCCGTCAGTCTCGGACAATCGGCGCAGTTTTAAACACGCATGGGACATGCATACGGCTCCTGAATCTAAGACGAGACCGACGACGGATTAAGCTTTGAGTCGTTACAGCAGGAGAAACGGGTCTGATAACCCAGATCTATCCTTAAACGCCCCAGCTCCTGCATAGTACAAGGTCAGCCCCAGCGCGCTTCGCTTCTCCCGTAAGAAAGGCTTCAAAGCATTGATAAAAGTTCTGCGATGACATTCAAGAAGCTGTTATGCGGGGCCACGTTACGTCTTCTCGCGGGCTTCTGCCCTTCAGAAGGATATCACAAACTTTAAATAGTAAACTCTCACCTTAGTGAATACGCCCCACTGTCTACCGGGGGAAACAACGGAAGCTGAATGGAACGTAGAGATGTCTAGACCATCTGTTCCATAGAGCTTGCAATCGGTTTCATAGGGGTTGCTCGGAAAGATCACCTTTCTAATAGCTCTGCTCAAGGAGAAAGCTATTGTTTTGAGTCATGCACCTTTATTTTTTATTGATTCACGAGACAAGCGGAGAAGACAAGGATCGTGTCTGGGAAAGACACTTTGATGACACATATTTTGATTTAATGAGGTTCCTCGCGGGTTGTAGAGCTTTAAAGGAATGCAATAATCCAAGGCATCTGACAGCGAACAAAAATAATACTCCTTCCGACGCTATTCTATTCCACGATCAACCAGAGCCGTGGCGGTTTAATATTCAGACTGTTTTAGAAGCGTTTATATCTGCATTTCTGGGTCCTTAATCTCAGCCCCGGCATCTCCGTGCCAGGCTCAGGTGGCGGAACCCTCAGAGTCTCCGAGAGACGCGGAGACGTAGAAGAACACTTCTTCTTTTGTCTGCCAGGAATTGAAATGTAAATTATTTTCCAGGCGCCCACAATGCATTCCGAGCGGGCAGCCAAGTCTCGTGTTCCTCACCGACTTCATTTGTTTGTCTTTTGAGAATTTCTTGCTGATTAAATGCGAGCCGAGAGACTCTCTCACCGCCAAACCTCACATCTGCTCCCCCTGTAACTGTGTCAAAAGGCGTTTTGCAGCTCGGAGAGGGTAGGATGTTTGGGCAAAGCTTAATAATGAAAAAGGGAAAGAAAGGTACAAGAACATAGATGCTCCTCTGCCAGAAAGACTACAATACAACCCAACAACATGTTCCAAAGGAGAATGTTCTGAACATCAACCAAAAAAAAACAAGTTTCAAAAATAAAACCCAAAAATTGAATAAATACAGAGATTTTCAGATTGTTCGGAGACAGGAATGGATATCTTCTTGCTGGATGTCGGTCACCTCATCTGAGTGGAATAAGAGTTTAGAATGTCTCCAGGAAAGCAAAGGGGTGCTGTGTGACCATTTCAATGAAATAATTATAAAAAAAAAAAGTATTTTGAAAACTTTCTTTAGTTTTTAAGAAAATGGTTTTCTGTGGTGCATAGAAATGGTGGAGAATGAAAAAAGAGAAAGGATGGAATGGAGCTTCCAAGGAGAGAAGGAAGGGTAGCAGGTTGAGTTGACTGACAGAGAGGACAGAATGGAAGGGGACTCATAAAAATGGAGGATTGGGTCGGAGAGAAGGGATATGATGAAAGAATGGGTGAGAGAGAAGGGGTAGGATTGAGTGAAAAAGAATGAGTCTGAGAGAAAGGTTAAGAGGAATGATCTGGTAAGGGTGAAAGAACAATTGAGAATGAACAGACAATGAAGAGGTACTAGAACTTTCCTGATTGGATGTTGGATTTCATCACTTTTGTTTGTTTTGAGGATGAAGCTTTGAGATCTCAGTTCAAAAGTTTCAGTTCTCGAAAATCCTCCAAAGGACCAGATCTCAAAGACACATCTGTGTGAAATCAGTATCTCTGTCATGCTCTGGAGTTGCTGATTGGTTGTTAAGGCAGCCTTTGCAGGGGTACAGAATGTAAACGGTGAGATAACTTTAGGATATTAATAGACTTGTGCATTCATCTTCGGGCGAACATGGAAACAAACACGAAGAGTGCGTTTTCGTGTTCGTTCCGAAGACACGCCGAAGAGAAGACGGCGGCGGTAAAACGTAGGCGAAGACGAAGACACACACCACGAAGATCTTCGTGATTGTCTTCGTCTACCATTCCCCCCCTGCAACTTACCCAGCAGATCCCACTGGTCTCCCTGATCTATCAGTTAATAAATGATAGAACAGGGAGACCAGCGGGATCTGCCGAACAATTACGGCACCAGGAGTATAACAGTCTGTACGAGCGACCCTATTGGTCGCCAGCAGGGGGCTCGTCTGCCATCAACCAATGGCAGACGAACCCCCTGCTGACGACCAATAGAGTTGCTCACACGGACATTTAAACCCGAGCACGAAGAATGTCCGCGAATATTCGCCCGAAGAGAAGACAGAACCAGGCGAATATTCGCGGAATCCGAAGTTTTTTTTTTTGCCGAAGACGAGCACGAAGACGAACACGAAGAGCCCCCTGGTGCCCAAGTCTAGATATTAACCCCATGACATGCCAGGCACGTCATTGGTCCTTAACTGTATGTTTTTCCGTGACGTGCCTGGCACATCAAAGGTCGTTAAGGGGTTACATTTTTGAGGCTAACTCTGCTACATTTAACTATCAATCTCTGCTTCTTTAATGTAATATTACCCATTGATTTAACCATTCTTTACAATGATTAAAGGGACAAAAAGGTTATAGGTATTTGGAATAAATGAATGCAGTTCACACTTTTAACACATTCTAAACGGAGCGGATGTTTTCCAGCTAGCTAGAGGAATTTTCCTGGGCATATTTTCCGTTCTTTTAAGCCTACGAACATCTTTCTATGTACACGAAAGTTTCACCGCTAGCTATTCCGTTATTCTCACCTTTTCTGAAACGCAACCATTCTATAAAGAATAAATACACCGAGAATGAACTAGGGTGGCTAGGAGTAGTAAGAGTTGCTGTTAAGCCACAGGTTTGCTACATCGCTGATCACGTAATGGTTTTATGATGGACACGTAGCATTACACTGCCGTTTGGGCTGTAACAATGTTTTTAAAGAATATGAATATGTTGAATAAGACATTTTTCTTGACATTTCTTAAGCTGGATTTTTAATCGTTTCCACGGATACAGTTTCTGGGCTCATGCGCGGGATGTATTCAGGGGACATTGTTCAACGGAAATGGAAGACTTCCACACAATCGGCCGCTGTAAAGAAACTCTTTGGTACCAGATTCCACAATACCGAGCACAGTGTTGGCTTATGGTAATTTTCCGAACGCTGAGCCGTTATTAATCACGATGTCTGAAGGGAATGAAAAGGTTTACACAATAGGCTGGTTAACCCTTACAGAACCAGCCGAATGCTGAAAACACTAAACGTATCACCATGAGTCTGGCTACAGTGAAGCAACCAAGAGCGGTTTTACTTTTAAAAGTAAACGAGACCGCTTTCTGCGCATGTGCACCATGGTCTCCATAAACCGCTGACTGGCGGTAAGTATATCCCGCGGCAGGAGATGTGTTAAAAAAACATCTCCTGCACTGGACCTAGCCGGGGTAACTGCATATGGGGGATTCCATGAAAATTTAAAAGGATGATGGCTGGAGTGTCTCTTTAAACATGAAGAATGATAGAGGGGTAACCAAGGCACTCTTGACATCTGACATGCAGAGGGTTAAACCTAGTTAGGGGATGATGTTTAACGTGACACATGTTCCCTGGCTGACAGTAACATGTTCCAGAACGCAGGGTCGCGTGAACATAAAGTCGGAACAATTAGAGGCAATTAACTCATCCAAGAATAATCCCAACGCCGGTCATTAATCTCTTCTCACCATAGACGGGTCTTCCGAGTTTAGCAGGGTGTGAGCCGAACTTGGTTTCCAGAGGAAAGGCAGGGCGCTGGGAGATGGATACATACAAAAAACTTTTATTATGGAGCCGAGGGAAAGGTAACATTTTAGGATTTGTTAGACGCTCCAAGGACAGCGATGTCTCGGGGGGGGGGCGGAGGTGTCACTCTTTGCTGCCTTTGGATTGATTGGCTGTCAGGGTATTGGTTACATGTTATATAATTAGAGATCTGCCAATTATATTCTTGATCCAAAACCCACCTTGTCTTGATCAGTGTTCAGTTGAAATAACCGAGCTGCCTTAAAGTTGGCTTAGTGCATTGAGTTAACAACTCACAAGTCGAGCTGAACTTTTTGAGTCCCCCTCCATAAGAAATGCGTAATCAAAGAGATAATAAAACGACTTGTTCTACATCAGTCTTTATTTTATAATATTATTTCGTGAATGTGGTTCCTGGATCTCGAGGAAGGTCTTCCATCATGTAATTGGATTGTGAAGACAAGACGTCTGCCTTGATCCGTACAATGTGATTGATCATTCCATTCTCACCTTGCGAGCGTTGTCTTGGGTCAAGGCACTATGTTGTACGTTGTCTTTCTCTGTCAGCCGCAAGGGACTATGGAGTACGAAGTTTAACAAGAAGCCCCCGGAGGATCATTTCAGAGAATCGGAATCATTCTTGGTGTCCAGAAGCAACAAACACACAAACTTAACCCAAAAAGTAAAGTATCACAGTTTAACCTGTAATAAGTAACAGAATTCACACAATTGATTATTGGAAACGTATTAACAATATCACGGCTTGCATAAATCTCGAGTCTCCAAAGTGCCCGCAGGTGTTGGTTTTCTACTCTGGAGCTCTGAGTCCACTTCAGAAGATTATCTTCCGTTACGTTTGAACAGTTGACTTAAAAGGACACAATACGCAAAATAAGACAGGTAGATAAATAAAGGCATCTTACCTTAATATACGCTAGACAACAACACACAAATATAACACACATCACAATCGCCGGCCTGTCTCACTTTACCCCAGAACTCACTGCTGGAGCCTAACTGGGCTGTCGGTGCAAAGATACATTGTAACAACCGCATGAGAACATGAAGGGCTATAAGACATGGGCTTCCATAGACCATCAGAGCGAGAGAGAAGGCACTGGGTGTTCGGGTGGACGTCACGTTCTTTCGTTTCTCTGATGGTTGGTAGAAGACCCAGCAGTCGCCGATCATTCGGTTAAAGGCTGTATACGGTAAAAGGACTGTTACCAGGAACAGATGACATTTGGAACTCAAAGCTCCTGAGGCTGACGAGAATCCCTACGGGAAACCATGTCCACAGAAAGCCGACCAGCGGAGGTCGTCTATCCCAGCTCTAGGCTTACAGCGTGTGCTTCTTCTCCAGACTTCATTCCATCAGCTCCCTTCTCCATACATATAAAGATACATTAAACTCCATTTCCCGCAAACACTGCCGCGCTATGAATATTTACAGGTCAAAACGCATTTTGTACAAATCCTGAATATCGAAGGGAAACTGTAACCGAGCTTTCAAAACGGTGTTTGGTCTTCTCTGCCTTTTCTCCCGATATCCACAATCTTCTGACATTTAACGTGAAGATTATCGAAACGGTGAGAGACGGGGGCAGCAGTCCGGCCAAGAGACAACTATACGGGAGACGTTGAGAACGCGTAAGAATGTAACTGCTTGGGTCATCGTCATCACAATTAGAACTTCTTTTGTTCTCATCTTCATAATAAATAATAGCGATAAATAGAACAACTCGTCTCTTCTACGACTGGAAAGGAACTGCCCAAAGCAGGTTTTACTGGCTATATAAAAACTGTATATATCAGAAGACTGCAATCCCACCCAATACAAAAAAACTTGGGAGCTACATAGTTTTCTAAAGATTATTGTCCCCTAACATGATCCGGGGCGCGCTTCTCTTCAGCTAGCTTATGTCTGACTTTATCATTTTGATTTGGGAGGTTCCCATCGTCAGGTGATGTAAATATTCGCAGAGAAAACCTCAACTGTTATGAATCATTTCTCAGTGCTTCGTTTATCAAACAGTGACCCCGGTTGGAGACCAACGGTTGATCGTTTAGACTTTCTCTCCTCCACGAGTCTCAATCTTATCAGAGCAAATATAAATATGTTCTGGAAACATAAGTTATCTTGCGAGTGAGTAAAAAGAGACAAAGTGTGGGAAACCAATGGAAACGAAAACAAGAGTCAAGAACATTCCTACAAAAATATACCTCTGGAATCTATAAAAAATATAAGTACTTTTCTGCAAGTATCAAACCCACGGGACCAAACCCTGATCCGTATCGTGCTCAGTCTACATTCAGGCAATGGCTCGATGGACCATCTGTTTCGTTGTGAGTGTGAGTAGCCAAGGGCTCCAGTTCCGTGGCAGGTTGGGAATCACCTTGCAGCGGGGCAGTTTGTAAGTGTTGTGCGGGGCTGATGGAGCCTCCTGTGCTGGATGGTGTTACCAGAGAGTTGTCCATGCTTGAGACGCTGACGGACCGGGAGCGATAGGGCGGTAGCTCGGTTTGGCTTGGAGTTTCCGTGTCCGAGGGGTAAGGAGGCGGTGGCAGTGAAAACCATGGTGGACGGGAACTGGAAAAAGATATATGTTTGTGTTATTGTGACGTGTCATATCCCCCCAGTCTTTATGTGTTGCCGCTGACTAGACCTGTTGTAGGCTCAAGCCCTATCCCTATCTTGGCCCAGCTTGCCAGGAGAGAACGGTGAGTCTGATGACCCCCTAACCTTCCATCTTTGTGTCTAGCAGGGAGAAAACCCTTCATATCAGGCAGATGAGTCCAACATTTATCTCAGGCTGCTCCAGTCCTTTGAAACCCTCTATCTCTACATCAGGCTCTCTCATAGCTTACACACCTTTAAGAAACCAGCCCTTGATTTTGGGCTGTTACAAAGTTTTATTCAGGTACACTTTCCCCGGTTCCTCACAGGGGTCTGATGGGAACACCATACCACGTTGTCTTATAGGCAACAAGGATGTCAACCTGGTGTCACCTCTTCTGAAAATCATCACCTTGCTTCTGCCCGTTTCAAATAAATCTAAAAAAGCTACTCTATCAAACCTCAGTACTTGAATCGCTCGTAGGTGCCCTACTTCACCATTTCCAATCTTGATGATAACAGACGGGTAGTTTGTGTACTATTTGTGAGTCTATGTTGTGCAACCTCCTCCAACCCAGACACAAACACAAACACACTCACTCACCTGTTTTCCTGCACTGCTTCACTATACGAAGGAGGAGATTCAATGTTCACTGGCTGCTGGAAGCCCTCGTTAGGCATGTACGGGATCTCATTGTTGACGTTGTAGGTAACGCGACATTGATGAGGATGGTCCAACACCACCAGCCTGGAGAGGAGCAGAGGATGCTGGAGCCGGTGCACAGGGAGGCTCATCAGATTGGTGCGCTTTCTCTGATGGTGAAGGACTAGAGCCAGCAGTCCTACCACCAGCACGAAGATGACCGAGCTGCCGATGATGGTATAGGTAATGCTGGGGTAATAGAGTAGCTGGTTCTCCGATGACACGTACTTCTGTTCGCTACCTGCTTCTGCGAAGAGATAAAGGACAAATACAATGTACTTATACTTGATGGACGTGGACATCGAGTGGTGCCAAAGCATTAAACAACACTAAGAATAAGTTTAGTCATTTTATTTGTATCCATCCACACCAGGAAAGACACAAATGGAGCTTTGATGTCTATTCTTCCATAGAGCTGTCCCCTAAGGGGTGTATTACTGTCTAAACTCCCCATAATAGAGAATATGTTAAGGACACGGGGTCAGGATTCACAGAAAAGAAAAAAAAAAGATGAGAAAAACAGCTTTAACAGAATCCGTGATTTTGATCTATTAAAGGATCCCCCAGAGTTTGGCTGCGTTTCTGACTCATGACAGTGAATCTGTTATAAGGCAGTCTGCCAGGCGCTGAATTAAGGTCACGAGCTGCGGAAAAGAAAGCGCGCTTGTACGCAGATTCCCCCAGAATTTTATGCTGTGACATTTACATACGAGGACACCGAATAATCGTTACCTGCCTCCCTTAGCTTATAAAACAAGTTTAAACTTTTGATCTCGGATACCTATTAGCCAGAATCAAATATGTGTACACACACACACACACACACGCACACACACGCTAACACCAAGACAGAGTGTGTATTTCAGGTATAAATGCCAGAAAAGCAGGAATCGCTTTAATTGTAAGAAGAATCAAAGTACGTCTTGTGTTACAGACATATACAGTGTTTTGGAGGACAAACGTAAACGAAGAAACCACAGACGATCCAGCGCATTGCCTGGAGACGATAGCTACGCACCGCGCCATTGTTGGGAAATGCCTACCGAGTCGTTCGAAGTCTTAAGAGTATTGCACATGCTAAGAAAATCTTCTTTTACATTTGGCTACAAAAGGCGACAGCAGCGTTTGTTTCCATTTGTCCACTTTTACTCCTCGGCGGAAGACGTGACAGTCACTTAAAACGCTGCTCGGAATCTCTCTCGGAGGACGCGGCGCCATCTGCTCGGTGACACGGTGACATTTCGCCGACATGATGAAGTCAGACTTCTAATCCCAAATTTCCAAAGCAATAAAATGAAACCGAAATGGAAGTAATCTTACGGTAAAGCAGATAAGTGGGGCTGAGATATCGTTACATTGATGCGAAGTGGAAGACGTGGTCGGACCTCGTCTCTTTGGCCACTGACAGGGGAACGCTGGGACTTATCTGCTCTTGGGCTCGTTGACTTGAAACATTGTAGCAATTTTCCTCTTTTATTTATTTTTAATTATTGTCTTTATTATTTTGCTTCTAAAGATCAGATGCTTTAACGATCCCCGGGAGGATCCATCACAATAAGATAGAAGACACCTTTTGTTGACCTTCTAAGCTCCCCGACGTATCTCCTTTACAAACGCATTAAAAGAATATCGGTTCCTTCTATAAGGTTATGGATGAGGTGGGCAACTTGCGTTAAATCTTGGGGTTCAAGATTTTCCTTTGGGAACCCATGGAGTCATCTGAGTAAGCCGCTAGCCCTTGAGCCCTCATTATTAAGGCTTATGGGTCCATGTATTTCAGCGGATATGTCCATTTTTACTGGGTCAGAAGAATATTATTACCCTACGAGGGTCGATTAAGCTAGGATTGATGGGTCGCTATATAACACGTTTTTTTTTTATTGCGACTAAAATATATAAGAAACTGAACAATGGCACATTGCTAACAAAAGGTGTAAAAATATACCAACAGCTCATATTCTATATATATCTTTATTCACACATGGAATGGTTGATACAAAATAACACAGTTTGCTAATCCACTCTTCAAATTCACTTATTAAGGTCAATTATTGTTATTATTACTGTAATTATTATTAGGACTTTCGTCTTTGTGCAATCTGTCTCTATCCCTTGGACGGTTTATACTTTTTGCCTCTATAGGTACCAGATGCAACCCATTTAAAACTGGAGAGGGTTTTGATGGCTACTGAAATAAAAATCTTGGATCAACAGTCAATCGTAGAGATTCTATGGGGTTCATAGAGAGCCAACTGATTGAAATACAGATTTAAAGGGACATGATCAGAAGTGAGTACTCTGGGGTTATTTTAATGGAGGTGTGATGTGGATGTTTGGGGTGGTTGCCCCATCTTTGCCCAATGCCATGCAAACTGTGTCCAGGGAATGTTGCCTTCTTTGTATCATTTTAAATATATTTATTTTGCTGCTTGCAGGTAATATTGCATTCGCCGTGCCCAGCGGATGGGTCGCTGCCTGTCTTAAGATGTCCTTACTTTATTCTTTATCCGAAGAGCTGAATTATTCCTTAATCGCGGTATCGGAACAATACAGCAACACCACATCTGTGAGATTCTCGGTTTCGGAGGTGATAACGTTTTCAGAATCCGTGTAAATTCAGAAGACGGAGGCTGAACAGAGTGCAGGGCAACGTCTCCGTCACCCCGGCCAGCCGCTCGCTGCCCTTCGAGTTTGCCCTGAGCCGGCGCTGAGGTAGAAGGAGGTGATAAAAAAAATCACGCTGGAAAATGACTTTTAATGTAAGGAAGACTTGTGACATGTATTTACATTCCAGAGCCCCCAAATCCCTGATGCCCCTCTTTCCTCCCCCAATGCCCCTCTTTCCTCCCCAATGTCTCTCTTTCCTCCCCCGATGCCGCTCTTTCTTCCCCCGATGCCCCTATGTTCTAGGAGGTCAGAATGTTTGCTGGGTATGAGGGTATCGCAGGGTTCTACAGCCCTAAAAGCCCCAATAATGTGTATAGAAACAGCAGGAAAATTAGTTTATAGATTAAAATTGTGTAAATAAAATGCAATTCTTCTTCTTCTAATAATAACTGTTCTTCGCAGGGTCACATTAACCCTTAACATACACAGGATAGATGATTCTGGCTGATGACGTCGATGTAAATGAGAGAATGTCGAGGTTCTGCACCAAAATATTTTAAAATACTAATAATTATTATATGCCTACTGCCCTTCTTGGGTCTGGTAAGTCTGCTTTAGCCGAGGTGTGATTTTATTTTCGGGGTGGCGAAGGAAATTTAAATGCTCTGCTAAACGGTAAGTGTCAGATCAGAGTTCCGGATCTCTGCGGACATCTGCCGGTCTAATCCATACAATCTGCAGAAAGCCAACAGGACAGCGGCTCTCTCCGCAACGGCCGATGGATATTCCGAATCAAGCTCCGGGCGTTCAGACAAAGAGAATTAACCCCTCGCACGCCGGTGGTTTAAATCACAAATCCCGGACCGTTAGCCGCACGATATTAATCAATACATAGCTATCTGCACTGAGATTAGACACGATGCAGTTTGGGGTTTGGCATCACCGGCCTGTAACTTTACCAAAAAATGATGGTAGAGCCCTGCTCATTTTCCTATTGCAATCAATGAGAGAGGTTTCTGCGCATGCACTTGAGGAGTCTCATTAGACCTTCCCCAGAGAGCTCTGAATGCTGGCAGGTGGTAAGTGTATCACAGCTGGGGGGGGCAGGGAAGGGGCTTATGGGGCAATTCTGCAGAATCTATTTGCCGGGGGGGCACCACGGAAATTTAAAGGGACCACTCAGCAGCGTTATGCATTACAGGTGGCTGGGGGTCCCTTTAAATAACACGGCGGCAGAGATACAAAGGGGTGACACGGAGTTTATTACTGGACGTTTGGATCGATCCTTTGGAGGCAACGACTTCATATACAAGACTAGTTCATCCCAGCTTGCCCTTATGGCTTATGGTAGTAATTCGTGTGGTCGGCCATCTTCGCCTGTCAGCGGATATCACGATCAGTTTGTATCCATACAGAGAGAGGGATGTGACCTTGTAAGCAGCACGCCGCGCATGTTTCTCCACTGTCATGTTAGAAAGTCCATCTGTTCGCCGTACACGAGATCTGATTAAAATCTGCTGGAAACGCCACACAGCGACGATACACCGGGATCTTAAACGGATACGCAGAGGAAACCAGCGGGAGCGATTTATTGCAAATGGAAATAACACCGAAGGAATGGTATATATTTGTTATAAAACATGCTTTTTGCTTTTTAAAAAACCCAAGGACCCGCGATGCGTTCCCACAAAAAACCTACTGTGTGGCGTAGCAATGGTTAATATATGGCAATTATAAAAGGAAGACCCATAGTTTACTCTGAGATATTTTTCTGATTTATTGCATGGTAATAACCCCCCCCAGCACTGTATATAGTAATATAACCCCCAGCGCTGTATACAGTAATATACCCCCCAGCGCTGTATACAGTAATATAACCCCCAGCGCTGTATACAGTAATATAACCCCCCAGCACTGTATACAGTAATATAACCCCCAGTGCTGTATACAGTAATATAACCCCCCAGCGCTGTATACAGTAATATAACCCCCCAGCGCTGTATACAGTAATATAACCCCCAGCGCTGTATACAGTAATATAACCCCCAGTGCTGTATACAGTAATATAACCCCAGCGCTGTATACAGTAATATAACCCCCCAGCACTGTATACAGTAATATAACCCCCAGCGCTGTATACAGTAATATAACCCCCAGCGCTATATACAGTAATATAACCCCCCAGCGCTGTATACAGTAATATAACCCCCAGCGCTGTATACAGTAATATAACCCCCAGCGCTGTTTACAGTAATATAACCCCCAGCGCTGTATACAGTAATATAACCCCCAGCCCTGTATACAGTAATATAACCCCCAGCGCTGTATACAGTAATATAACCCCAGCGCTGTATACAGTAATATAACCCCCAGCGCTGTATACAGTAATATAACCCCCAGCGCTGTATACAGTAATATAACACCCAGCACTGTATACAGTAATATAACCCCAGCGCTGTATACAGTAATATAACTCCCAGCACTGTATACAGTAATATAACTCCCAGCGCTGTATACAGTAATATAACCCCCCAGCGCTGTATACAGTAATATAACCCCCAGCACTGTATACAGTAATATAACCCCCAGCGCTGTATACAGTAATATAACCCCCCAGCACTGTATACAGTAATATAACCCCCAGCGCTGTATACAGTAATATAACCCCCAGCACTGTATACAGTAATATAATCCCCAGCACTGTATACAGTAATATAACCCCCAGCGCTGTATACAGTAATATAATCCCCAGCGCTGTATACAGTAATATAACCCCCAGCACTGTATACAGTAATAACCCCCCCAGCACTGTATACAGTAATAACCCCCCAAACATAACTCCCCGTATTCAGTTATTACTGAATACGGAGTAATGACCCCCCAGGGTTATTCTGATAAACCCCCTTTTATTTGCAGATCTGGAGGCTGCCATGTGATATTTTGGGTGACTTTCTTAGCGTTCGGCTTAGTGGTTAAGACTCAGGCACTCTACTGTTTACTGCGAGGCAGCGTGATTTTAGTTGAAGCGTAATGCCGCCCGCTGTTGGCACTACGCTGCGTTGGGTAAATCATCACACAAGGGCCGAGGCATTATTCGCAGCAGCAGCAGCAAAGCATTTCAGAATTCTTACAGTGATCAGATATCCGCCAGCGCCAGGCAATGCCTACAAATCAAAATGTAGAATTTGAATCCGATTCCAGGGGAGGCGTTTGGATACGTTTCTAACTTTGCTGCGTTTAATTAATTGAAGATGTAATAAGGCGATAATGCTCCGCTGGAAATTAAATATTATTCTACGGCACAAAATCTAGGAATGTGAGGTGAGGCTGCTCGGTGGATCGCGGCGCTGGGGTTTTTTTTTATTTGCCTTGAGAAATGAAAAAAAACAGTAATATTTTCTAGATAACGCCAGTAATTGAATTCCATTCATCAACATCCCAGATTTGAATCAGCCAATTCAGCTTCGCCGACGCTCCATGCCTGGAGCCTGGAGGTTTTTTTTATTTATTTTTTAACAAAAATAACACTTTCCTGGTTGCTAAAGTAAAAAAAAAAAGGTCTGATTTCATTAAACTCTTCCTTTGGCACAGAACATGGAGGACGAGCGATTAAGAAGATTAAAGCGCTGTGATTCCTATTACCCAATAAAAATGTTGCTTTTATGATGCCATTTACTATTAAATCCCAGTGCTTGTGGGTTACACAAATAAACGGCTACGCGTCATCTACCCCGGAATGAAAATTGTCCAGAATTCCATAAAAAAAACACAACTAAAATTACCAAATAAATGTTCAATGGATGTCACAACTAAACGGGGCTGACGGCAGGATAATGAAGTATATTTTATTTATTTATTATTATTTATTTTATATTTATTTAAAGAGGACATCGTAATGTTCTGGACATTTTCCGAGTTATAGTACTATAGAGTCCGCTGAACGTATCAAATTGCATTCTTTTTAGGGGGATGGCATTTTCGTACGCACACGGCACTTCCTGTTGTACAGAAGAGCTACCCGCTGAACAGGAAGTGCTTTTAAGATCGAGTGCAGAAGGAAAACAATTCCCCCGGACGGCTCCAATCCAACTTTAAACATGGCAGTACTCAAGACATAAATTGGTGCAACTTAAAATACATTCCTACAATAGAGATATTTGGTTTAGCGATAAATATTGAAATATTGAATATTAAAGATTATAATTGTTAGATAAAATTCTTTCCTACTTTGCGATTACCGGCAGACTCGTCTTTTATATATTCTTTTAGGTGAAGGGTCTGCCTTAAAGGGACTCGTGAAGTACTCTGATTTACTCCAAAGTAAGTAATTTCACGTCTACACATTTTGGATAAAATGATAGATTTTCGCCGAGAAGGGAAAATCGTTTCATCGCGTTGAGGAGAAAGATTCCTAAACGCTGATATTTTGTAGCAAACCTGTAACTAGTTAGCGTTGAAGAGAGAAAGAGCCCATGCCGACTTCAATGAGGAGAGCAGCGGGGGGCAGCCAGAAATCTCCTGGCGTCGAAGATAAAACCCGTCGGCAGTCGCGCTGGAAGTGGGACTTGCAAGGGACACGGAAGAAAAATATAATGACGCTCGGGTACACAGAGAGCGGAATGGCTGCCAACGGCACTCGAAGGAGGATAAAGGAGCGCATTAACGGCTTCCATTAAAACAATTCAAAGTAAATATTCACGCGCTCGGCTTGAGCCTTGACTACGACGGAGAACGTAAGGACATTCCAGTATAGACTACTACCTATGGAGGAGACCAAGATGGCTTCTCGTTAGTAATGTTCCCGAGGGACTGGATAGTTAATGAAAGGTATCCAGGCCCTGATTACACCTGCAGGAGCTCATTATAAAGAACCAGCAGGGGTAACCCTGAAAACCCTGTTTGGTTTAGGAAATTACTCAGTGATGGTAACCTGGGGAGTCAAAAACCATCACAGCCCCGCAGCCAAGAAACTCCGATATCCGGAAGCCTCGACTCCTACGAAGACGCGGCCGTATAGGAAACATTTTGCAGCCATTTGTGCTCGGCGTTTTAACTCAAAATATTCCAAATAACGTAAAAATACATAGAAGGCGTGTTTCGCTTCTCGTTGGAGTTTAATTCCTCGAGACCTCAGTCTCCGTCCTGTTTCTTCTGCGGCGCAAACATGCGCGTCTTCCCTATTCTTTGTGCCCATTAGTCCTTGGAATTGAAATCATGCCGTGAATATAATTCATAAAAATCTTGAAACGTGAATGATTTCTAAGGAACAGCATCACCTGGGTGGGGGGGAGGGGCGGAACTGTCATCTTCACGCTTTTAGTGCAGGTAAAAAAGGAATACTTTCCTTCTTACGTAGTTTTTCTTCCATTTTTTTGTAATTAAATTCATTGTTTAAGCAGAAGATCAGTGGGAGTGGGTGGGAAAACACGTTTAAGTTGATGTTTTTCTGTTCTCCCCCCACCATAGGGAGAGCTAATAACAATGGGGAGGAATAATCATGAAGAACAGGAAGTTGAGACGGATGCTCCCGTATATAAGGCGGGTTTTAGGGCATGTGTACTGGTTAAATGCCATTTCGCGGGTTTATATGATATGCTTAACTGTAAAAAAATGGTAAAAACTGAGAAATAATGAAAGGGTTAATAGTTAAAGAGACTCCGTCATCTGCTTCTGGGATGCCGGCGGCAATTTGTGAGCGTCGGGATTCTGCAACAGAGTGATTTGTCTATCCTGGCAGAGCTTGTATTAATCCCAACGCACAATACACGCGGCACAATAGGATCACGGCGAAACGCAAGCTCAGCACTTTGTAACCGCGCATGCTATTCTCTCGCGTTTAGGGATCCTGCCCAGAGAAGACAAAAGAGTCATCCGCCCGCTAAATACAAAGGCCGGTGAAAAAGAGCAAAAAAAATAAATAATAACAAATAAATAATAAGAAAAAAAATCATGGATTTGGTTAAATCTGTCCATTTAAGGACCACCGCCGAAGACGCACACCCCTTCCTTGCCGTTATTGTCAGAGTCTTTGCTTTGTGTGTTCTAATCTTCTCTTAATGCTTACGGGGTTAACAAGTCATCGGGGAAAAGAGGCAGCAATGGAGGGGAAACATAAAAAATTAATAAATATTAAATTAAAATAAATAAATAAATAAAATAATAATAATAAAAGAAATTCCCGTAAGCTTCGATAGAGATAATGCAAAATGTAACAACTTCAATTAATTTCTCCGGCAGTTATATGAAAATTCCGGGCATGCGAAGATAGGTCTGAGTGCGGCATAATTATTGGTGGGTTTTTTTTTTCTTCTCCGAGTATAATTATGATGAATATGCATGAGGCAGGCAGGACCGAGCAAGCAATTGTGTTTAATTAAACTTTTAGCAGGCTTTGGCTTTTATGACGGATCCGTAAGAAATGATTTCGGACATCCGCAGAGCGTTCGCGGATCGGAGGACGCTCCCAGCCGGGGGGGGGATCTTCGCCATGCCTTAATTCGCGCTGCAAATTGGCCATCAAAAGCGTGATAATTGGAATAACGCAAAAAAAAAAAAAAAAATACTGAACACAGGTGGCGGTATTAATTGGGGCCAGGCACGAAAAACAAAAACATTTCAGCACTAACCATTAGCGCTACGAATAATATCTGACTCGACAAAATTCCGCAGTAACTGTTTAGCGGCTGATGTTCTTAAAGGGGCAGTAACACTATTTTTTTTAGGAAGCCCCCGCTCCAACTAAACGAGTCGCGGTTCACTTGAATTCCATCTGAAGAACGGACCTCTGAGGTCCTGGAAGCTCACAGGAGGCCGCTTGTCTCCTAGACAGGTACGTGGATCATGCGTGCTCGCAGCCATGTCCCATGCAGTATAATGGCACGCTAACCTGTATAAGAAGGCTAATGGGCCATCGAGCTAGATGGTGGCAGGACCGTGGGACTCTGCGGAGTGTTTCACATAAGAAGACTCTGCATGAGCAAGGAGATATTGGAGAGGGTGCAAGCAGACCTTCTATAAAGGAAGAGATCCAGAAGATCCCAAGGAGTCAATCCCCGTTCTTGCCCCCTCATCTTACGCACCATTGGACACACGACTGTCCGGTAAGAAATGCCCCTGGAGATTTGGGACTGTTGTCAGCTATGGGTTAGCTATCATCTCTGCTGTTTGAGTTGTTCAAATAACTCACTGGACCGAAGAGCAGGGCATCTTCAGAGCAATTTATTAATAAGACAGAAGTGCAGCAGACAGGTCTCCGTAACGTACGCGTTTCTTCCAGCACGGTCGGCTGCTTCCTAATATATAGAAACAGCAAAGTGAAAAAATCTCAGAGATAATGTCTGTCGGATCTCCTGCCCCGCCATAAAAAGCACATTTATCGAGGCTTTTTGTTGCCAGTAAGCAGCCGATGCACTTACAGAGTTTTCCGCTACTCCCCGAAAAAAAACAGTGAAATATATCTATTGCCAGAACAGCTCGCGCCGTACAATGCGGCCGTAAAACCGCGCGCTCCATCTTCATTTCAGATAGTGTCAGCTCGGGCCATAAACGCTATTGATACCCCCTGCCTGAAAACGCAACCCTTTAGACATCTAAACACTTTCTCCGCGGAACAGATAATGATAGATTTGTGTCGGTGGCTGGTGGCTCGGAGGGGCGGAGGGGGGGTTATTCTTGCGGCTTTCGCCCCCCCGCTGGGCAGATTCCCCCCTTCTGTGAGGTCAGAACAAACGGCGCAATCACTCTGTTTTACGAGGTTCAGTTTGCAATCTGGACGCATTAAAACGAAATGGATTAATCGTTGCACTTATTACTTGTCCAAAGCTTTAGAAGCGTATATCAGAAGCGACTATTCAATAGCCGGACCCAAACGTCAGAGCAACAGTGATTTTAAATGTGGAAATTACTGTATTTGCTGGATTATAAGACGACCCCCCCTTAATAAAAAATAAGAATATATATATATATATATATATATATATAAATAAATATTTCTGCACCTCTCTTTCCGTGAATCGTCTCCAATGTTTTGGCTCCTGGAGTACTTCAGCAAAAGGGCGGAGACCCAGCGCGCAGCCTTTCCCCCGTTCCTCCAATCAGAGCACAGGGAGAAGAGGGTGTGCGCGGAGTCTCCGCCCTTTTGTGGCAGTACCTGGGATAAAGGAGTTGATACCGAGGAGAAGCAGACAAAGAAGGATGACCGAAGAACAAGAAGAGGCAAGAGAAGAAGAGGGGCTTTGGGAAAGGAGAAAGGGACACGGAATGTAGCAAGCCATTAGGAGAGAGCGTGAGAGTGAATGAGAGAATGAGAGCGTGAATGAGAGAGTGAGAGAGCGTGAGTGATAAGTCGGCGGTGCCGGGTATCTGAGCTCTGAATAAAAGATGACCTAGATTATAAGAGAAAGTAGTTTTTCAGGTGATTTTTTCAGGAAAAAAATGTGTCTTATAATTGAGGAAATACGGTAATACCTTCTGATGGGTACACTTAATCCCCATGTATATACTGCCCAACTGTCTCTGTTTAGAATAGTAGTCCTTCTGCGTTGCCCAAATTCCTCTTTTTTCCTCTGATGCCCCTCTCTTTTGCCCCATGCTTTTTTTTCCTCCCCTGATGCCCCTCTTTTCTAGGAGCTCGGAGTGTTTGCTGGGTATGAGGGTATCGCAGGGTTCTACAGCCATAAAAGCCCCGATAATGTGTATAGAAACAGCAGGGAATGGCTTTATAAATGAAACCGTGCAGATGAAATACATTCTTCTTGTAAATGACTTACTTAGTTACATAAACGGCTGTCAAGGGAAATGAAGGAAAATTTGCATGAGATGCCCCGGCTATTCCTTCGGCAGAGGCAGATGAGATGGCTGAGCCGGAAATTATAATAAAT
The DNA here is from genome assembly GCF_027358695.1 of Spea bombifrons. Lineage (NCBI taxonomy): Eukaryota > Metazoa > Chordata > Amphibia > Anura > Pelobatidae > Spea > Spea bombifrons. The sequence continues at coordinate 4,986,558 of NC_071096.1, forward strand.
ACGCAAAAATCGATACACAAGTGATAAATTATGGAATTCGGAATGTGGGAAAGTGTAATTAAATCCTGTTAACGATGTGGGGTGACCCGGCCCTTCTTACGAGGGTCAGCCTTTAATAATATCTAATTAATACAATGAGATACAATTACATCTGCCTGCCAATCTCCTCCGACGCAACGTTTAGTAAATAAGCCCCACTTATTGCTAACTGTATATTTAATAACATTATAGGAAGATAAATATTTTATTCTAATAAATAAAAAAAACCTAAAAAATGTATCTTTTTAATTATTGTAGTCTAAGACGTCTTCTTCCACAAGGAGCTGACGATTAGTTTGGTGGCGGTAACTTAGAGGAAGTAGTTAAGAGCCAAATACGTTCGGATATTAACTCTTGGGGATATAAACATACTGTTCAAAAACATTAATTGCACTCTCTGTCATGTTAAATAAATCAACTTTTGAATTTCTTTTATTTTCTTTCCTCTGAAGGTTTAATTGCGGTTAAAAAAAAAAAACGCTCTATGGCAACAGCCTATCAATGCCTGCTTTTATGTCACATGACTATTAAGCATTCCCTGAAAAATCAGAGATTAAAATCATTATTTCTGGGAAGGGTTTGGGTATTCAGAAGTACGGAGAAGTGTGTTTCTACGCGGCATTAATTTATAAAAGTGTTCAGCGCTGTGGATTATCCCGGACAAATTGCCGCACCAAGAAAAGCCACAAAGAGTTACAGATCTTCTCGTTTCCAGACAATGGAAATTAAGCCTGTTGAGAACACGGAGGCTCCGAACAGCTTTTCTGCCTTTACTGCTGTATTTAATTACACTATTAATTATCTGAGAGATGCTTTCTCCACACCGCTCGGATCCCACTATGGCTCGTAAAAAACATTTCTCTCCCGGTGATATTGCAAAGCAAATGTTAGTTGGTGGCATGTCGGAGCCAGTCCCAGACCGGAACGGGGAGGAATAAGCTGTAGAGAGTATTTGGGCAGAAACAGTTATCCTGCCCTCAGCAGAACAAAGCAAAAAAAGAAGACAGCGCGGGGGTAACAATGAGCTCTGTGCAGAGCGGAGGGCGATCAGCAGCACCTTTCAAAGCGAAACCCTATGTTGGGTGGGTGGACGGACAACCCCTTCACAGGGTTAAATGTTTTCCTGCACCGACATCAAATGCAAAATAAATAAAAGAAAAATATTACATAAAGAGCAGTCAAACCTAACCGAGTTATTTTTCATTATTTATTCCACACACAAAAAAAATGCTGAATCGGCGTCACTCTCTGTTTGCGCTGCATTGTGTTTCTTTCTTCTGGAAATATTACACAAAGTATCGGAATTCTTCGGGTCTTCTGGAGCGTACCAGTATAAGCCAGTAAATCATATACTCATAGAGATCAATATACAATGGCACAAAGAGGTCGGGAGCCCGGTCATGCTCCGATTTAGAGATCTTGCACCCCAACGCCTGGTAGTGTAAGAGTAACACAGAAACACAGAATAGACGCATAGGAATCAGGCCGGCAAGCGATGCATTGAAACATAGATTGCTCACTCGTACGGGGTTTAAATGGTTAAATGCCCTGTGTTTTGTACCGCGGATGCACGTACTGGATATTCATGGCATCTCCCTGGAGCAGAAGACCAGAGGCCCCCGGAGCAGCCATTCTTTGCTAGCTAAATGTCATCCTCTCCTCTCGCTTGTACCAGGGGATGTTAGTTGGCTGGAGCTGTGTATTAGCTAATGGGATGCGGGAGCCTCGGCGGTGAGGCTTCGTTTAAATACAGCAAACCCAAGCTGCCTCCAGCCGCGAGAGTGTCAATGGAGTAACCCTTTCATAGTCATAGCTAGTAAATCGAAGGCACGTGGCCTTCCATCCACCCACATATTTCAATTTCATACCAGAGGTCTCTCAACAAGAAGACCTACCTTATCTGTGGCTTTAATCCTGTGAGGACCAGGTGTGGGATACAATAATGTAGACTAACGTTAGTTAACCACGGTCTTCATGGCCAATTATGAGGCAAAACTCTCAGCGTCACTTTGTTGAACCTACTGTCCCAACTGTCAGATACACGATGCTCCACCATGAGGACCTACTGTCAGATACACGATGCTCCACCATGAGGACCTACTGTCAGAGACACTATGCTCAACCATGAATACCAAATGGCAAAGAGACTGTGCTCAAGGGTAAAAAGCAATGGCCAAAACGTTGTACCCAACCATGGGATCCAACTGTCAGAGTCATTCTAGTCAACTCATTGTCCAAACTGTCTGAGACACTACAGAACCAACAACCACTACTCTCAGACACGCTGAGCTCGCCATTGAGTACCTGAATGCTTATAAAGAGTGAGCGAACCAGCTCTCAGAAACACCATGTTCTATGTTCTACCTTTCCGAGATACTCAACCGGCTGTCCAAACTCTGAGATTCCCGGAGCCATTAAGACGAGGACCAACACTTGGATATATCACATCAAAAGCAACCATCAAGAACACAGTACTCAAAAACAACCCCAACTGTCAGAAGCATATTGCTTGACTAAAGGTTTCTACTTCATTCCTGCGTAACAGCGGATGAAAGCAGTGCAGAACCATAGAGGCATACTTTGTAAATGGTTTATCCGGGAGTATTGACATTTTAACTGCTTGCCTTGGGACAAACTCCCTTCCAGAACTGTTGCTCAATATTGACGATAGATTTAATTGTTCCTATGACACCTCGGTGTGCTCCCTGCACCGATTCAGAAGCAGCTGTAATTAAATGGTGACGTCGCCCCCAGCCTCTTCTTAATCGGCATTCTTTGGCCGGAATCCCAGGGTTGTTTGTTTCTGTCTCTCTTTTATTCTCTTTCTAAGAGAAAATCGTTCTGAGCCTCCAATCAAAGGTTTCTTTGTACCCAGCCTTGTAGGGCCCAAACATTTCCAGTTACAATGGTTTGGCCCCAAAAGTTGAATGTGTAAATTCTGTTCCTTACAGTCCCCCCCCCCAAAGGGTTAGGTTAGGAAAGTACAGGAGGCATTGGCTGAATGGGAATGTCTAACAACGGGTGAGTACAACAAGCTTTGCGATTAAATCTGGTTTCCGGCATCTGATTACTCGAAGTTACCAACCCGTTTCCCTTCTAAAGGAGCGTTCCTCAGGAATTACAAGTGAAAGATGTTTATAGGTGCGTAAAAACCCTCGCCCACCTCGGAAAAACGGTGGCGCCAATTTACGCGCTGGGAAAGCTCATGCGTATCTCCCCTGACCACCTGTGACACTTTTCCTAAAATTTCCGTGTCTGACATCATCATACATGGGACCTCAGTGACATCACAGTTTGTTTTTTTTAATGGTTACATTGTATCAGTCAAAAGCTTTGTCTCTTTGCCCAGTCTACCAGGCAAACACGCCAAGCCCTTAATCATCGTAGCAAGCAGTGGAATGCCTCGGTCTTCAACATCTAAAGGGGACCCTCTGACTAATGGGGAAAAAACAGAATTAGCTCTGCCGTAAAGCACCAGCTCTTTGTGGTGTGTCTGAAGGGAACGTCGTCACCCGTCACGACGTGACCAGCGGGTCTGCGGATAAAGGAAACGTTTTGGAACGACATAAAACCCAATTTCCTTCAGTAGTTCACAACATTACCGTTTCCAACCCCGCATTTCAGATTTATTCTACCCGTCGGGACATCTCCACTAAAAACGGCTAAACAAATAAACGTTAATATACGATCTAAACATTTTTATGCTGTTACTTCAAGCCGAAGGTGTCCTTTAATCGGTTTGTGCGCACATAAACACGCGCCGTTACACGTTGGCAGTCACGTTCCGGGGGCTGAATGCAGAACACGGAATATTCCCATTACGACGCGTGATTTCATATAGATAGAGGCATACGTCGGCAAGGAGATGCAGACAGATGGGGAAGCGGAGATGAAGAGGAGAAAAGGCAGCTGAGTAAAGACTGTTGAGCTCTGTAAGATAGCGCGTGATGTGCCTTTTTTTTTTCCTCCCCAAGTGCACGCAATTGTGGCTTTTTTTCTCTGCGAAGCACACACCTCGCACGGCAGATCTCCGTTATCATAAACCGGAGCTGATGAAGGATCCGGGCCGTCATCCAAGAGATTAACAGCCTTGTGGTTCGGTTACTAAACATGAAAGCTTTGAATTCCGAACCATGAAATAAAAAGAGCTCTAAACGCCTTGGTTGCCAGGTGGCTCGGGGGGGTATATAACAGGCATAACCTGTGAATAGAAGCATATTATGCGCTGTGCAAATACGATGCTTAATTACAGACCGGGCGGATACGAGGGCGCATCTGTCTCTGCTATGGAAGCATGCGCGGACAGGGAATCCGAACGAGAACAAAGAGGGACTGGGGAGGTGGCCTAGATCAGCTTATTGCAGCCAAAACACTAAAGCCTTTGTGGGTGGGTTTTAAATACAGAAAATCAAAATAAAATAAGTTATTCTTCTTAATTTTGTGACCCGGAACCCCCGACAATGGAAACGGGCGAATGATAGGGTATGCCGCAGATTCAGCAGGGGGGCTTCAGCGCTTGCATTGCTCTTGTTTAAGCAAACAGGTGTTTGCAGCATTACAATGAATCATCCCAAATGTTTCTGCTCCTCTGAAAAGGTTACGATTATTATACAGATGGCAGGAGGAGGTTTTATAAAAAACAAATATATATTAAAATTCCATAGTAAAAAACCTTAAAAATTCCATCAATTCCAGAGGGCAGCAGCTTTACAGACTAGAAAGACTAGAAATATGCGTTTCATTTCATTTGTATGATTCTTATCTTTTATATCGTTTCTACAACTGCCATATTTATTGTTAGCATAATAATAATAATAACAATAATAACAATACTAACATAATAATAATAATAATAATAATACTAACATAATAATAATAATAATAACAATAACAATACTAACATAATAATAATGATGATAATAATAATACTAATAAAACTAACATAATAATAATAATAATAACATAATAAATAATAATAATAACATAATAATAATAATAATAATAATGTTACTGTCTTGTAATAATGTTACTGTCTTGTAATTGTGGCAAGCTATTGATTCTAATGCTTGTATTGTGAATGAATGAAGTCACCTTTAATTATGTAGGGGATTCAGCAGCGACCGATATAGATTGTTACTGGCGTACACTGCAAATATTTTCATTAATAATGGATACGGTGGGCTCTCTAACACCCCGACTTCGGTGCAAAACATATTCGAAGATGCCTAATAGTCATCCAAATCCAGACTGACGGTCACCTTTAAACCCCTCTGCCTGAGATGATGAATAAGGAGATGCAATGTAGGATCCACTTCTCCAGCAGCCGAGGGGTTAATGAAACGGGGCATTATTTTCAGAGAATCAGAATGCCAGAAGCCGCCGAGCGATATTGTTTTATGGAAAGGGTCACAGAGAAAATGGAGCGGGCTCCCCGCAGAGCTCCTAACAGCTCTGGCTATAATGGAAATCAGAGCGCCTGGGACAGGCAGAAGTTTACATTTAATGAAAAGAAGGGCCGCGTTCGCACACATCAGCGTTAGCAAGCAGGACAGGGGGCCAAACCCCGGCCAACCCAACCGCTGCGGGTGACAAATACTATTATTCTCATCCACGCGAAAAGCAAACATGTAATACCTCCTAAGTGTCCCCCTTCAGCAGGGCAAGTCCCTTCTTGGCAACCTAATCCCTCCACCCTATTTTTTCCGAGCTGTATTCTGGGGTGTGGAAATTAATGCTGAAGATGTCCCCATGTATATATCCCCCAAATGTTTGTGTTTAGAAGGGTCAGTCCTTCTTTGCTACCCAAATCCCTGCATCCCTCTCTCCTCCCCTGATGCCCCTCTCTCCTCCCCTGATGCCCCTCTCTCCTCCTCTGATGCCCCTCTCTCCTCCTCTGATGCCCCTCTCTCCTCCCCTGACGCCCCTGTCTCCTAGGAGCGCAGAATGTTTGCTGGGTATGAGGGGATCGCAGGGCTCCACAGCCCTAAAAGCCCCGATAATGTGTATAGAAACAGCAGAGAATGGTTTTATGAATGACATTTTATAATATATGATTCTTTTTGTAAATGTCTTATTGCACCTGATTACTGTTAATAAGTCGCAGACTGTTGGGACTTCTTTTCCCGTGGCTGGGTGTTGTGGGAACTGAAGATTTTGGGAAACCTCGGTTTCTGGCCACATAACTCCTTATTGGTGTAAAAATCATAATTTATAGCCCTCCGCATCCTCCTCTGCTGCCCAATCGTCCGGCATCGTTCTATATTGGTGGTATATACAGACGGGGTATAAAAATACGTCTCTTTCGAGTCTGTTCGCTTTAAGGACTACTTCACAACGGGCTCGTGCTGCGCTCTCTCCGAACACCAAGGGGAAGGGATCTTAATTAATGCAGTTAGCTCAAAGAAACGCAGTTTAACCCTCAGCCGCCAGTCAGGTATAAAAAAAAGAAAGAAAAACTTGGATAAAAGGCAAGAATGAAGAATGAAGTTGAAATGCGCGGCGAGGGATCGGACCACCCTGGGAAATCACTCGGCTCTATGAGCAGTAAGGGCTTATTCACCGGCGGGGAAGCACCGGAATTACCGCACCGCAAAGCCGACGCGCTAACGACAAACCGGGTTAGGAAAGCCGACGATTCTGCATAATACGCCCGCAAAGTCTAAACAGCGCAAACTGCCGCCCAGTGAATAGTCGGAGATAAAAAGATAAATTTTGGGTATTCTCTTGCAAAATTGGTTCTAAGTGAAGAACGCTAGGAGCTGAGTTTAGGTGAAAAAGGAGTCAATTTTGCCAAAGACATTTAGTTTAATTTTATCATCGGGCTTAATGTGGTAACTAAAAAAAAACAGAGAAATGATCAAAAAAAAAAATAAAAAAAAAAAAAATAATTATATATATAATGGGAGTGTTTCGGGCTCATTTTAGGAAGAATTGATTTTCTACCAGTGGTTTTAAAATTCTAATTAACAGCGAAAACCTTTGTGCGTCATCATTATATTCAAGTCAAGACCCGGGCTTACGGTTCCCGTAAAAAATATGGAACCTCTAAGCCTTTTGAGATCGATGTATTGTATTTTTTTCTGAAGATGATCCTAACTTGTATAGAATCTTTAATAAGAGGCTTTTTAACGAGGCTCTCAGGTCTTTCTAGATCCAGATGAGGCTTAATATCACGTAGGTTCTTCTCACCCCCCCTTCTCATTCCACCATAATTGAAACTGTCCAATTAAGGGTTAATACTTTAGAACAGTCCAACTCATTTAGTTCTGTACCAGTCTGTCTTAATGTGTGTTGATATTACTGTCAAGCAGTTTATTGTACATTATAATAATATTACGCCACCGAATTGGCTGGCGCGCTATAAAGAAATGGAACGGAATGTATTTATTGATATCTGCAATGTAATTTATATTTAGTTTGTTTTTTGCTGATAACCCATTATTTGCATTTCTTTACTTGAAAGTTCATAGAATGACACTTCAGCATTCGGGAACCCGCTTCAATAATGCATTCTCCTGATGCGCAGCGAGTATCCCGAAGGACGCGCCTGCGCTGGGGTCATTAATGGTATTTTTGCTTACATCAACGATACCTGTAACGACACAGCCCTGATACAGACAAATGTTTTAGTATTACAAAATAAAGCCTCAAAGGGGAACTTCAAAAAGCAATATAAACTACCGTTCTAAAGTTTGGGGTCACAGACATTTCCTTGTTTTTAAAAGAAAAGCATATTTTGTCCATTAAAATAGCATGAAATGGATCAGAAATCCAGCACAGGCGGGGTTAATGTTGCAAAAGACTATTGTAGCTGGAAACGGCTGATTTTTAATAGAATCTCTTCAAAGGCGTACAGAGGCCCTTTATCACTCCCATCACTCCTGTGTTCCAATGGCTATTTATCACTCCCATCACTCCTGTGTTCCAAATGGCCCTTTATCACTCCCATCACTCCTGTGTTCCAATGGCTATTTATCACTCCCATCACTCCTGTGTTCCAATGGCCCTTTATCACTCCCATCACTCCTATATTCCAATGGCCCTTTATCACTCCCATCACTCCTGGGTTCCAATGGCCCTTTATCACTCCCATCACTCCTGGGTTCCAATGGTCCTTTATCACTCCCATCACTCCTGGGTTCCAATGGCCCTTTATCACTCCCATCACTCCTGGGTTCCAATGGCCCTTTATCACTCCCATCACTCCTGGGTTCCAATGGCCCTTTATCACTCCCATCACTCCTGGGTTCCAATGGCACGTTGTGTTTGCTGATCCAAGTTTAAGTTTTAAATGCTTAGAAAATGTTTTTTTTTGCAATTACGTTACAGCCAGAAATCTCCTTGATTTCCATAAAAACAGCTGTGAGCCCAAACGTATATCTAAGTCCCTAAGGCTAAATGCACCAGATCTTTATCTTTAATACTGACATTCTTTTTGACGTGTATTTAGGAACATCTGGGAAATATAACAATTTCTTGTTCCCACGCTGCATAGTTACATGTACCGCAATATTAAGTGGCCATGTGACCCCCCTCGAAAGGCTAATTGCATAGGTCATGTGACCAAACAGGGCTAATCACAGGGTATTTCTCTGATGTAATATTTAGAGGTTACTTATTGCTATTATGCGACATAAAACACATTTTAAAAAAAAAGACTAAGGAAAATTGGTAAATATATTATTTAATTCTAATGATTTTATTATAATATTTTAAATTATTAGTGCAAACAAAAATGAGTGCAATTGGTTTGTAAAACACCACCTTTTAAGTAAAATGGGTGCTATTTCTGATTGTGTGTTAAATTAAAAAAAAAAGTTGCTTCTGCATGGATATCGGGACTTTGTGAAGCTCCTGATCTCTGCGCTGCATTAATTCTAGTTTTCTAAGATATATTAATATTCATGAATCGTAACCACTAGCCTCGGAGCCACAAGCAGACCGTGACCTCTGATCCTCGATGTAAAAATATCTCAAGCCACGTAAAACCCCCTCAGAAAGGAATGATTTGGCTTGGTTTCTCTGCTCTCAAACCATCGTCACCTTCCCCACATTTCTCCTGGCAACCAAATAAACACCCCACAGCCAAAAAACGAAGCCCCCCCTCCTCATGCCCATCTGCTACGGCAGATAAAACATGAGCTGTAAGCCTATTCGATATAACACCAAATAAATGAGATTTATTGAGAAATGCAGGGCAGACCAGAGGTCTCCAGTTGTACATGAACTACAAATCCCATCATCCAGGAGGCTGGTTCCCTTAATTCTTGTTTAGATCATCCATTCTTAAATTCCACTCTAATAGCCCCCCGCAACACCAGCATTCACCAAGAGGGGGCGTCAGTTGCTGCCACCCTATAAAAGTATTCCTTATCAAGCCATATAGCAGAGGGGATATTCGTGCTATATATTTTATATATTATATATGTGACCAATGCTACGGTATTTCCTAATATCTAACCAAAAGATATTGATATTTCTTCAGCGCAATTAATTATCTAGCTTCTTTTTTTGTTTTGATCCTTTTCTATATATATTTTTCATTGTTTTCTATAGCACCATCATATTCCATAGCGCTGTACAATGGGTAAACAGGACAAAACAGGTAATATATAACATAACAATTTGACTTACACAAACAGCAGGTGAGGGGGGGTGGGCGTGCTCAAAGGAGCTTACAATCTAGAAATAGGTACAAAACGCAATAGTTACAGCGGCCGGAAACAGTATTTTCTTTCTAGTAAAAAAACCCCAACTTTTTCCTGCTGTTTCTATGCACATTATCGGGGCTTTTAGGGCTGTAGAACCCTGCAATACCCTCATACCCAGCAAACATTCTGCCCTCCTAGAAAAGAGGTGCAATAGGGGAGGAAAGAGGGGCATAAGGGGAGGAAAGAGGGAACATCAGGGGAGGAAAGAGGGGCATCAGGGGAGGAAAGAGGGGCATCAGGGGAGGAAAGAGGGAGCATCAGGGGAGGAAAGAGGGGCATCAGGGGAAGAAAGAGGGGTCATCAGGGGAGGAAAGAGGGAGCATCAGGGGAGGAAAGAGGGGCATCAGGGGAGGAAAGAGGGGCATCAGGTGAAGAAAGAGGGGTCATCAGGGGAAGAAAGAGGGGTCATCAGGGTAGGAAAGAGGGGCATCAGGGGAGGGAAGATGAATAAGGGGATCTGGTCATTAGGAAGAATGATGGGTTTGTGCTAAATTATATATATATATAAAATGACTTTCCTGTAGGCTATAAAATGTAGCAGTTGTTGAGTGGGAATTTATTCCCACCCGGGACCCGCTAGATAACTCTGAAATAAAGCAGCCGAATGCGACCCGTTTGCAGTGATGTGTAATTATGGCTGAATAATTACATCAGCTCGAGTGTGTTATGAGAGACAAAGCATTTGCATTGTCACATGGGGCAAGGTGCAATTACTTCCCATAAAGACGTGTCTCATCGCACTCATAAAATATTAAGGAGCCGGAGAAGGCTTAATTAGAAAAGACAAAAATAGCAGGGAATCGGGAAAATATATCTACGGGGCTCTGTCTGTTTGCATTACGGAGGCCGCTTCGGCGAGAGGGCCGGCGGATCGGCGTCTGTGGCAACCACCCGTTGTCTTGTGTACAGAAAGAAAGAAAAGACTACAATGTATCCGAGCTTCGCGCCGAGCGTTCGGCTCCGACCGGTGGAAATAAATCATCTCCGCGTCTCCGAGATCTTTTATTTCTCCCAGTCCGAGAAACAACATAAAAAAAGAAGAATTTTACCATTTTACTAGAGAGAGGGGGGATAATAAAATGGAAAAGAGTGGGTATTTTTTTACGCAGCCCGTAAATCTCTTTTCTTTCTGATTTGCCGGCGTGCGGAGATATCGGGAGGCGTTAGTGCGATATTCCGACCCGAACGATATATTTGTGTACATTCGGTAAGCATATCCGCGTCCTCGTTTACAGGAATAAATGCTCTTTTTTGTTAAATCTCAAAATGCGCAAGTGACGTGATACTTCTCGGGTGAGATAATTCTGTTTTGGGGGATAAGGGTTCTGGAAGGGGTTTGGATCCCTTTTGGATATTGGACCCCAATGTAAAATAAACAGAATATTATGAATATTATGTAAATAGACAACGCGAGGGCCGAAAACGAATTGCTTTTTTGTAAACGATAGTTGTATGAAAACTTAAGGCAGAAGAATTGGGACTGTCTCTGGAAATCCAGGCCAGTTGGCAGGCGTGAATACCAAAAATAGGTTTTTTGATCATTAAAACGTTCTATGGGCTTTCCTCTTGGCTATCGTTAAGTCCCTCAGCAGAAATGTTCATCCGGAGGGATGTTCTGCCCCTCCGCTGACGCTGCCTGCGTTATCGGTAATTGGGCAACCCCGGGAATGGCCGCCGTGGGGGTTTTGGGGGGGAGATATCCCGCAGATACATTCCTTATAGCCCGAGGGGGAGATTGAAATCAGCTCCTGCGATGATAAATTATGTCAAGAATTCTTCATGGAAACTGCCACGATCACCTGCGGATAAAGCGCTAAGTTTAACCCTATGAACGCCGGGGTACATAGTCAACTCCAGCTTTGTATTGTCCACAATAATGGATGGTAGAACCAAACTAAGGGGATCATGTATGTCGACAAGGGATGCCGGGAATAATGGTTTGTGTGAACGTTAGTTAACAATTTCAGATGATTTCTAAATGAAAGTATAAAGGATCCGGCACAATTAATTATTTTAATGACCTCTGTACTCTCCGAGAGTTATGCCGGCGCGGTGTGGGGCTCGCCCGGCTTCGGAAGGGAAAGAGCCGGAGTCGCTCTGCTTAACGGCGCGCGCGCAGCGGAAAAGCTTTTAACGCCGCAGGAAGCCCCGCGTAAAACGCATTTCAGTGGAAATCAGAGTCGGTACAATTGTTTGCGCCGAGGACTAATGTCACGCCGAGCCTCTGGGAAGAACAAGCAAACTGTCAGGCTGTAAAAGAAATAAACCCGCTCAACGGGAGCTCGTCCTTAAAGGCTGCACAAACCGTGGGGACCCGTTTCCAGGCGGCTTAGTGTCCTTGCCCCGCATGCGCGACCTTTCCTTCTTCCAGTGCCAGAAATGATAATAACAGCGACAAATGATACTCTGGTGTGACCCCCTACACTGTGCCCCCCCTCCGGACCCCCGGTATAAACCACTTCACTGCAAGGGCAAAGTCATCCTGCTAATGACGTAAAATAAGGTATTTAGAGAATTGCTTGGGTATTGATGACATCAAATTCAATGTTACCAATACCAGTTAGCTAGGTTCCTCCTTTTCCTCCCCTGATGCCCCTCTTTCCTCCCCCGATGCCCCTCTTTCCTCCCCCGATGTCCCTCTTTCCTCCCTGATGCCCCTCTTTTCTAGGAGCTCGGAATGTTTGCTGCGTATGAGGGTATCGCAGGGTTCTACAGCCCTAAAAGCAACAATAATGTGTTTATAAAGGTTATTTGTTTACAAATACAAATGTTTAAATAGAACACAACGTTATTATGATTCTAAATCACTCAGCTACAACGATCAATAGGGTCGCATAAAAAGTCCTGGTAAAGCCCCACCCCTAGCCACGCCTTTAACCACACCCTCTGATATTAAAGGTATCCCGGTTTGACTGCTGGAAATTTTGGGTGGTATGGGGTATGTAGCTTCTCGGCCCTCCTGTGCTGGTTTTTACTGGAAAATGTTTTTTCCCCCTAAAAAAACTGCACTAAAAAAAACCAAAAAAACCGCTAGCTCTTCAGCATCAGAACGACTAAAACTGTTTTGTTTTTTTCGAGTTTTCCGGAATAGGGGACACGCGCATGGCTGCGCCCCGTACGCTACGAGAGATGTACTTTGGTTGTTTTACACTCTCCGCAGGGAAATAGAAACGAGGTAAAAAACAAAAAATCAATATCATCATGTACACAGAAGACGCCGACAGAGAGATAACGAAAGCAGAGAGAATCCGCAATCCAGCGTCGGACGGCAAGCGACTTATCCGACGGATATTACCCCAAAACAGCATGCCGTAGAATTAATGAACATCTAAACAATCAGGCAGCACAATGGCACTGCAGCTTTAAGGGTGACCTGGCAGCCTGCCAGGAGACCCCCGAGAAGCCAGCTTTATTTTGCACGTACTCTAGAAATGATGTTGCCATAGCAACTGGGGCAATTTGGACGAGTTCCAGCAGCATTGAGAGAGAGAGAAAAAAGGCTCCCAGTGGTCTGGAACACGGCACCCCCGTGTCACACGTATGAAGAAACAAAAAAAAAAAGAACACGTTACAATTTAATAAGGTCGCCGACAGACTGGAGGTTGGAAATAAAAGCCGAATTTAACCCTATCTAGGCTGCAACATCTAGAGCTTCGCACGGCAACACAAATCTGAATTGAGGCAAGATCTGGGAAAACAGAATCTGAAACAGAGCACAGAAAGGAGTTGTTTTTTGGGGGGTTCTTTTTATCGGCTTCCACTGGGTGGAGATTCCATGTATTGAAAACCCACGGATTATAACTTAGCGAGCCGAGCCCTCTCTATGTAATGTGTCGGCTCGTCGTATAGTCCGTCGGTTCTGGTTTTGTCGGACCCTTTGGATGTATTGACTGTAAGAAGCACCGCGGAAATTGTGGGCACCGTATAAATTAAAGATAATAATAATAAACAAATAATAATAATGGACAAATATCTATGATGCCCCTCTTTTCTAGGAGGTCGGAAAGTTTGCTGGGTATGAGGGGATCGCAGGGCTCTACAGCCCTAAAAGCCCCGATAATGTGTTTTTTTGTAAAGGGGAGAACAGACTGACAGACGGGACTGCGGGAGACGGGGCTGCGGGAGACGAGGCTGCGGGAGACGGGGCTGCGGGAGACGGGGCTGCGGGAGACGGGGCTGCATACACTTCATGAAGGTCATTCCTTACATGACGGTGCAAACTCACGTGACCCGCACCTACGCGCGTCTACACATTGGCTTGCAGTTAGCAATCTGGCAAGTCCGCATACAATGTGTCGGGGGGGGCTAAAGTAGGCAGCGGAAGTCCGGGTTGTTTATTCAGATTATATTTTTCCTGGGGGAAAAAAACCTAGTCTTAGAATCGAGTGAATATGGTACATATACTAGGATTTTGGGGTGTACTGCAGAAAAATGATACATAAGCGCAATTAAATGCGAAGGGCATGACAGGGCTCGAGATGGTGATAAAAGTGATAATGAGGAGTCCCGAGGAGCCGAGTCGGCCTTGGAAAGTTACGGATACCAGGTTTGTGCCTCCTCTGGGCAACGCTCTGTACCAAAAGACATCCATCCCTACTAACGAGCTCTCCTGCCGCTTTCTATGATGATTCTGGTGCATTCTGGGTAGTGACCGGCCTTTTAAATCATGCGCATATATCTTCCTCTGAAGCTGTGTTGGGGTCTGGCTAATGATCTGTCTATCTGCGTGCCAGGCAGCCAGGGGGGCCGCCGGTAACGACCCGAGTTAAGGCGTGATTGCTCGCTACATTAATCTACCATCGCAGCCGGGAATTTGTGCCAGATATACGTCCCCGTCATAAATAACGCACTGATTGCGCAATTTGTCTGATCGGTAATCAACAGAGCAAAAAGGTCACCCGGAATCGGAGTCATTCCACCGCACCGAGGGATTATGGGTAACGATGTGCCACGGCGTCACACAGCTCCGGTAATGAATGTAATGCAAGGAGGGATTGAGGATAACGCCTAGGCTCGTAATATACATAGCAATGCAGCAGGGTATTCTGGGTAAGAACACGCGTGCTTTTAATTAATACCGGAACATTAATCAGTAACACGGAGTTCCCGGGAGATCGCCACATATCCCACAATCAATAAAATAAATGCACGGGGCAGCAGAATAACGCTTCATCTTCCAATTTCATTCTACCCCCCCCCCCGCGATCTTTCGGACCACCACCTCCTTAATATTGACCGAGGGGTGGAGGGGATTCACAGATGACAAGTCAGCCTCTAAAGGTTTCTCTTGCTGAAACTCCAGATTCAGCATTTTTTGGCACCAAATACTTCTCCGATTCGTCGTGAAAACAGGCAACATATTCAATATCTATAATTATCGCAGAAATTAGTCTCTATTCTTTCGTCGCTCACTCGGAGAAAACAAATAGAGCCGCTTGGCAGGGATGAGCCTGACGGATGCGCATTGCTTTTGGGGTAATTAACCGGGTAATTATGTAGCGGAAGGTCAGGTGTAACGTATATAATGACGATATAAACATTGCATTTGTTACATTGCAGATTACGCTCCGGGGTCTCACCTACCTTTGGTGCTTCTGTTTTTTCAATCCGGGAGATAGAATAAAGGGGGTTGCGATACTTGTTTAATATGACCAGTCCTTCATTGGAACCCAAATCCCTGTGTCCCCCCCTCCATCTCCCTCCCCCCCATCTCCCTCCCTTCCTCCCCCCATCTCCCTCTCTTCCTCCCCTCCATCTCCCTCCTTTCCTCCCCTCCACCTCCCTCTTTTCCTCCCCTCTACCCTCCTGCCTTTTCCTCCCCCATCTCCTTCTCCCCCCCATCCCCCTCCTTTGCTCCCCTCCACCTCCCTCTTTTCCTCCCCTCTACCCTCCTGCTTTTTCCTCCCCCCATCTCCTTCTCCCCTCCATCTCCCTCCTTTCCTCCCCTCCACCTCCCTCTTATCCTCCCCTCTACCCTCCTGCTTTTTCCTCCCCCCATCTCCTTCTCCCCTCCATCTCCCTCTTTTCCTCTCACCATCTCCCTCCTTTCCCTCCCCCCTTTCCCCCTCGTTTGCCTCCCATCAAAACAAGTTGCTTTATATAGCTTCCTTTACCTTTTCATATAAGGGTTTTATGAATACGGACTAGAATTCTAAACAATTTAATATTGAAAGCAATATTATAAACGGAAAGGGAATCTCATATTGTGAGATGATGTTACGTGTTGCGGCACAAGAATAAAGCAGCACTGAGTGTCACTGAAAATAATGCAGAATTAGGGGCCTCTCGTGTGCGAAAAGCGTCGGGTACACCGTATGCTGCCGGCTGCCACGCAGCATTATCTGAATTAAGACCAGGAATTAGAATTTCGCCTTTGTGTTTGGTCATTGCCTGATTTTGCCACTTTGGTTTATTTGTTGGATGCGGTTGGCGGACCCTTCGTGGGTAGAAGTAGAATGGAGACTACGCTCCTGGGTCTGCATCATGTCTTTGTACCACGGCCCGCCACGAGTCACTAGTCGGGATCTGAAACCTTACCTTGCGGGTTGGGGCAGTTCTCTTCGTCGCTATTATCCTTGCAGTTGTTTTCCCCGTTGCACACGAAGCTCTTATGGATGCACATGTTGTTCTTGCAGTGGAATCGCGATGTGGAACAGAGCAAAGGGTGAGCAGCTGGAAAAAAAGAAGCAGACGGGGGGTCAGGCGTCTGTGGACAGGGATCCCAGAATGCCCCTCCACTCCCAGCATCCCCATCCAGCATGAATCAGTAGAGTACTCACTGCAGTTGTCTTCGTCGCTGCCGTCCGGACAGTTTTCGAAGCCGTTGCACTGGAAGCGCCCGATGATGCAGTGGATGCCGCTGGCGCAGGGGAAGAACGTGGGGCCGCACTTGGACTTGGCTTTAGCTGCAAGGGAAAGAAAGAAAAAAGTCAAAAGATGAGTCTACAGAAAAACGCAAGGATCGCAACGCTTAGTAAAAAAACGGGGAGAATGGGAAAAAATAATCCCAACGTAAATAGGAAGCGATACAAGGAAGAATATCACAAATCCACGAAAGAGTTTGAAAGGGCAAGTTCCGTCACTATGGAAACCAGAGGCATATTCTTTGGTTTGTGTGTCATTACGCTCTACAATAAATCTTTGTGCAGACTTACTTTACTCTGCAGTAAAACATCCGCTATTTCCCATAACCGGTTAGATTTCCGTCGGCACCCCACCCCCACCCGGCGGGACGCGGCGAGGGGCTACGTTCGGTTAAAAGATAAAAGCTTTCAACAGACGCCGTTTCTTTCGCTGACAGATTTCCTTTGTATGGGGTCGGAGATCTTTGTTAGAGGCGTTTGGAAACATTTCAAATTTCAAACTTAATTTTTTTGGCACGAAATATAACGGAAGGAAAAAAAAAACAACAACAAGGTCTTTGCCGCGTGCCGACGGGGGGCAGCGTTACAACGAAAGCGGAATAATTGGCATTAGATGCTATTTCTTAAAGGGTGTTGACCCCTCTCTAGGTGAAAAGAAGCCAAGGAAGAAGCGATCCGACGCCAGATCTGCTCATTCCGACCCGTAAAAGGATGGATTCCCTCCGAGTGCGAAGATGAAAGGAGCCACACGTGCCAGCATTCCTGGATTTCCAGAATCAGTCCTAGTTTTTACTCTATGCCTCATCCTCTTACAGTTATGGAATTTGTTTTCTCTTTGTTTCGTCCTGATTATGATGTCATTCTGTTGTTAATCTTGTAATGACGACATTCATTGGAGTAAAAAAAAATTGTATAACAACAGAAAAAAAGGAGAGAGTAGAGCAGAAGTGAGACTTGAGAGCGTGGATAACCGGGCCGCAGAAAAAATCCTCGATTGACCCTATTCCTCGGACAGCCCCCATTCCAGAAACAATAGTTCTAATGGAAGAGCTTTTATCATTCTGTAATAAGAAGCAGCTCTTATAAAACGTATGATTGGGGGGGGGAGATAACTGAGAGGTCGTTACGTTGTATTTTATGTTAAAATGAGAAGCCGGCAAGCTATGAAAACTGAAAACATCCAAACCATCCTTTAGAGGAAACAGAATTATATAATAAGGTTTTGTCCCTCCAGAACATGCCGCTGAGAGTCCAGCAATGCTGATAAATTTTATTTGATACAAAGTATCATAAAGAATATTTTTTATTAGTTTGTAGCGATTACAATTAAATCGGAACGCAGCCCGGCGCCGATACGACGTCTGCATCGTAAACATATAATGGCCGGGACCGGCAGTTACCTGTAAACAAGGATCCCATTCTCCGGTAATGTCCGCCTTTCTCTGACCCACATGAAGGCAAAAGAGGAGGAAAAAGAACAATAGGACGTGACAGTGAGAGATCAGATTAAACTATCTGTTACAGATCACGTTTCAAACAGTCTGATGCGTCTGAGGAAGCGGTATCTGGTGATGATGGGACTGGAAGAATAAAGACGTGTTTTTTATGTATAAACAGATTCCACCTGGACAAGAGACCTCTGAGGTCTCTAAAGCTTATATAACTTTACATTGTTTTATATTTTGGTCCAATTAAAGGCATCAACCTTTGCTATAGACTTTATTTTGTCTTGGGCTAATATGGCCATATTCATATTTCTTATCATGTAATGACCAACATCACAAATAGAATACAACCAGGGGGGAGGGACTCTTTAATATTACTTATATTAATAAATATTAATGTCCGACAAGTTAGAACTTCAATTAAAGAGTAATTCACACCAAAACAACAATGTCCACAGAGGTGCTAGAGATCCATGTTATACCCAAATGAAACAAATGTCTCTTCGGGGTTTAGGGTTTAACGCCAAAATTTGGGAATTCTCTGATTACAGTTTCCATGTAATTGCCTAATTATCTATAATGGCAATGATTATACAGTAAATGATACAGTTCAGTGTGAATAAGAGAGTGGGATGAATGAACGAAGCATGAAATGAGTTGAGGAATAGCTCATTGAGTGGCTGGGGGTATTTAGGATGGATCGGACGACATACAAGTGGTGTATAAGGGAAGGGTGGTGTAAGGGTTTCCTTTGTTAGGGATGATAGATAAAATTACGGAAGCCTTGAGAGTTCCCTGCATGTAATAAATTTTAATCCATCTGCTCTAAACAGAGTATATCTGCCAAATTCACAGCCTCTATCAACAACACTGCGATTCAGTTGTTCTGATCAATGCAGTTCTCTAGCTGGCCAGAGGAGGCAGCAGAGCTTCACCCTGGTGATTGTTAATGGACCATACCATTGTCTATGAGCAAAAAGCAAGAAGGTTAGTAAATGTTAGGGTTTGTGTGATATACGGAATACATTGAGAGTTTTGTTACAAGTCCAATAGATCTTTGAAGGACTGACATTCTATTAACGATGGAATTCCAAAATTCTGTTTTGAAAATGTTTGTTAGACTGTATAGTTAACAAAAACTCCAACGAAAAGTCACCGAGTGAAGCTTGTTTCTTTGTCTGCTTGGGATACTGTGTAGAACGATTATCTACACCCACCCATGAATTGCATTCTGGAACCCAATCAGCTTAGAACGTGTTTTTCTATCTGTATCCTTCTTCATTACAAAAACTCTCTACGGCCTTACTTTACCTTCTTCTAAAAGCCGCTTGCACCTAGACAAACACTACTGAGTGCTGGTCTGAAATACGCTTAGGTGATCTTTTCTGTCTGGAGTTCACTAAAGCCCACAAGGGAGAGCGAGACCCAGGAGGTAGAAGCCCTCAAGAGTGTTTATCTGCGAAACCTTAGTAGTTATTACCTAGGAAGGACAACAAATACCCATTACTCCCTCTTTAACCATACCAATAGTGTTAATGGAAACGCATCACTTCAAAGGATACCCTCTTACAGATTCGTTCAGCTAGCTTTTGCTTTGGAATTTCCTGTGCTACAAAGTAACAAAGCCGGTTTATTCCTCGGTTTATTGTCCTGCTCAACGGCTTATTAAACAAGTGCCCGTGGAGCAGAACAACAACTCGACCTCTGGGTTCCAGGGGGGAAAAGCAGTTAAAAAATAGGATGAATGCTTAAAATGGCAGAGGAACTTGATGATGGTTCTAACGGAAAAGTTCTAAGCGGGAACGGCCATTCAAAACATATGAGTGGGACACTTGCCAAAAACAAAATTAGGAGGAAGGATTGATTTATGAAGCTGTCCAAGCAAAGACGATGCATACACGCAGATTAAATAAACATATTCTTTAATAAACCCAAAAATTGAATTATACCAAATGGGACCTGTGATTTCCAATCAGAGAAGGAGGTAGCAAAGATTTTGGTGGATGGGCTATAATTTCCTGAGATAATAATGAAGACCAGATCTTAGTATCGTCTATAAATATTAGGAGAGTTATGGTCGCCACACCAAGGAAATATAAGTACAGCCTAAGATTCTGTTTAATCTTCTGAAGAACGACGCTAAGAATTTATAGTCATTTCTTGGCAGACCAAAATTTTCTGTCGCACGTAGCCTCACAGGAGGTCGAGCGAAATGTTTAAACCTCCGAAAGGCACGGTGGCAAAGCTCTGCAGCTTGGTGGACCTTCATGGATAAGGCAAATCTAAATTTGAAGACTTGCGTAACTTACGGCATTCTTTCTCGTCGCTCTCGTCAAAGCAGTCGAGTAACCCATCACATTGCCAGGCGCCGGGGATACATCGCCCGTCACTACAGCGGAAGCTGCCGGGGATATTACATTCTGTGGTGAAGTTGTTTCCAGGTAGGAGCTGGCTCTCCGCTGCAAAATAGAGAAGAACACATCACTTTATAATCAAAGATTAACTTCAGTACCTATACGTGTCCTACGTAATTAGAAGAGCCCTGGTCTGTCAACTGGTTACAATGTTGGATACAACCCAGAATTCAGTATAATCCACATGATGGGACACCTGCCAGTAAATAAACTAAAATGGGGAAACTGGTTGAACAGTATAGGGTTTCTAGAGAGCGGTCTGAATGGTGGAGCCTACAAAGAGTCTGAATGGTGGAGCCTACGAAGAGTCTGAATGGTGGAGCCTACTAAGAGTCTGAATGGTGGAGCCTAAGAAGAGTCTGAATGGTGGAGCCTAAGAAGAGTCTGAATGGTGGAGCCTAAGAAGAGTCTGAATGGTGGAGCCTAAGAAGAGTCTGAATGGTGGAGCCTAAGAAGATTCTGAATGGTGGAGCCTACGAAGAGCTTGTATGGTGGACAAATGCCTACACTGGCCATTGAAGCAGTACTGGCTACATACATGATTAAATGGGATATTTTACAGGAACCAAATTCATTTATTGTATAAAAATGGTACTTCTATTATCGCTATGGTCCGAAGTTCTCCGAGCGCAGTGTTTTAGAAACTAACAATCTTCTAGCTGCTGTCAGCGGCCCAAGTCCTGCTGTGAAAAAGAGTACTGGTTGCCATATTCCTCTTATTGCCCTTGTTCATTGCTCCGTGAAAGTGAATGGCTAAAAAAAAGAAATCCCAAAGCTCCGGAAGTGGGGTCAAAGCAGCATGAAAACCAAGAGGATGATGGGCGAGAGCAGATTTAATTTTTAAATATTAAGCTAAATAAAAAAACATTTTCCAATCATTTGTGTAACACTGGCATGGAGGCCCGAGTGTGAATAAATCTGAAAGGAACAAAATCGTAGGAGCAAGAGGCAGCACAAAGCTCTACATGGAAAGAGGAGGCCATGCGAGGCTTCAGAAGTGCAGAGAAGGCCATGCGAGGTTCCGAACAAGGATCTGCAGAGAGCCAGGAGGCTGTACGGGGATCCACGGGGAGCCAGGAGGACCCACAAAGCTCCACTGGGAAAGCAGAGGCTGTGAAAGGCTCCACGGGAAGACATTTCAGGCAAGGCTCCATAGGCAAAGAGGAGGCTGTACAATGCTCCACCGGGAGAGAGGAGACATTGAAATGCTCCACGGGGACGGAGGAAACCTCATAAGGCCCTGCGTGGGATAGAAGCCTCCTCAAGGCTCCACAAGGAGAGAGGAGACCGTGCAAGCCCTGCAGGGAGTGAGGAGGCTGCTCAAGGCTCCATAGAGATGGAGCATGTATACAAAATAATGTACTATAACAAGGTCAAAAGAAAATATGGATAAAAAGGAAAGTAAGCGTAAAAAGTATTTCCATGAATCACCCTGCCTCCCATTCCATCTCCGCAGCTAATTAATTAAATATACACTACCGCTGATATATGTTTTTTATTACTTTAATTAAATATATAACTCTAGGCTAGTAAAACAGACTGAAATATGAACTATGTTAAATAAAATTATGGCTTTTAATTTGCCAAGTACAAGGGTGAGCCATGAGTTTAGATACAGGCCATAAAACGCGCGGGGGGGAGCAGGGCGCAACGGCAGGCTTGCTCTGCTGCGCTTCTACTACTACTCAAACTATCCGAGTATTTGGGGTGGAAGATGTTTCATTCAAACTACAGTAAAACTAGCAGGGCTTTGGAAGACACGGCATTCGTCTTTAATGTGGTTTTAGTGAAGTGAAGCATGGATGACATCATTTGGCAAGAGGTTTGCTTCCTACTGCCGAACATGCCTACAGGACAGGGGTGGAACAAAATGGAAACAGTCGCGGATGTTTAAATATTTTATATTAGCCCTGGGGTAGAATCAGCTGTGAGGCTTCATCACCTGTCTGCCCCGTCAGCTTCCAGTACATAGAGTAAAAGCAACACTGTAGCAAAGTAGGGGTGCAAAAAAGTTTACAAAAAAAATCCCAAAAGTATGCCAGTGGGAAATTACTATTTTTTAAAGGGGTCTGAAGATATATCACCTGCAATGTATCACCTGCACGGAAATAGCTGGGGGGGGGGTGTTTACATGTTGAAATAAGCAAGGATAACCCCCCCTTATGTGTATGCAATGGAAGAATCCGTCTTAATTTCCTGTTCTCGAGATCTGCATATCTCTACCTCACCATCTCTCCCCGACGGTAAAGTCGCTGATTGTTGTTGATTAGTTACGGCAGCCTTTAGAAGGACGGAGAAGAGAAAAGAGGGAACGTGTGGATAGGAGATGAATTAGAGAATGGTGCTTCTGCCACGGGCTGCTTCTGGTCTACTTGTAACGTAAATCTTTAAACTATATCTCAAAGCCATTACACCGATAAACAAATTAAAATGTATATGAGAACATTAAACTGGGTCCTAAGCCGCAAATATCTTTTGAAAGATTAAATAACTCAATTATAAGGATACATAAACCCCATTCAACAATTCCTTCAAGTTATTATGTATCCACATCAACACTGCTTTTTCAACTATTTACTATTAAAAAAAAAACTGTATAATATCTTTCTTCTGCTTTCTTTTAATATATTTTTATATACTAACTACCATTTAAAAGTTTGGGGTCACTCAGCTTCTTTCATGGAAAACAAGGCAATTTCTGGCTGTTACGTAATTGCTAAAGGGTTTTCTAACCATCAATTAGCCTTTTAAACTAAAAGTTGGATCAGCGAACACAACGTGCCATTGGAACACAGGAGTGATGGGAGTGATAAAGAGCCATTGGAGCACAGGAGTGATGGGAGTGATGAAGGGCCATTGGAACACAGGAGTGATGGGAGTGATAAAGGGCCATTGGAGCACAGGAGTGATGGGAGTGATGAAGGGCCATTGGAACACAGGAGTGATGGGAGTGATAAAGGGCCATTGGAACACAGGAGTGATGGGAGTGATAAAGGGCCATTGGAGCACAGGAGTGATGGGAGTGATAAAGGGCCATTGGAACACAGGAGTGATGGGAGTGATAAAGGGCCATTGGCACACAGGAGTGATGGGAGTGATAAAGGGCCATTGGAACACAGGAGTGATGGGAGTGATAAAGGGCCTCTGTACACCTATGAAGAGATTCCATTAAAAATCAGCCGTTTCCAGCTACAATAGTAATTTACAGCATTAACCCCGTCTGCGCTCGATTTCTGATCCATTTGATGTTTTTTTTTTTTTATTGACAAAAATTGCTTTTCTTCAAAAACCAAGAAAATGTCTAAGTGACCCCAAACTTTTGAACGGTAATGCATAGTGATTACAAACAAGCCGCTTTATGCCAGCCGATTCAGAATAATATTCACTCCTGCCGGTTTGGTTATTTAATGTGGATTAAAATACAAATTAAATTAGCAATTATTTGGAGTGATGTGGAGGATCTTACAGAATTCTTCGCTAAATGGTTAATCAAACAAAAACTTCAGAAATACGGACCAGAAAGTATTGCGATAATTGCTTTTTTATTGCTTCTGGGATTTTATTTTTCTTAAAACGATCGGCACGTGAGATTCTCAGGTGGGATTTAACCGGCTCCACGCAGGTATATATACATATATATATATATATACACACATACATACACCCTATATATATATATCTGACTGGCTTCTAGCTACCTTGTGGATATATATATATATATATACACACACAGTCTATGGATATATATATATATATATATATATATATATATATATATATATATATATACATATATATACACACACACACACACACCCTATATATATATATCTGACTGGCTTCTAGCTACCTTGTGCTAGCAATTATGTTTAGATTTTTTTTCTTTTTTTTATCTTTTCAGCGCTCAATAAAAAGAGCAAAAAAGAATAAATGAAGCACAGAAGATGAAAAATACGCCTCATTTCTCCATTACAGTACAAACCGCTACATTTTATGGAAAATCACAGATGCCGCCGCGAAGAAAACAAAGTGTATGAATTTTCTTTGAGACGCATTTAAGATACATCGAGTCCATCTGTCGCTTAATGGGTCCTGCGGTTCTCCTTGGTTGGCCCGCGGAGAACGGAGCGATTCCGTGTGATAACGTGAACGGAGAAAAAGGAAAAAAAGTTACTTTTTTATTATTTATTTTTTTAAAGCGTAAAGGCTGCTGTTTTAATATCCTCTTTGCTTCTGCTTCAGTGGATTGTCTGCACACAGAGGAATCTCGATGAAGCTTCTGATGGGCCTTCGCGCATGTATCTGTCACCTATGATGTGACCCCAGTTAGCGGAACCCAAACCACGAAAGCCGGGGTCTGAACATCGGGTCAAACTCAGATAAATGTCGTTATTTACAGGGTCCGTGACTCGAGCTTCTGAGACCCGATTAACCTAACGGGATTACACGCCTCGCGGACGTGACAGACGCGTTTCGCACGAAAGGCCAAAACAAACAAACGCATTAAAGGCATACGAAGGAAACAAAGACTTGTAGAAGACGCAGATTCTGTCTGCAAGACAATTAACTGGCTGGGCCGGCGGCCGTATGCAGGAGCGTCGGGTGCTTTTAACTTGGTCCTGAGAAAATCGCAGAAAATCGAAGAGTTTTTCGTAACCTGTGCGGGTCAAGGCTGTCCAGACGAGTGCTCGAGGGCCAATATGAGAATGTCAAAGAACCAGCTCAATGTGGAGATGAGAGAAGGGAAGGATAGTAGGGCTGCAATATATATATATATATATATATATATATTTATTATTTTTTTATTTATTTATTACATTTTTATTTAAAATCTAAAAAAAAAATAGGTGACTTTCCAAAATATTACCACAATCTATAAAAATGTGTGAAACGCGGAAGGGGTTTGGTCCTTTCCTCTCCCTGTATTACGTACACAAAGCAATCAATTAATATAGTCGTCAATTCAATTAAGTCTCCACCAGGTAGGTTTGGCACTTTCATTGTGTGACCTTTTAGATGAAATATGTAGATATTTTCTAAAAATATATTTAAAGCGCGTCACGCAGTACTTTCCCTGCACGTCAGGTGACCTGCGGCAGAAATATTCTGGAACATCTAAAGACAAAAGGACTCAGACTTTGGTTACGCTTCCCTTTTTGTTTTGCCTAATTTTTTTTTCCATTAATAAGATTATTCCTTTAAAACCTCTGCCGCCATGAACGCTGGCGGGCTCCGGACCCCAAACAGCTTAGTGATAAATAAATTCCGTGCTTTATTGTTTTGAACCCTCGTGATATTAATGATCCAAGCCTTGTTTGGTCTCTGGGCTCGCTTTTCCCGGAGGACGCGGAAGTAACGTTTCCGGCAATCGCCCCAATCTCCGTGCCGTAGCGAGGTCCCTGTGACGTTGTGCCCTTCAATGGCCGCACATTAATAATTCAGCCGTCGGAGACTTTTTTCCTAGGCGCTTGTGTTCATTATAAAGGTCCCTTTCATACCCTCCTGATAAAAAAAAAAAAAGGCAAAATTCTACTTCTAGTTAAACAAACCTCCTCTGTTCCGAGCGCAGAACGTGTTTGAGTCCCGATGAGGTCCTCTGCTCGCCCCTCCAGCTTGGTCTTGGCCACTCCGAAAAGACGAGAACGTCAGGACCAAGCGAGCTGCGAATGTAATAATTACTAACTAACCCCCGCTATGGAAACTTTAACAATTAACAACCAACTATTTCACTTTTAATCCCCCCGTTTTAGATTTTTGAAAGCGGATTTCCAAGGACTCTCCGTTGAGGTTAAACTCCGTTGGAAGATAAACTCTTCTCCCAGTCTTCCGACGGCGAACGTTCCCCGGAACCGGCAGATATACACGGATATAATGTTTAATATTTTAATAGACAGAACGGGAGTCCGGTTCACAAGAGAGATCGCAAGCTTATTAAACTTGACAGCCCACTCAAGTCGTTACCTGGGGGCAAACTCCTCAGCCTCATCTCCTGCATATATTACCCAATTGTGCTCTCGAAGCGGCTTAACCCTCTGCTTGCCGCGGCTATCCTCGCGGTCGGCTCAGCAAGAAAGGAATGGCTGCGAAGACATGAAATTTCTTATTCCGGGGTCTTCATTTCTTCAAGCTGTGAATAGTTCCGCGTTAAATATCGGCGCTGATTGCTTTTAGGGGAGATGAACGAGAGACGATGGTTCGTGCCAATGTTTGCGAGAGAGAAGCTTTAAAAGCCAGACATGGAGAAGAAATCAAGACCCATTAGTTAGGATATTAATGGAATAATGAGGATATATAATGATGATGATGTGGATTATACCCGGGTTGATGTTTTATTTGGGGT
Organism: Spea bombifrons; assembly: GCF_027358695.1. NCBI lineage: Eukaryota > Metazoa > Chordata > Amphibia > Anura > Pelobatidae > Spea > Spea bombifrons. Next base: position 5,013,369 of record NC_071096.1, read on the forward strand.
ATGGATGGGCGCCTCGTTGAGAATACTGAAGACGCGGCTCTGAGCTCTTTATATCTAGCGACAGATTACTTTGTAGGTACATGCCTATGGTCCACCACCTTCAAGGGGTCCTGAGCCCACTGGATAATTTGGGGGATAGTGTCGAATGCTGTAGGTTAGCAATCCCCTAAACGCTTCCATCTTAACCCATTATCGCGTACCAACCACATGCCCCGATATATGACATCATATCCTCCCACGTTCCGCAAGTAAGTCCATCGCAGACTTCATGGGTTCACTATACGTGGCCCCCTCTCTGTACCTAACCAAAAGGGAGTAAGATCTAAAAGACACGAGACGTAACCTCATGCTTTAAAATAGTTTAAAGGCGTTATACAGCTCCATCCGGAGCACTGCAGGTGCTTTAAGTACGAGATCCTAGAAGAAGAGTCACAAGGTATGCCCTGAACTAAAGAAAACCATGGGAAAAAGTAGAGGGAATAGTAGGGAGTCTCTTGTTACAGAAGGGGTTGTTGATGCATGGCGCAGTCTTTCAGCAGAGGAGGGGAATGGGAAAAAAAGAGTATCTTCACACTGAGCACAATTAACAAAAGAAAAACAGATTCTGTGCTTTGAATACCGGTGATGTGTAATCTTCAAACGCATGTCAATCAAAACCCATGGATGATATTCACACAGATCTATTCTGGGGCTAATTATTGCAATCAGCAAGAACAATACATCAGTCGCTATGGCGATAGCACCAGTTTTTACCACTATGCACTAGCTTTTTTCTTTTAATATCTTGCAAGCATAGTGTCCCAAGGCCACGGAAAAGCCGCTACATTATTAAAAAGAAAGAAATCTAGATTTTGTTCCCCGTTATTATTTACATCTCCATCTTTAACCCCATTCTGCCAGCGCAATCAGGAAATTATTGTTGCCCGCTCTATTACTGTTTTTCTTTTTTGCCTCCAGCTAGCAAAGTGAATTAAAAAATACTCAGCGAACGGCTCATGTGATTCCCGCCAAGACGAGAGACTGCTTTAATATTATAAAGCGAATCCCCCCTAGGACTCCGTCCGCTCTCAAAACATAAGCCGTTTGGGTCTTTTTTATTCTTATTATTTTTTTTATTTTTATTTTTTGTAAATTGCAAGATTTAGAATTTTATCACCAAATAAAAGCGCCGAGCGTGACTGTAAATCACATCATGCACGTAAGCCGTTTCACAAAAAGCTAGATTATAAAGAAGCCTCTGCTATTATACTAAAATTTAAAAAAAATAAATAAAAAAACACTATAGAACACGGAAGGGAAAAAAAAGGGACATATATCTTAAATGTGGGCAATTTTTGTAACAGATGCTCCATTGCGTTCGGCAATCCCGCTGGCCGTGCCTCGTTTATAACGGACGCCACGTTTTAACTTCGTAAACGCGTCTCATCAATTTTTTAATTTGGCTAAAATAAAATTACATTTAAGAGAAACACAGAACTTGTTCTTGATGCTGGTGATAAAATATACATCCCATTATGGGAGCTCTAGCCATAGAGTGTTAAATCACTGAGACTTACACATTTATTGAGTTTCTTACAAAGAGGAATTGAAGATCGGGACAGTGCGCACGTACTAATACCTCAGCATTTCAACTCGACTCAACCGAGAGAGCGTTATTAATCACCAAACAACTCCCAGGTTCCACAAAATGTTTCTAATGGGAACTCAACTCAGAAATGGATTTCTGCAGAAATATTATGTTTTCCTAAAAGCTGGAAAACTCTTAGACATTTTGAACAGATATTTTGTTTCTCCAACTATAGAGTTGTCCTCTCCAGGTGACCTTTAAACTTTAAATACCCCAAGACACAAATGACCATATCAACACTATATCGACCCCTATGCCAGGGCCAATTTAACAGATGCCACCCAGAATCTGCCCATGACTACTGGGTCTCAGAGGAAAATGATGTCTTCTCCAGGCACTGGACGGCCAACAGATCTCTGCTCTCTACCCTTTGCGTATCCTGATCCAACTTCTTTACTCTAAGATCTCACTGACTTTCCAAACCCTTCTCATTTTGATCAAGACCCATTCCATGTACCCCAATATAAACATCAATGTGGCTTATCGCTACGACTGTCGTCACACGTGGTCACTAGTGTCTACGTCTAAAGCGTTGTGGGTAAAGTAAGTCCTCCATCTTGTCGATCCATCAGTATCTCAGATGTTCTGTTTCAAAATTTCCTTGTAATTACAAAGCGGAGTCTACGATAAGTTGGAAACCAGTCGGACACAAATGGATCCGTAATGAGCCTCCTACGCAGTCCCTTTTAGTGATCGCGTGTGCGTTCAGCGTGCCGTCTGGTAAATGTGTTTTCGTCAGCCATACCTGGGAACGTTCTGTAAAGGCTCTAGAAATCAAAGCCGATTACCAGAACTCCAGGTTACTGGAAATGGAATGGAAAGACAAGGGAGCGGCATTGGACCATGTCCAGGTCCCAAAATATAAGGTTCAGGAGTGAAAGGGGTCCAGGGGCCAGCTCTGGGAAGAAGATCCCTGGTATGCCCATGAAAATGGACAATTTTACCTCTAGGATGAGCCACCCAGACCATCTGTAGTCAGACAGATGTATAAGTCCTTCGATACCATCTGTACCATGTAACACTCGGCTATTGTTACTGTATCTATTAAAACCTGATTAGATAAATGGATATAGCTACATCAGCCCAAGAGAAAATCGAGTCTTTAGTTAAAGCTGATGCGTTTTACTCGAAAAATAAGGTTTCAGGACCTCGGAGGTCTCGTCTTCAGATGGAATCAGACAACCTGACAGAATCCGTGCAAATCAGTTAGGATCATTAGGGGACACGGTGTTGTGCGCCGCATAAAGAGCCCCCGTACTTTTTAACGCTTCCTACAATCCCTGCTGTCTCCGAGAGCCCCGGTGACAGAGGCTTTATGTGAATGTGTAGGAGATTTAATTAAAATAACAATGGCTCACAGCCGTCGTGTCTTTTAATGGAAATGTTAATGCATGAGGTGTTGGGATGGAGAGAGAACGGGAGGGCAGGGGAGAAATCTGCCGGCAAGTCAGGGCTGGGGAGGCGGATACGTTAACCCTTCTAGTGCCTGAAGGGTAGGGTAGATAACAACATGCGGACCACCCTCCTCGCTCTCAAAAGGCTCAATGCCACTCGCAAAGGAGAAAACTTGGAAATCATTACCATCATAAACACATTAATGTATATGTAAGTAATGTATATATGAAAGCTGCGTGGTCCCTTTAAATGCCCCTGGATATGCATTTGCCCCCCACCTGCACCCCAGCTATTCTGCACGGAGGAGATCTATCCGGCTGAGAACATCTCCATGAAAGCGATATACTCAGCTCGTCAACACCACCTGTGAATGTTGTAGCCGGGGGTCTATCCGGACCTCTAAGAAAACACACAGAAAGCCCCCCCGATTGTTTTCAATGGAGCTTTCCTTCCACTGATTGGCAGACCATGGACGAGGAGGGCAGCTGCAGCAACAGGGCTGTAGCTTCTAGGTCAGGTGTTTTATTTTTTTCCGTTTGAAAAATGCAGACACAGAGCGCCCGCAGATTGCTTTAATATGCATTCTCCTTTCATGGGAATGTCAGGGACATTAAACATTCTTAAAAAAAATGTATAAAAAAAACCCAAAGAATAAACGTTTATTGCCTATTGCTGACCTCGGTAAATACCCATAAAGTGACCACAAGCCTTCATGTCTACAAGCAGGTTTATATTTTCTCTCTCTCTCTCTCTCTCTCTCTCAATATATATATATATATAAATATATAATTATAGTTAAATATATATACACACAAACACTTAAGGGTAAGGAAATCCACCCTTACTTCACACCCCACCAGACCATGGAGTTACGACCTTTCATAGAGATTATTCCTCGGCTGCCTCTTTATTGAACATTCGCCATGGACTGTGACTTTGAAGCGATGATCGGAACGTTCATGCAGAAATATATTTGTTATTACTATATGAATGGCCCAGAATCAGCCACACATGCTGTTATGAGAAATCATTTAATGGCCCTTTAAATAATAAAAAAAAAATCTAATACAGGTTTTTGGTACGATGTGGTTTTCAGGATTATAATTTCTTCAGCTTTACATTTATTGTATTTCTGATGGTTCATTTTTATATACATACAACTGCGATACGAATAATACAAACTGATGCGGGCTTATGTGTCTCTTTTTGTAGACGGCAGAAAATTACTTTTTAGTTCTAAGGGGACATCATACGTTTTGCATCATAGCGAAGTGTTAAAAGAATCTGATGTGAATTATGACATTTTTACTAAATAAATGAAACACCTATAGGGCGTCTGACAAGTAAAGCACTGGAAGGCTGATCGCCTACAAACAGTCTTGGGTTTTTTCAGCAATATAGGGAGAGTCCCACTTTTACTGCGAGCAAAAACCAACACCTTTCAGGTGCCCCTCTTTCCTCCCACTGGTGCCCCTCTTTCCTCCCACTGGTGCCCCTCCCCCCCCCACTGGTGCACCTCTTTTCCTCCCACTGGTGCACCTCTTTTCCTCCCACTGGTGCCCCTCTTTTCCTCCCACTGGTGCCCCTCCTCTTTCCCCCACTGGTGCCCCTCCTCTTTCCCCCACTGGTGCCCCTCTTTCCTCCCACTGGTGCCCCTCCTCTTTCCCCCACTGGTGCCCCTCTTTCTTAGGTGCTTGGAATGCTTGTTGAGTGTGAGTGTACCGCAGGGTTCTATAGCCCTAAAAGTCACAACAATGTGTATAGAAAACAGCAGATCTCAGGGACCTTCTTCTGAAAAGATGGCTGAGCTGACCATGCAATATGAATTGGTATCAGGGAAAATCGGGTACAAAAAACAGAGATAGGGCCACATGGAGTGGAACAAGGACCAGGTACAAAACGATGAACCAGACACCCCGCAAAAGGTTTTGCATTGATCAGTGATTTGGTTTTCACAGCCACTGATGTGGTTACCGATAGTAAAACATGAAGAAACTGTTTGGAGGTTCTAACGCGTCTACTCCTCACAACTCACCTAAAAAACCTCCAATGTCAGAAACATGCCTGGGCAGAACCTACTCCGATGAAGAAAGAAGGGTATTGTACTGAGGGAGGTAGACGGATGTGCCGGGAATCCCCTGGTCTGCCGGCGGAATGTGGAATCTCGAAACCGCCAGCTAGAGGCTCAAACTGAAATGTAAGGAGAGCGTCTGAATGTCAACGTCTATCCAGGTTTTTCAGCTTGGGAAGTACATTTGGTTGCTGAAGGTTCCTTCTCACTAGAAATGACAATTTCAGCTTCGCGTAGACCTAACCTAGAACCCTTCAGTGTTCTAAGATTTAACACCTTTAATCATTTACCCAGGAATCAGGGGTTCTTGGCTTTTCATTATTTTCATAACTATCCAACTATCAATGGAGACACTTATGTTTTGACATATTACATACGTAAAATGACCCAAAATAGGTTTCCAGAAGCAGACAGCTTTTTCAATTATCAGACTACATCAAAAGCAAGCGTAAGGAAGAAACCAGTAATACTTGTTCGTGACAGATCTGTCAACATTTACTAAACCATCCACCTGCACGCACTTTCAAAACAACGTAATCGCCCAAGCGTCTGCCCACCGTAGACTTTGGGTTTTTTGGGTTCTTTTGTACCAAATCTTCAATTGACAATTTCCAAACTAAGTCATCATCCATCAAAATGAACGACTGCTGAAGAGACACAGCGGCGTTCACATCAAACCACAGCCTACAATGTACCCCGGAGCTTGAGAATTGCCGATTTGGACCTTGAAGGAGCTTCCAAGGACACGGAATGGATGTAGAATATGGATTTTATCTCATCTTACAAGACAAACACCTCAGTGGGCAATAAAATCCCTAACAGACGAGGCGAGTCATTCTAACCCATCTGATCCAGATGACACCATTTAGGAGAGGAGATGGAAAGAAGAAAAAAACAGATTCGAAGGACGACGACACAAACAATCAACATCAGCGGAAACAAGAATAACGAGAGGGGAACAATTTCAAGAGCTTCACTTTATGAGATATTCTAACTGACACTTCTGAAAATGCTCAGACGCCTATAAAGACACAAAAAAGCAACAATACGAACTAAGGAATTATCTAGAGAAGCCAAAATGTAACAAAAATATATACAATAAAAGAGTTCACTAATAATTAGGGATCGGACAATAAAAAACATTATTTGTTACTGTGTAACAGAATTACGTTCCGGGGGATCCATTCATTCGCGTGACCGATATGGGTAATATAAATAATAATAAAAATAAATAAATAAAATAATATTAAAATAATATTAAATAATATTAAATATTAAACACCCCAAAAACAGATAACATTATCGGCCGGGTGAGAATCCTCTGCTTCACAAAACATAAAAATCAGAAGCGAATGCCTAGAATTCTACTTTTAAATACAAAATATTTTATTATTTTATTATTTTTGTGGGGAAAAAAAGATATAAATTTAACCCACTAACATATCTTTGTTGCAGCATTTGATCCAACTTGTAGCTATAGACTGGGAAAATAATTTGTTCTCCTTGGAGCAGCTATCTATCTGCATGGGTGCCGGGGTCTGTATTCAGTAGCGCGCATGCACACGCTTCCACCAGGGGAACGCATTAACGGCACTTCCTGCGCAATTGTGCTTTTTAAATCTTACCGACAAAATATAAAGTACGTCTGTTTACTTTATGCCGCAAAAGAAGAGATGACAGACGCCAGGCGAAGAGACGCGAGGAAACGAGCCAGTTACAGAGCGATTGTCAATTTTATGATAATTCCAAGAGAACGCTGTCACTTCTGCACGGCTCCGACGCCGAAAACATCCCGTATAAAAAATGCACATAATTTATGGGGAATGATTGCTAATTTTCATGTTATAAATCTGTGGTAATGAATAAACAAACCCGGCCTCCTTTTCGATTTCTGGATCATTCATAAGAGATCTAATCTAGATCACATAGAATCAGCCGGCAGATCGGCCCCATTCGGCCCCCGTCTCTCCTGCTGTAAAGATGAGAGAAGAACAAAAAGAGAAAAGAGAAAAAGCGGAGCTGCAGAAAAGGAGACGGTGACTCTGAAGATGTCAGCAGAGAAGGTAGGGAGATAGCGTGAGAATGAGAGAGCAAGTAAGAGCAATAGTGTAAGAATGAGTAAGAGTGTGAGGGAATAAATACTGTTTTACCCTTCTACTAATGTGTATTTTCTTAAAAAAAAAATTGCATTTTCTCTGAAATGGCCCCAAATTATAAGGGTGCGGCCTATAATCAGGATAATATGGCATGGTCCCTTTTGGCGGTGTCCCTGGATGTCCCGATGAACGGGGGGGGGCGATTCTGCAGAATCATTCGCTTAATGTTATTAGACGCAGCGTATGCCTCGTTCCAAAATCTTGCAAGAATCACGTGATTATCACACGGCATATGGCACGGATCGAAAAGTGGGACAGCTGGCTTGAATTCACAGGCAAACACGTTAACTTATTAGCCAAGAATCTTTCAGCTTATGTACATTTTTTTTTATTTATTTTTTTTATAATCGCTGATTTATTTTAATGGATGATTGACAGAATAATTTAAAAAATAAATAAATAAAACTTTTGCCCCGCCATAAAAAATAACAATAATTAAAAATACAAAATGCAGATGAAAAGATAAAGCCCAGAAAACTTTCTACATTCTATAAAAAAAAGTCCAATTAAAGTTTGAATTTTGGGCCAATAAACTAAAAATAACTCCAAATAAAAAACAAGTAGTGTAGAATTTTTTACCCGCTGTAAAGACGCAAACCCTAATCAGTCGTTGGTCTCGTCTTAGATCCAGGTGCCATATGCCCCACTGGATTACACTCTACCACTTTTGCTGGGAAGCTGTTCTGTGTATCTACCACTCTCTAAGTAAAGTAAAATACATTTGAACTTTTATAAATCAGAGGTTTCTGGTAAACCCGATAAAGACTTGATGTCTCTTTACTCCCTCTGATCGCTTCTTAAGGCGATTCCGACAATCTGTTTGTGGCATCCGTCACCATAGCAACGGCAAACCCTAAGCAAACAAACGGAATTGCTTAAATGAAATAATAATAGAATAATTCCGACCCGCCTATAAATTAAGATCCCTGCCTATTTCTTAAACAGCGCTGACGGTGATTAGAGGCAGTTTGGCAACGATTCCGCGAGCCAGGCCAACGCCGGGACCTTAGAAAGATCGTTGGAGCAAACGGCTTCTTAACGTAACGTAAACAACCTCAACGTTCCGCTCAAACACAAGACCCCGGAGGGTCCGATTTAACGTTATATGACATCATTCTAGGAGATGCCACCGTGGGTGCCGCTGGTGAATAAGAGGTGGAACGGCATTAAGGTCCCACCTTTGGCAGGGGCAAGAGGGGCTCCATTCCCCGGTGCCATTGCTTAGTGCCCTCCCTGGTGATGTGGAGGGCTGAGGTATGATGTCATATCCCGACCCTAACTCTTCCCTCGGACCTGCAGAGACCCCAAACGCTCTAGGTAACCCCCCCCCCGTGAAGGCAAAAGAGCCCCCCCCCGGCTATTCTTCCTACCCGAGCCCTCCGCAGACCCTAAGGGCAGCCCTGGCAAATCTACAGAATATAAGAGCTCAGGCGCCAGGGACGTCGCCACCATCATGGACCTTCCTAGACCCACAGGTGGATAAACACAAAAGGTTCACTCAACAAGACCAAAGGCAATAAAGAACACCTGATCACAAGCAGCCGACGACCGCGCCGTTCACAGACGGGAAGCCCATCGTATGGTGAGGGGACACAACGCGTTCTGGAAGCTTCACTGGGAAACGGGGGACGGAGAAATGAAAACATAGCGAAAGAGATTAAATACACGGAGACAGAGACGGGGGGACGGAGACGGACAGGTCTATGAGGGGCTCTACTGATTGAGGTTCAGGGGGTGACCCGAGTTATAGCGATAACACCCCGAAAACACTCAAAAATACTCAAAACACTCAAAAACGATGTAAAAAATTCAAGTGGCCGTGGAGCTGCGAGACATGCGGACAACGAGACTGTCGAGGTCCGTCTTCTGTCACTTTGTAGTCACGTCTCGCCGTGAAGTTCGGGGGGTAGTAATGTAGTTCGGAGTGAATCTGCCTCCTCCTGGGGTTCATTTTTTTTTGCAGAGTTGAATTATCGTGAGAAGGCTTTACAGCCGTCTGTAAGTGAGCACTCGAGCCGACTTGAGTCGAGGTGACCTGAAGTGGGATCCGTCTGCCGGCCGAGTCAATGAATCCGGCCCGAGCGAGACACCAAAATATATACGAGACCCCCGAGAGACAGATGTATACAGAGGGGGAAAGAGACTGGAGGCGGAGGGGGCATGACACCCCCGAGACCATAGAATGATAAATAAACCGACATGATCCACAAATAAACAATAACACATTTATCTGTCACACAATTACCCCACAGTCACCCACTCGTGACAAACCAGGAGCCAGAGACAAAGTATCACCCAGACAGGGGCAGGCGGGGGCTGACGGGCTGTGGGGGTGGGGGCTGACGGGCTGTGGGGGTGGGGGCTGAGACCCCCCAAGTACCCCGCACTTTAAATATGTTTGTATTCCGGGAGAGGGTCTGTCCGCCCTCTGCAGGGAGGGGCTACCGGGCCCTCGTCGCCTGGAGCACGTGACCAGACAGAAGCATCAAGCGGGGGCAACAGATGGGGGACGTGGGGTAACACGGCACTTACCCACGGAGCCCACGAGCAGGTACAGGAGCCACATGTCCCGGAGTAGGGCGCGGGCCAGGCCCCTAGCTGGGTGCAGGTGGGGAGCCGGGCCCCTGGCGGGGTTCAGGGGAGAAGCCGCGTCCATTCAGCGCAGCCGCCGGGGACTCATTCCTGCAGCCGGGGACTGAGCGTGTGACACGGGCTGAGAGGCTGCGGAGCATGCGCAGAACAGACGGCCTGTACAGACACAGAGCAGTGAGAGCACGCATACACGGCCTGCATACACTGCACATACATACACACTGCATGCACACTGCATGCACACTGCATGCACACAACACACACTGCATGCACACAACACACACACTGCATGCACAACACACACACTGCATGCACAACACACACACTGCATGCACAACACACACACTGCATGCACAACACACACACTGCATGCACAACACACACACTGCATGCACACAACACACACTGCATGCACACAACACACACTGCATGCACACAACACACAATCTGCATGCACACAACACACAATCTGCATGCACACAACACACAATCTGCATGCACACAACACACAATCTGCATGCACACAACACACACACTGCATGCACACAACACACACACTGCACAAAGACACACTGCATGCACACAAAACACAGACTGCATGCTCAACACACACACACTGCATACACACAACACACACATTGCACATACACAAACACTGCATGCACAACACACAGTATACATTACATACTGCATACACACACACACACACAGCACATAAACACACAGATAAACACACTGCATACACAACACACACTGTATACACAGACACCGCACATACTGGCACTGAACACTCATACACAACACACAATCACACTGTATACACAGACACTGAACATACAAACATGTCCTGCACATGCACAACACACCGTATACATTACATACTGCATATACGGACACTGCACTTAAAACACACGGATAAACACACTGAACATACAGACACTGCATACATACACAAGCAACACACACTGAACGCACAGACACACACATTCTGCCCCCCCTGCGAGTTTCCACCTGCTTTATGCGGTAACGCTCAGCTTTACTGCGCACACTGCATTCACAAAGGCACTACACACACGCACACACTGACACTACATACACCGTTTGGTGTGTATTTTGAATGCCCCTTTTATGATAAGTTATTATTAATCTCATAAACACTGCAGACCTTCGTTAAAATATTTAATAAATCGGATTAATATCCGGCTGCCGTGCCGTGTGTCTCGGAGCCGTCTTACAAGTCCTTTCACATACTTTGTTATTGGGATGAAGAAGTGGACGCGCATGCCTGACTTTTGGACACGCTCCAGCAGTTCTTTGTAAATACACATACGTGAGCAAAGAATCTCCAGTACAGACTCCAGTGCTTTCAGTTATAAATCCCTTCCCATGCGTCATATGTTCTGTCTCGGAACAGCACACGCTACATATGTTGTGGCAATTAGCGTACAGCCTTTTGCCTAATTCTGTGAGATATTCCACCAACGAATGCAAAAGTATCAGCAGCGTTCACACATCTTTATTTTACACACCGGTGTTCCAAGTTTGGGGGTCACTCAGCTGTTGCCATGGAAAACAAGGACATTTCTGCCTGTAACATAATTTTCTAGCCATCAATTAACCATCATTGGAACACAGGAGTGATGGGAGTGATAAAGGCCCATTGGAACACAGGAGTGATGGGAGTGATAAAGGGCCATTGGAACACAGGAGTGATGGGAGTGATAAAGGGCCATTGGAGCACAGGAGTGATGGGAGTGATAAAGGGCCATTGGAACACAGGAGCGATGGGAGTGATAAAGGGCCATTGGAACACAGGAGTGATGGGAGTGATAAAGGGCCATTGGAACACAGGAGCGATGGGAGTGATAAAGGGCCCTTGGAACACAGGAGCGGTGGGACGCCTATGAAAAGATTCCATTAAAAATCAGCTGTTTCCAGCTACCATGGCCATTTACAACATTAACCCCGTCTGCACTGGATTTCTAATCAGTTTCATGTTGTTTTAACTGACAAACTTTGGTTTTCTTTCATAAACAGGGAAATTTCTAAGTGACCCCAAACTTTTGAAAGGTAACGTATGTGCAGCTTCCTCCGTGGTCCGTGTGCCAAGATGTGACATCATGTGCTCTCCGACATGTTGACCAGGCCACCGCCACACTATGGTGGCTGTTGAGGTGGCCCAAATGACAGCTCAGGCCCTACTTTAAAGATGGCCTTGATTTAGTTACATTGAAACAACATAGTTGCAGGCAGTTCAGGATTTGGAAGCTTTGTCCACTGGGCAGAAAGATCGTGGAATCGCTAGATCCAGTGTTCTCATCACACTTCTAGGACAACCATTTTGGAGACGTTTCTGGAAGCTCCTCCATAAGTCTTCTTGAAGCTGGTGATCTAGATAGTAGGAGACCTTAATGATCAAAGTAAACAATCATCAACCATAAACCAAGCCTATAAAACCTGCAATTCTAGGTGTGACTAGCAGAAACTGAACAAGCGCTTAGTGATTATAACATAATTTTACGCACAACAGCTTCTTACTAAAACGTTACATTGTTTCCAAGATGACTACGTTCCATTAGAACTGTTTGTATGAAGATACAAGCGATTTTGTCACAGAAACGATGACCTCTTCCCCATCTCAGGTTTATTTCTCCTAAAGTTCCGTGTCAGCGGTTTCCCGATATCTAATGGAGCGGAAACGCAGGACAAATCACTAGCTACACGTCTTGGCTTCGCTCGCAACGGTTGCGTAAAAGCAATCAAGGAAAGTTGTTTGCGAGAAAGTGAAAGGATGCTCGCGGGATCGATAAACGGCCAGCGCCATGAATCCACGTCCGCGCGTTACACCGGAGACTGTAGCTTCTAGAGGCCATTAGCCACAAATATCTAACCAATAAATCCTGCGCGGCCCGAGTAACTTGTCACGTGTCAATAGATCTACTACTGCGGAAGTGACCGGAGTCCGGGGATGAGACACACTCCAACCTTATTGGGGTTCTCCATCGAGAAGCCCGGGTCAGAAACTTTTCTTTATTACAAAACACTACAGTGGAACATTGTGACGTCTTTTTGGGCTAATACCCAGTTCTTTGTGGGTTTAAAAAACAGAATTTGTACATTTTGAGCTTGGTGACTTACATAGAAGCATATGACTCTATAGCAGGTGCAAAACATTCCATTTTTCTGGCCATAGAGGCCTCAAACCGCATTCGTTCCTCTGTCTTGTCTTCAGAAACCTTATTCGTATACCATGTATGTTTAACTGGATTAACCTCTACCACTTACGCCGGGAGGCTGTTCCATTTATCTGCAACGTCTCAGCAACATCCCAAAACTCTCATCTAAGCCTCTGACCGAGATCTCTTGTTCTAACGTGGTCACCTTGTCTTGTTCCACGTTGGGCATAGGTAAGGAAAAGTCATGCATTAGCACAGGGGCGTCCTATGTTCGGCCCTCCAGCTGCTGCAGGACTACATCTCCCATAATGCTCTTTTAGCTAAGGGGCTGGCTGAGGAGCATGGGAGATGTAGTCCTTCAGCAGCCGGAGGGCCGCACGTTGGACGCTTCTGCATTAGCATTCAATTTCCCAGGTAGACCAGCGAAACCCCCCAAAGTAGGTTTGATAAATGAATTTAGTTCTAGTAAAAGCTAGAATGGCCAGAATTCCCTCTTAAGCCCTTACAATATAAAGAATTTATCGACTTCTTAGAATTCCGTCCATCGATTCTGTCGATAAATATACGGGAACGTTTCCTTCTATATTGGTGAATGTGAAAACATTTGTTTTTCGCATTGCTACGGTTTCTACCTAATCCACAGTTTGAAATTTATAATAGAATCGAGAGCAGGAGAGGAATTTCCGCTGGCGGGTTTGTAGCAATGTTTGTTTCTTTCGGGAACGTTAACTATGCATTTAATCCGCGGGAGTCCAGGACATCTCTCCGGGACGTGGGAAAGGCACAAGGACGGAGCGCTCTCGGGTAGCTTTTATTTCCGGCGCTCTTCGCTCTGTGTCGGGAAAGGTATGAAGGTATCTGTGTGCCCACGCAGACCTTGGCGATCCGTCTGGCAGAGAAAGCTGGGCCGTTGCCCGCGGGAATTACAATGTCAAAGGAGGAAAGAGTCTGAGTGTCTGTTTCATCTAATGATAGCACTGATGTAAATCCAGCGGCGAGTCAAGGACAGGCAGATTAAATTACCTTTGGCGTGGATCTGTCTCCTTCCTCTCTGCCTTTCTATCTGTACGGCAACACTGCCTGCTGCGCTGCATCAACTTCAGATCTGCCAAGATAAAAAGTAAAGAGTCTTGTAGATGTTTGAGACGTTTCAGGCACCATATTAATGTTTTCTGTGCTTATTGGGAAGGTGGCCTCCTTGTATCACTCGTCAGCACCTCTAGGTCTCGCTCCTCAGGACAGCGGTGTAAGGTCGCTTCTTATGCTCTGACGGGTCTTTGGCGCGTCCCACATTGTTTATGCGCATCTTCTCCCCATGCGCGGGTCGTCATGTCTGGCATCTTTTTTTACGGACACCACGTTTTGCATCTAAGCGCCTTTCTTAAGCCAGTGTAGTGAGCCTTTGGAGTGATCAGTGGAGTACGGTTATTCTAGTATTAATTTATCTCTTGCTTTGTAAATACTTCACCTGCCCCACCATACTACCAGTCTTTTGGACTTCAATTTAGGTTTGTCCTGAGCTTCATCTTTCCAAGAGAAGATTCTAGGTCCTGACAGTCCCAGTACCTAGAGACTCAACTGGAACACGAAAGACATAGGTAGAACGCGTAGGCTTCCAGCAGTCATCGCTGACCTGGGGTCCAGTCGCTGACCAAGCATCGTAACAGAGCACTAATGATTGTCGTTGGGGAATTTCCCAAATCCACACAGTGTTTAGTAAGTGTAATGGTTGGCTGAATCCGTAGATTATTATTTTTCGCCTTAAATACCGTAATACATTTTTAGGCGCCAATACAATGGGCTGTATGGAGAGTTTCCTTGCATCGCATTCCTACATTTAGCATGCTTATTACACAGTATTTATTATACCCAAGATTTTACAGGACTTCCCTTTCTCGGCTATCGATAAAAGCAAGTTATCCTTTATTATTTACAGTTAACAGCTAGACTCAATGTGTTTTCCAATGGAATAATACAAGTGGGTAATGGGGGGCTGTGATAACCGGGGAATGAAGTTGGAATCCCGTGTCCTTGATGTTCAGTATAGTTCATGTCTTTCACCCCTGGAAGCCCACATCTATGAATGAATCCTTGTTTCTTCTGAGAAGCAGCTGATTTGGATTAATTCAAGTTGTCAGATTCTTTACTCCAGTCAATGAAATCATCCTAATGATCTTAAAGGCAGAACTTTTGCAAGCGCTTCCAGCTTCTCAGTCAGTTTTTGCCTTTAGTGAAAAACTGTACATGGAAACAAGTTTTTTTCCTGATTTAACTGATTTTCACTTTTGGTTATGTCAGTTATTGTTACAGTGTTGCAGTTTCTTTGCTTACCGATTTTTTTTATTTTTTTTATTTTTTTTTTTTGGTATGCAAAGGAAATTTATGGGGGTGTCCATATCTGTTTCGTTAGTCATTGGATTGTTGGAGGAGACAGCTGCTGCTGGGTGTACTTCCGATATGGCCTTTTTTAGGGTGCCTGCCAGGGCAAATTTGGGTATTAATTAAAAAAAGAAATCTATAAAAATGCAAACAAATCTGAAAATAAATAGTTTGTATGTGATGGCTTCACCCTCTTTGTGACATGGCCATTTAGGCATAATGCAGATGATCTACCATCATGAAGAATGATGCATCATTGTTAACAATGAATGTTGAGGTCAATGAATGAGTTCCAATGAATAGAATTACCAAACTTCTTTGAGAATATCATTTTAAACTTACCATTGTTTGAGTGGCACTGTGGGCATGCCCAGTGCCACTCTCCTCCACGCTGAGCCTTGTTGAGTGTCTACTTACCCAAATGACTTACTACACAATGACACAGTACAGTTAAAGCGGAAAAATTATGGATTTACAAAGGTTGTAGTCCTCCATTGAGCCACTTTAACCAGCCGTACATACATAGTACAAAGGCCATTAATGGAAACCATTGATGCCAAACGCATCATCATCCTCATTGCTGACATCACGACATGTGCTTTTTCTGATCACACTGCTGGTAACACAAACAATCGCAGAAGAAGCAGGCAGAAAGTGCTACATTATAACATTTTTTGGATATGGATGAATATTTTTGGCCAGCTACTCCTATTAAAATAAATTCCTCTCTTTGCACTAAAGTAGATGGGATGCTGACGGGTTCACAGAAATAACCTTCTTAAATGACGCTTTTTAAATGACCTTCTTCGTCAATAGCTGGGTGTTTTATTTGAGAATTCCTCCTTAGGTGGAAATTTATGTAAGAAAACCTGAATATTAAACTCCCATCATGGGGTAAATGGCTGTGATAAATGGGCTCTTTCAGATCATCCGTTGACAACTTGATAGTATAATTGACCCAAATATTTTATTCCCGGAAGACTAATGGGAAATAATGGTATTATGATCATTTTCCATTCTTTGCTTTTTTCCGCTACCACTGATATATTTTAATGGAGTAAAAAAAAAAAAGCCTGCCCTCTATCAGAGCCCTAAAGATTTTTTGTCCTAATGTTCCCGAAGCTCTAAAGGATGTCCCATGAATGCAAAACCTCCAGGCTTCGGTAAAGCATCACACTGAAAAATATATTCTTTCACGCGAGTAAAACAACTCGTAAAATCCTTTAATAATATCGCCAGGGCAATACAATCGCATATATCGTCATTTATAAAGCAGCTTATGGACAGATATGCGGATTATGTCAAATTGGGCTTTTGGAAGCCGGAGATAATGGCGCATTTAGAATGCATATGTATCTATTTTGGATCCTTTTTTTTTTTTAAACTGGGATACGGATTTTTATTTTTAGGGTTTTTGAAAGATGTCTTTTATTTCTTTGGAGAAAACAAGAACGTTGAAACTTCCGGTACTTTCTATTTTTGGTGGTGAAACGAGAACATCGGAAATTAAACCAGAATTAAATCAGGCGCTGAAACCCATTAATCGCTGTTGTGATTATTATTTATTATTATTGAGAATCTAAAGATAAAGAAGATATTTTTATATTAATACTTTCGTGGAACACACAAAAAAAACCCCACGTATAATATGTCGTTTGTGAATTTGTCACAGTATGTGGGTTCACAGCTGAGGGAAATACAAAGGAACCACATCCACAGTGAGACTTCTTCCAGAATATAAATCATTTTTGATGTTTACTAAACTTTTGATCTCAGGAGGTCCTAGGGGAGAGGCCTTCTTTTATCCTTGGGCGTGGAGACATTGGGACTACATAGTAACGCAATCCTCGTGGACGAGTGTGCTTCAAAATAAACTGTGAGATAGCTCCAAAATTATTTCCAGCATGGGAACCTCTCCTTGGTGTTTCTAACCAGAGCCAAACTTAAAGAAACCGCAAGCAAATTAGGAAAATGCACAGTTTCTTGTCCTCGACTTGCCAATTCCCAATACACAGAAGTCCATATTAGACCAGAGAAGCCAACACTTGAAAGCTTGAAGACCCAGAAACATGTAATGACCTTCGTTAATGTTGTAAAAGTAATGTATGGTTTGAGACCCTCTGCCCAGGGCTGCCATCATTAGAGGGTGCTTCCATGTATTTTTTGGTAAAATCCTGTATTTTCCCCCCAAAGCTTCAAGTTAGAAGAACCCAATCCAGGGATTCCTAACCATCGGCACTTCAGCTGTTCTTTAATAGCTGGCCAAGCCTCATCTGAACGCTGGTCTATAAAAGGTGATGGATCAAGGACTATCCACTACTGCTATAGTCCCCATTGCTAAAATATATTCTTTTCTGTTTGTGCGGAATCTGTGTGCTCCTTTCCCTGTTCAGTTCCCACAATAAAATAATATTATTATAATACATTTTGCAGCCAACTATTTCTAAAGAACTTTTAAGCCAGGTTTAATGCTCTGCTGTGTCTTAATGGAAATGTTCTCGATGAGCTGTAAGGAGACTTTGTTGTCTGCATTATTCATGTGGTGCTTCCTAGAAGAGAGAATACAATCCAATTTGAAGGACTTCTTTACTTGGTCTGAAGGCACAACTCAGGCTCTCTACTGCTGGGTGTACACTTATATACTCGGGACTATCTATAAGCTGAGTTTAGCCATTGGATCCCATAAAGGCCACTGGCAACTTTGTTGAAAGCTGTGAGCTGGTAAAATTAGGAGGACTCCTTCCAGGATGAGCTCCAAGGACCATTCCTCAAACCAAAGCTGATCTATCTCAACAGAATTGTTAGGTACAGCCATTGCATGTGCATAGTACCCCCTTCTTCAATTGCATCCCTTTGCCAGTATGGGAATGTCAGGGGTCTTTACTCCTAAGGTCAAAAACAATGGAAGAAGAGGACCTCTCCCAGCTCTGAAGAGTAGTAGATGAAGGCAGCAGGATACGAGGTTACATTATATGCATGACCAACAAGATCTGCCCCGTCAAGCTAGACCAACTTGGTAGAAGCGGGATCAGACCACCCAAGCCCCTTGTGCCACTTGGTCAAATCTGCCGCTCTTTACGTTTTAAACCCACGACCCTGTTTTCTCTCGTAGCGACCTAAATGTATAACCAAGTATGTCGAGATTGTTCTCTTCTGAAATCACATGTGCGTATGTTGGTTTTACCGTTGCGAATTCCGATGCCTCTCTGGCATTTATTTTTGACATCAAAGCTTGGTGATTTCGATGTATCCACGCAACATTTGCAACAGTAACAGCATCCGCACAGCAATAAACAAAGACGTTTCTGCAGAGCCCGAATGTTCCGTCAGCTTCGCTGTGTGACTCGTCTAAAAATAGTCCCGGCAATCTAATTAATTTCCTCTCAGCTATTAAAATCTATTTGTCAGTCTTGTGTATAATGAGATATCCGTCAGCTACGACAACAATATGAAATTAAAGGGTTTGGGCTTGTTTATTCATGTTGCAAACTAATCCCGAGGAAGACCTAAGAATAGATCAAAAGGTAGATCCGTATTACCAGGCTGTGTCTGCAAGGGGCTGCCTGCCGCACTTTCTATATTTAGAATGCGCAGATCTTAAAGTTTTAGTTATCCGACACTTTGTATCCCCCTGTAAACAATTACCGAGCTGGGCTTTAATAGTCTTTATCAAACCGGTCTTTTCTTTCCAGTAAAAATATGTTTTGATGTGTGTTTCTTAACCCCTTAATGACAAGACCTGTACAAAATGCATTCCTTTCAATGGATTTAGGGACCGCCCATTGTCCTTAAGGGGTTAAACAAGGGACAGTCAACAGAGCTGCCATCAGAAATCTTGGGACCCTGTACGAACCTAAAGATAGAGCCTCCTACCCCCTTCACACCCGATACCCTTCCTTCCCCATGCCTTGACCCATGCGTGCGATTGGGCCACCAGGCCCTAAAGCTCACAATGACGCCCCAAGGACCCAGACACAAGTAGTGGACAGAGAGGGACCCAGTTCTGGGTGGCAGGCCGAGGGGACTCTATTGGGTAGCTGGCCACAAGGGATAATGGGTGGCCTCCTTGCTTGCCCAGTCCCATGGGTACTGGTTGACCCCCCCTAATGGTGGCATTGACACGTTAAGATGGATTAAAGACAAGAATGTGTAATATGGAGATGTTTTTTAGTCTGGCAGAACTGGTGGACGGTGGGGAGAGAAGCTACTGGGATTCTTATATATGGATCATGATGAAAATGTGTCTGCAAAACCGCAGCAAACAATGAACAGAAGGCGATGTTTGGATACATGGAGCCTCTGGCAGGGACGACGGTAATCTTGGGTCATTGCTCTGGGAAGATCAGTTAAGGACACAATATCTGGTGTAATAAAAAACTCTCGGAGCTGCTGCTTCTTCCTGGGGCACCTGTAAGAGGTCTCGTAATATCCGACGTCTGGGAGATGAACCCGTTCGCCCCAAAGCATCACAGCACAGGGAAGGATATTGGATGGATCTCCTACTCACGGCACAGCAGTTACGTAAAATTGGTGAAAATATAATTCAGATAAAAAAAAAAGATTCAAAACGTAAACCTTTTTTTTGAATTTATAAACACAAGATCCCCTCTTAAAGTTCAATTTAAAGAAAAAAGGGACGGTGCTCCTGTTCTATACGAGTCCTCACTTGGATAAATTAATTTGGATTCCAGACCAGATGGTGTCCTAAATGAGTCACTTACTTGAGGACGTTTTTTCTCTTATTATACAGTCTGTTGAAATTCTACCATTCTTAATGTCCAAATTAAAATACTCTAAATACATGGATACTTTGTAACAAGCTCGTGAAAAATGAAGAATAAATGAGTACACATTCTTTTAACCTGTAGGGGGAAAAATACTTTTAGGAGAAGCTGCAGCTTCAGAGCCACGGTGCAACAATCCCTCTGTGGTCTGGTTTTTGTACCACTTTTGGCTACGTGAAGCAGTGGGCTTTTATTGAAATCTATGGGTGGGCTTTCTGCGCATGCGTAGAGCGGGTCTCGTTAATAATGGCTGGAGTTAGACAGAGAGTGTGAAGCGTAAATGCTACCTTTTGAATAATGGCGGGTAAATATCAAGAGAAAGGTTAAGACGTAAAAACAAAAATAGCTGTCTGAGCATCTGTAATTTTCCTACCATATAATGCGATAAAAAAAAATTCTACTAACAATTTATTTACAATCCGTCAATTTCCAAACGTTCTATTTAAAAATGTAACCAGAAGTGATATAATAAATGAACATCATGAGATGAATTATAACGAGTATAGCGCAGAGAAAATCCAAATGTTCCCACAAACTGAATCAAGACCTCAGAGGTCTCTTCTTGTAAGATGTAAGGATGTCTTGTAATCCTCTGCAACTCAAAAATATGCATTTTGTGTTAAACTGCTGTATGAACCTCTGTCTCTCTAGAGTTATATACAGCTGCATTATCTCTAGCCATCTGTGATGTCACCATGACCTCACATGCAAATGACATTGTATATTATGTTACATTTTATTATATAAAGCTTGCGAGCCGGGCCCTCTTTACCTAATGTATCAGTTTGTCTTAGTCAGACCCTTCGAATGTATGGAAAGAAGTGCTGCTGGTGCTAAATAAATAAAATATATTATTATTAATAATAAATAAATAATAATAAAAGGTAAAACATTAAGGCTATTTGACCTACGTATGCACTTATTGCCCTGTTTTCTTGTGCGTACATATTTAATATTTCTTAATTTTTTTTCACCTTCTCATCCTCAGGAAGAATTGGCAGACTTTGGGTTATTTTAAAGATCCTCTTTTATATTCTTTAACTTTTGCAAATGATACCTTGAAATAAAAGCTTTTTTTTATTATTAATATCTGTCTAAGCTATTAAAATTTTGTATTAAAAGCTGCCCACGGATGCTATCAATTCTAAACCTCCTATATTTTATCCTTAGCTTTTCTTTATATTTTTTTAGTATAATGTATAGGATAGCCTTTAATGCTCTCTGCCCTTGACCCATACATTTGAGCAATCTTGGAAACATGATAGTTGTTGACTTGTGAATTGAGATTTGTACTAATTTAAATTTTTGACAAATTTTGCTAGGTTTGTTGATTTGTACAAATGTCTGAAAACGTGGAGGGAGTCTCAACAAAATAAAGGGAAATGAATGAGAAAGCTCCGAATATATATGTTTGCTCCATACTCTCTCTCACTTTCTCCAGCTTCTGTGTCTCCACTTTCTTTCTCCGCTTCTCTCTGGCGTCATTCTTCTTTCTCCTCTTTAGTGCTCTTCTACAACAGAGTGGAAGAGCTGCATACACCATGGAGAAGGGGTAGTGGAGACATGGAAGCGGTTGCTGGAGAAGGTAGCGAGACAGAGTAGGATAGAGTGAGAGAGTGGTTTTTTTTTTTTGTACCCATACGATAATAGCATTTCTGATTCAAGGTCTCGATCCATATGGTGCATTAATAATCATCCTCATGCTGCCTTTGGGGTAGATTTGGAGAGTTTTCCCCTCTAGAACACACTGCCCTTTGTAGATTTTGCTTACACGGCAGACATACTGTGGTTTGAAGCCAACAGACCCATTCCGCGGTTCTGCTTTCCAAGCCCCCCCTCACGGTGCTAGCGGCCTCGTGCGCGACAACCAACCTGAAACAAATTAATGAAAAACTGGAACATTTTCACAATTTCAGGACAAAACGTTAAATGTGGACCCAGTGTTACTGATTGTTACTTTTACCCATAAGTACTGTTTATAAATAAGCCAAATGGGTTCTAAAAAACATTTCTGGAGCATTTAGTTGCTATGGAAGCATTGATTCTAAAATTATTTGGGAACACGACTAGGACGGGTGCAAAGTGGTGCTGCCTGTAAGAATGTAAAGGTTTCTAAGTAGGACCCCGGACTTCTGTTATTTTGTGTAGACTGAGTTTCCTGCGATGACTGTGACCCCAGGGTGTATTATGGGCTGGCGGCTCTTTATAACCCTCGATCGGGGTCATCCTGTGACACTTTCTACGGAGCGCACTGAGACCTCTAGTGGCACCCAGGGGTATTGCTCTACAATGTGTTAAAGGGTCTTCAATATAATTGTTATTATTTATTGCTTTATATGGTGCCATCATCTCAAAATAGATTTGTCCTCATATGAGGATATGACATCATCAGTACATGACATCCTCAGTAAAGCTGCAAATTTTACACCTACCCTCAAACACCCTGACAATAGAGGTGCTCTGTCTTAATCACCCAACAAGACACTCTGACTAATGAAAGTCTATGAAGGAACGGACTTCATTAGCATTGCCATAAAGCGTCAGCTCAGTGTGGTGTCTGAGCAGGAAAGTCACCCAAAATCTCACATGACTGATAACAATGGCGGCCTCCAGGTCTGCAGATAAATGGAGTTTATTAGAAACAAAATGTGAGAAAACCAGTTTTTTGTCACCAACATGCATTACCGGGGGGGGGGGGGTTATTACTGTATACAGCGCTGGGGGGTTATTACTGTATACAGCGCTGGGGGTTATATTACAGTATACAGCGCTGGGGGGGTTATATTACTGTATACAGCGCTGGGGGTTATATTACTGTATACAGCGCTGGGGGTTATATTACTGTATACAGCGCTGGGGGTTATATTACTGTATACAGCGCGGGGGTTATATTACTGTATACAGCGCTGGGGGTTATATTACTGTATACAGTGCTGGGGGTTATATCACTGTATACAGCACTGGGGGGTTATATTACTGTATACAGCGCTGGGGGGTTATATTACTGTATACAGCGCTGGGGGTTATATTACAGTATACAGCGCTGGGGGGGTTATATTACTGTATACAGCGCTGGGGGTTATATTACTGTATACAGCGCTGGGGGTTATATTACTGTATACAGCGCTGGGGGTTATATTACTGTATACAGCGCGGGGGTTATATTACTGTATACAGCGCTGGGGGGTTATATTACTGTATACAGCGCCGGGGGTTATTACTGTATACAGCGCTGGGGGTTATATTACTGTATACAGTGCTGGGGGGTTATATTACTGTATACAGCGCTGAGGGTTATATTACTGTATACCGAGCTGGGGGTTATATTACTGTATACAGCGCTGGGGGTTATATTACTGTATACAGCGCTGGGGGTTATATTACTGTATACAGCGCTGGGGGTTATATTACTGTATACAGCGCTGGGGGTTATATTACTGTATACAGCACTGGGGGGTTATATTACTGTATACAGCGCTGGGGGGTTATATTACTGTATACAGCGCTGGGGGGTTATATTACTGTATACAGCGCTGGGGGGTTATATTACTGTATACAGTGCTGGGGGGGTTATATTACTGTATACAGCGCTGGGGGTTATATTACTGTATACAGCGCTGGGGGGTTATATTACTGTATACAGCGCTGGGGGTTATATTACTGTATACAGCGCTGGGGGGGTTATATTACTGTATACAGCGCTGGGGGGGGTTATATTACTGTATACAGCGCTGAGGGTTATGCTGAAGGAGAAAGCATTTTTTCCATGAGATTGCCCCTTTAATTATGACTTCATGCAGCTCTCTTTTGCTTGCTGGGCAGAATGCGACCTTCTGCTCTTTGCAAGGTCTCTTCCCTGAGAATTCACACATAATCCTCATAAATCTGCACTAAAATCATCAGCTGTCAGCCCCTGGGCGCTAAGGGAGGGGCAGTTATTTCAGGGAATCCATAATAATAATGCCCGGGACATTCCAGGAGTGGGGGTGGATAGAACGTGTCCATTACGGGCATAAAAATAGCCGATATTTCTCCCTGACACTCGTCTAGAATTACTTTGTTACCAGTAAGGAGAACATCTGCTGGCCAAAGGGGTTAATCCTCTGAAAAAGTAACTTGCTATTATGAAATACCAGTATAGCACCAGTAACTGGCACAGATGGCGCAGCTCATTAACCCTTTCCATTACAGAAGGGTGATATTGTTTGATACAGCTCACCAAGGGGTTAATCTACTGCTCCCCAAAATCAGACATCCCATTAATTCACCCTAAATCAATAATGGTGATATATACCAGAGATAAATATTAATTCGGGGGTGAAAAAAACCCACTTCTTTTTATCAACTGTATCACAATCTTACAATTTAGGAGTGAAAAGTGGAATATAAGAATTGATATTTTTAGTACAGTGATTAATTATTGATTTATATATCGCCATCATATTCCGCAGTGCTGTACACTGTGTGTATAAATATATAAGTATATAAAGACCTGTTCCATCGTCTGCACACCTTAGAATGACTCGGAGTTTTAAGTAATCATTTTAAAATAATGCTTAAAACATATCACAGATGATCATCTCGCCCCCAGAGTCCCCTCTTTATCTTTGTATCGTTTGTAATTAGATTTCAGTTCCCGACGATACAATGTAACGGACTTTTTTTTTGGCACTTTATAAATAGCAGGTTTCCTTGCGATTAAATTGTAGAGAAAAAAACCCTTTCTTTACTCGTTCTTTCCTCCTCCTCCCGCCGTTCACATCTGCAGGACCCACAGTGACGCAGTCACTTACCCATTCATACTAACACACCGATTTACGCTAACACTCAACACCATCTCCTGGTTGTCCATCTATGGAGCTGATGGATTTATGCTCAAGCAATTTCACACCAAGAGTCCATAATCCTAAACTAGAGGGTTAAATGGAATGTAAGGAAGTTTTACTTTACTGAGCAGGTGGCAGATAAGTTGAACAGCCTCCCAGCGGAAATGGTAGAGGCTAATACAAGAGAGGCATTTAAACACGCATGGGATAGACATATGGCTCCTAAATCTAAGGTGAGACCAACGACTGAATGGGGCTGAATGGGGCCGATTTGTTGGCAAATTCTTTGTTTCTAATGAGAGATGAATTCAGTAGAATGTAGTAGAGGTCACTGATTTCACCAGCATTACACATAAACATCTCATTAAATAAAGGTCTACAGATCCTTGTCCTGTCCAGAGTCCAGTTTTGTTACCCCTTACCGTGGCATCATCTTGTGATTATGGAGGTTATTTTCACTTTATGGCCTCCTTACTGACCCAGAATCGTTCCAGCCTCACCATGGTGGTTCCTTCAAGTAGAAGATATCTACCTTGGGTTTTGGGTCTAGACCTTTCTTCTTGGTGGGATTAGTTTGATGTGTTCATTGAGATGTCTCCTTGACAATGGCACAAGTGATCACAACTGTGTCCGACTTCCCATAATGGGGACTTACAGGTGGACAGACTATTTATTGACTATTTATTGACCGCGACCCATTTGGTCTCTGAGCCACTGACATATTTCTGAAGACTCAAAGGAATCTACCCAAAAGCCAACAGCAGCCCAAGCGTGGACCTTCTAGCTCTCCGGGCAACAGCTCAATGCCGGAGATGGAAGTCTGGCTTGGTTGGCTTTGATACATTTTGGGTCTAGACTGCTTTTATGGGTGGATTAAGATTTTTCCCTCTATAAAGGAATAATTAAACAAAAATATGAGTCTGGTTTGAGCAGAAACCCACCGCGGGAGACGCTACACTGGATTGGCTGCTTGTCCTCGGCTGAGTTGGCCTCATTTGAGTTTAGTTCCCACCGTGCGTGGTATTTCGCTCTGGAAGGGGAGGTTTCTCCGTACCCCTGAGTGCGTTTAATGCTTCCGGTTATTACGGATATGAGAACCCGCTCGGTCTGCGAGGGTAATTACTACGGCGTGTGTGGTTTCTCCATCCGAACCGGACGGCGACTAACACCGCGTGCTGAGAAGGTTATTACCCTCCACAACCTGTGTGGGGTCTTCAGAGACGGAAATGTACGGGATTTATACGGCTTTTGGGGTAGCGGGGGAGGGGGGTGTTATTTTAATTTTTAATGCTTAAAATTATATAATAATAAGAATTCTATTCAATATAAAATTCCTGGTTCATTAAATGTTTGGCCGAAGTCCGATGAATATAATTGTAAATATAATTTTAATGCTTCTGTACGCATTTTACATAATTTTATATAAAAAGGGATATTTTTCTGGTCTAAAGGTCTGAAAAACATTTTTATAGAAATGGCCGTAAATACAATGTGTGTTTTATGTAAAATCAACAATAACGGCGATAGAAAGGAATGGAATTTGCTGAACGCTGCGGGAAGCCGTGAGGCTGCAGTACATCTCAGAAGGCAACCTGATGTAAGTTGAGTCTGCAATGATGTATCTCAGGTTCAGGTCTAATATGGAAGAATTGCATAGACGGAACTCATAGAAACATAGAACTTGCCGGCAGATCGGCCCCCATCCGGCCCCCGTCTAGTCGCCCGTTTCTCCTGCTGTAAAGACTCAAACCTTAATCAGTCGTTGGTCTCGTCTTAGATTCAGGAGCCGTATGTCTATCCCATGCATGTTTAACCCCCCTCTGTATTAACCTCTACCACCTCTGCTGGGAGGCTGCTCCACTTATCTAACACCTTCTCAATAAAGTAAACTTACTTTACATTGTATCTATACCTCTGACCCTCTAATTCTAGATAATGACCTCTTGAATCACTTAAAAAGATGCAAAATGGGGGCCCTCACTTGAGCCGGGGATACTTTGGAATCCATATAGGGCTTTCCTAACGTTCTAAAATACCTGCTTGAACACAGGTAGCTCATTTGAGCTTTTATTATATTCATGCCCCTGCAGCTCTGGGCAAAATTCCATTGGGTGCTACGCTTTACAAACTCGCCCCTCCTGGGAGACAGCGTGCTGACTGGGCATGATGGGAGTTTTAATCCACAGCTGGAGTGAGAGAAATTCCCCATCTCTTGTGAAAGACAGAATCTGACCATGCGCAGGAAGCCTCTCCGACCCCCTTGGGGCATGCAGTGCAATTATTATTTTTTATTACCCCATTGTCCTAAATATCGCACGTTATACTGAAATGTCAGAAAATAAAACACGATACTTTGGGGAATTTTTCATTCATTTAGGAACAGACCTTTTTTTTTGGTGTTTTTTTTTTTATAAAGAAGACTTCCGTGACCTGTGTGTGCAAAGCGCTGGTTACAATGGAATTAACCCTGCGAGGGGTGCTCATTGTTCGTGTCCCGACAGTTAATCTGACGCCAGGTGCTGACTCTCTGTTTCATTATTGGGCTTTTGAGATGCCGGCGGCGCATGCTGTGAGCTGCTGTCTGCGCATCGCCAGGAATCTGCGTAATCCTGCAGCTCGGCTCCGGGGCGAGTCGTCTCGTGTCTCTTGTGTCTGACTGCCGGAGAGGAGCCGCGGGGGCTAATGTTTCCATAGGGCACAGCTGCCCCGTGGCCACCTCGAGACTCAACAGAGACAGAACGTCTCCCTGGGAGCCCTGATAGAAATACGCCGGAGGGCGGATGTTTAATGTCGTTACCACTCTGTAGATGTCTGAGAGGCTGATGATACAATCACTAGTTTAATGACTAACATAGAAACACACATGTTTAAATTCCCTCACTGTAATAGCCTCTACCACTTCTGCTGGGAAGCCGTTCCACTTATCTACCACTCTCTCAGTAAAGGTAAAAGGTGCTGTATGTTGATGGAAGGGCATAGACATACAGCATGGGAAACCCATTGTACCCAACATTGTAACTCATGATTAAAGATGCAGTTCCACTTGAAGTGTAATTTCCTTCCGAAACAACATAGAAACGTTAAAGAAGCTTTTCTGGTTTCTATGGCAAATACCTGTCAGGGCCTGCTTTTGTGTCACATGACACTGTATACAGTAATAACCCCCCAGCACTGTATACAGTAATACCCCCCCAACGCTGTATACAGTAATATAACTCCCCAACGCTGTATACAGTAATAACCCCCATCTCTGTATACAGTAATACCCCCCCAACGCTGTATACAGTAATTACTCCCCAGCGCTGTATACAGTAATATAACCCCCAGCTCTGTATACAGTAATATAACCCCCAGCACTGTATACAGTAATAACCCCCCCAACGCTGTATACAATAATATAACCCCAGCTCTGTATACAGTAATATAACCCCCCCAGCGCTGTATACAGTAATAACCCCCCCAGCGCTGTATACAATAATATAACCCCAGCACTGTATACAGTAATACCCCCCCAGCGCTGTATACAGTAATATAACCCCCAGCGCTGTATACAGTAATATAACCCCCCAGCGCTGTATACAGTAATATAACCCCCAGCGCTGTATACAATAATATAACCCCAGCGCTGTATACAATAATATAACCCCAGCGCTGTATACAGTAATAACCCCCCAATGCTGTATACAGTAATAACCCCCATCTCTGTATACAGTAATACCCCCCCAGCGCTGTATACAGTAATATAACCCCCAGCGCTGTATACAGTAATATAACCCCCCCAGCACTGTATACAGTAATATAACCCCCAGCGCTGTATACAGTAATATAACCCCCCCAACGCTGTATACAGTAATTACTCCCCAGCGCTGTATACAGTAATATAACCCCCCAGCGCTGTATACAGTAATAACCCCCCAGCGCTGTATACAGTAATAACCCCCATCTCTGTATACAGTAATACCCCCTCAACGCTGTATACAGTAATATAACCCCCAGCGCTGTATAGAGTAATTACTCCCCAGCGCTGTATACAGTAATTACTCCCCAGCGCTGTATACAGTAATAACCCCCCCAGCGCTGTATACAGTAATATAACCCCCAGCACTGTATACAGTAATATAACCCCCAGCGCTGTATACAGTAATATAACCCCCCAGCGCTGTATACAGTAATATAACCCCCCAGCGCTGTATACAGTAATATAACCCCCAGCACTGTATACAGTAATATAACCCCCAGCGCTGTATACAGTAATAACCCTCAGCGCTGTATACAGTAATATAACCCCCAGCACTGTATACAGTAATATAACCCCCCAGCGCTGTATACAGTAATATAACCCCCAGCGCTGTATACAGTAATATAACCCCCCCAGCGCTGTATACAGTAATATAAACCCCCAGCACTGTATACAGTAATATAACCCCCAGCACTGTATACAGTAATATAACCCCCAGCGCTGTATACAGTAATATAACCCCCCAGCGCTGTATACACTAATAACCCCCAGTGCTGTATACAGTAATATAACCCCCAGCGCTGTATACAGTAATATAACCCCCCAGCGCTGTATACAGTAATATAACCCCCAGCGCTGTATACAGTAATATAACCCCCAGCACTGTATACAGTAATATAACCCCCCAGTGCTGTATACAGTAATATAACCCCCAGCACTGTATACAGTAATATAACCCCCCAGTGCTGTATACAGTAATATAACCCCCAGCGCTGTATACAGTAATGTCGGTGATATTGGTTTTATCGAATTTTTCTCCAATAATCTCCCTTTATCTGCAGATCTGGAGCCGCCGTTGCTGTCAGTCAGGTGATATTTTGGATGACTTTCTGCTCAAACGCCACACTGAGCTGATGCTTTATGGCAATGCTAATGAAGTCCGTTCCTCCATAGACTTTCATTAGTCAGAGAGGGTGATCATTCTATTGTTCCCCACAGGCAGTATGAGGAGTAGATTGGGGCTCAGATAACAGAATGAGAATCATACAAACGGCTGATATGCAGCTGTCTGAAAACTTTATATTATGGGGCAAAAACTGCAACTGGTTTAAGAAAGAAATGAACACAATATTTTGGAAAACATATTTTTAATCTGATTCTAGGAATAAATAAATAAATAAATGGCGGGACGAAATACTAAGTTGAAACAATGTCGCCGTTCTGGATAAACCTGTTCGTTCTGTCGCAGCCGTGGCGTTTGATTGGTCGGGATGCTCTTGTTTTCTGGATCTCGGTATGATTTTGTATGAAACGTCCCGGCGAGAGGCTCTCCCGGCAAGCGTTTTTTTTTTTTTTTTTTTTCCTTTTCAATTAAAGCTGCGATAATGGGAGGCAGTAACATACAGGTGTGATGAGAGTTTTAATAACAGCTTGTTACATGTATAATAAAACTGTTAATAGCCCGCAAAGCGCCGCCGTCAATTAGAAATTCGCAGCGCTAATTGCACCGAGATTCCGGGGGGGGGGGGCTTGGCACGTATTGAAAATACAGCAGAAAAAGAGAAATTATTATCATTTATTTATTTTTCTAGAAGTCATTAACACAAGGCATACCCAGGGAAATGCCATCGTTGGCTCTCCAGCTGCTATGGACTACAACTCCCATGATGCCCTGCAACCGGGTGGGCAAATGTGGCATATCACTGTATATATTTTGCTCTTTTTTTCACCCATTTTTTTCAGTAGCTTAATCCCCCTCTGCGAAGTATTTTATTTGTGCATTTTACTTTATAAATTAACCCTTTCGGCAGGATTTTTTTTTTCTTCATTGTTCTTTGGGGTAAAAAAAATAATTA
This sequence comes from Spea bombifrons, assembly GCF_027358695.1. Classification (NCBI taxonomy): domain Eukaryota; kingdom Metazoa; phylum Chordata; class Amphibia; order Anura; family Pelobatidae; genus Spea; species Spea bombifrons. Next base: position 5,044,189 of record NC_071096.1, read on the forward strand.
AAAAAAAGGATTTTCTTTTGCTATTAAGTGCCTTTTTTTACCCGTACGCGCCGGTGTGACCTTGAATGTGAAACGAAAGCTTGTGATTGCCTTCACGGAGTAATTCGATATAGCAGTTGATTGCGCAGTGATTAGCCGAAAACTCCCACCGCCTTAAATGGGGCTTTTATTCAATCAGCCGAGGCTATTTCACAGGGAGCCTCGTATCAACACGCGAGTCCGTAATGCGAAGTTACAGCCAGAATGGCTCGGGGAAATTGTGACAATATTATTACAGAAAAGAGGGGTAGATGATCCCGTAAATAACCTCCCGCCAGTCAGCGAAGAATCGGAATACACGACGGTACCTTATAGATAAAAAAAAAAAAACAATATTCCGAGGCTGCGGAAAACACAAGAAAGGAGAATATTCCATTAGAATGAATTTTACCGAATAAAAAATAGGTTCTGGGTTGTATCTAAATCATACAGTTTTCCAGCGTTGTTTTGGTCTGCGGCCAAATTAAATTAAAAACATAGAATCTGCCGGCAGATCGGCCCCATTCGGCCCCCGTCTAGTCTGCCGGTTTTTCCTGCTGTAAAGACTCAAACCTTAATCAGTCGTTGGTCTCGTCTTAGATTCAGGAGCCGCATGCCTATCCCATGCGTGTTTAAATTCCCTAACTGTATTGGCCCCTACCACTTCTGCTGGGAGGCTGCTCCACTCATCTACCCCCCCCCCTCCGTAAAGTAAAACTTCCTTACATTCCATCTAACCCTCTAGTTTAGGATTATGGCCTCTTGGTGTGAAATTGCCTGATCATAAATCCATCAGCTCCATAGATGGACAACCTGAAGATAGTGTTGAGTGTTAGCGTAAATCGGTGTGTTAGCATGAATGGGTCAGTGATTGCGTCACTGTGGGGGGTCCTGCAGATGTGAACGGTGGGAGGAGGAAAGAACGAGTAAAAAAAGGGGAATCTGGGAGCGGAAATGGAACATATGGTTTTCTTGCGTCTCCTCCCAGCGGTGTCCCCCCCATGAACACACCCTTATACGTTAAAAGTTTCCAGCGCTGCCCCCAAACATCTCCTTCCGATAAACGCATCTCTGATGAAATGAAACGCAGACTCATGGATGGCAAACAAGAAGTTTAATTCCATAAAATATCTAAATGCAACAAACACTAAAATATAGATTTTCTCACATTTTCTACGTCCTTTATTCCAAAAACAGGAACCTTTTCCACCACGATTACTTTCTCGGACGTCCGTTTAACCCTTACAATTTTCTGCTATAGGATTTTTTCGTTTTATAAAAAGAATCTTGGAATTCCAAAGCCTTCCGTGCGCATCCAATGCCCTCTCGGTAAATACCAGTGGAAATAATTAACTTTTCAGTAATAAAATATTTTAAAATAGCCCCTCCCCCAACAATACACAAAAGCTTAAAAGCCCCAGTTTACACCATTATAATTTCCATTTTTTTTTGTGGTTTTTTGCTTTGATATCAGCACTCCTTTCCGGATAGGGATGTCTGAGTCCCTTAGACCCACTGACGGCCCTTATTATGTTCCTTTGCTATGAATTTTCTGGTCCAATTAAAAATCCAAGATGGCCGCCCTCCCCAGTAAAAGCTCCTAGAGGTCCATTAAGCTTGCTAGGAAACGTTGAAATATGTATCATTTCATTAACGCTCTTGATAATGGAATCGTTCTGTTTTTCTTGGGTTGTCTACTTGCAGAAGGATCGAGGCGATGGTGGAAGAGGTCCAGACGACGGCGGGGGGTGGGGGTCGAAGAATCCGCTCCCTGTTGGAAATAAATAAATAAATGGACATTAAACTATACTCAGTAAGTGATGGCAAATCCACACAATGGAGCGCTTGTGACCGACCAGCAAAGACAAAACGCTATCTGTCGGTGTTCCAGAGTCGCCCTTCGGTAACCAAAGGCTTGGCAGAGGCAAGTCCTACAAACTGAGGCTTCTATTGTGTTTCTGCGACAGAGAGAGGAAAGAGAGAGAAGAAAGGAGAGGCAGAAATGTGACCAGAGACTTATTAACACAGGACACAAAGAGATGCTTTATAATAAGGCAGGACTGAGGACATCCCAATGACACCAAAACCCGATGTACATCATGAGCAGCGTTACATCATAGAAGGAAGGAGATACAGCCCGGGCATCATCACTGCCGGCCTAACCCCGGCTTCCTTAAACTGGACTAAACCTCTTCGTGTTCCCATCGTATGAAATCTTATTTTCAGAAACATTTTTGAATTAGATGTAAATGTTTGGTTTTTTTTAACAAAAAAATTATAGAATTCAGACCCAGAGATCTAAAGATCGAAGGGTGGCCCTCTTGGCCCCATCATTCTCATAATTGTTTCATTGAAAAAAGGAGCTGGGGGGGGAGAATCGCTCCATGGGTTGCCCTGATGTGATAATTTTAGACCAGCGACCAAACCTTTTAAGCGGTTACACTGTGACTGGATCCTTTCTAAGCTTTCGTCTTCGAGAACACCATTGTCCAGCTGCAGTGAGCGAGACCGGCCGGGCAGTAAGGGTTTCGGTGCTTGGGATTCTGATTGATACTGATATTCTTCATTGTGTTCTGCATGTTGCCATTCATGTGTGTGATGGTGGTGTCCAGGGCCGGCCCTACCATGGAGCAGAGTGGGGCAATTGCCCCAAGCCCCCCCTTTTTTTTTCTTAAGCTGAGGAGAGAGAGGGGCGCAGAGTGGTTTTCGCTTATCAAGTTGTCAGTACCCGCTCGGTGCCCCTCTCTCTCTCCTCTGAGAGCCCTTTAGCTCGGTCTCGGTGCCGGCTTATAATGCTGAGCGCCGGAATATGACGTCATTTCCAGCGCTCAGCAGTAAATCAGCGCGCAGGACTGCTGGAAGGTAAGTGAAGTACAAAGGGGGGAGGAATAGGGTAGATACTAGGGAGGTTGGATAATGAGAAGGTAGGGAGAGGAAGGGTAGATAATGACCCCTGGCGTCGGCAGGGGGGGCGGCATTTTAAACTTCGCCCCAGGCGGCATTATGTCTTGGGCCGGCCCTGGTGGTGTCCATACTTTTTGCCAACCAATTACCGCTGTATTCAGCTACGGCATTGTTAAGCACCTAATCTGATAAAAGGTCACCTCTAGGGTCAGAGAAGATGGTGCGCGATGTGGTCTTATTGTGGTGGTCAGGTGGTCCCTTTATAATACCTTCTGGGTGTTGTCTATAAGGTGATGTCTCTTCACCACGGCCCGTTACCCGGCGGAGGATCAGACATTCGTGAACCGGAGCTTCCTTCCGGCGCTGAGTCGTTTTTCTCTCTTAAACAGAACAAAATTATTCATTAAACCCCCAAAAATCAGCGCTAATAATCAGCATGAGACTGAGAAGCCATAGAATGGAGGAGCGGAGCTCTGAGTGATGTCCCGACAGCTTTTATTTACTGGAATTACTTCTTAACCTCTGCGAGAGTCTAATCCAGAAAAGGAAAGAAGGTCTATTGATCGAGTCGGGGAATTTATGATTTGACTTTGCGTTCTCCACTATGAGCTTCGTCTTACGAGTCAGGGGAGACACCGAGAATTAACCTCGAATCTCTGAAGATCCGTCAAAATAAAGCGACATAAATAGTGACAGATGTAGCTTCGACTCACGGGCCAGGCTTGGCTCATTTGCTCAATTAAATAAAACACCAACACACAAGATGGGTTTGAAAAGGCCACAGCCGTTTTATTTAACAGTCATTGTCCTGTAAAACCTGAAATAATAAACATAGATGCGTTAACAGAGACAATGACGTAACCAAAACCAACCTAGCTTGCCAAGTTATCCAGGTACCATACCACACACCAATTTTGGGAGGGGACATACCAGGATGCCCCAACCCGGACCTGAGGTTCCGAGCACCACTCCTTGCAAGGAACCTCCCACCGGTTATGACCACCAATGATCATACCACCACATTAACCCCTTGGATACCTGGCAAGCTACCGCCCACGACTGTGACTAATGCAGCAACACCATACCAGACACCAATTTGGGAGGGGACATACCAGGATGCCCCAACCCGGCCCCGAGGTTCCGAGCACCACTCCTTGCAAGGAACCTCCCACCGGTTATGACCACCAAGGATCATACCACCACATTAACCCCTTGGATACCTGGCAAGCTACCGCCCACAACTGTGACTAATGCAGCAACACCATACCACACACCAATTTGGGAGAGGACATACCAGGATGCCCCAACCAGGACCCGAGGTTCCGAGCACCACTCCTTGCAAGGAACCTCCCACCGGTTATGACCACCAAGGATCATACCACCACATTAACCCCTTAGATACCTGGCAAGCTACCGCCCACAACTGTGACCAATGCAGCAACACTACTCCACAAACTCAACCACATAAGGGGAGGGAGGGTGGGACAAACACCACCAGGTAAGGTTAAACAAAATGGATCCTTACCCCTGTGATCACCAAACTTAAATATCCTCCTACCAAAACTCCTCCCCTAAAATCCACAATTCCTGCCTTAGCCTAGCCCTGCTCAGCACTCTGTCAGGGCCCACTCTAGTCCATTCTGGCCCCCGTGGGCTTCATGACAGATGTAGCTTCGACTCACGGGCCAGGCTTGGCTCATTTGCTCAATTAAATAAAACACCAACACACAAGATGGGTTTGAAAAGGCCACAGCCGTTTTATTTAACAGTCATTGTCCTGTAAAACCTGAAATAATAAACATAGATGCGTTAACAGAGACAATGACGTAACCAAAACCAACCTAGCTTGCCAAGTTATCCAGGTACCATACCACACACCAATTTTGGGAGGGGACATACCAGGATGCCCCAACCCGGACCTGAGGTTCCGAGCACCACTCCTTGCAAGGAACCTCCCACCGGTTATGACCACCAATGATCATACCACCACATTAACCCCTTGGATACCTGGCAAGCTACCGCCATGAGCCCATCCCTTGACACCTCAAGCCGGATGGGCTCCCCCCACAAAAGAAAGCTTGGCCCGTTCAAAACCCACCGCCACTCACAAAATCAAGAAATCTGCGCCAAATGCCTACAAAAACCTATCCAGCACCACAAACCAGCCCATCCACCTTTGCTGCCTCTGGACAAAGCACACCAGCAGCGTAACCATGACGCCCAGGCAATGCTCAATACCCCTCTAACTCACGTAAGGTGCTAACAACAGGCACGGCACCTGTACAAACCAAATCAACCGTCTCACAGTGACCAACCCTCACATCAGCAACTTAAATGAACAAACTCATAACTGAACAAGTTTTGTAATGTTGAGCCACCAAGGTCCAACAACCCACACCAAAATTTCCATCCCACAAGCACCAAACCCTCTGGGTAACCCAGCTGCACAAACGCTATGCCCAACTGCGGCCCCCACCGACGGGCTCAGTTCTCCAACCACAGTTCCGCCACATCCCCATAACTAGTGAATGCTGATAGGTGACCCCCACAAACCGGCACCCCCCCAGCAAGAAGAAGAACAAAAACAATCTTACACATAACCAAAATTGTGTAATGGCAACCAAACCACCACCAAAAACTCAATCACCAAGCACCAAAACCCCTTGGAGACCCAGCTGCAAACCGCTACACCTAACTGCGGTCCCCGTCGGGGTCATTACTCTTGAGAATGGCTGATAACCTGCCTACCAAAAGAGGCCCGAAGAAAAAACGAAGGCGGCCAAGCAGACCGAGCCAACATCCATCCTGATGTACCCGGAAGAACACAATCCGCTGATAGAACCCCCAAAAGCCCATCCACATGGCATCATAGGGCACAGTAGACAAACCAAACCTGCCCACCAAGACATCCGCACCAGCACTATCGCACAGCAACGTCCAAAGCAAAATTAGACAGTGAAACCTCATTAACCGCCTCCCACAAATCCCAATGGGGGGGTAGGAACACCCACCACTTGATCCCACATCCACAAACTAAGGAGTGCATCACCCAGCCCTAACCCATAGACCTGGGAAGGGGTCGCCCCTGCCAGGAACCACCTGAACATGGCTACGCGGGCCACCCACTGAATATACTGCCACCACAAACAATCCCACCAATGCCAATATTTGTGACCTTGGGAGTCCACTATACTGCCAGGCAAAGCAAGCCCCCGAATGGTGTACCCCCAACTCCATCTGCCGAGGCCACTTCCAATGAAGCAAAACAAGAATCAGCGATACTGCTATGCAACACCCGAACGAAAACATGCACCACCAAGCACAAAAACATCCACCAAAGCCACCAACCATAAGAACCAAAGTGCCCTTCCTCCGATATAGCTCCATCAAAACCACCCTACCAATACCCCTGCCAACTCCCCAAAACAGGGCCAACACTAAGTGGAACGGTTCAAAGAAAACAAGGAGAGGGCGAATATATCCCAGACCTCAGGCCATACTAACATGAACCAATGGCCCCCTGGACAACCCCGTCACCAATTGTCCCAAACACTGCCCCGCAGCCTGTGGAGCAAGAGCTCACTGACCAGCAAGTCAGCTCTCAGCACCTGCTTCACCCCACCCCACACATAGTTACCCGAATCAGAGCCCTCCAGCTCCCGAAAAGCCAAACCGAATCAAGACCAGGGAAATTTAACAAACCTATGCACCAGCAAGTTTCCAGTCGCTCAGAGTAAGTGCACGGAAAACCGAAGGAACCCAGAAAAGACATTGAACACCACCACCCCTCCCCAAAGATGGTGACCTCTTAGACGTACCAGAAGCAGATCAAAATCAGACAGCGGCACCCAAAACAGGAGACTCGCCCCGCAGCCCCACGAAATCACTTTGGGCCATGTGGTACATACCCCAGCCCGCATGAAGTCTTCGGACAAACCGTAGACCCCATGGCCCCGGGAAATGCTGACAGGCACTCTTCCTGCAAAGCGAATCAACCATCCCAACAGAATCAGCTTCAAACCCCATGACGGAACCATTTGGCCCCCCACCGCTATCCCCCAGGCACCAACAAAACAGCTCTCTCTATGGCGACCCCACCAAAAACATTACCCCCATACAACAAACCTGACAAACAGATCGGATCCCTAGTCAGGAGACTCCCTCCAATACATCTCACCCCAGTCATGCCGTACCCCAGTACCGAAAGTTTCAGAAAACCGCGGTATCGTAGCCCCCTTTCCTTAACCTCGTCCCATCCATGCTTCCCAGAGGAAGCCAGAAACAATTTCCCTCATGCCTCTCGTCCCCCTCCTCCATCTTAACATGACCCCCAGGCTAACCGGGGACACCGTTCATGAGACATAAAACACCTCAGAAAAAACAACCATCAACATCGCCTTACTGCTGCAACCCTTCAACGATGCAATTTGTCACATCAACAGATAACCCTTACCCCCACACCCCAAAACCCCAGCATGACCCTACGTGATTGCAAGCGACCTGGACAAATGCAGCTTCACACCACAACAAAGCAAGGGTTCCCTGTGTAAAGCAGCCTGCGCAACCCACTCAAGAAGCAGCTACAGGAGGGGGCAATAAAGGGGGGGGGGGACACAAACTTTTCCAACACACCGTAACATATAAAAACTTAGAAAGTGACAGCAGATAACCATTAGGCCCATCCAGTCTGCCCAATATCTGAGTACTTTCCTTAGTACCTGCCCTTATCCTATATCTAACTCTGTCCTATGCCTATCCCATGCCCGGCCAAACGTTTGCACCGTATTAACATCTACCACTTCTGCTGGAAGGCTATGCCATGCATCCACTACCCTTTTCAGTAAGTAATATTTCCTGATGTTACCTTTAAGCCATTGCCCCTCTAGCTTATGACTATGTCCACTTGCAGTGGTAGTACTTACTTTAAAAGAAAATCTCTCCCTTTAACTTGTTGATTCCCCTTAAGCATTTAAACGTTTCTATCATATCCCCCCTGTCACGTCTGTCTACCAGGTTTCACCTCCCTCCAACCACCGATTAGACTGACAGCTCTCAAGAGCCATGCTTTCCCCCTGCAGTGGTCCGTCAGTAACCGTGACCTAAAACCATGCCACTGCCTCCAAATAAAACATTGCTACGGAACCTGCCAGAACCACACAAACAAATGCAATGCAATCTGCAAAGAATCTCAAGCCCAGCACATCTATAAACTCCCAGGAAACTCCCCACTATACGCTCCATAGATACCACACTACAGCCCCTGAAAACATCTCAGCATCAACCCACACATGTGCACCCGATGGAAATAACACGCAAAAAAGAAACCTTAATAATGGACCCCATGGCCGTACCGTACAGCAAGGTCGTATGATCCTGTGCCGCCGCAGAGAAACACCGCAGGAGTGGCAGCACCAAAACCACCTCCTTGGTGTGCAGATTCCCACCAACTCATCCCATCCTGATGGATGCATCAATTAGGGTGTGCCTGCGTGTCTGTGAGAGGGATGGGGCGCTGCAGCCGGAAACCCCCCATATGCCACTTCAGGATGGAGATTGGGAAAAAGAGGGGCCTCCCCAGCCCCCCTGCTCCACAGCCAAAACCTCCTGCCCCACGGCAGCTGCCCCAGGTAACTGCCTAGGCCTCACTCCGGTGTCTCCCTACCTTGACATCTGCACAGGCCGCAGTGCAGGCTGCACCCGGCCGTCCTGCCAGCTGCTCTGCCTCCCTGGATGACTCCTGGAGGACCCACATCTGGGGAAACACTGCGGTAGGCCTCAGAGGCCTATACCAGGCCGAATCACCTCCTGCAACTGTTGACTCCTTGCACTCTGCGCTCCCTTTTCCATCTGGGGAGCGGCCAGCAGCCACAGGACACCCAGCTGGGCCATCTGAAATCACTGCCTTCCCATGGCCCCTTCTGGCCCGCTGTGATGGAACGCTGCGAGGGCCGAAGCCTCCTCCATGCCGTTGCACTGCACACCAGTATGCCTCTGAAGGCCTGCAAATGGGTTGCTTTGACTCCCAGGCTACGTCCTGGGCTATCTGCGTCGTCCTCCTCAGGTCTGCCTCCGCTCCTATGCTCCAACGCTGCTGCAGTCCTCCATGCCAGCCTTCAGGAACAGTCCAGCTGGATCCAGCATGCGGCCTAGTCGCTCCTGCAGCCACAAGGTCCAACAGCTGCTGCAGAACCTCAAATCCATACAGACACCTGCAGGGGACGAGAAAAGGGGAGAGAGAAAAAAGAGGGGAGAGAGAAAAAAGAGGGGAGAGAGAAAAAAGGGGGGAACAAAGAAAGAACAGACAGGCACACAGAAAAGAGCCCCAGATAAAAAGGAAAAGACTCAGACACAAAAACACAGAAACAAGACAGACCCAAACACAAAATGACACAAAAAACAAAGACAGGCCAGGACACAAGAGAGAAACAGACAGCAAAGGAACACAAAAGAAACAGAAGCAAGAAACAGCCAAGTATACAAGAGAGACAACAAGAGATAGACAGGGAAAGACAAACACCACCAGGTAAGGTTAAACAAAATGGATCCTTACCCCTGTGATCACCAAACTTAAATATCCTCCTACCAAAACTCCTCCCCTAAAATCCACAATTCCTGCCTTAGCCTAGCCCTGCTCAGCACTCTGTCAGGGCCCACTCTAGTCCATTCTGGCCCCCGTGGGCTTCAGGATCGTTACTTTGTAACAAAACAATATGTATTATCCTCTTTGGTCATGTAAGGGCTGCTTCGAATGTAATAGTTTAAGATAAGTGGAACAGCCTCCCAGCAGAAGTGGTAGAGGGTAATACAGTGAGGGTATTAAACATGCATGGGATCGGCATATGGCTCCTGAATCTAAGACGAGACCAACGACCGATGGGCCGAATGGGGCTGATCTGCCGGCAGCTTCTGTGTTTCTATGTAATAAGCCTGACAATAACCTCCAAATCTGTCCTCCTGTACCTGTCGCCCTCCGTCTTTCCGCCTCTCTACATATCCATCCCTTCATTGGCAACGAATGTTTTTAATACTCGCTCCGTTAGCGACTTCTACATTAACACCGCCTAATAATGAACGAGGTTTAGCACAAGCTCTAGAGCAGAGCAAATCCAGAACGCCATCTGGCAGTGACAAGGTTAAAATATGAATTAACGAAGACAAATTAACCCATCCTTGAATCTGTACCATGAACGATGCGGATCAGGCTGATACACGCAATGCCTAAAATAAAAATTCTACAAAAGATGGACCAATTTATAATAATAATTGTTATTATTAATTATTTATTATTATTATTATTATTATTATTATTATTATTATTATTATTATTATTATTATTATTATCATTACTGCTGTTTTGCCTATTGTGTATAATTGTGTATTTATATATTTATATATATATATATATATATATATATATAATATATATATATATATATTTTGCAAGTCGTTTTGCACACTTTTATTTATCTTTGTAAATCCGTTTAACTCTTCGAGCTCCAGGCTTGTTCCTTTGTAATACAGCGTTCACTTATCCGTCATGTAAATGGTTAAAGACCCATTTCAGTATTAAATTAAAGGAGCGCAAACAGCAAGTTCTAAAATGTTATGTCTACTATCCGGTTCCCATAATCGACATAAAAAAAAAAAAATAAAAAAAAATATATATATATACTGTATTTTTTTGAAAATCAGAAAAAACCCGATAAAATACAAAATATACGGTAAAAAATAATCGGTGTTTAGAGGTATGATTTATTTTGTGATATCAAGTGCATTGGAGCAGTATACATTTACAGAAAGATCCCCAATTAAAAGAGAAATAGGGTCACTGTTAAACTTGGAAGCGCTGGCACGAGGTATGACATCATACCCTCGCTCAGTAGCTGCTCTATTGTACTAGACACATGATGTGGAATGGCGTGGGGGAGGGGTGAGATTGGCATACAAAAGGCAGTAGAGCAGAACGTGATTAAGGGCCCCTCTTAGGCCGGCCGCTGCAAACTTTGAATCTTTTATTACTCCTTTAATACATTTTTTTTTTTTTTTACCCCTGAACGGAAATTGGTTCTTTTATTATTTTTAATCGGACCCGGGGGTCGGCTTTAGTTTTGAAAGCATTTCCAATTAGAGTCCGTGTCCTGTTGACGTCCCTCCGCGGTGATAAATGGGGTGTTATCGCTGCCTGGACCCGGCCGACGTGAGCGGCGTGTTAGGAGCTGTCACCGTCATGTCACCTTCCCAGGGACAGCGCAGTACGAGCACCCTTTGAGTGCTGGAGGAGCGGCGCATCTTATTACGCTCATTTAACTGGAATAAAGGGAGATGAGTTTCGTTTCCCGAGCTTAATGATTTCAGTTACCGTAAGATTAAAAAACTGTATTATTTAGAGGGCTGGCAATACTAATCTAAAAAAAATAAATAATTAATAATATTAACAATATTAATAATAACAATATTAATAATAATAATAGAAAACAGATGGTGCTTCTTTTTTTTGTCATATAATTTAACGCCCCCGTCGGTTTTCTTCCTATATTGCTCGATATCAGTGATTATTTCCCCCGGGGCTAACAATTTTATATGGCTGAATGATGTAATATTACAGGGAGAGCCGGGATAATATATACGGTGAACGGGAGAACATGACAATATGAAATAATGGGAGACGCAGATAAGTGCAATAATAATAATAAGAAGAAGCAATTGGCTCATCTGATAAGCCCAGTCCCTGAGATAGTAGAAACGAGTCCCCCCAGTAAAGCCAGTAAAGTATTACCTTATACAAAGGGCCGTAGATACTTGGTCAGGGCCGGACTGGGGAGGAATAAGCGACACTGGCACTTTAAGGCCAACTGGATACATGTTACTTTTTCATACAACGCGCAGCCGTGCCTATCCAGCGGGTGTCTGCTCACTGCGGGGCCTGATCTGCCGCCGGAGCGATAGTATGGGAAAGGTGATGGAGAAAAAACAATGTCATAATTTGGGGTAAGCGAAAATAGATGGACGCGTTGATTCAAAAGTCACGGCTGTTCCATGAACAATCAGGACTGTTAGGAGGTATGGATCAGGGATACCACGGTACTCGCCAGTGGTAACAAAAAGAAATCTTTGTTCCGCGCATCAGGTTTGAAATGCAGAAACTGGTTAAACCCATCATATCTACAAACTCTCTCAACCGGGCTGAACCTGCTCTCCCCTGATTGTTTCCGTATTTAGATGCCTGCGAGACAATCCCTTCCACCAAAACATCTGCTGTTGCTTTTTTTTTTTGACAAACTAATTAATCTTCTGTCTGCATGGCTGAAAACGTTCCTCTGAACATTTCTGTAATTTGCTCCCTCCCCTTCGTGTCTAAAACCCAGGCAGAAAACCATCCCACGCCAGCTTAATGAGTCCCTAATGAGGCCGGTGGCACTGTGGAGATTCTTGGAGTCTCTGGCCCATGTCTCCTGAAAGACGAAAGAAACAAATATCACGTGCAACCTGCATATCTGATTGATTGTATCCAAAAAAAGGATGACTGCGTTCCATAAAGATAACCCAAAGTGTTGAAATTAAACATTTATGGGACATTTTCCCACTTGGTGAACATCTCTTGACCTTTGGCCAGTTGACTGGATCGTCTAACCCCAACAGAGCATCTTACAGATAGACATTATGCCGTTGCTGGAATATGGAGCTATGAAAACCCAGACGGGGATCACCTTGGACACAAACATTGGTGGATTTTACATTTCCAGAGAACCTTTTAGTGATCACCATAAGTGTGGTGGAGAAGTGGACTTTCCTTTCCGACGACATGGTGGAGTTAACATATGCCGACATAGGTTACAGCAAGTGGGCCAAATCACTCTTATCGGCCATCGGAGTCTCAACTTGGTGTCATAATTCTTTACTTTTTAGACAGTGGAACCAGGGGGGGAAAGGGTCTCCCAATGTGAAAGGTCTATAAAACCATCTAACATGTCTACTCATGGACTAAAACAACTTCATTAAAATCCCTTCTTGCGCAGGAACGAAGCTGGATCCTTGATTCAGCTCAATCATAAGATGGACTTGGTCTTCTCGACTTTTCAGAGTTCAATGAATATTTTAGCTCAAAATTACCCAAAAACAACAAAAAAAAACAGTCAGCACATGGACTACAGCGGACTATAAACCACTGGGGGAAAGCTCCACAGACCAAACAATTGTATCTACGGCCATTTCTTTGTCAGCTGAAACCAACGTAAATCCTTGGGGACCATCCGTCATCACGCCATTTGGGGGTATTTAGGCTAAATATATCAACACGTCTGGAACACGTTTATATTTACATATAGATGTTGTTTATATATTAAAATATAAATTGTTTCCTCCGGATACCTAGAGGATCATTTATCATGTTTCTTAGCTTTTGTTCTATCCAATTAAATGAGGATTTTTCTAAAAAAAAAAGAAAAAATCCCTAAATCACAAATAATGAGGATAAGACTGCCTTAGAAACTGGAGATTAAGAACGCTGGGAAAAAAATGGAATTACTAAAATGGGGCCATTTTTCAACAAACAGCTGATAATAAAATAGTGAATATTTCAATGAAAAAATTCCATTCACCGCTACGCATAATCCTCCAGCAGAATATATAAATATATAGCGGCTTATCTTATTTCCCTAGAAATGAGCTGAAAAATATATCATTTTTTTTTTTTTTATATGTAAGGGGATTGATCTCCATACATTTCCGCAGAACATTTTTTTGCATCTGCCTGTCTTAAAAATCCTGTCTCTAAATTTTCCACTTTAATTATTAAATAAATAATGCTATAATAAATAAATAATAAATAAATAATTTTAAACATTTTTAAAAAAAATCCAGGAATAATTCTGTAACCATTAAAAAAATTCCCTCTCTCTCTCTCTCTCTCTCTCTCTCTCTCTCTCTCATATGACACAGAAATAGGCTGTTGCCATATAAACAGGTTCTTAAAAGTTTTTTTGATGAACAAATTTTGTTTAAATTGAACAAAGTTTACCCCCCCAAACCAATTGGACTAGAAGACCCTCCGACACTCATCAGTGATGATGAAGTTGAGGAGAGACAAGCCGAGTGGGCCGGGGTCCTAAAAAATTGGCACAGCCCCCCCCAGAAAGTTATGCTGCGACCGAATGCCAGACGTGTAAATCCAATTATTCTTATTTACAAAATATTTTTCCTAATCGCTTGCCTGGCGTCGTGGGGATTAAGTGCATTAAAAGACAGAGCGATTGCTTTCCACCTTTTGCTATTTGCGATACGGTTAATCGGCGTTTTCCTGCCTGTCCCGCGGTTTGCCGTTTCTGTCTGCTGACACCGTGTCCCTGCTTGCCGTCTTATCACTGGGAGCAGATGCGCCGCGCTCAATGCTTTCTTTTTTTTGCTTACGCTGTGATATCAGGAAGGAAATTACAGGGAATTCTTAATGTAGGAAATGAAAGATAAATGTCCTTTTATTCGCCCCAAACTTCCTTCCGTATGCAAGATCAGGTTATGCCCAAGACACGGCATATGCCACCGATTAACGCCCGGTTCCCATGGGTGAAGTCGTTGAGGGGCTGACCCGGAGTTGTAGGGTTAGAGGTAGAATGAGTAGATTATCGGGTTATCAACACTCGAGATTAAGTGAGTGCCTATGAGAGAGGGAAAGTCTTCTTCTGGCTTTAAGACAGGGCAGGTCTCACGAAGTTCGAGGTACACTTTGGGGTCCCCTGGGTTGGTCCCCTGGACACTCATCATGTGACGTGGTTGTGTGGGGACCTGCATTCTTTATATTTTGTCCCCCACATTTCCAGTGCTCTGGACTTTGGCTGCTGGTGGCGGTGGAGAGCTGGGGCCGGATAATGGCACCTTTTGCACGCGTCACATGGCACTTTTTTTGTTGGTTTCTTCTACTTTCTACGTGTGTGAGGAGTGGTCACTTGGTTCACTGGAAATGCCACCCCGGAGCTTCTTGGCAGGGGTGTGGGATGTACCTTTCGGCTGCCACCCATCTTTGAAGACTTCATTGGTTCCTCTCTTGCACGAGAGAGGAACCCTAGAAGATACAGAGCTCTTTAGGCCTCAGTGTGGGAGTTAAGGACCCACATATCCCCTCCGTGGAAAGCATAGCTTCAGAAGAAAAAGACCGAGGACCTGGTGTCCATTGTTTCCATTCCACTTATGGAGCACCAAGTACCTCGGGCTTCAAGACAAAAAAGAAAAGTTGCCAACACTCCTAGCTTGGTAATGGCAGTCCTAACAGAATGACAGCAAAATTGCTCCGAATTATGTATCTGCAACAACTGTTTGTCTCACAAACACACAAAAGATGTTTAGTAAATCTGGTGAAACCCGGTCCGTTTAGGGTGATTTTAACCCTTTTACTAAAGATCGCAAAATTCTGATTTCTACAAGAATAAGAGCATCCTGGTGGACCATAAAAAGAGCTGAGAGGGAGAACAATAAAGCCTGATAGATGCAGGAATTATTTTAGGTGCAAAAATAGTCCCCAAAAGGGGAGCTGAATGTTTTAGAAAGCCGAAGCGTTATTAGAGACAAGCAGGTGAATATCCGAGAGAGGATAATCCTCCAGAGCGCTACGCAGCGCAGAGACGACAATTCAATTCTCACCTCTGTAGAAGAGGGGGCAGCTGTTATTTTAAACTGTTCCCTTCCAGCATTTTGTCAGACGAAACATGACAAATAAACACAATTTCCCAAAACAGAACTGAGCGGGGAGATCGCGTTCAGAGGAGTGGAGGAGAGCGGAAAATGATAGAAAACGAGCGAGATTTGCTTCTCCTTGTTTTACACAACCAACCACCCCAGATTTCCAGGGCCGCACAGTGTGGACATCATATTCCTCACGGACCTTACTGAGCATCTGAAGGAGCGCTAAGCTTATTGGTCTGCCCTATTTAGGATTCCTGCTTGAATACAGGTGTATCACAGGGTAGACTGCAACAGGATCCGTGATGGACATTTCAGTAGAAAACCCAGAGGACCAATATCTCCTAAATAGACACCGTCTATCCCTAGTGACCTAGCAGAAGATAGAGAGACCATCAGCCGACCAGACCCCAAGCTTTTCCCATCTACTACTCCAAAGAGCCCTGAAGAAGCTACGCTCCTGCCGGTGATGGTGGAGGACACCTTGACCACATTTGCTCCTCTAGGAGGACATCCATGGATCCATTCATCTCACATGAACACTCAGGATGCTAAATCTCATGTAACTATTAGAGAACTTTATCTTCCCGAGTATTCCACGTAGAACTTTCATATGTTCTATGATACGGAGAACATTCCAGAGGAACCTTATAGGGTTCCAGCGAAAAACGGTTATGGCCAAACAATGACAGGTATGCCAAGGAACAAACAGTTAAAAGATTCTTCACTCTGCATGACCGTTACCCATAAGGCAATGGGGTCTTTGTGCATGCACGTATTTTTAAATGAAGGTAAAAATTGGCCCATCTCTACTAAACTTGACAGCCACCCCAAGAGGCCGTACCGCACGCTTAGGCGTTAAGGCGGTTTTAAGAAATGAATTCTAGGGTGGAGAATGAAACGAGGTTCCTGAAAGTCCTTGCAAGCACCTCTGCGGCACCCATTCATCTTTCTAAATGTTGCTGTCTCCCTGCACGGCTAACGGACGCCTTGTTTATGGGGAACGGCTATAGGATCTATACATCAACCTCACGCGGCTGTCAGCGTGATGCATGTCACACTAAGAGGCTTACGCCACTCGCAGCAAATTGGAAACGGCGTCTGCCGGACGGAGCTCGTCGGCTGGGCGCGCCGGGTCTACAAGAGGCGAAATGTATTAAAGCCTGCGCGACGCTTATCTTCTCCGCCATTTAATCCGAACACGGGCCGGCCGACCGAACAACTAATCGATAGCCAATGAACGCGTCTAGATTGTGCATGATGTATGTTTCAGGTCCTGCTACGGGGTAACAAAGTATTTATTCATTTCAACACGCCAAGGAACTGGTTACGTTCGAGGCTTCCAAGTACAGAAACTCCCCGATGTAACATCCTCGAGTCCAGCACCAGTTAAAACTAATAAGGGGGGGGGGGAGAGGCGTGAGCATACTGGTAAAAATTACATAAAAAGGACAATTCTAAGCACAAAACCCCCCGAAAAGTAAATATCTTTTACTAACGTACCATAGAATCTGCTGGCAGATCGGCCCCATTCGGCCCCATTTAATCTGCCTATTTCACCTGCTGTAAAGACTCCGTCCTTGGTCTCAGGAGTGTTTTGCCCATCCCATGCATGTTTAAATTCCCTCACTGGATTAGCCTTTACCACTTCTGCTGGGAGGTTGTTCCACTTATCTACCGCTCTTTCAGTAACGTTAAAATCATAGAAACAGAAAATAAACCACCAGATGTGGCTAATTTTCCCGCTCAGTAAGGTCAGTGTTTTTGGTTTCAGGTCCCCTTGAAGCTGCCACAAGCGATAGAGTTTATATCATACAACATACACTAAAGACCACGTTTTACGATCAGAAGTAACGGGCAGGTGATTCTTATCTTCCATCATAAGATATCGGGGGTCCAGCTCTGCGATGCTCAACATGTTGTAATTCAAAGGGTTAATTTAGCAGCGGGCACTGGATACATTGTTACCCGTGGTATAATATTCTACAGTCCTAGAGGTCTGGAACAGATTTTTATCAGGTCCCTGATCGTTGCGATCCAGAAGTTTGAGTTGGTTTGTGTTTTTTGTGCCGCGCGTCTCGCAGGGATCTCAGAAGGTGTCGGGAAACAATCAGACTCCTCTTTCTGCTCCATTTATCTAACGAGGACACGGAACGAAAGAAAAACTCTACTGACTGTAAGTAACTCGATCTGTAAATAATTTAACAGAAATAATAAAAAAAATCATCGTACCTCCTGCCGGTATTCGGAACGATTCGGAATTTTGTAGCAAATTATTACTATGAAATATAATTATTACTGTATATATTTATTATTATTTTTTATTTATTTTATTTATTAAGCGCTAACTTATTTATTTAACGCTGGGCAATTTAAATACAGGGTGGTTAGAAAATACGTCACAAATATACATTTACGCATATGCAGAACATAGGAATTGAGGATCATTCTGAGATGTATTGATGTTTAACCCCTTCAGGCTATTTCCCAACCTAAAGGCGGAACTGAAACCTTTATGGATTTTTGCAAAGCTAGGTTTGTCACAATTATATATAATATTATATAAGATATATATAATATATAATATATATATAATATATAATATAATATATATATATATAATATATATATAATATATATATATATATTATATATATATAATATTATATATATATAATATATTATATATATATAATATATATTATATATATTATATATATATATATATATATATATATATATATATATATATATATATATATATATATATATATATATATACATATATATATAATATATATTATGGATTGGACCCGCTACCATCAACTACCCAACTTCCCACCCTGAGGTTTTTTCTTCCCGTACTCTTATGAAGGCTACCTGAGCCAATCAATAACAAACAGCAACAACAGGAGAGAGATAACTGATTGGGGAGGAATAACCATGCAGACATAGGTGCCCCTGTGCTCTTTGCAATGTAATTTATGAAAGGACAAAATGTTTCTATAAATGCCACAATGTATACACTCAGTAGAACTGCCCCTTTAAGGAGACCACGGCTGACAAGTCAACAGAACATGGAAATATAATTTATTCTCACCCCGCCAACCAGCTTTTCAATAATGACCCTGTTTAATCTCATTAAAAATGCCTGTTTGTGTTCTCATTGTCAGAGAAGGCAGTATCAGCATGAAGAAAAAAAACCCTTGATATAATCCCATCGCTAACTAGCTGGGAAAATGACTTTTCCAGCAGAATTATTCTGTCAGTCGAGTAGCTATTCCGCAGTAATTAGCTGAACCCGTTAGAACGGCAGAGACGCCGGCTCGGTGACCCCGTCAAACCTTCAGAGGAACATTAATCATCATTCCTCAACCCGGCTCTCACCGGGGCTTCTCGTCTGGTGGTTAATGACTGTGAGTCCAAGGTGTGGACAATGGACATAAGGGAAAGGGTTAAACCCTGTAGGCCGTTGAAGTGAAGACTTCGGACATCTTTCCAACCTTAATTCTACTTTCTATGGCCCGTTGGGATTGAATGAAGTCTTTTCTGATCTATAGTGGCTTAGAATCAGGTTGATTGAGACACCTTAACTCATCATGACTGGTATTGACCTAAGCTGTACCGATAATGGCCAACATGATTTACCAAGGATCAATCATGGCCAGAGGTCATTATATATCAACGTATATCTAGCAGCTGAGCGATTGCCATGGTTGGCACTTTCTAGCAGATCTATCATTTCCATCATCAGAACATCATCTCAACGAGAAAAATAATCTTTCATCCACGTCAACGGAACGTCTTCCTTATGGAGGAACCTCAACCCAAGAGATAAAGACCTGGCTGGGTGATTCAATCCAACGTAGGCATTCATTGACTCCTTCTTAGAAGCTAGAAGGTGGCGCAGAACAGACATTCCGTTGACGTCTAGCTTCTAAGAAGGAGTCAATGTATGCCTACGTTGGATTGAATCACCCAGCCAGGTCTTTATCTCTTGGGTTGAGGTTCCTTCATAAGGAAGACTAAGCATCTCATGAGGCACCGTTTTTGGAGGAACAGCAGAAGATGAAAGAGGGACTTAGTGAGGATGAGCTGGGAGATCGGCACATTATCTACGAAGCCCGTCCAGGTCCTATCTATCCACTACCTCTAAAGGCTCTTGGATTCAAAAGAGTAAGACGAAGATAGGAGGCCATAGTAGTACTAAGTCTAGCGTACGTCTAGGACCTTCAGAGTAGGAAACAAACGTCACTTGCACCCCTCACCCCAACTGCAACTTCTTTAAAATAATTTTTTTTTAAATTAAAGTTTGGCAGCCGCATACGCCCCATGACCCCATTTTATATCCTTTCTGGTCCGGGGTAGTTAAATTCCGTTCACGGCCTCTCTGGGTAATATTCTCCACGCACTCTCTCTTGACTTTCTTATCCCGTGTCGTTAGGTTCTATTATTAGGAAGACATTTCTAGTACCAAGCTGTGTGGTGTGCGTGCGCGGCCTGATTTTCTGGAAAGGGCATGTAGGGTTATATCAGCTCCTGACCCTTTTTTTTTGTTACATTTCACACTTTTTACGAAGGTGCTTTTAAGCAAGATCTGGTTCTACCTTTAAACTTTGTTTAACCCCTCGACCTTCCAGTCGAATAAATCCCATTAGTCCATAATTCCATATTTGGAATTTTTCAAATAATTTCAGTTTTTTTTTCTTTCTGGCTGGTCGTGATAGGAATTGTAGTTGCCAATAGATAGAGCTCAAGAAGCTGCCTGTCTCTACTCACTATGAGTGAACGATAGTTCTTTATAGAAGAGCTAATAGTATTTTTTATGGCGGAGAAATGCTATATAAACGATATTTTGCGCAGGTTTATTGTGCATCAATCTGTAGCGGAACACATAACGCTGGGACCCCCTCCTATAAGAAATGATGCAGTCTACCCCGTCCATGCGCGTATTCTGTATCGAGTCGTGGGTGGCTGCAGATTCGTAGCATCCGCTATATCTGTTATATGACAAAGCAAAACAAATTGAAATGTTTTACCCCAAAATAAATCACCGATCTGATAACAAACACCTCGCACGTGGCTAGTAATAAATAAATACAGATGTTAGGAGGTAGAGATGGGATTGGTGCCGGCTCGTGTAGCAAGAAGTGTAAGGGGCTCCGAAAAGGAATGTATTGTACATCGCTACGGAATATGATGGCGCTATATAAACAATAAATAATAATGGGGGGATCCCCTGCACCGTGGGGGGCCGCAGGGGTGTGCATTGTACCACTCTATAGCCTACGCTGCACCGACGGGCTCTCTGAACAGTATGTAGAACCCCAATTCCCCCCCCCCCGTCTATACGTCATGCGTTAAGATCAAGGAAGACAAAAAACCGCCATGAGATTCCACCCACTGACAGCCTGAGGAATCAGGTCACATCCCAGCAACCAAAAAAAAAAGGAAAAGACAAAAAAAAATCCATCCGTCTGCTGACATCACAGCTTTCTGCTCTCCTTCTGCAGCAGCCGAGACTCTCGGAGTCCTCTAATGCGCATGTTTTCTCCGCTTAACCCTTTCTACTCACCCAACCTCACTGCATTTGGCTTTTTTTTTCCCAGAGCAAAGGTTACCAATACTTTAAATGACATAAAATCTACCCTCCAGCTTCTGGATACCTGCTGCCAACGTATAAATTAATATAAAATCATATTTATTATTATTATTATTATTATTACTATTTTTTATTGATATAGCACCAACAATTCCCGCAGCGCTTCTTAAAGTCCATACATTTAAAGGGTCCGACAAAACTAGAGCCGACAGACGAGCTGACGAATTAGGTAACGAGGGCTTGGCTCAGAAGCTTACAATCTACATCTAAACGTCACCGAGCTCCAAAGCCGGACACAAAGGGGTTAATCAGCGCGTTAGAGCACAGCCAGCGCTTAGCTTGGGAATTCCATGTTTGGCCTTGTTCTGTACTCCGTCTTGGAAAAGTTACAAATATAGACCCTGAATTCCTGTCTTCGTGAGGATTCGACAGGTTGAGCCCTCTCCGGGATTAGAGCGCCTGGTCAGACAGGGGGGTGTGGGGGTCTCGCCCGCGCGATGACGGATATGCTGGTGATGGCACTTTTAATAGCGCGTGCTCTCTTTACGGGGGAGCGTGAATGCACATTGCTCGTTGGAGAGCGCCAAGCTTAGCGATAATGGATTTAGTCATGCGATAGCCATTAGAGGCAATTAGAGGAGAAAAAGCAGAGAAAGGGGGAAGAAAAAGACAGTTACTGTATAAACCGCATGAAGCAGGTATATATATATAATTCAAAAGTTTGGGGTCACTTAGAAATGGTTTTGTATTTGAAAGAAAAGCAAATTTTGTCCATTACAATATCATGAAACGGATCAGAAATTCAGCGCAAACGGGGTTAATTCTGTAAATGACTGGAAATGGCTGATTTTTAATGGAATCTCTTCATAGACGTAGAGAGGCCCTTTATCACTCCCATCACTCCTGTGTCCCAATGGCCCTTTATCACTCCCATCACTCCTGTGTTCCAATGGCCCTTTATCACTCCCATCACTCCTGTGTTCCAATGGCCCTTTATCACTCCCATCACTTCTGTGTTCCAAGTTTAAGCCTAAAAGGCTAATTGATCGTTAGAAAATTCTTTTGCATTTATGTTACAGTCCAATGGAAACAGCTCAGTGACCCCAAACTTTGTTACTTGTCGTCTTTCATTTATAAAGCGCCCGTAGATTTGGAAGGACTGGCCAGAAACGGCCATAACTAATATGACTTCAGAACCCTACGGACAGCGAAGCTGATCTAGAATGGAGATCTGCTGTCCGGTTCGATGTATCCGCCAGTAATGAGAGCTTCGGCTGATATAAAGATCTCTCTATCACAAACAGGCTCGCTAGCGGATGAATTGAATGAAGCAACGTATCGAGCCGTGTTTATTACGTCTTAATCAAGGTCCAGCCATATCACAGCTGTGACGCTGATCAATACGTGGCGGCGGGATTTATCGTATTGGATGATTTGCACGTTTGTCCTTCAGTTCTTTCCTCGGATCTCCTTTTCTTTACACAAATCAGAAAATCAATATTTTAAGTTTCCTTAAAGAGTATCATTTATAGTGAATATAAATTCTATTTTTTAATGAAAAATAATCACAGTTTGACAAGGTTTCTTTTAATCTTAACCATTTTAGCATGGCATGCGATGTGCGTAGCGCCTGAATATACTGTCTTACATATTGTTACAGGAGACAGTTTAATGTCCCAGGCCGCCCCCTCCCCCAAAGCATATTTAAGTACTTAGTGCTTTATTATTCTTATTATTATTCATTGTTTTATATAGCGCCATCCAATTCCGTAGCGCTTTTAACATTCAATCTTCAAAAATGATAAAATAGTAGTAAGAAAATCCTTTCATTTAAGTATACTCGAAGCCCCCCACCTCCTCTGTGGTCCAAGGATTCTCATCACTGATTGGCTGCTTGAAGTGTCAATCAGTAGCAGGAAAGCGCTCGCACTGAAATCAATGGGAGCGCTTTCTGCACCCGATCTCGAAGGTTCTCGTTCGACGAGCCAGCGTTGGCGGTAGGTATATAGTACGCTGAAGACAGCTCCCTGCACGGAAATAGCTGGGGGGTGAGGAAAGAGGAAAAGAATCCCCCCCATAATGCATGTTAAATGCATTAATGTGAATATAGTGGCTGAAGGGTCCCTTTAATTTTACTTTCCGGACTACAAAAGCCCTACAGAAAGACTTGTGTCTGGCCATTATATATATATATATATATATAGTAAATCCCGGTGCCGCTCTCCGGTGATATAGATAAATAAAGGTTAACTCGGTGCTTCACCCTCGCTGGGCTACACGCTTAATGCCTTCTCCCGGGAGACTCTCGACATATTCCCATCCGAGAGATTAGCGACCGAGGCTATCTGTCTAATTCTCCAAGCCGGGGGAAGAGCTGAGGCATTCGGTAATGAGTTGTCACGGTGTTGGCAGCGGTATTATGCCGTGCGCGGGTAGTGATTTACTGACGCTGTCCGCGGTATCCTTAGAGGACCTGCGTCCCAATCACCGCCTGACCTCTCGGAAAGCTGGAGGCCAAGTAATGCCTGAGACCAGCAATACTTTCTGGGCTCGTTATAAAGCGTCAATGAACATCATTCCCCCCAAAAAACCACGTTAATGGTGTTAACGGTCAAAATGTAATTTATTATTTTTGGTTATATATTAAAACAATATCCTCCACTCTCTGTGTACTTCTGAAGAGTATTTTTAAGAGAAGCAATACTATTAATAATAATAATATTAATATTAATAATAATAATATATTTATATATATATATATATATATATATACATATATATTTTTTATATCTGCAAACCCTTAGAAGGCTGCCTCGGCCAATCAACAACAATCAGAAACTTAACAATAAGGGAAACTTAATGGGGAGGGATAATTGTCCAGATCCCAACCAATAAAAGAGTTAATATATCTCCCGCCATAGTGTAGTCATATTGCAAGCACGTTTCTACCCTTGACCTCTTCTTCATCCCATCAAACGCTTTTCCCCGCATTAGACTCACATCTGCGGGCAAGACCCACATGTGGGACCAGATGCTGTCATTGGGTGTTTTTAAAAACAACACATTAACCCCTTTTATCCTACGTCCTTGGTAAGTATTCCCAGATGTTTTAACAAAACCGTGCAGCTATCTAGATGATAACCCTCTAGAAATACCGGTGCAAAATAACAGGAGGAGCGTTAATGAGAAGGAGGAATGAGACGGAGGAATGAGACGGAGGAATGAGACGGAGGAATGAGCGAAATCCAGCAGAACTAGCAGGAGATATCCCCAGAACTGATACATTTCTTAAGAATTTCGAACTCCCAAAAATGTTTACGTTCCGACAGTGTCTTGGGAAAGAACACTTCCTGGCTTCGTGTTTAGAAAGCAAATACATCCCGATTGTATATACACATCTGTCACATCTCCCCGCATTCCTTACGCATGAGGTCTAAAAGACTGCAGCAATTAATTAAAAGCACTAATTCGAAGGTCAATAGAGTTTCTAGTCTAAAAGATGTACCAATAAAAAGAGAAGAGATTGCGTCACAGAAACGCTTTATTTATTATATATATTCATTATATATATTTATTATATATTTTATTGCATTTTATACACTTTATTATTTTTATTAGTGAGCAAGTTTGTTATTCTGTGAACGTTCCACACATTTTTTTTTTTATAAATAATGAAAGTGATAATTAATATAAATAGTTAATGGATGTGCTCACCTGGAGTCTTCTTCTGGGTTCTGCAGAGACAAAAGTAAAAGAATAAAACTCAGGATAAGTAACACCAAAAACAACCGCTTCTTAATCTGCCCCATTGATGCTTCTCTACACAAAATTTGCCCCAATATCTGGTCTACAAAAATACAGAAGCAGATAAACAAGTAGATGAGTTCCAAAAGATGGCGTCCCGAAAAAATTACCCAATAACTGGGGCAATCACCCATTAGCTAAAATATAGCCTCCTACAATGGCCACCCAGGAACCAGCTTGAGATAACCACCAGAAATACTGCATAAGTTATCCCCCTATCTTGAATTCTCCTCCCTTGGTCTCATCTATCCAGTGCCAATTAGCTCCCATGGGGAGGAATAATCATGTAGATCCTCAGTATTGGAAGATAAGATGGCCATTCCCATGCTATATATGAAAGGTGTTTGTTTTTGGTCTGTATACACCATTTATTTCATGTATCAATATATTAGATTTGGAAAAAAATTTACTTTTTACAGTTCCTTTAATGTGATGCTGGTGGAATTTTTGGCTAATATATAATATGTAATATAGCGAATGTATTCAGACTCAAAGCTTTACGAAATAAATGTTGGTATGTTGAGAAACATCAACTTTTACATGTAATCGGAATCACCAACCAGGAGATTAGGTGCAGTTTAGGCTCAAATTACCTCGGATTTTTCATTCGCCATCTGGTTAAAGCTGTTCAGCTGCCGGGTGATCTCCGCCATCTCCGTCATCAGTTTTCCCATGTGGACATTAAGTTCTGCAAGGACCTCGGTAACGTGAGCCGAGGCCATGGCCTCCTGGAGGTCCACAAAGTGCAGCGCCCTCTTCTCCTCTTCTTGTACCAGGTCCCTCATGTGATCAAACTCCTTCTGAATAAAGCTTTTCAGTTCACTGCGGGATACCTGACGGACAGAGAACACAGGGTTAAACACTACATTTCTAAAGAGCCACAGGAGGGCCCAGCCACAAGCCAACCGCTGGACACGTCAGGTATTAGAAGGCCATGGACGTTGGTGGTGGGACTCAAAATAGACCTCAAGAGGTTTTACTGCTGGTAAATGTTTAACTTCATGTATTCCATATCAATGACATGTTAGACCTTAGATCTTAACTGAAACATTTATTTGCTTAAACTCCAGGAGACATTTCCAGGCAACAAGAATCTCAACTGGGAACCATCTCCTGAACCAAACAATGGGCCACTCCACTTATGCTGACATGAATTTGGACTAATTCAAATTGGTCAAATAGCCAATTGGCCAATTGCACTGGTCAAATAGCCAGATCATAAGATCATTCTTAGGTCACAGCAACCCGATATTTCGATACAAAGAAATAAAAGAACGGGCAAGCTAAAACACACCAAGTGTAAGGGTGTGTGTGCGCGCGGTGCTTAAACGACATGCCTAAAGAGAGGCAGGATGTGCAAAGGGTTAGGAATCAAAGTCATTGTATCCATACTTCCATGTCTTCTAGAATCTTGAAAGTTTTTTGGGAAATGTTGCACATTTTAAGATTCAAGGTTACATTGTTTCTGGATTTGCCCATATCGATACACGTGTATTTATATTTAATAAGAACAAAAAACATTAAAAATAAACAAAGAAACGTAGATATTTTCCTATAGTTTTTCTCCGCCCCCCCCCCCGAAAGCCCCCTCAATCTATATGTGTTATGCCGGGAAGGCTTTTTACAAGGAAACAATCTAAATAAGACACAGAAGGTATCTGTTACACGAACTCTTCTAGGGTTCCATTTGCGACACTTCGGATCCCATTACAGTCCCCAGGAAGGAGGTCATAAACCAGGTACCCACAGGGCACAATATTTCACTGGAATGACAACGAGCGAATGCTCCTTTCCCTTTCTGAAAGGGCTTGAAACTCTAGTATTCTATAGATATTTCGACAAAACTTTTACAAGTTCACGGAGGGGCAAAAGCACTTAGTGAAATGTGATATCGGGAGCCACCTATTTAACTACTTTTATTAAAATTCCTTGTGTTTGGCTTGAAGAAGCGCTCAGCTGAGCCCCTAGACACCTTCTTAGTTGGACCTCCTTGAAAAGCCAGCCCTGATCTTCATCTTAGAACATAATATATACCAGATTGGGTCATACTTTATACATACATTAATATAGTCCATACTTCATATGAGAACTCTCAGGGCTTCACATGTGTCTCAGGGCTTCACATGTGAATCTCAGGGTAAGATCTCCACACGGCATGGCTCTAACTTCTTCATGTTCTACTCTGATTTAATGATATGTGAGCATCCTGGGCTTTTCTCACTGCTACATCACAGCTAAAGCCCCTACTTGAAAACAGGTGGTTCAATACATAACTTCTTAATACATATCTTTTTGTTTTTGGTTTTCACAATAATCGCTATTAGACCCATTGGGTTGCCACCATCAGTGAGCCATAGCTTCATTATGGACTTTTAAAGGGTTAATGCTGGCAGAGCCTTAACAAATAAGCCAGATGGGATTTGTGAGCATGCTTGATCTGACCCCTAGGTCTATGACTACATAATGATAATAATAATAATAATAATAATTAATAATAATTAATAATAATATACTATAACAATATTAATAATATTAATATATCAATATAATTATATTATTAATAATCCATTAATAATTATTATTAAGTCTATAGCTTCCATGTACAGCTACCTTGAAGCAGCTAAAGATGTGATCTATGCCAGAACATGAGCCGAGTCTCAATTATGACCTAGATACCAGGGTGCTAATGGGTAGAGATGGGTGAAAACATCGCATGCGGCAAGGCGTTTATGGCTTGTGACATGACATCACAACACACGCAACGTTCCGGGAAGTAAAGAGAATTGTGTGGATTGTAACATCAGGGAGCCTATATTCAAGGTTACTGCATTATTACAGCTGGCAACGATGTTCCGGCAGGAGGTTCGGCAGAAAGTAGGAAAGTCATGTTTTTCACGAATAC
Source organism: Spea bombifrons (assembly GCF_027358695.1). Classification (NCBI taxonomy): domain Eukaryota; kingdom Metazoa; phylum Chordata; class Amphibia; order Anura; family Pelobatidae; genus Spea; species Spea bombifrons. Next base: position 5,072,088 of record NC_071096.1, read on the forward strand.
TCCCACAGGAAGAAAATGTGATTTTTCGTCCAGCTGTACTCACGAGCATCCATCTGGCCCAAAAAAAGAGAAGAGGAGGAGGCTTCTTTACCCAGATTGGCTCACGTTCCTCCATAGTTGGATGAAGCCCACACCAGCTCGCCCATCTCGAAACATTTGGAATTGAAGAATAACCTGGTTTGAGTGACTTGTAGGACCTAGCGTGCCTAACCAATCCCTCACCCGATCCATGCGGCAAACGACGAGCTGGCCACCTTACAGAACCCCCCCTGAGATCCTACATTAGATGAACTCAGACACTCGCTGCCAGAAAATACATCAATTAAGAACCTAAATTAACATCAATTGGCTGAAACCTTTCTCTCTCGGAGATAAATCAAGTAATGAAATGACACGCTGAGCTCTCTTCAGTCCAGCCGTTCAGAAAAATAGAAGTTAATGGCATTATTGTAATGGGTAATGACGCCGAACGGCGCGTGGATGAGACGCGGAGGGGCACCGCAAATATATATAAATTATTACTCGGTAAATGCCAGTTGTCAACCGAGGGCAGAGGAAAATATCTGCTTGTTGTTAGCAGGGGCAAATGATGCGCTTTATTTCCCAAATGGAGCAGGTGTTTGCAAAGCGGATTACTAAGAGCTGGCAAGAAGGGTTTGATTCATAGACACCGAGGTCACGATCAGAACGGGCCGAACCCTCCATAAAACATATTATACCCTCAGCATGGGTCAACGTACCCAACACCACCCCTTGTCCTTGCCATCTTTTAAATTATTGTAATAAAATGGTATTCGTCACCTGTCAATCAATTTAAGTGGTTGGATGGCAAAAAAAAATAATTTTGCGGAGGGGCAACTAAGCAGAAGGTGGGACATTATTGTGGAAGCCCACCACCTCTACGTAGATGAAGTGCTCAACCAGGTCAGGACTGGGGATGACGCGGCGGCGCTGGCACTTTAAGGCCGGCGGCTGCTCATGACGTAGCCGACAGCTGGATATGAGCGGCCTCGCCATGCATGTTATGCTCCTGTAATGTGCGGCCGGGCATATCCAGCTGGTGGCCACTGGAGTGGCTGATGAGGTGTCTATGGAGCGATGTTGGCCAAGCAGCCCACTGAGTGTTTGCCCAGTGTCCAACATGGCGGACGACATTGCCCATCTGCAACTCATCACACCTGCCTGTGACTTCAAGGTTTGCATCCATTGTGAGGAGGAAAATACTTGGTAGAAAGCCCCCAACGGGTTAAAGCAATAAGTTGGACCGGCTCACAGACGCTCCCTTCCCATAAACTGGCACACATCCCTATTACGCCGGATTAATTTTAATCTCGGTGATAGGTAATGCTGCGTGAACCAGCATGAGTCCGACTCAATGAACTGTACACATCGCATGCTCTTGCAGCTGGAATAAGCGGGTATCCTCTGTTCCTTAGCGACAGAATAAAAGAAGCCATTAATTACGGAGAAAGAAAAAAAAAAAAGACGCCAGCCGAGCGAATAGAATCAGAGACGACGGCGTGATGGTGTCCAAGACTGTCAAAGCAAAACGCGCCGTGAATGTTCACAAAGAGAGCCGAAGCAGCCCACACAGGAGAACGTAGATGGCCTCGTAAGGCTCTTTGGGGGAATCATGGTTGGGGAGGAAAAAGGGGGGGGGGACAACACTCACTACTTACTCTAGGGTCAGCACACTTCACCTTCAGCTTCTCCACCATATCACCCATAGCCAGCTTCAGGTCAACGGGTTTTCTGTTCTAGGGAAAGGATGCCAGAGGTCACTAAAGCATAAGAGACGTAAAGCGGCAGGGTAAGGCTGAAAGCCGGCGGCAGGGTGCCGCGCGCGTTACGGTAACCCCAATCTGAGCTCCAGCTGTCCCTGGAACACATACAACGCACCTTGAATTTTTATTTATAATTACGCATTATTGTACAGTTTTACGATATAGAAAATATTCATGAGATTTTATTAAATATCTAAGAAAAGGTTAAAATATACAATGCAAATACACAGTTTTCTTATATACTGGTAAATAGCTTTTACTTTAAGTGGCTGTTCTATTTTAAATCGTATAATTCTTCATTTTTCCCCTATGTAATTATCTATAATCTCCCCACCCCCGTTCCTTTATGATGCTGAGGCCCCTCCATTATCTTGCGTTAAAAGGGTAACGTAATGACATGAAACAAGAATAGCTTCCGTTCAAACCAGCAGAGATACCCTGGAACTGGGGAGTAACACACATGCCACACGTAACACGTAACACACATACCGCGCTCCCATACCTCCCAACTGTCCCACTTTTAGTTGGAGGGCCCTGATTTTCAGGCACTGTCCACTGTCCTGCTTCTCATTTGTCCTGCTTTTGTGGGATCATGGGCCAGTTGGGGAGATCCTCTAAGGTCAGTAACCCCAACCCACCCCCAAGTGTCTTAATTTGAACAACCTGAAATGTTGGGGGATATGGCTTCCATTGGCAGACAGTACCGGCAGGAAGACCAAAAAGATGGCGGACTGAGGATGATATGTCGTAGGTGCATGGCACCAAGCGCCCAGTAACCAAGGCACCCAGTGGGGTGGTGTGGCAGCGGCACGTATGGTGCAAGAGAATGAGAGTGGGTGTATGTATGTGTAAGTGCATGAGTATGAGTGGAAATGTATGGTGTTGGAAAGTGGCTGTATGTATGGTGTTAGAATGGTGTTGCTGTATGGCATTAGAGTGTGCATGTGTTAGTGTGTGGTGTTAGCATTTGTGTGAGAGCATATAGTGTTAGCATGTACGTATGTATGCTCTTAGCACCTGTGTTTGGGGGTCTTACTGTATGATGTTAGAGTATGTGTGTGTTTGTGTATGGTGTACATATGAGTGTGTGGCAGCATATGGTGGTGTTGTTAGCTTGAGTGTGTTTGGTGCAGGCATGTGTGTTAATGTATGGTGTTATCATGAGTTTGTGTGTTAGTATGAATAGTGTGAGCATGTGGGTTGTTAGTGTATGTTGTTAGCATGAGTGTGTGTCAGAATATGGAGTGTCAGGGGCTAAGTGTGAGTTTTTTTATGGAGTTTGCAGGGCTGCGTGTTAGTATGTTCATGTGTTTTAGTTACAGGCAAGGGGGCACGGAATAAATACCACACTCAGGTACCACTAATCCATGGTAACGCAACTCACACATTCTTTTTTCTGATAGGCTCTCAGAAACACATTTTTTCCTGACAACAAAAAATATTCAAACGTAAATCATTCAAAGTCCACCATCGCCTAAGATAAACTTTCCACCAAGGTGGCCTCACAATATCATATTCAACAGTGTTTCTGGTATTCACCAATCTTTCAACCTGACCCGAGTTGGGTCCTTGTGACTTCACTGGCCATGGTGGCTCTACAGAAGAACTTTGCGGGTACTCCTTGCTCCAAACAGTCTTTGAGTTCTTCCTTCGACTGGCTGCAATGGACGTCTTTAAATCTCATTATCATTTAATGCAGGGGAGTCTAAGGTTCAGAGGAACCCAACCAAGTGATCAGGTGCCTCGTCTCCAGTAAAGAGGGACCCAGACAATTTCAGCTACCAGGCTGAGCCCCTTTTGATGTCACTTTCAACAATCCCCATCTCAGACGCTCTCAGACGCTCTCAGACCGAATGACATTTATTAATTAAACTCTCACTTCTCCAAGCCTGACTTTTAGTGTCACGAAGACGGAAAGCCCAGTCATTTCAGAAGATTCTTTTGCAAGAACTTTCAGAATTATTTTCTATCATTGGGTTTTTAGCCTCCTTATCAGTTAATTTCCTATGAAATATGTATTTCGACGACCGCTCCTCACGGATCAAGAGCCCCGCTTACCTTCATTTGCTGGTAGGCCTCGTTGAGGGTTATGAGTTGGTGCTGTCGGTGGTCCCCGGCCACCGCACACAGCACACAGATAATCTTCTCGTCCTCTCTACAGTACAGCGTGAGCTCCTGGTTGTGTAGAGGGCACTTCTTCTTCTCAGATTCCTCGTTTTCCTTCGTATCATGCCCTGGCTCCTCTGCCGATGCTGTCAGCTCCTCTGTCGCTGCTGTCGGCTCTGCGGGGGAGGGTTGCGAGAATCCCCTGACCCTGTGTCCTGCGAACCTCTCGGCGTGTTTGTTGGCGTGAAACTCACAGAACGCGAAACCACAGTCATCGCAGAATACCAGAGCTTCACATGCCTCATCGGGCTCGCAAGCGTCACACGTTCCGTCAGTGGGAAGTTGGGTGGCGTCCTCCGGAGCGAGAGCCATCCTAACAACCCCTGACCCCTAACTTCTTGGTTTACCTTGACTTCCAGAAGCTCTACAAAGACCTACAGAGCTGTAGACTCTGACTGTCCCCTTTCCACGCGTGATGTCTCTTCCCGACCTTCTCTCGTCTACTTGGACCTAGCTAATCTTGTCCACCTGTCTCCGCACCTTGTTTTAGACCTCCTCGTTCACTTCCTGATAGACTGTTCACCACTTCCTTGTAGCCTCCTTGCTGTGTGCATGGAAACCTCGTCGTCCTCCCCTCGGCCAGCTTGCCCTCTCGTCCTATTTAGGTCTCGGCTGTGCAGCTGATCCTTTTGTGACTTTGTCGGTCTGAACAATCAGGATTTAAGAGCCTCCCTTCTCCCTCCCTGCGAGGAGAGGATCTCGCTTTCACTTTGCACGCTGCCTTGTTTTCCTTCCTGAGTCAGCAGCAGCAGCAGCACAGGAAATGAAACGTTTGCTCCCAGCGACGGTCTCTTTACTTTCTGAACGATGTAAGCAGGGCGTCTCGCGGGTCTTTATTTACTAACCTTACAGCTCAATAGAAATGCTGCGTGTCCTTAAAGAGGGACTTATGAGACCTTTAATAAACAGAGCCTAAAAACTGCCTATGTCATCATCATTATTCTTATTAATATTCAGCCCTGCTTTACAGCAGGTGAACGCACAAGAAACGTATGACATTTACTGCTGCAAAGACTCAAACCTTAATCAGTCGTTGCTCTCGTCTTAGATTCAAGAGCCGTATGTCTATCCCATGCATGTTTACATCCCCTCACTGTATTACCCTCTACCACTTCTGCTGGGAGGCTGTTCCACTTATCTTCCACCTTCTCAGTAAAGTAAAACTTTGTTACTGTTTTTAGATGATGACATTTCTTCTTCTTTAAAATAAACATCCTGCTGTACTTTGTTACTTTGTTAATACTTTAAGTATCGTTTATAGTGTAACGGAGGTTCTTCCTTCTCTGCTTAGACAAATATTTCGTCGCTACTAAGTGAATTGCACAGCCCAATGATTGGCGAATAACAAAGAGTTAACCAAAAATGATGTCATAAACATGATTTCAATGGGTGTTGGGTGTATTCACAGCCTGCAGGGCTTCCCCTAAACCTGATTTACGGCTTTAGTGCATTTGTAGACAGATAAGGAGATAAAAAAATATGCAAGAACAAAAGCTTAGGAATTTATCGGGGGAGGGGGGGGTAAATTGAGCAGCAAATTTGCGGCCACATTTAATATCCAATTACATGAGATTTTATTATTCCAGCCAGCCGATGCACTTTAGTGGGACTGTCCTGTTAAAACTGGGACACTTGGGCGGTATCATTGTAGGAAATAGGCTCAAGAAGCAGATCAGATAAAATAATAATAATAATAATAATAAAATAACAATAATAATATAATAATAATAATATAATAATAATATAATAATAATAATAATAATAATAATATAATAATAATAATAAAATAACAATAATAATATAATAATAATAATATAATAATAATAATATAATAATTTATGTTTTTTTTACTCTTTTTTTTTTTTTTACTTGGCAGGCCGACTAGAAGTTGGTAAAATGAAAAGCGTACCGCCCCTTTAAGAGATTATTTGGCATTTTGACAGCTGTATAAAGGTATAAAACGTTCCCAAAAAAAAAAAAAAAGTCAGATTAAGCGGCGCATGCATTCCCGCAATCATCATTATAAACCGTTCTCGGGCTAATTGTGCATCCAAATGCGATTGCATCTGCCGGGGCACAAACATTCCGCAGCTGCCTCTGTATCGCTGCGGAGAGACAGGTAACCGAGGAGTTTATTTCAGGAAACCTCCGGCCTCTGGAATTTAACGCTTTCCACCCCAAAAAAAACATATGACCAAATATGGATATATTTGTTTTAAGGAGAATAACAGATTTGTGTATACTAATTATATTTAGTTGTGTAACTAATTGGGATCTAACCGTAGCATTGAGTCTGAGGGTTATGGGAGTTGTAGTTCAGTGTTTTGTTTTTTTTGTCATTTCACATGGAACCGAAGAAAGTGAGTTGGAGCGGAGAGCCGCGCTGCGACCCCCAGACCCCCCCCCCCGTTACGAGACGCACATTAATGCCTCAGCAGAAAGGGATTTCATTTTATGTTCCCGCACATATTTCTCTCGGGCCTCGAAGCTGCCAATAATACAGCCCCCCCCGCTCCGAAATGAATCGCCGTAACCCAACCCCTCATTGTGTCCCTGCAATGCGCGGAATGACTGCTCGATCTAATGGACTTTTAAGCTATATTTAATAAACTGGTGTTTTTGTTGGCGGTGGGCGTTTGCAGGTCTCCGTGCTGGAGTTGGCTTCTCTGGGTTTCCTCTTAGTGAAATAACCCACAATGTGCAATGAATTGCACATCATACCTACCAGCAGTCCCTGATTTATGGACACTACGGACTGCTGGCCCGGTTAGCTGCTTTGCTGTCTCGATTGGCGAGATCCTCGGATCTCCCATGACTGGCCCGAGGAGCCATCCCTGGTGGTCTTCCGGGTAAGGTGGGTGGTTACCATGCCTTTGACCCCACCTACTGCCATTGTTGGCCACACCCCTCGTTACCTTTTACCTCACACCCCAACAGTGTTATGTGACGCTCTACGTATCGAGGAACAGAGTGACGGCGCTCAATCTCTCATTAGACACGCCCACTCCCCACCCCATTCCCCTCCCACCCCCATAAAATGTAAGGTGTATGAAGCTAGCCCTGCCCATAAATAGGGATAGCCCCTCCTAGTCATGCAGGTAACCCCACCCATATCAAAGCCACTCCCCCCCTAAAGATGGAGGACCCCGGACAGCCAGAGCCAACATGTTCACAGGTATGTTGTTACGTTCTGTTGTACCGCGCTGCGGAGTATGATGGCGCTATATAACTCAACTAATCATGGAAAAGCTTTATTATGATTTCTAGCGCGGGATTCGCCGCTCGCAGGAGGATAGCATGTTGTTTTTATAATGAAAATATTGATTTGTTCCAAAAGTCAGACGGAATGAGGCCAAAAACGCAATTTGCGAAAAAATTACACCCATTGATTGAATGCGGCGCATGTTTACAAACTGAAGCAATTTCATGGAACACAAATATATATATTTTCTTTCTTTCTTCTTTGTTGGAGAAAATTGGCTTTTGGGTCTGACGGGTAATCTTAGCGCACTTTGGCCGCGTCCTTCGCAGCTTTGTAGGGGTGATTTAACCCAAACGAGCGGTACTTCAAATCACGCTTACACCATAATAACAGCCTTCAAGCGATATTACCCTTTATATGCCTGCTTTTATTGTGTAATACGGTTACTCGTGGCGGTCAATTTTATCGGGTCTTTTTTGGTGCAAATTCTGTAAAAATATACATTTTTAGTTCTATCATAAATTTTAAGTTTTTTTTGTTTTTTTTCCTGTTATTTTTTCCTTTCGGTCTCTCAACATATCTCCGTATTATGTTGGCTCAAAGACATTTTTACTAAACGATTTGCTGCTTGCACACAGGTGACCACACAACTTTAAGAAACTACATTTAGCAAGTCTTTGCCTGTCCTCCTTGTTTTTTTTTTTTTTGCTATTTTAAATAATAATTTCCCATTTAAAAAAAAACCTCTCAGCGTAAACTCTCAGTATTTTATTAAAGCAGAGAATTCTGGATGTCAGCAGTGCTTCCAGAAAGCCTCCTGCTATACGTTCCTTCCGCCTGCCATCTGTTTGAGTTCACATTTAGCACACATGGAAGCTTTTTGGGAATCCGCTTCCCACTAACCCCCCCCCCCACCCCCCCCCCCATCTATAATCCCAAGAAGGAGGAGAATGTCAAGAATTCAGCCATCATTGTCTGGAGAGCAGATCAAAGCGCTCCTCGAATCAACTCCAGAAGAGGAGAATTTAGTCCAAGACACACCTGGTCCTCTAATTGTCCCAGAAAGCAGTAGGAATCTAGATTCTAGAAGCCATCTGTTCAAGGGGCAAGTTAAGAACATTCATAATACTTGGAAATACCCCCAATTACTAGGATGGAGGTAAAGATTATCCTCTAGAGGTACTCGATGGCTGTATGATCCCGTAACATTCTATTTTAACTGTCCAAACATTCTACGGCCTCGTTACTAGATGATACATGTTAGCGTTTGTGTTAAACGTATCAGATGACCGACTGTCCTCATCTTCATTGTGTTGGGGCTTGTGTGACGTTTTAGGACTCGAGGTTCCTTGCTGTCTCTGTGTTCTTCGGTTCATCATTCTTTCGCTTGCTTTTGCCGCATGGATTCTGGAGAGAGTGTTTCATTTGAGAACTCCGGTTTTCTTTTTGGTCTGTAAAGTATATTTTCTATCTGGAGCTTCGTATGCTGTATGGATAGGATTTTTTTAGAGGGACCATATGCTCGGTTGGATGTTCTCCAAGAAACGGGCTGCTGATCTGAAGACTGAGGGGGATTGAGCCAGGGTTAAAGCCTAGCTTGGCTGAGCCACCAGGGCCCAGAACCGTCATTAGATCAGAACCATGAGTGGGTCTCTAGGACATGGACAAGGACCTGTCGCTCTAGAGCCAGTTTGTGATGAGTGTGGGCTCCAGAATGCAGGGCTGGGTCTGGTTTGTCTTCATATGTCCAACAATATAGTGTCACAATGTGAGATTTATAACCCCGGCGGATAATGCCTGCCTCCCCTCTGGGGCGTCCGCATGGCCCGCCGTTACCTGCATGCTTCATGCCTCCTTTATGGGGCGTCAGTGTTTGCTGCTGTTTATAAATAATATAAATAATGAATGTGTGATGTGCTCACGTGGAACGTATGTTCATATGGTACATGTGCCTGTGTTCCGTGCATGTATACACTACATATATATATATATTCCCTATGGAGCAGGGCTCTCTTCTCCATCAGTACCCGTACAGTATATCTTAATGTGTGTTCATTGTATCATTTATTGTCACTTTCAATGTTACTATTATTTTATACATGTATCGGGAATTGCTGGATGTTTATGAGGGGCCGTTAGGGACATTATTTATTTTTGTTTTTTATTTCACATATATCATAACATAATGTCCCTAACGGTCCCTCATAGGTACTGGGGTTTGTATATGTGTGTGTGTATTTATATATATAGGCAAATATTAGATGTGTATGTGTATATGGTATATAGGATGGGAATGGTGTTGTTTATGTATATAGGCAGATACTGGGTTTATATGTGGTATATACTGTATATAGGGTGGTACTGGGGTTGTATGTGTATATAGGCAGACATTAGAGGTATTTATGGTATATACAGGCAGTTACTTGGGTTGTATATGGTATGTATAGGCAGATACTGGGTTTATATATGGTATATACTGTATATAGGATGGCCCTGGGGTTGTATGTGTATATAGGCAGGCTCTGGGGGTGTTTGTGGTATATAGAGACAGGCACGGGGGGGGGGGGTATGTGGTAATTCTATATGTTCACTGGATAAGCAAAGCTCTGAGTGTGAGGATCTGCTGAGACTGGGAGTCTGAGTCTCCTTACTGGTGTAACTGGTGCCGGCCAGCCCCCGGTAGAAGCTTTTAGGGGGCATTTTATAAACCCAGGAAATAGCGAATGTGCTGAGGACTGCAGCAGAACTCCTGGCATCTCCGCGGGAGCCGGATATTTACCAGAATCGCCCGCAAAAAAAAAACCACTTAAATGTCCAATATTTAATGGGCTCTGCTGTCAGTACAAAGGGAAGAAAATGACTCAAGTGCTCGCAGACGAGCTTTATATCCCATTCCTTCTGGAACAGAACCAGTAACAGAGAGACTAACGGATAACATTAACCCCTCGTAAACCTCCGCCCGGCCCCGTCCAATGGTTAAACCTGAGTAGCCGGTTCCCTTAAAATGATAAATATTCTTTAAATTAGCATCATATAGGGTTTTTCATTGGACTTCATGTTTTGTACGCAGAACGCAACTATACGGTGACGGCAGATTTTAACCCTTAAATGGCCAGAGAGGGTGTTAAACTCTTTCTCTGTAACCCAATTTTAGTTTTTACGTATCGAGCAGCACCTGAATTACAACTCTCATTACTTTCAGCCAGATTTCTCCACTGCTAATTTGCTGGAATTTGCTGCGAATTGAATGATCTTTGCCGGCACAGACCTCATCACCGCTGTATGCCTTTGAGCAGGAAAGGGTTAACCGTTTTCCCTAATGGAGTATTCCTGTCCTGTATTACATTATGGCAGCCTGCGAGACGAGTTCTACGGAGATGATAAATGATCTGTTTTATCTAAACTATTAGTTCCGCTATTACTTACAGAAGGGATGAAACCAAAGGATATTTATTTGTCTGCCGATAATTTCTATCTGCCGGGAGCTCTCAGGCGCCGCTAGCGTCAGACATCCGAAAAGACAAACGCAGAATATCGTAAGGACTTTGAACGAAGCGCCATTGCATATAACCCAGTTTTATCTTATTTTGCCCCAATAAACTCCCTTTATCTGCAGACCTGGATGCGCCATTGTGATATTTTGGGGGACTTTTCCGGCTCAAACACCACACTGAGATGATGCTTTATGGCAATGCTAATGAAGTCCGTTCCTCCATAGACTTTTAATAGTCAGAAAGTCCAGCTGGGTTATTAAGACTGAGCCATTCTATTGTTCCCCTCATACAGTATGATAAGGAGTCGGGGTGTTTAGTAGATTGGGGCTCAGATAACAGAGCCAGAACTTCTACAAACGGCTAATATGCAGCTGCCTGAAAACATTATATTATAGAAAAAAACGGTTTAAAATAACACTCGGATTTTAATTTATTTAAAAAAAAAAAAGCATTATTGCATTTTTTGTTCTATATGCCAAAAAATGAAAACCTTAATATTTCCTTATATGGTTACATGTTTAAAATGTAAATATCCGGGATACTGCCATCTGTAGATGAATATGAATTTTCAAAACATGCATAAATCCCCAAAATCCCGGATATTCTGCGCATCCCATAACCACAAGTTGTATTAACCCTTTGTGTACCAGATGGGAGAGGGTGCACCGTGCTGTCCAAAGGACGTATTCACTAACCTGCGAGCTTGTAGTTTTTTTGGGGTGGGGGAATTGAAACATTCCTTGTCACATTTTGTATTAACCTTTTATGTGCCAAAGGGGGATGCTCCATACAGACTAAAGATCATAGTTCATTTTCTGGGAATTCTTTGGCAGCTTGTTACGGGAATTGCCCTAAACAGTTAAAAATCAAGAATACGGCAGCAGATTTTTTTCTATATATTAATACAGATTAAACGATAAACACATCAGAGTTGAAACGAATAAAAGCAAGTTACTTTAATGTTCATTGGGTTTATTCTGTAGATTACAACGCAATGTCTGGAAAACAAACACAGATCGGGTAAACATTTACAAACAAACTGTACTTTTTGTATAAAAATAAAAAAGATAAAGTGCATCAAAATAATCAGTATTTATGTTAAATGACTATTTTCCATTTTGATAGGCGATGTTATGTATGTGTACAGTACGCTGGGTGGCACTTGGGACAGATGATTCCCTGGGCTCGGAAGATATTCATGTTTTGGGTCACTATGGAGGCTTTAGAGGAAGATGCTGACAGAATGTTTCAAATGTTTCATTTCTCCTCGTTTGAACTTTCAAATGTTACAACAAGAGGCCATAAGCTAAGACCAGAGGGTCAGAGGCTTACATCCTGTACTGAGAGGTTGGAAGATACATGGAACAGCCTCCCAGCAGAAGTGGTAGAGGTTAATACAGTGAGTGGTTTTAAACATGCATGGGATCGGCCTATGGCTCCTGAATCTAAGATAAATGGGCGACTAGATGGGGGCCGAATGGGGCCAATCTACCGGCAAATTCTTTGTTTCTATTAGGTATAATTTTACGCCGGATCCCCCAGATTAGGTTCATCCTCGGGTTACTTATTTTCTTTCTGCCCTCACATTATTGCCATGTATGGAGGAAATGAAATAGGTGAGATTTCCAGCTCTGGCCACATGCAGTGAATAATGAGTTAGTTTATTGCTTGGCATGTAGCCCAGAGTGAATCACTTGCCAACAAGTGCCCCAGTCCAAAAAACCCCAACCCCCAATGTAACACTCTTATCAGACCAAGTTGCATTACAATGTTAAGTGTGCAGCATCAACACACATTGTGGACCAAAAGAAACAGTAATACTTTAGCAAGTCATAATGTTTGAATAACGAACGCATTGACCTCAGAATATCTGTTCTTAGACTACAGCTGAGAGCCATAGGGGTTCTAGACCTAAATCATCCTATAGGGTCAATAAGTGCAATCAGGGATCTACAGGATGATCCTAAATTGTTGCGCTCATCATAGAAAACAATGGGATGTTTGAGCTGCTTGCTCCATTTAATTAACCCTTGGTGCTTCTGGGGCATGACCTTCTTCAGCATCCCCAGAAGAGGTTAATGTGCATCAGAGGCATGAAAGCTCCACGCAGGGGAGGTTTACTGTGGCTCTTGTAGGGACAGATCTGAAATGTGCTTTCTATGCACTTTCCAAGAAGATTAGCTGCTGACAAGCAGATGATGGAGCTCAGAGAACAGGCATTCACTGTCTGTGTCCAGAGCAGGCTCCATAAATCACTGTTACAAGCTGCTTCTGGGTGAGGATGAGTTACTGATCTGGGCTCAGGGGTCAGCAACACTTAATTTCTAACTGTGCCCATTTATCAGGGATTTCCAGCCACCATAACCACATTCAGACAACCTCTGGCACTCCAGCTTCTGCGGACTCCGGGTCCTATCACCACTACCAGCCTCTCTGTAGGTCGGATCTGACTTATTGTCCACATCAGCTGGAGGTCCTTGACCATGGTAAGAGCTGAGAAGGTCCGATCCCTGCTTCATATAAAAACCTTGCTACTTTATATATAAATTATATTTATCGATTAACCCGTTAAGGACAAATGGCAACAACTGGGATTCCAAAGAACATGTCATGATGAGACATTGTATCAGCGAGTAGGATTTTCAGAGGTGGAATGGAGTCTGAGGTTAGTATTGGACCTTTATGGTTTCCAAGTTGTCTAATATATTTGACGGCTCCTTGGTGAATAACAAGCCATGTACTATTTTTCTAAATAATATGAGCTCACCTTTGAATTTGGGAGGAAAATTCATTTTAACATTTAATTCACAGCGTTGCAAATAAAAACAATTATTAGTGGAAGGTCATAACGTCTTAAAGCAAAAAAAATCTCATCTTAGATTCTGGATCTCGTGTATGTTTAAATTCCCTTACTGGATATTGGGCTCTACCACTTCTGCTGGAAGCACCCTCTCGGTAAAGCAAAACTTCCTTACATTGATAACTTTGATATTTGTATAAATACGATGAGCATCAAATACTAAACTACCATAACTTTCAAGATAGCCTCCCATGAGCCATTCCAACGAGCTTTGATGATAAGTCTGCCATGTTCCGGCATGAAACTCCTGACAGTTTTTAGATCAACACTGAGGAATCTTGCTTTTAACCCTTTATTGACAAAGCCCGTACATGTACGGGCTCAAAATGCATTGTTTTCAATGGGTTTAGGGACCGCCCATTGTCTTTAAGGGGTTAAAACAACATTGCCAGAGAATAATGGCATGATGGGGGTGGTATCGGAGGCCGGTGCGAACCGCATATGTATGTAAAATGAACAGACGTGTTCAGACATGTATCACCGCTGCAAAATATGTTAAAGGCTACCCCCATTAACACAGCGGTGCTGGACTCTGATTCCCATCATCCAGCCCAAAAGCCTTAAGGTTCCAGCTATGGCCCGAGCTCGGTGGATCACAATGGAAGCTGAAGTCTACAACATCTGGAACCGGTTGGCAAGACATGATGAAAATTAACCCTAAAGCAAACTTCCAACTTAAAAAAAAATATAAAAAATCCAGTGTTTTCCATAAATTTCAAAACATATCATATTTTTTTCTAGCAGTTACTATTAAATTAGCATTAAAGTTAGTATTAAGAAGCCAGACCAGCTTATTCACATGGTTGACCTATGACACATGTGCAAAATATATTAGAAATCTATTACAATGTACTTTTTCTCATAGATGCACCCACATTTAACCCTTCATCGATTCAGACCGTTCATCACACTACGCGCAAATCACTGGAAGTAAAGTCTGTGTTCTGTATCAAAATGATGGTTTGGTCACTTTAAGAGAGGTTTTTTTTTGGTCCTGAATTCAGGAATTTAAAATATATACCTTGAGTAGATATATGATGGAAAGAATATGTCTAAAAAGATCACTTATTGGAAGAATGTTCATGTGGGTAAAAAGCTAGACAGATTCCTTGCTTTTTGATCTTCTAGGATCTTAGATGATCAAAAAGTTCTAATTTAATGACATGGATGTTTTCAAGAGAGAGATTTGTTGCCCGATTAACCAATATTTAGTCATTTAACCCACAGCTTTTGTAGGGTCTAGAAAAGAGTCAGGCGTGGGCAACAAATCAGATGCAAAAATGTGAGTTCAATCCCTATCATACCAGGATAATGGGCTTTGTAGTCATACAATCACTCCGCTTGAAAAACCCCTGTTTGTTACAACATTCAGCGTTCCAGCATTCAATGTAAAACCCTAAACTGTATAAAACGGACTCAATTTTAGGTGGATTAGCTGCAAATCCTCTAGGAAGATTGGAGTATGAAAAAATAATGGGAATCATTTCAAAGGTAGAGGGAGCAGTTTAATCTAATATATGCTGCTCTTTGATGGAGAAATACTCAAGCCAGCGCCTTCTGCCAATTCTACTTCTGTAGAGAGCTCCCTGAGCAGAACACATCTTAAGTTCTTAGAGGGTTCAAAGCAGGGGTGCACAACTCTAGTCCTGAAGGGCCACAAACAGGCCATGGGTTTTGGATATCCCACTTGGATATGCCTGAGCACACGCATCTCAGTAAAAAATCAATTAAACTACATGTTTCCAGGTAAGGATAGAGAAAATTCCTGGCCTGTTTGTGGCCCTGGAGGATTGAAGTTGGGCCACCCTGGTTTAAAAGACAGACCAGCTGAATCCAGAAGAGTCTCTTATTGCGCACCAGGACAGCTCAAGACTTAAGACTCACTAAAGGTGCAATTAATTGATAGTCTGACAGTGGACCACAACCCATGGAAGATCTTCCAACTCAATTAGTACAGGGGTATAAAAGTTATATTACATTCTGGACTGGGTGTGGAACCATTGGCCAGTACTTCTTCTGATGGGGCAATCATAGCATTTAGTTTTTTTCTGGTTAATTACTCTGCTCTCTACAAGTCTATCAGCAGGCAGCCTCTACCCAGGAGTAACCCTCAGTTGTCAGTATAAATGAATGCCCTGGCCATAACCATGCTGGTCCAGCACTCCTGGCTAGACCTTCAACATTGGTCCCACCAGCTCTACATAACCTGCTTTTTTTCTCCTGAAGCTCCACAGAACCTTGCAGTGTCCCTTCCAGCTGTATTTGATAAGGTTGACCACCTTCTCAGTTGTATTTCTCTAATTTCTTTCTCTACAGCTCTTGTTGTCATATCAGTTTCCCTTCATATGTACAGATCCTAACAGTGGACATCTGGGAAGTCACAATCCAAACTTCCATTACCCTACCAATGTATTTACCTTCTTTTTCTAAATGTGTAGTACTAACCCTCTCCACCATCCATTCCCCAACCTCACTGTGGACCCACTGACCACTTCTGGGGTAGTCCTAAACTCATCTGTACCTGTCCTGGCAGCTCAGCGTGTGGCTGTACACAAGTCCAACTCTTTCCTGCAAGATTTGAGCCTCTGGCTCAGATAGGAGACCGAGCTCTTCGGCCAAGGGCTCCGATCGCAGGTACAATGCGTGTAGTTCTTTTGCAGCGCTCTGCTCCGCATTTAACTCCATCAACTTCCTGGTCACACCCCTGCGGAACATGCACACAGTGTCCAGCAACTGTTGGTTGTATTTATCCCATGTGTCCCTCAGCCGGTACCCGTGGACCAATCCAGCCTCGTTATCTAGCAGTACCAAGGTCCCATCTGGGGTGCGGTGCAAGTTATTGGTCCCCCTTAACATGACACGGGGGTCCCACTGGAGACTAAACATATTGCTCACCAGCCGGTCAAAGTTTGCAGTCAAATAGTCAAACACAATAAGGTCTCCCCACTGAGCCAGTTCCACCAGATCCTCGAGGTTTGAGTTTAATTCCCCACGCAGGGGGCGCAGGTGACCGTCCTCCGCTCGCAGGGCTGGGGGAGGTAGAACAGCACTCAGGTTTTGGACCCAGGGGGTGAGGGTAACTATAGACCCTGGAGCCCACCCTGTACTCCCCAACTCAGCTCGCACTGGAGCCCATTGCGGACTGTCCACCCGTGAAAGCACACACGGAGGAACCCCACGCACACCCAGCATGCGAGACAAGTAGAAAGACAGGACTTCTCCCAGGATCTGCTCCGAGTTGATTCCGTACCGCACGCAGACCCGACTCCCGTCAGAGAGGGTGGCCAAGCGATTAGTGCTGCGCCCGCAACCCCGCTCCAGGCTCACGATCCGCGCATTGCGGGCGCAGTCCTGCCAGTTCCACGCATCCTCCTCCGGGAAGGCACGAGGCAGCGCCCGCTCCACCACCCGGGGCCAGAAAATGCCCTGCTCCAGAGGGCTGGAGGAATCCGTCCTAGGGGGTCCCAGTCCGGGCGCGCTGAGGTTGAATTCCGCCTTCGGAGCTCCTCCGGCTGAGCGACCCTCAGCCACGGGTGGGCTTTGAGTGTTGAGTTGCCCCGGAGTGCGGGGTGTAGGGGCAGTAGGGCGCAATGCACGAGGCGATCTATGAGGAAGGTCCCCTGGATGCAGGGTGGGGTGATCTCCTCCCCACCCCCATAAAAAGCCCCCCACGAGGAGGAGAAGACCTGACGGGATCAGAGCAAGTGCAGCCCTCATCCTCCAGGAGCATGGAAAGCGCCCACTCCGCTGATCCTGCCCCGGGGGTAGTTATTTGTGTCCTGACGCTCAGTTCTGCAAATCCTCCATTGGGCTCGTAACGCGCTCCCTCTTTGTCCTGATGCTCAGTTCTACCCGATCTGCACGGGGCACACGGGGTGGATTCTTAACACCCCTCACTGGGCACATCCCAGGGGCAGAATGATCTGATGATGACCCACCTCCTGTGTTCCCCTGGGGGTATCTCTTTGGCTGCTCAGTCCTCACTGGTCAAATCCCAAGGGGTTTTTTGTGTTCTCCTAGAGACCAGTCCCCACTCCAGGGGTATCTGTAGTCCACTTGATGTCCACTTTTGCCACACAGCTGGGCACTTCTTCTCCCTGGATCTCTGTCCTCCACACCAGGGGTTAGCTTCTTGGTCACTCTCCGGGTCAGATCATTCCTAGAAAGTTGTGAGCAGCATCTTGGTATCCAGAGGAGCTTCTCATCTCTCCAGGTTCTCCAGCTCTCCACTTCCCACCCCAAACTTCTCCCTCCTCAGTGCATTTGGTGGAGATGCCTCCTTCCTTATCTCTGTTTCCTTGCAGCACTCCGATTTCTTCCCTCCCTGTCTCATTCTCCCTACCCCTCTCTCTCCCCTATCCTCTGTGAGAAGCTTTTTACATGGCATCCTCCAGATGAAGGAGAGAAAATTCCCACACCCCCCACTCATGACCCCACAGCTCCTCCTCTTAAAGAGACAGGCACAGAAATGCTATCCACACCAGCCTGATGAAAATTAGACCAGTGGCAATAACACGATCTTAGCCCCAAATGCTTTAAAATAGAATTTCCTTTCCAGAGATAATTCACTTTCATTGTGGAGCCCTTTTGGGGAGATCAGAGGCTGATCATGAAAGGGTTAATGCACTCTAGATTCAGATTAAGTGCAATGTTGTATTAATTATACATTCTGGCATCTCTATTGTTATTTAGTATCAGTTTATGCTGAAGTGATACATTTTGCACATCACTTTCTTTGTGGAAGGAAATAATTGATGTAAACTCATGTTAAACAATCCAATTTAAAGCACCGATTTATAAATAGGGTCACCATCTCAGAAAGGGTTAAAACAGAGGTCATGGAAGTCACAGCCATTTCTAAAAAGTCCCCATTCCTTGTATTTCCAAATTAAGACCCTCCTTGCATCTGACCAAAGCCCATGGATGGAGAAGAAATCAGGGCCGCCACCTACTGGCATATGCTGGAATTACAGCCCAGACATGATATGGTTCCTTTTGTTCGCAGAATGGGTCAGTGCCACCTTAAGATGGCATTTTAATTCTTAGAGTTCACCCTACACATGGAACAGGGTTAAGATTTATAGAAAAATACATAGCCACCTACAGGCAATTGATCCCTAGGTATTGAGGTAATTAAGGCTGCTATACATTAATTAGCTGGGATTCATATGATTAAAGAGGGTCTCTACTTTGCCAAAGGCTTGGGGGCATCCCATTCGATCTAAATGCATAATAATTCCTTTATAACTATAGCCCTGCAACTATTAGGTTATATTTGGTTAAAAAGGTAGATTCTAAAAAAGTATTCTAAAACAAATAATCTTTAATTAAGAAGCCATGATAGGATCAGCATCCTTCTGCCTTCAAAAGAATTCTTTATTGTAACAACATATTTTCATGACTACAAAACAGGAAATATTTTAGCATTTTGTTACAATAAAACAAAAAAGGATGAATATCATTGAGAACCTTGTCAGAGGGGTCCTGTCTTGAGGTCTGTGATGGGTCCCTAAATTTGTGATGGTGGCCCTGCATGTGATACATATGGCCAATATGGGAGCCTTATACAAAATGCTATGCTTCGGGGCTAATTCAGCCAGCTGTGTAATCCCCCCCAAAACTATTCTGTTGGGGTCTCCTTAACCCCATATTCTGTACTATTGACAGGTCACATGGTGTATGACTTGACATTAGTGTCCCCATTGCCATAGCAGCACCTGGTTTTCTAACCCCTTCCATTTTTTTTATTATAAGAAGGAAATAAAGAAAAGTTTTTCTTCATTTTCTGACTTTGACACGCTCCGGCGCCTGTATCATAATGTTTATAGGAGGCTCAGCATCTTTAATAGGCCTTTTCCTTTTAACTAATAAACCAAAATGAAATTAGTCTGAGATCTTACGAGTCCAACGTGGCACATATAATGTGATATTAAACATTATATCACTGTGCGTGCTCCACAAGCCACGTTTAACGATCATACAATGAAAGAAGATTACATTTACCCGTCCTGGGAATCCAGAATAATAACAGTACCCTAAATAACTCATTTTATCTCAAATCCGATGTAAAAATATGGAGAAATATCTAAAGTCGTGAGATCGTTGAAAAACCTAAAAACTTAGAACAGAAATAGGTGAACAAAAATGTTTTATTGCATGCTGCGAGAAATTAAATGGAAACCATCACCTTCACGGCATGGACTGGCCATCTAGGATGCTGGGCAAATGCCCGGTGGGCTGCTGACTCACTCAATCTGCTACAGTGGCAGATATAATTGATTTTTATAGCGCCATCATATTCCGCAGCGCTGTACACTGAGAAACCATAATACCCTCTCTCTAGGGTAGCCACAGGGTTATGAGGTTCTTTCAATAGGGATTGGGGCCATCTGAAGCAGAGATGCATTGTATCACTCAATTTTATCCATTTTGGGTCCCCCCATAATTTCTTTCTTTTATTTTTTTGAAAAGTGTTTATTTCTCACATTTGAGAAATTGTGTGCTGGATTTTTTTTCTTCTCATTAAGAAAAGAAGGACCTTTGATAGATCTGATTGATTTCTTTTTGAGCTTTTTCTGTAACACTGTACTGCCCCCTGGTGGTCGAAAGTGGAATTTCCACCTCTTAATAATGTTAATAACTGATGTAAAAATCACTTTTTATCATCAAAGCAAACCAAAGGTTGTTCTAGATCCACTTTTTCCCCCCTCTAGTGAGGGAGAGTACCCCGCTTATTAAAATTATGCTACAAATCCATGGCACTGATATTACTCTGTAAAATAATTAAAAAAGAAAAAATATGTTCATTATGATTAAATAAAAAAAAAAAAGGTCTGGAAGCACCAAACACACAAGGGATATACAAAATTACAAAACCATGGCTGAAAATTTAATATATTTAATATATTTTTATGACATTCCTCCAGTGGTGGGGAAGTGTAAAAATTCATAACACTGAATTATCTGGCTCAGTTTTCCATAAAATGCATTCCTTTCATTATGTTACAGAAGTGGTTCCTGGGTAAGATATTTAGCAAAGAAATCTTTAATACATTTTCTAAGTGCCTTTACGCAAGAAGAGAATCTTGAGTTTAAGATTGTGTTCAGACTGGAGAGCAGCAGAGTATTTAAGATAAATGCTCACATAATGGAGAGGGTGGTAGATAAGTGGAACTGCCTCCCAGCAGAAGTAATAGAGGCTAATACAGTGAAGGAATTTAAACATGCATGGGATAGGCATATGGCTCCTGAATCTGAGACGAGACCAACGACTGATTAAGGTTTGAGTCTTTACAGCAGGATAAATAGGCGACTAGACGGGGGCCGAATGGGGCCGATCTGCCATTAGATTCTATGTTGCCACGTTGCTATCTCACAGTAAATATTGCCATATGTCATCATCATCATGGGGGGGACAGATAATGGTTCATCTCATAGGAGAACCTTAGGGTTTGGTCCATAGCGTTTATTGGCTTCAGCTTGAATAATACACACAATGAGTGGCCATTGAAACAATGTTTAACCCCTTAAGGACAATGGACGGTCCCTAAACCCATTGAAAACAATGCATTTTGAGCCCGTACATGTAGCTCAAAGTATCGAGGAGGTGAAGAGTCCGTGCATCTTCATTAGCTCTGAATCCTTATGATACTTTTTAAACTCAATTTGTTTTTGTTACGTTGAAGGGCTCAGCGGACCCTGCATCGCTGGACAAGGGATTTATCATTTTCAGAGACAGAATTTGGGTGAATCTTTTGAAAATGATTAAATTGCATCATCATCTAAGGCACCTTTAGCCACAATAATAACACTAAAGACCATTGTGTGGGGGGGGGGCATAAGCAGGCAAGCAGTGGATGGTGGATGGCACTGGCTGGGACATTGGTGACGGATCTGGGGTAGAAAGGGTTAATATTCATGCAGGTTGACTTACTTTTTGCTGCATTAAATATAGCAGCTCCTGAAACTTTCAGAAAAAGCAAAGATACAGCAGGTTCTCGGACCATAATTCCTTAAAAATACAAAAAGACTTCAGCTCATCCATTAGTCATGGGGTTAAACCGAAGAAGTCACGTGGCCGGCTCGACCCTTCGGCACACGCTAACACCAACTGCTTGGAACAAAGAACTGGAACGCAGAATGGCGCAATATCTGGAGGATAAACTATTTAGGCTGCCATAGTTACGGGGGGAAAACACACAAACAAAAGAAAGTCACAGTTTGGTGAAAACAAAAATCCAAAGCAAACAAAGGAGTTGGAACGTTGGAATTATTAAAACTATTTATCGACTCTCTATGTCACCGGCCGAGCCGTATGTTTCTTTAGTCAAAACAACAGCGTTAGACGACCAATCAGATCATTGGATTGCCTCATAGTAACATTCTTATACTGTTAACAATAAATTAACACTTTGGGTGCCAGGTTGAGGCTCAGCTAATGGTTAGGTCCTATAGAATTCAGTGTGATAAAGATACACAGCGTTGGGACACGGCTACTCTCTAGTCCTTCAAGCGCTCATCACTGATGACCTGATTCAAATTTCTGCAACTTCAGGATCATCTTCTAGTTAACCCATTGCATTCCCTTAGATATTATTGTGATTGTACGTCCAGGGGCAGAAATATATAGCATGAGAACCTAACATATGGAGTCTGACTGGACATCGCATTTGTCACTTTGTACATAGGTTGTGGTTCGCTGTCCGTTTGGAGGTTTGGCCAGGTTTGGGCTTCCGTCAACCCAAGGAATAAAAACTAATGGCACCCAACACTGCAAACACATTGATATAATGGTATGGAGAGGGGGGATATATGGCTATTGGGGCTGGAGCAGAGCAGTGCATTGATGGATGTATGGATAACTCCCATTGAACCCATCCTCCATTTTTGACTCCAGGATCACCCCTTGATCTTCAGGTAAGTACCACATCTTCTTATGACCCTGTTTATATCATACGTTGGTCCAGACTGGAGTGATTAAGCTCATTCAATGGCACCCAAGAGCCTTTCAACACGGACTGGTCAACTATAGGGACAGATGCTAGCCAGTGGATCTCAATGGAGATCTCGAATTTTTCAAAAACATGTTTGTTGCTTTTGCTCTGTTTACCCTTGTTGTGTTGTTTATAGACAGAAGGGTGAGAAGGATGGATTTCTTGTCCCTCAGGGTAGAAGAGATGTAATCCAGGTCCTAAAACCAGCGTCTCTGTTGTAAATACTGCCCGATGTTTACCCTTACGTCTAGGAGTCACGAGGAACCCCCCGGGGGTGATCTAGAGGAATAAGTACCCAATTCTACCATTTATTAAACTGAGTTGCCATGTGAACCCCAGAAGGGAGAGATATACCTTTCGAAGGGTTAATGGTATTGATTGCTGCATACTCTATTGCTGCCTCATTAGACAAAAACATTCCTCGCTTTCTAGGAAATCCATATCTTCCCCTTTCAAGCAGCCCCCCTGAGACCCCAAACAAGAAGAGGACCGGTATCTCCGCGATGTCACGAGACTCATTAACCAAAAAATGTGTTTGTTTGTTTTCGAGTTGTTTGCTGAGTCCTTTTGTCCCGGCGTTCCTTGCCAAAATATTTGGAAACGTCTTTGGCACAGAAGAAATGCAGCGAATGCCGGAATGCTTTAGATAAGTCAGAGGTTTAACTCTCTTTCCTCCTCCTTCATGGATCATGGAGATCCTCGTCAGTAAAGTAATATGTAAAGAAAGATAAACTGAGTCCACGTGAATGAGTGTAAGCGCGAGTGAGGAGGATCCAACTCCGGCTTAAGATAAGCTGGCCAAAGTGCTTCTGTTGACACAAGACCAAAAACTGACCATCATGGAGTCCGCTTGATACCTTCATGGAGTCCTTAACTTGGGCTCTTGGCACTGGTGGCAGGCCTGGTCTTAGGACCAGCTATGACATCATACCCGCTTCTGGAATCAAAAGGGTTCTCTGGGACGTTGGTGCCAAGTGGCTCAAGTGGGTCCCTCACCTTGAGGCTCTGGGGCCAGCAGCCTCTCTTGCCCCATGGTAGACACTTCAGACCAGGGTGAATAATTAGTAAATAGGAGCAGCTCTGTGGCATTGTGATGAATGTGGAGCCACCATCTTGGAAGCCATTGGGATATACAGTAAAATATACGACACTTGACATTCAGGCTGCAGAACTGCAAACCCCCGACGTGTCCTCCTTCCATTGTGTATGAAGACCCCCAGCATCCATCTTCCCTTCAGACCTTCAAGCATTTAGTGATCACTCGTAGGTCTCCGTAATGCTCTCCAAGTCTATATGCTGTCTCAACAGAGCAGACAGATAGGCCGAGATCACGGGATTGTGGTTTCTAGAGACCATAAATCACGCTTCCCATCATAAAAGGACCGAGGAGGCTCCAGACGTGAGAAGAAACATCAGATAAGCAATCGGACGTTCGATTCAATTCCTTTTGACCTTGAATCTTATTCCATGCATTATTGAATAGCGTAGTTTATAAACCGCTTTACCGTTTAATTTACCTGCAGCCCAGCAACGCTTACTATTTTTTTTTTTACATGTTTTCAAGCAATCAATGCTCTTTTCTTCGGAGGGGAAGTATTTCTAGCCCAGAATGCTGCATAAAGAAATTTATTTCAAAATTAAAGCGGATGTCGAATACGTCATATGGCGCAATAAAAAGAGGGCGATTTAACCTTAAGTAATGTTGATTGAAGGCACAGGCTGACATTTCATGCGGCACTCACTATGGTATTTTCAAAGAAAAGCATTTGTTGAATATTGAAACTGTATTTTTTTCCCTTTTGAGGAAAAATCCCTTTTTCCTCCCCGATCCCATTCTTTCCTCGGCTGAAGCCACTCTTACCTGCCCTGTGCCCTCTCTCATCTCCCGATGCCCCTTTTGTTCTCCCCTGATGCCCCCCCAGTCTAAGTGCTCAGAATGTTTGCTGGGTATGAGGGGATCGCAGGGTTCTACAGCCCTAAAAGCCCCGATAATGTGTATAAAAACAGCAAAAATGGGTTTAAAACATTACGTTTAAATAAAATGCATTATTCTTCTTCTAAATGCTCACTCAGTTTGATAAATAACCATCAATAAGTCACCTCCATCAAATATCATAAACTCCTAGAAAAATGGCATATCTGGGGACCACTAAGGGACAAACAGATTTTTTGCCCCATGGCAGGACTGTTCCTCTTAAACAGGGACACTTGGGAGTTATTGTAAGCAACCAAAAGCCATTAACTTGGTAGGAACATGAAGCTCCATTGGGGTTGAACATTGCATCAGGTTAAGTGATTAACCCCAAATGTGGTTCCCCCCGGCACAAACATTCAAAGATTTAAGAATAAATTATTATTATTATTATTATTTTTATCAGTTAGGTTTTTTTTAAGTATTCCGCCAGCATGCATTGGGTTAAAAATTCATAGAAACTCTGCCTAACCTCTCCAAAAAATCTTGCTCGTAATAAATGGGACAGCGGATATTCTGACAGTCCGCAGACTCCGCTGGCTGGAAAAGAGAGGGGGAAAAAAAAGAAAATTCCCGAATTTCTGGAAATTTCCCCAAATCTGGCTTGTGCGCACAGAGGGCATCGATCTTCGTTTGAATGCCCTGCTCCGTGTCTAGCGAGGCACCAATTAGCTTCTATGTGATGAGCTCCCGTGATGGCGTCACTCATGAAGAATGTATGTTATTGCAAACACATGTACCGGGCAGGGAACAGTTCATTTTTCCAGACTACATGCCAGGTCGGGACGGGGGCTGCGGAGAATATTATTCAGCGTTAGACTCCCTGCTTGCTGACTCCTTTCCTGAAAGCTCTCTGGTCTCCTTGCAAGACACCGACGGGGTCCTCCAGCCATTAAATCCCACTTATCGGTGGCTGCGAAGCCCTTGATTGTCTTTTTTTTTTGCCCCCTTGCTTCGCTTTTTGCTTCGTGAATGATCTCAGATTTTACTCCACTTTCTGGTTTCGCCCGTCAGGACAATAAACACCCTTGTTTGTTCCCTGCAGCCCAGGAGGGGTTAAGTATTTTTGGGGTGACGTAGCCTGCGTTCCTTGAAGTCGTCACGTTTGTATATAGTGGTTTGGTTTTTGAAACCGGAGACGCAGACGGAGCGAGTCTGTCCGTGCCGAGTCAAGGAGGCTGACGACCCTCCAGGCTAAATTCAAGGCCCCCCGGCAGGGTCAGGGATTAAGGAATGGCTTTCTTGCTGTGGACCGGTGTGGCTCTTCCAGTTCTGCATCTGTTACAGATCTTCGCATACCCAAGAGTACCAAGTAAGTGCCCCCATTGGGGTAATTTGGAGAACTTTCTCCCTGCGACTCCTAATAAACTAACATTCCCAGCATCAGCAAACTAAGTACCCCCCCAGCTACTATTTGGGGGTTCATTCTTCAACACCCCATCTTTGTCCAGTTAATCCTGCTGTGTATAACACTTCATTTCTGAATTTTGTCTTTTTTTTTTTTTTTTTGGCTGGGAACACCTAATTGTCACGTGGCACATAAGCAGTCACTGATAGGTTGTTGCCATAGAAACTGAAAAATGACTTTGTATGTTGTGCTTATGTAAAAAAAAAACCTACAGAGAAGACGTCCGATCTTCTAAGGCTTACTGGCGTAACATAATATAATAATAGTTTAAAGAGTGGAACAGCACCCTAAAAAACCATGGTAGAAAGTTTGTTATCTTTTGGTACGTCTTAAGGCAGAAAGAGCACATTTACTGATTTCTGTGAACCTGCATTTTTTTGGATAGCTCATAACGCCTCCATTTTTAAAGTACCCGCTTTTAATGCATACAGAGAAACGTATTCACCCGCACCCCACCTCCCACTGCCGGTGCCGGCACGATACATTCCCAATCCTCTGCATATCATTCCCACGCTTACCAGTCCCTCTTACTGGGATTCATTCTTTAGGTTATGGGCAGCATTTAACAATTAGTGGGAAAAAAACCAAAACCTTTTACTTTTTTACCGTCTTGTTTTTTGTAAATAGCAACAAAGTTACAATCCAACGAAAATATTTGTGAAGGAATTCCGAGGCAGCTTCCAACTATATATATATATATTTATAGTGTGTGTGTATACTGTATATATGTATATATATATATATAGTGTGTGTGTGTGTGTATACTGTATATGTGTATATATACCGTATATATATATAGTGTGTGTGTGTATACTGTGTGCATATATATATATATACTGTGTGTGTATACTGTATATGTATATATTATATGTATATATATTTATAGTGTGTGTGTGTGTGTGTACTGTATATGTGTATATATATATATATATATTTATATATAGTGTGTGTGTGTATACTGTATATATATATATATATATATATATAGTGTGCGTGTGTATACTGTATATATATATATATATATATATAGTGTGCGTGTGTATACTGTATATATATATATATATATATATATATATATATATAGTGTGTGTGTGTGTGTGTGTGTATATATATATATATATAGTGTGTGTGTGTATACTGTATATATATATATATATATATAGTGTGTGTGTGTGTGTATACTGTATATATATATATATATATAGTGTGTGTGTGTATACTGTATATATATATATATATATATATATATATATACAGGGCCGGCCCTATAATGGGGCAGACTGGGGCAATTGCCCCAGGCAGCACTTTAGAAGGGGCGGCACTTTGCCGCCCCAAGCGCTTTTTTTTTTTTTTTTTTTTGAAGCGGAGGAGAGAGAGAGGGGCACCGGGTGGTTTTCGCTTACCCGCTCGGCGCCCCTCTCTCTCCTCTGCGGCGAGTCTCCCTGTTCGGTCCCGGTGCCGGCTTGTAATGCAGAGCGCCGGAAGTGACGTCAATTTCCGGCGCTCAGCATTACAAGCCGGCACCGTGGCAGAGCAGGGAGACTCGCCGCAGGACTGTTTAAAGGTAAGTACCGGGGGGGGATCGTAGATTATGGCGTCGGCGAAGTTTAAAATGCCGCCCCCCCCCGGCGTCGGCGGGGGGGGGGCGGCGTTTTAAACTTCGCCCCAGGCGGCGTTAAGTCTTCGGCCGGCCCTATATATATATATATATATATATATATATATATATATATATATATATATATATATATATATATATAGTGTGTGTGCATACTGTATATGTGTGTATATATATATATATAGTGTGTGTGTGTGTATACTGTGTGTATATATATATATCTATACTGTATGAATGTACCATATAGAGTGATGTCATCATGTATTAGATTTGCCATAAAGATGATGAAATAGTTTATCAGGGAATCTTTCGAATGTTTCTTACCCGACATGCACGGAGCGCTGGTGCCATATTTCGAAAACTCTTGAAATTTTCTGGCAAATTGTTGAATATGAAGCAATCATCAAGAAAATCAATGGAACCGTCTCGCTGATTGCTTCATATCTAGAATTGTTTATTATTATTATTATTTATTATTATTATTATTATTTTATTATTATTATTATTATTATTATTTATTATTATTAATTGTTTCATATTCCGTAGAGCTGTACAATGGGTAGACCGGACATAACAAGTAATATGTAACATAACAATTAGACAAGGGGTAAGGAGGGCCCCGGTCAAAGGAGCTTACGATCTAGAGGTTCATATCCAGAACTGTTCACGTGCGGAATCGTCTTCACAGAATACTCATCGCTGTCTCGTGTTTTCTGTGCAGAGTACACGGTCATAAATGAGAACTGTCCCGGAGCCGAGTGGAACATCATGTGTCGTGATTGCTGTGAATACGATCAGATTGAATGTGTTTGTCCAGGGGGCAATTATAAGGTGGGCTACACCATCCCCTGCTGCAGGAACGAAGACAACGAGTGTGACTCATGTCTCATACACCCAGGTAATAAGACCAAGATGTTATATGAACTTAGACTGAGTTAATATAATCTTAGTAAAGTGTGTTTGGGTAGGAAATCCCATTTTTCATTAAGAAAGCTTTATATACTATATAAATATTTTATATAAACACACAATTAACATTCAGAAACTGTTAGTAACACTTGAAACACTTCTCCTGTGTAAAGCTAGAAAGAGTTGTTTTACTGAGAGGGCAGTGGATAAGTGGAGCCGCCTCCCAGCAGAA
This sequence comes from Spea bombifrons, assembly GCF_027358695.1. Lineage (NCBI taxonomy): Eukaryota > Metazoa > Chordata > Amphibia > Anura > Pelobatidae > Spea > Spea bombifrons. The sequence goes on from NC_071096.1 coordinate 5,100,726, forward strand.
GTGGTAGAGGCTAATACAGTGAGGGTATTAAACATGCATATGGCTCCCGAATCTAAGACGAGACCAACGACTGATTAAGGTTTGAGTCTTTACAGCAGGGGAATTGGGGCCGACTGGGGCCGATCTGCGGGGAAAATTCCATGTTTCTAGGTCTCTGTCTGTCAACTGCAGGATGCACGATCTTCGAAAACTGCAAGTCGTGTAACAACGGCTCCTGGGGAGGAACGCTGGATGACTTCTATGTGAAAGGAAGCTATTGCTCCGACTGCCGGATCGGCTGGTATGGAGGGGACTGTATGAGTAAGTAGATGGGGTATTTTTATATATTATTATTATTTATTTATACATTTATATAATTCCCAATACTATCGATAACCCGGGATCGACTCCAAGAATTCCCGATCGCTCTCCAAAACTCCTCTGCCGGACTCGCAAGATCCCCGCGAGGCTCAAACCTCAACTTTTTTCAAAGTTCCATATTAATGCGGACCTTAAAGCACCAAAGATATAAATTACACGGGGGGAACATATATAAAAACAATAAACATTTATGTGTAAGCATTTCAGTGGAATGAAAACTTTTACCCGTACATCTGATCTTTCACACGGATTCTGACCGTAGCTTGGCTTTTTCTGAATCATCATAAATCGAGCGGTTCGCTTTATTCCATTATTTTTCCCAAATACGTCATCTCTCGCGCGCAAAATGTATGTTTTTCTCCATAGAGACGAATTCTCAAATTGCACGGATCGCGCTGACATCATAGAACGCTTACCTGGCAGCTATTATTCTTTCACAAGTACCCGCCGCAGTCACAAACAGCTGCTAATGATCCACAGCTCCTATCATGCGTCCGGCTACTTGCAGACTACAATATCCATCATGCGCAACCACATGGCCGAGCATGATGGGAATTGTAGTGTACAGACGATTGATCCGATCGCCAGTGGCTGGGATACATCGATTTGCCTCCCGCGTGCCCCCACTTGCTTCAGGCTTCCAGAGATACTTGGCTGAGCATGATGGGAGTTGCAGTTTATGGCAGATTGGAGAATTCCTTTCGCTATACGGAAGACAGACTGGCTCTACCTTCAGGCTTTTTATTTTTTTTTTTTTTAAAAAAGGCAATTAATTAGCTTTATTTTGCCACCCTGATGGAGCAGACGGATTTTTTTAATTGCTTACATTCTAACAGCTAATTATTCTTGATCAGGCTGCCGTTTTTCTGCGCTCGGGACGCGCTGGCACGGGACGAGACGAGGCTTTGGAAGGTTCTTTGCCGCACTGGCCGTCTGCTCACCTTGGCAAACCGCAAACCGTTCAATAAATGGATCGTAGCCGTTTAACAGATCGCACAAAAGCACAAGAGTTTTGGATGCCACGCACACTCCAAAAAGTGCGAGCTAGCTCATTCTATCCCTCCAGAGATCCTGGTGGATTCACTTCAATGCCCCCATTCTTTTTCCTTTTTATTCATACTTTTCTTGTTAAAAAAACAATTTTCATTCCAACTAATGGTTTTTTTGGCTTCCTAATTCTGACAGTTCTTCATTTATTCACGGCTGCTTCCCGTACTTTCAGTATAGAGCATTCCAAGAAAGTTCAGAATGTTGGTTTTTTTTTTAATATTAGTTAAAAAAAAAAAGGACATTAACATTTTTGTAACCTTATCACACTTTGAAAGAATATCAGGCTATTTTGACCCACGGTCATTTATACCGGAAAAAAACGGCTCCACGGACAATCTAGCAACCTACTAAAGAATGTTACTGCAATTATTGGCTTAAAAAGAATAGAATGCTTTCCTTCCAGCTCTATATTAGAATGACAGAACAGGCAACAATTTGTGGTTTCAGTCCAATCCAGTTTGAGAAGCTGCCTCATACTCTACGGAGGCGTCTGGATGACAAAACCAATAAACTATTTTGTAAAGCCAGTCTCAGGTCAGACAGAGGGCGGCCGCACGTGCTCTTTTATGAGTGCATGTGTCTTGTTTTTGTGCATTTGTATTGATTAAATTAAATTAAATAGCAAGATCTGAGCACCGTTAAAGATTCTACTATATTAGAAGTCATAAATGTTGTAGTTCGCCCAAGATGGGTGCTGGTGACGCCCATCTGGAGATCACAGGTCTTCTCTGGGCTCCTCAGGGGCGGATCCGAGTTCCTAGGTATGATAATGTTACATAATAACAATATATTATGTACAAAAAAAATGCATGTTTAAACATGGATGGGATAGGCATACGGCTCCTGAATCTAAGACGAGACCAACGACTGATTAAAGTTTGGGTCTTTACAGCAGGAAACACGGGCGAACTAGAAGGGGACGAATGGGGGCCGATCTCCTGGCAGATTCTCTGTTTCTATAAAAGAATAATGAACCTTTTTTATGTTTTTGTACAAAGTGATGACATAAAGAAGTACGGACCCCATCATCTCTGTCATCTCCAGGGGGAACGTTCGATAAACGCAAAGGGACTGTTTAGCTGCCAGAGGTCTCCAGGGGGCGATGAAGAATGCGTTTTGACGAATCTATTTCTGTGTCGCTGTTATTTATAGCAAACCTTTCATGAACAGCCCCGTTAACCTCTCCCTCCTGGTCCCCCGAGGTACTAAGAAAGATATGGAACATCATCCGCCAATCAGGCAGCTCTCCTTTTTTTTTTTTATAATGTTGCCCCTGTTTCCATGGCAACAGCCAAAAAAAAAAAAACCCCATGAAAACAGCAACATCCTCATTTAATGAGGATGTGAACAGCAGGAGATAAGAGAAGAATGCGTGTGGAAATTCTTTATCTCCTTAGAGACTGGAAAAACAGCTGATTATTATTTTTTTTTGATATTTACTTTTTTATTGATGGCAAAGACACAAAATCTAATAAAATATATGAGATTTAATGAGATGGGACATTTTTTTAATGTATAATACATATTTTTAAGAATTTGGATCCCCCCCAAAAAATTTTTTTTAACCGCCATTGGACTGATTTAGGAAAAAATTCTGGGTTTTAATCAAAAAGATTTATCCTTGATCCATACATTTTGGAGAAAGCAGCCTGAAAATCTAAATCCTGATTATATTACGTAATACATGATAGATCGTATCAGCTACCCATCTTCCGACCCGTTCAATTAAACTTGGCCTCGAAACTCTCTTGTTCAGACTGGTTGCCTAGACCGCTCTGGCAGCTACGGGGTTAAGTAAGAAATCCGTACACAGTATGAACGCTGAAGAATTGTGACACGAGGGTGATGCGGGGGACATAAAAGCCTGCCACGCGAGTCACTAAAACGTACAAACACAGTCACTGCCTCGAGTTTAATTAGCTTTTCTTTTAGATGCGATTAGCCCAGGGAGACAAACATCAAAAGCCAACACAGAATACGGAGGTAGCCGGGAGAGCCATCCGGGCGACACCGTCACTCTCTTTAGGAAAATATATTATCCACCCTTTCTTGTTCAAGTTAAAGAACAGGGAATCCTCGGGACTGAACTCCCACCATTACTGTATACAGCGCTGGGGTTATATTACTGTATACAGTGCTGGGGGTTATATTACTGTATACAGCGCTGGGGGTTATATTACTGTATACAGCGCTGGGGGTTATATTACTGTATACAGCGCTGGGGGGTTATATTACTGTATACAGCGCTGGGGGTTATATTATTGTATACAGTGCTGGGGGTTATATTACTGTATACAGCGCTGGGGGTTATATTACTGTATACAGCGCTGGGGGTTATATTACTGTATACAGCGCTGGGGGGTTATATTACTGTATACAGCTCTGGGGGTTATATTACTGTATACAGCGCTGGGGGTTATATTACTGTATACAGCGCTGGGGGGTTATATTACTGTATACAGCTCTGGGGGTTATATTACTGTATACAGCGCTGGGGGTTATATTACTGTATACAGCGCTGGGGGGTTATATTACTGTATACAGCGCTGGGGGTTATATTACTGTATACAGCGCAGGGGGTTATATTACTGTATACAGCACTGGGGGTTATATTACTGTATACAGCGCTGGGGGTTATATTACTGTATACAGCACTGGGGGTTATATTACTGTATACAGCGCTGGGGGGTTATATTACTGTATACAGCGCTGGGGGGTTATATTACTGTATACAGTGCTGGGGGGTTATATTACTGTATACAGCGCTGGGGGTTATATTACTGTATACAGCCCTGGGGGTTGTTACTGTATACAGCACTGGGTGGTTGTATTACTGTATACAGTGCTGTGGGTTATATTACTGTATACAGTGCTGGGGTTATATTACTGTATACAGTGCTGGGGTTATATTACTGTATACAGCGCTGGAGGGGGTTATATTACCGTATACAGCGCTGGGGGTTATATTACTGTATACAGCGCTGGGGGTTATATTACTGTATACAGTGCTGGGGGTTATTACTGTATACAGTGCTGGGGTTATATTACTGTATACAGCGCTGGGGGTTATATTACTGTATACAGCACTGGGTGTTATATTACTGTATACAGCTCTGGGGGTTATTACTGTATACAGCTCTGGGGGTTATTACTGTATACAGTGCTGGGGGTTATATTACTGTATACAGCGCTGGGGGTTATATTACTGTATACAGCTCTGGGGGTTATATTACTGTATACAGCGCTGGGGGGTTATATTACTGTATACAGCGCTGGGGGGTTATATTACTGTATACAGCGCTGGGGGTATATTACTGTATACAGCGCTGGGGGTTATATTACTGTATACAGTGCTGGGGGGTTATATTACTGTATACAGCTCTGGGGGTTATTACTGTATACAGTGCTGGGGGTTATATTACTGTATACAGCGCTGGGGGTTATATTACTGTATACAGCTCTGGGGGTTATATTACTGTATACAGCGCTGGGGGTTATTACTGTATTCAGCACTTGGGTTACTGCAGTATACATTGCTGGAGGGGTTGTTACTGTATACAGCGGTGGGGGTTATTACTGTATACAGCGCTGGGGGTTATTACTGTATACAGCACTAGGGTTAGTGAAGTATACATTGGTGGAGGGGTTGTTACTGTGTACAGCTCTGGCGGGTTATTTCTGTATACAGCGTTGGGGGCGATTACTGTATACAGCGGTGGGGGTTATTACTGTACAAAGTGCTAAATGTTTATTACTGTATACAGCGGCGTCCAAAAGATATTAAAAAGTAGTATTTTCCACACTGTGAAGACCCCTACTGGGAAAAAAGATCCCATGGTTGTTTATGGCGTGTATGTTGCGGGTGAGGATGACGTTGTGATGTCAGCGCGTGGAAATTGACAGTTTTCCCCACTTTCAAAGTCGCACCTACTTCTCCCGTTATAAGGAAGATCAGAATATTATCTATTATATATATAATCACTGTGACACTTTTCTATACGTTTCATTGTTTCTCTTTAGGGTGCGGTGAGGTTATTCAGTCGCCCCGCGGGGAGATCATGCTGGAGAGTTACCCGTTCAACGCACACTGCGAGTGGAGCATCCAAGTAACCCCCGGATACACAGTGGAACTTAGGTACAAAAGGACCTCATTTTAAAAGAAAGACATATTTGCCAATAGCCTTGATTTGTTTAGAAAAGTCCTGTTGTCAGCACTAATGGTAACAACAAAATAGGGAATGTACATGCGCAATATGGGCAGTAGATGGGCTTACCGTCCATATAAATCATATACCTTCTTCTCCAAAAGCTTTGCACATGTCAAATAAAATAAAACTGAGCTTTTAAGACCTCTGAGGTCCATTTTTCAGATGCGAGCACTTAATAGGAGCGCATTTCTTAAAAGGCGACCTCCATTCTGTTTTTATTGTCCAGGAAACGATGAGTTAAATCTATGCAATGTGGTACAGAAAAGGTTAAGGCAGTAAAGCCGTGTAGGAGAGAGCAGGCGGAGAGCGAGTCCCAGGTCTGATTATCCTGCCGTTCAGAACAATTACTATGATTACCCGTTCCAATTTATACAATTGTTTCTGTAAGCTTTGAAATGAAATTTGACGTCGAAGCGCGTGAGATGCCTTCACCTGCTCGACGACGGGAAGGGACCTCCCGGAAAATGTGCAGCTACAACGCGGGGAGACCTCCGCCGTCTCACCTCATTATCACCTCATTAGCCGAAGCTATTTTATTCTCATTTACTTTAAATGTTATTTCACCAACCTTCTGTAATCCAGATGCACAGCAAGATGCTAATCAGTGAAATGCGTAGGGGGGAGGGGACCCCGTTACTTTCTATAGATATTATGACACCGCAGCGTTCAGCTACTGTGTTCCCAGCAATGTAGCTACTACTAGACTCCCCTCGCTCCACCACATGTTTCGTTGATGATGATGATGTAGTGGAACATTTATATTCTCGTGCTTCCCATACATGGTCCATCTCTGTTGAGACCCTGGGTGATTACCATAGAGGCTTAGATCTTCAGGGGGTTCGGCTTTCAAAGGCTGAAGACTTAAAGGAGGACAGTCCCTGCAGTTACCCTATTGGATGAGACAAACCAATCAAGAGACTGTCTGTGAGGCAATCTGGGCGCCAGAGTTTGTTGGTGATTTTGGGCCCTTTGGTTCACATTTGAATGATATCGAGGGCAGAGTGGGTTATGCTTCAAGTATCTTAGTCCTACTGTTCACAGCTGAAAGTAAGTGTGTGTGGACACCTCAGGGGAGGGTGTTCCTAAGAGCACAACATTTCATAGGCTGCTCTTATCTGTCATAACCACACCCCCTAGGAACCTTATAGTTGCAGCCTTGCTGTTAGCAACATATATTTCTGATATAACTAAGTCTATTGATGTAGTTTCTTATAGTTATGTAGTTTGACTGACACTGCGGGAGAGGTTGGTAACATAACTGAAACCGCAGAAGAAATATATATATAGACTGCTTGGTCCAGCGTATAGTTTGATGAGAGACGTGAATAGAGTGTTTCATTTTCTGGTAGAAGGATGTATCTTGAGTCACCCTGTTCCAGACGGATTCCATTCTTTTGTTTCTGGAACAGGTTTATATGAGTCAGTTGGGTGCATTTTAAGCTTTCTGTTTCCAAAATAGCTTAAGAATATTTTTTTTTGACCTTCGTAAAACCCAATTCTCTGGAAAGTGGATTTCTCAAGACAAAATAAGCTTTTACACCATCGTTTAAATGCTTGGCCCCGTTAGCGCTTGTGGCCTGGATCTGACGAAGGGTTAATTGGTTTCAAAAAGCAGTTGTGCTTAATTAAGGAGACGGCATCTCGTCGCTGAACTTACCTTGACTGCGTCTTTCTGCTCTTAATTAAACACCTCCTAAGCGGCTCTGCGCCGTGTTAATAATGACACATATGAATTATTAAACGTCCCCGGCTCGGTACGGAGTCATCCCTTAATATGTGGTACATCGGGATCAGATTAATAACACGCAGCGCTCGCAAAGACGCCGGGAGATGAGAAATGATACAGAGAGGCCAACGAAGGATCTTCGGGTCCTTCAAGAAGCTGCCGCCGAATCTCTCTTTTATTAAAATCGCAATATTAACCCCTTAAGGACAATGGGCGGTCCCTAAATCCATTGAAAACAATGCATTTTGAGCCCGTACATGTACGGGCTTTGTCATTAAGGGGTTAAGTTTGCTGCAATTTACGCTTATCCGTTTCCGTCATCCGCAGGGGTTCAGTCCCTCATAAAGCCGGATTTTGATTTCATGCCATTCACTTAACCCTTTAAACTCCCGCTGGTTAAATGGGAACTGTCATTGTCATCAACAACAACAACAAACAGCAACATTAATTACCAGTAGCGGAGAGATTAACAAAAATGGATACTTGTGGTGGGGTTTCCAATACGCATGTTTTTTAATTTGATATATAAACACTATTACATAGGTATATTGTAGGTATAGAAATGTAAAATGTAAGCTTTTGGTGGAAAGTGACGAACGCCCCCTTTAAGAAATAAGTATTATTATTATTATTATTTATTGTTTTATATAGCGTCATCAAATTCCGTAATATAGCGCACTTAGATGGACTTTAGATACAAGTCAACTGAAATGTCAGGAATTGGTGACAGCCTTTAACCCCAGTTCACCCATGTCAAGCTCACGTTAATTTCAGCAGAGACACGGTAGTTCAATTGAACATTATAGTTCAATTGAACGTGTGGAATGTGCATGATCTGAGTTGTTGAATTTTGTAATTCTACCTAAATTTTGGTGAAAAATTGAATGTTTCACCATTTGCTGCCTTCGAGGTTCGAGAGTTTGGTCTTAATGAAGACCAGTAGGTAGATATGGGTGACTCAATGGTTGTCTTTGGCTTATGCTGTTCAACTTCAAGACATATGGAAGGCAATTATATTCTGTAATTAAACAGTCTTGTAGACAGTCAGCTTTTGTAGAAAGTCAATGTGACTTAATTGAAACAATCTCACTAATGCATTTGCCGCTTTGATTTGGGACAGGTTTGCGATGCTGAGCATAGAGTTTGACTACATGTGTCAGTACGATTACTTGGAGGTCCGTGATGGGGATAACGTGGACGCCAAGGTGATCAAACGTTTCTGCGGAAATGAGAGACCTCTGCCTGTCCGCGGTTCTGGGAACGCTTTACATCTCCTCTTCCGATCGGATGGATCAAAGAACTTTGATGGATTCTATGCCACTTTTGAAGAACTCACAGGTGCCTCTGACCAAATGTCTCAAGGTATTAAGTAGCGAATACATTCTGGGGTATGTCATCCTGACTTCGAACACATGAATAGCAGAATCACAAATCCCAGAATGGTAAAGGAATGGGATCTTCTTCAATAAATTAGCGGAATAACGTTCCTTCTCAGACAACTGCATTCTTTGATCTGAAATGGAATTCATAATTAGGATTCCAATATTAACCAAAGTTGATGAAATGGGGATTCCGTCCATCTGAACATAGCACGATCCTTGTGGTTTTCTGGTGTCAGTAAATGTACTCTACATGATTTCTGATGCGTGAGCATTGGAAAACCAACTGGTTGGCTAACACGTGATTAGTAAATAGCGGTTAGTGGCTTAGTAAATATAGCACTATGGGAAATTATCTGGTTCCTGGGGTTCTAAAGCCTTGTGCTTCTGGCTGGATTGTGAAAATATAAGTTTGACTGTTTTGTGTGTTGCAGTGTGCTCGTCCTCTCCGTGTTATCATGACGGTACATGTATTATTGAGAAGGCTGGCTCCTATAAGTGCGCCTGTCTGGCTGGCTATACGGGAAAACACTGTGAAAATGGTGAGTTTCATACTCAATATATTGAGGTCACCCTATTATACCATGTGCTAGGTGATAGAAAAGCCATTTGTTCAGTTTGGCAGCCAATATTGGTGTCCAAACCATGAAAGATATACCAAGGACAGCTACACCTGTCCTCAACCCATTATTGACTCCTACAATGCTAGGATGAGGACAAATTCCAACTGGAGTGCTACAAAGTAACCTTTCCTTCCCTACCTGTTCCAAACTCAAACTCATCCATTTGAGTTTAATGAGCTGCATTCTCTCGATGAACAGGTTAATGAAAAACTTATTTCGTCGTAAACTGTAGGACTTTCCGCATATCAAACGATCCAAAAGGCCACATCTTGGAGACAAATGCAGTGTTCCAGCCATGTCCGCCATTACTAATGTAAATTCACAGCCCCTTATTGACTTTTTCATCTGTAACGTCCTGAGATTTACGTGTTGGGATTTGTGTTGTGTTGAGATGAAGGGACTGGGTCAGGTTTATTTTACCCGCTGATGGAATATCGGGACACAGTAATAATACAGCTGCCATCTCATGAGTTAACATCAGTAAACACGAAGGTATCCTTGACTGTACTGAAAGGTCAGATGAAGCATATCAGTCAAACGCGGTGAGCATCTGCATCCAGACAGATAGCAAGGTCTTCTCTTCCCCGCAGCTCAGGTCCCCGTAGGGCAGCCGAGCAACTTGTTTACACATCACAGGTGATTGACGGCAATAAAAACCCAGTGGTCTCCCCCAAATGAGACTGCGGAGGCTTTATAGTCAATGGGAGCGAGGAAGATAAGATACACGTCTATGGTGGGACGTCGGAGGGACGGGATAATAAAAAAAAATTAAAATGTATATTTGGAATTTATTTTATCTAAGGAAAGTAAAGAACTGTGTCTAGATTAGTATTCACAAAAATGATAACTTTTAATTGCAGGTATTTGATACCCAATCGTCCAATTGCTAGAATATTGCAAAAAATTGCTAATTTTCACACCTAGAATGTTTTTTGTTTCTCTTAGTACATATCCTGTGAATATCTCCATCCGCAGCCAGCAGAAGGCATTCGTTGCAATTTATTAGGACATTAAGAAACGTGTGTTTCATTATTAATGATCCGCGCACATAAACGTTTCACAGACATAATATTCATTCATTCTAAAATCCAGATGTTTTCTGTCACTCTCTTCCTTTTCTTGAAATAATTGAATTTTGGTTTCTTTTTTAACCCATTTGTGTGCTTTTTTCCCCCAACCCATAATTTATGGATTGCTTCGCTTAAGCCAATAGCTTTTTAATATTACCCGGTTCCTGCGGTTTGTAGACTCAAACCATCATTCATGAGCATACCATAGAATATTATTCATTCATTGACTTTGCATGGTATATGATGCAGAGCAATGTACAGGAGCTGAGAATGTTTGCTGGGTATGAGGGTCATCTGGCGCGGACTGGCCATATGGCACATCGGGCAAATGCCTGGTGGGCAAGGCCAGACCGGTGATCACAAGGAGGCCCTGGCACTTTAAGGACGACAGCTGGATATCCGCGGCCACGCGCTATATTTTTATGCTCATGTAGCATTATCAGCCACACTCTGCAGCACTCGATCTGCTACTTGCATTATCAGGGGGCTACTGGCCTTAAAGTGGCAGGGTCACCTCTTGATCGCTAGTTGGTATTACAGATCAAAAAATTCACAATAATATGTACAAAAAAAAAGTATTTTGTCAACAAGTGTTTTGTCAATTTTGCCTCTGAACATTACTTATGTTACTTATGTTTCTCCGTGTTAGTTTTGGAGGAGAGGACCTGTAAAGATCCAGGTTCTCCACTGAATGGTTACAGAAAGCTGCCCGAAGAGGTAGATCTGAGACATGGAAACCATTTAAAGATCGGCTCCATCGTCCGTTACTTTTGTAATAATTCTTATGCACTCAGCGGAAACCAAGAAAGAACCTGTTTGGAAGGAGGAAACTGGTCTGGGAAGCAGCCGATCTGTATTAAAGGTACGCCATTGGATTGTCATATTAAGACATCTGAACATTCCGACGATGGAATCCCCCCCAATCAATGTAAAATAGCATTGTGGGTGGGGCTTGGATTGAAAGGAACAAATAGAACAATAGAATCTGGGTGGAGTTATCTACTTAGCCACACCCATTTTTCTTTTAAATATTATGTGGTTAGTTATAACACATTGATGATATATATTTGGATATTTGCTTTATCACATGTGTTTTTGGTAAAATGTAACTTTTCGAGGATATGACATGTGATTCCATGTCCTATGTCATATCCTTGGTTTTAACGCTGTCACTCGAATGACCTCATAGACAAAGATAGTACGGAGTATAGAGTACTTAGAGTATTTAGATATTGTGTAACTAGGACAAACAAATTAAAATAAGACAACACTACCGCCTCTTGGTGATACCTATTTTACCGTTTTAAGTATGAGGTTCATTAGCTTATTAACAAGTATTTTTGTTTCTTTTTTACTGTTGGTTTTAACAAAAAAGCAGCTGGATGATCGTTATGGGTTCTACCGAGGAGGGCTGCCTATGCATTTTAATTAGTACTTTATTAGGTGCTTTTAAAAAGCCATTAGTTTTTAGCTATTAGAACCAAATGTGTGGTTGCTCGGTGGAACAGAACCTATTAAAATTGGCGTTAACTGATATTTCACCCCTTTAGGGCCAGAGGAATAAAAAGGTTGAATGATGGTGTGAAAATAAATACATTGTACACATTTATTATTCAATATATTAAGGGGAAAATAATATCTTGCTTCTAAAGGAGTATTTGAGCATAGAAGGGGTTAAACAGCTGCAGGCCCCGGTTTTCCGTCGCACACACCATTATCCGGATTACACATGTCCAGCAGGGTAAATTGGAAGTGGATATTCTCAGTATAATTCCATTTTCATTTCAAGTCAAATCCAATGAATAATCAGAAGAATACGTTTAAGGCTTTGCTATCTCCCCCTCCCTCTTTCGGTGTCAGGATTAGGGACATTGGGAGCCAATCAGAATGCTCCGAACCAGCAGATGATGTTGTTTTGCCCAATCCGAAATGTGAGTTCAGGAAATAACACAATTTGTTTCATTGTTACAGCTCTTGTTACAGTACGTGGCGTTAAAGTTGCTTCTAGGGGTCATATGAAGTGTGCTGTCATTTTGTGGTTTAACCCTTGTCAAGCTCACATTAACTTTAGCAGAGACATTGTAGTTCAATTGAACATTATAGTTCAATTGAACACTATAGTTCAATTGAACATGTGAAATGTGCCAGCCTAAACTGAGTGGTCCAGCAGAGAATCAACAGAATTCTGATGTTTCAACTTCAAAATGTTTTGTAAGCCAACCCAACAATGGCAATAAAAAGTTATATGCCTGATTGGTTCGATTTGTAGCCACAACATACTTTTTAATTACTTATTTTGTAAACAGCGCCTGACTTTTCTCTTAAAACCTAAATGATCCGTTATTTGTTTTTTTTTTTAGCTTGCAAGGAACCTAAGATCTCCGACTTGGTGCGTCAGAAAGTCCTTCCATCACTTGTCCAATCGCGGTGAGATTATCCCCTACTCATTTATAGCTCAATTGCCGCTGCTCCTTGCGATCTGTTCATGAAATATGGAACACATCATTATTTTATTCTTCTAAAAGGACGGTTTTTTTTTTCTCCAGAATAATCTGCCCTAATGTCAAACCTTTATCCGTTTTCTTTTTTAAGTCCTGTTTCTGAAGACGAGCTTGGCCCACGCGGTCTGATCTCTTGCCGTCTCCAATGGAACATCGGGCATCATTTGATCCTCTAAAGAAAAAGTTTTAGAATAGGAGATCAATGTGCTTTTGGCACAAGTCTGAGCTCCTCCTTTTTTTTTTTACAATGTTTTTACCCAAAATTCAAACAAATCCTAAAACTATATAGTATTTTCTACCAACAGCCTTCTTCTTATGTATGATTAAATCGGCAAATACATAAGTTGTTGGGCAACCATCTTTCTTTTTCTAGCAGCCTACAGAGGCGTTTGTTTGAAGCTATTGGTTTACGGGGTGATGGGTAAAAACGTTCACAGAAATTCTTAAATTAGCGGTAAATGTCACAGATACTTTAGGCGAAAAAACAGTTTTCGAGCGATTTCCGCTCATGCTGTGACGTTTCTGCCATCCTTTCAGATGTCACCATGAGGTCTTCCTGAATACTCCCCCCAGGAGAAAAGTTACGCTATTCGCCCAGCTTCCATTATTAGATAGAAATACAGTTGTTACGTTCCATTAGAATGTTATCAAAGTGCTTCCTCTTGTGACGTCTTCTGTAAAGACAATATGGGAAGCCGGCGTTATTGCCGGACACTTTTTTCTTTTGTCCTTTTGAGATTTGACCAAATTTGTCCCGTTTGTTTGTGCAGGGAGACCCCGCTTCACCAGTTATACTCATCCGCGTTCACCAAGGAAAAGAAAAATGACATATACCCCACGAAAAAGCCCGCTCTCCCTCCCGGGGAGCTGCCCCAGGGGTATCATCATTTACACACGCAGCTCCAGTATGACTGCATATCTCCATTCTACCGGCGCATCGGGAGCAGCAGGAGAACCTGTCTGAAGACGGGGAAGTGGAGCGGACGAGCCCCATCCTGCATCCCTAGTATGTCCCACTTTGACCCTTCCTACAGATATGATAAGTAGGACCCATCGTCCAAAGAGTTCCATTCAGTTGTTGTTTATGAAACTGGGGCTGGGTAACCCCATAGCTCCTTAGCCCTGTTTTTTATAAAATGTAATTCTGATGTCTACCTGTACTTGGCGTTTCTTACCCTGATGTTTTCTTACATAAAACTGTCATATTGACAATTTGATTGTTAAAGGCTGTCGGAAGGGTACGGACCTGGTGTATTGTATTCTAGGCAGTCAATTGTAGGTGTAGAGAAAAGAGGACGTTACCCCCCTACCCTAGAAATTATTTCACTGAAAAATTAGGAAAGATATAGAAATACCCATATGAAGATTGCTTTTTTATATGGGATAGGGTTTGGTAGTCTTTATACCCAACAGAACGTTATGGGTTCATTCGTTCGCCGATTTGGAATCAATCAGGGCGAAAAACAAAACCTACATTTGGAATGAGGTCACTAATTTTAAAAAAATATTTCTTTGTATTATCACTTTTTTCATCTTTGTAATTTTGATCCCAAAAATCCATTTGATTTAAAAAAAAATTAAATATATATATATATATATATATATATATATATATATAAATGTCATAAATAAATTTTATATATATATATATATATATAATTAAATGGGTCTTTGGATTCAAAAATTACAAAGCGATAATACCAAGAAATGTTTTTTTTTCAATAAAATTAATAAAATAAATAATATATATATATACACATTTTTGACATGGATTAATTGGTCCTTAATTTTCTCTGCTTTCGCAGTTTGCGGAAAACTGGAAAACTTCAGCATTTCCAAGGTAGCCGAGACGAGGTGGCCGTGGCAGGCAGCTCTTTACCGAAGATCTAACGGCGTAAGAGACGTCAATTTGAGGAAAGGCTCCTGGGTTCTGGTGTGCAGCGGCGCTCTGCTGAACGAGCGCACGGTGGGAATAGCAGCTCACTGCGTGACCGATCTGGGCAAGAGTTCAGTCATCAAGGTGTCCGACCTGAAAGTTGTGCTGGGAAAATTCTACCGAGACGAGGACCGCGAAGAAAAGAGCCAGCAGCATTTACGTGTTAGTAACCATGGCAACTGGGATTATGGATGAATAAGACCTGTGTAGCAGCTACCGTTCACATAGTGAGCCGCCTTATCCTCACAACCGCGTCCGGGGAATAATAGATTTTGTTGAGAACAAGAACCGTATGGTTTAAAATCACCAGGATTATTTAGAAAAACACACAAAAAATATGATTATTTAAAAAAAAAAAAAAAAAAAAAGAAAACCTCCAAAAAATCTATACATTTTTAGCTACAATGTTGTTCATATTATTTATGGCCTCAGCCCAACCTTCTCATCATTTTATTTACGTCCGTTATATGCTATGACGGGAACTTAGAATTGGGTAGTGTTAAAAAACAAACAATAATAAAAAACGATAGCTTTAGATAAACCGGGTGTAATAATTTAATAGAGTTCCTAAACGGAAATAAATAGCAAATGTATTGTTTTTTTAATTGTATCTTCTGTTTTCCACCTGCAATTAAAAAACTTTACACTTAATCTTATATTCAGCTTTGACTGGGGCTGAGGATACCATGGCTCCCAACTGTCTCGTTTTGCGCGGAACAGTCCCAATTTTGTCACTCTAGCCCACTTTCCCGCTGAGCTCTACCTCTGTCCCGATTTCATTCTGTGGTGTGGCCCCCCGGCTGGATATGCTGGACTGCATAAAGTGCGTCCCGTCATATTGAGCCGTCTATCACGCTTACGCCAGTAGGCAGCTGCTCGGCCTGGAAGTGCCAGGGCGGCCTCATCACCTCATAGTCCGGCCTTGTAGGCCCTTAGTAGGCCTTTAGTAGATTTATTTTGGTAAATAATATGCTTATATAAACTACCCGGCTTATCAGATTATCAATTTTTCTCGAATGTTTCGAGGTTATTAGTTATATTCGTTAAAAGGAGCCTTCAAGGTGTTCTTCTCACTTGATGTGTTTTTGTTGTATATATATATTAAATTTAATATAAAAATGATTGTTATAGAAGCAATTTTAAAAAGATATTTGTCTCAAAATCAATTTCAACTCTTAAAAAAAAAAAAACAACAACAACAAATACATCCGTCAAACGTTATTATTTCAGAAAACAGGAACAAAACAATATTGTTTCTGTTCTAATACGGTGGATATATTTAGCGAAAATGTTTATTAATCTGTTTGTTTCTTTCCTTTCTTGAGTTAGAGACTCATATAAAGAAAACGCAAGGAGAGGAGGAGAAGTTGAGAATGTTGACCTTCACTGGATGCTCCTCAAGCTTTTTTTCTCTTAAAAATTAAAAAAATATTAAAATTAAATTCAAATTTAAAAATATTAGCATGTGGCCAATGGATCGGCATTAACAAAAAACGAGTGAGATTGAGTTCCGTTCCTAAATTTGTGGTATTTTTCTCAGATTTCTGCGCTGATCGTGCACCCAAACTACGACCCGATCCTGTTGGATTCCGACGTTGCTGTCATCAAGTTGCTGGACAAGGCTAGAGTGAGCGATCACGTGCAACCCGTGTGTCTCACCTCCGATCTGGGGTCACCAACAACCAACAACGAAATAGTCATCAGCGGCTGGAGGATCCTAGTTGACCCAAAGGTTCCAGGGTACAAGAACGAGACGATTCGGGCTGGGGTAGTGGAGCCCGTGGACTCCATACAATGCGAGCAGCAGTATGAGGAGAATGGCATCTCCGTAAGCGTGACAGAGAGCATGTTCTGTGCCAAGCAAGCACCAGGAACGTCTTCCAGTATCTGCCCTTCAGAGACTGGTGGGATTGCCACCATGCTGCTGCCGAGCACGACATCACCTGAAGGGACCTGGCACCTTCTAGGACTGGTCAGCTGGGGCTATGACAAGACCTGCAGTCGGGAACTATATACTGGATACACAAAAGTGGTCGCTTTTAAGGAGTGGCTTGAAAAAAATTTGAAATAAACATGTGCCGTTAAAAGGTTTGGCGGACCTAATAATGGCCTCCGTTGGACATCATAAGACAAGCCGGGCTAATCGCAGGAGTAAATTGCTTTGATTTCCAAACTTTTTAAGGACAGATACTAGCAGAAATATCATTCATCTCAACATTTATATCTAGACTTATTGAGTATCTTCTCGGATATTCTAGTTATCGCGTACCATAAGAACATAGCAAAAAAAGCCTCTTCACCTCTGGTCCCAGATATGAGAATGATGGAACGCGGCATAACCTAAAAAACCTGTTCATCGGTGAATGATGTCTATAGGATGAGATACAGAGGAATTTTGGATCATGATTCCTCAATAGGTACTTTTGTAATGGTTTATGGGCGGCATTTGGTTTAGCAGATTTATAATTGTCAGGGCTGCGCTCTACCAAGTTGATGGATATGGGTTATGGTTCCCCTATAAGCCTGTCCTCCACACCTAGGAGATAAGAGTTGAGGGATTCTTGGAATAGCCTTTCAGCAGAGGTTATTATCTGAAACACTCTTGGATAAACCAACCAATTAAGCAAGTAGGATACTGGATGCTCAAAACCATAGGGAAGGATTGTTCCGGCCAAAGACAATGCAAACGTTGTTATATCCATTGGTTTTAAAGGACCACAGAGGAACGTAGCTTGTTCATTCCAAATGTTGTTTTTTTCTTGATAGGAAGAAGCAATCCTTCTCAGGTCACATTATACCAATATAGGTTTTATATAGCGATTAGAGGCAGGGAGATATATATATATATATATATATATATATATATATATATATATATATACAGAGGGTATGACGAACTTCATTACACCAAAATAAGTCAACATTTGCCATACTATAATACACTGCATTTTGCAACAATGAGATAGTAGCTTTGATTCACTTGACGGTATGTCCTGGGGCTACGATATTTAGAAAAAAATGAGCAGAATAATGGGTTTTAACGGCAGCGAGCCTGCTCTGCCTATAGAAATCGCAATTGGTCTCTGTGGGGTATTGTATATTAGTAACGAGTGTCATAATGGGGGAAAAAGGCTTTGTTTCATGAAGGAAACATCCATTCCATTTGGAACCCTGATGACAGGTTAATAAAAGCATCTACACATGCAATACAGCATTAGAACTCCTAAAGCTACCTTATTATTGCATTGTTAGGGGTTTCGGCTATCAAACATTGTGGATCTGCTATCGTTAATAAAAAAAAACCAAAAAAACAACAACAAATATAGAGGTGGCTGGAAAAAGTGGGGCTTTTATATAAATTTGATACTGTAGGGTTCTGTTGATCATTGTTGCTTTGAATGTTAGGTCTTTATCCAAAGAGATGTCTGTATACCTTTAATATTACAAAAAAAGAGTCTTTAAATGTACTCTTTATTCCAAGAAAGAATTCAGTGGTTTATTTATGAGATGTTTGGACCGAGCACGTTATTAATCACACTGCGGCAGAATCCTTTCTTCGAGGCTACAAAATTACTTCTTAACCACAAAACAAAAGGATCTGTAAATCGAAATAGATGTAGGGATTGATGGTCTTTGACGGGATAGTAAGACACTTATGATTGAAGTGCAATTAAATAAACAATGGATTGAGAGCAAACTTAAACTGGATGGACTTGTGTCTCTTTTTTCAATCTCAGTTACGATGTTACTTTGTATGCTACTATGTTACAATTGTAGAGTTCTACAGATATAAAGGGCCACTTGGCTACGCTAGCCCTTAGGTCTTTTGAGATTTCACAAGATTCATTAGAAAATGCCTAGAGCTCCATTGAACTTCTAAATAACATGTAGATCTTCAACCAATATTTGGGATCTTTAAGATCCCCCATTATACAAAGAAAAAGTACACTTATAATATAGTGCGTCATATAGTCGACATAGCAAAGCCGCCAGTGGATCTGCATGTGCATGTTCTTCTACCCAGCATAGTCATATAATTGCAACGGGAACACGGCTTAAATTTGGTTACAAAGGAGAAAAAAAGTTTGAAACTAAAATGATCTTGGATAGAACTTTTCCTGGCCAATGCGAAGTGATTGGTAGAGAGCGACTTATATCAATTAATTTATAGTATTTTAAACCTAGCCAGGGTGGTATGCAGGAAAATGTGACCGGTTTTATCCAGGAATTATTCCTGGGAAGGGTATAAATTAGAAATTAGATATTTCTGGATCCTATGTCAGCAGCCCTTGAAGAACCTGGTAAGTATATCCATATAGAGTGAGAATGTATAGCAGACTGTGTAGAAGAACATTAGAGAGGCTTTAGCTGACAGGAGGTTAGAAAAATGAATTGAGAAATGAAATAAGGTTCAGGGCTTTCTCTTGATTAATAACTTTCATTTATTTCTATATATAGCAAAGACAACAGAATTGTTGGCACACAAATTGCAATAATATATCACTGCAAATGTTGAATTAGAGAGGTTGCATGAACATGCCACTAGGTGGCAGTAGAGGTTCAGACATCAGATGGCCAATCACATTAGCAGGATCCCTTTTAATTAATAAATAGAATTGTCTATTTTTTTATTTTTTTATTTTACATTTTTTAACTGGATAAGCAGAACCCTCACATTTCTATTATCCTTTTATTATATATTCCATGTTCTTATCCCAGAGACTTAATGATTTTCTGTATATCCAATTTGTTCCCTCTTTAGATAAACCTCTATCAGTGTATTATAGAATACAAAGCAAATATAATCATCAAATCCTTCTTTCTCTAACACAGCTCCACAGTCCTAAGCATGATTGAAATTATTGTTAAATATTCAGTGTCATTAATAATTAGGTTCTCAATTTAAATTTTAAATAGTTCAAAACCCTTAAACACCCATTAAGGCCAAGACCTGGCATTATTAACAAAGTACAGGAGGGAAGTTTATCTCAAAGGAGAAGGTGGATGGAACAAAAGGCCATAATCTAAAACAGGGTCAGAGGCTTAGATGTAATGTAAGGAAGTTTTACTTTACAAAGAGGGTGGTGGATATGCGGAACAGCCTTCCAGCAGAAGGTTTGTAGGCTAATATAGTGAGGGTATTTAAACATGCATGGGGTAGGCATATGACTCCTGAATCTAAGACGAGACCAACGACTGATTAAGGGTTGAGTCTTTACAGTAGGAAAATTGGGCAGAACAGACGGGCCGACTGGTTGGGATCGGCTGTCAAATTCTGTTTCTACTACTGTTTAAAATTATATGGAAATACATTTATTAGCATTTACACAAGCCCTTTACAAAAAGGAATTATGCAAATATGGGACAGTTGGCAAGTATGTATTTATGCATTGCGGCCCAGCAATGAACTTTCATAGATTTGGGGCAATTAGTTACCATCATTTTCCAAGAAAGGGGATAGATTGTTTTCCATATGGAAGAAATAACATAATAACATTTGCATCACCGGTTGGGTAGTTACCAATAAGAAAACATTATGACTCCCCTTCATTCTGTATAAAACCTAAACAGCAATGTTTCATAATAGAAACCCTGAATAAAAGTAACAATGTTGCAGATAATGTGACGTCATAGACTGAAAACTGTCTAATTTATTTCACTGTCTTTGCTGCAAAAGTAAAAGAAAAAGCACAGTGCTAAAAAAAAATCAATGCTTTAAAATTGAAGAATATCTATTTACTATTATTGATCCCTTTCATATCTGAGTACATCACGGAACAGAAACTGCCTGTAGCAGATAATAAATCTGATCTGACTTGGGCTTGTAACACTGGCTGAGTGTAGTTAGAGTGGCATTCCCTGAATTGTGTTTTTTAGTAGATTTATTTAGAATTTCATAAATGTAACTATGCATCAGTGCAAAACAACCAAATATTCTGTGCATGATTGGATTCAATTTCAATTGGCTGAGAGTGATATGAGTTGTTACATGCCATTATTGACCGAGGGTGATGGGTGGTGTCGTTCTCAGGTAGACTGTGCTTGGTGGGATTCAACAGTAGCAGCAAGCACTAGGATGATGCCTATGCCTGCTCAGTGGTGAAAAATAAAACGATCCGGCAATTACTTGGTTAATTCAATTGGTCTATAAAGGATTATTTCCTCCATGCTCATCATAGATTTGGGATTAAATATTTACCCCCTCCCTGCCCCCATCTATCACTATATTATAATGCCTTGCTCACCTCTCCAGCACTCAAAGGGTTATAGACCTATAAATACACAGAAATCGCAGTCTTCTGCCCCCACCAGAGGTAACCCCCTGCAGCAAACAAAGAGCCCCAGCCCCCAACAAGCTGTTTATAACCCTCCTATCATATAACACAGAAAATCAAATTGAAATTCCAAGTTGGGAACATATTTAATTTTATTATGAGATCTAAGAGTTCATTCCAAATCAAAATAATGATTTCCCCTGAATTTACATGATTTTCCTATAGTAATTATTTCTGCCATAATCAGAGATACAATGAATCTAAGCTAAAGGGTTGTGCTAATGTGAGGTCTGACAACATATCTCGTTGTTGTTGGAATGGAAAGGGTTAAATGACAGCAGAGTGCAGAGGGTATTTGTCACCTTTTAGCAGGGATCTCCAGCTCAGATCCAGAGAGCTGTCTCTCCATTCCTATGCATGCTCTTAGCAGAAGACTGGGGGATTTAAAGGTGCAGCAGCCAGTGATGTCAGCTCTGCCTAAAATAGTGAGGGATAGACTGAAAATCCACAGCTAGAAACACTGAAAGCTTCCAATCCTGCCCCAGCCTACACACAGCTCAAAGAACAGGAGAAAGCAAAGGATCAAAGGGGATCCACTTCTCTTTCTGGCATCATCTAGAGCTCAGCCTTCACCAGGGGTGGCAGTGGACTCCTCAAGTCATTTCAGGTCTGGATTTCTGGAGAGACACTGATCTAGAAGCAGGTGCACACACACCAAAACCTTGTTCCCCTGACATTTTTTTTTTTTTGGAGGAGAAAAAAACCCAGGATTATTGGAGGAATCTTATGTCATCAGCAAAGAACTTACCTGACATCATCTAAAGTGGATCAAAGCTAGGACTTTGAACCTTGGACCAACATGACATCAACAGAAGGGTGAGAAATTCTTAGTTACATCAATTTTGTTACATCTTATGGACAATGTCTTCTTCTGTGGTTTACAGGTTATGATGTGAATGGTTCCTTTGGTGATACTTGATCTATACAATTGTGGTGGACTCAGTGGTCCACATTAAAGGAGAACACTATCTGTTACAGGCTTGGGACATACTCAGAATACAGAAATGGGTTAAGAAGCGTTCTGTAGAACAGTTGTTAGATTGGGTTGTATAGCCACAAACAAAAGACACAGACCCTTGATTTCTTGGTCTGGTTACTGAGAAACCTTATTGTGCTCCTGGATGGCTGTCAACTGCATTAATTAGACCCTTCATATGAGGTTTAATGCCAGGACTACTTGGAAGGAGTACAAGGCAACCCATTCTCCATCTTAATTCTTCCTTTTGTTTACCTCCCCCCCATGCTTTGACATCTAAGGAGGAAAAGGCTATGTCTTGGCTGCATTCAAACTAGATGAGAATTCAAATAATATAAGAACCTGAGCAATGTAATTGTTCATTATCTGCAAATCCACCAACAACGTAACTCAATAAATAATTATCCAAAGTGATTATTAACACACCTGCTAGTTTCTTTCTTTCTTAGGAATTACGAATGTTTGCAAAACAAAACATTTTCTGGTGCAAGAAGAAGAGTTTTAGGGTTTTTTCCTCCCCAGTGTTCATTCATAGTACAGATCTGGGATCTTTCCAAGGGGGGATAACACACACAGATTGAATTTGGATTATTATTACATTACTATTGCAATTACAATGATTCAATTATTTCCAACTGATAGGACAGGTCTCCCGGGATCTCCCTCTAACCATGGCGCAAGGGCCACACATGATATATGTTTTAGCATTATTTGATTAGGCTATCCGCTAATACGCCAATTCATATTGCATATTTATTCAATCACATCTCATTTTCATGTGTTTCGAGTCAGTCTAAGAGGTGGCAGGGAGATAAATTTTGCTGGGAATCTCTAACGTTTAAACAATTATAGAACCTAATCAAAGAGTTTAAAAAAAAATAAAAAAATATTTCACATTATTATATCAATTAGTGCAGTTTTTGCCCCATTAAGTGGTTCATCTAGACAATAAAATTATGATTACATTATTATGTTTATAAATATATATATATATATATATATATGTATATATGTAGATAGATATTTGATTACCTTTATTATTAATTTATTATTTCATAATTTATCATTATTAAAAATATATATGTGTAAATTGTATAATTTTATATGATAAAATGATTATAATGATAACTTATAAAATAATAGAAGATGTCCATCATGTTAATATTGAACAATAGATTTTTTATAAAAAAAATAATTTACATTTTTGTAAATAAAAAAAAGCAAAGCTCACAATTTGGGTGAAATTAAGTGCAAAGCAGGTTAAGATGTATGTGTATTCTTTACAAGTGTGTGTTGATGTCTTAAACCTTTACATTCTAGGCTTCGTTCGGTTCCTATGGTTAGGATACAGCCTTTCTGCAGTTGCTATGGTAACAGTCTAATGGTACTTCCATGTTCACTATTGTTATGGTTCTATATTGTAAGGTTGTTACTCTGGGGATTTCTGCCAAATTCAGTGTTCTTGCGGAAGGGGGTGAGGGGAACAAAGCTGATATTATTTGTTAATTCTGATAAAGATCGGCGGTTTATCTATAAACACGTTTTCAGAGCCCGTAAAAATCAGAACACCTTCCGTCTGATTCAGGGTGAACTCTGATCGATAATCCACTTGAAACAGCTAATTCCTAAATTACCGAAGCTTGCAATGTATCTAATAGCTACCGAGTGACAAGAAGGACATCTGAGACATCTGGCTAAGGAGGCCAGGTTCCCCGTAGCACAGCACAGAGCTCAATGTGTGTAGCCTTATGGTACAGCTTCTCAATTTAACACCAATTTTGGCCACTTTAGTGTCCATGGTCCCCTGTCATCTACTGATGTTCCTCACTGTCTGGTCCATGTAAGGGCAACATCATAGAGATATGTGCTGGAAAAGACACAGACCTTTGTGGCATCATCCTGAAGATCCTTCCCCAGTAAGGTTGGCGGGCCAACGTTGGAAGGGCCCATTGGGGTAGGGTGATGTAAGGCATAGGGCATCATGATACATTGATTAACCACTGTACCATGGATGTAATTCAGCCCTTGGTGGATGGAGCTTCTCATAAGGTGAACATCACCTGGACCACCTCCTAGGGTTATATCTATATGTTTAGTGCCCTCATCCAGTACAGTAATAGTTAGATAAAAAGTAATCATTGTGGTCTTGCTCTGTGTATATCATCATGAAATCATAGAATCACGTTTAATCGGCTTTTTATATATTTATTTATTGCTAAAATAGCACATAGATCTGCACCACGTTCTAGAAAATGTTACATTCCCCATCCCCCATTTTTTTCCACCTGCTCCACCTTAATAAATCACCCTCTGTTTATTTCCCTGGCAGGAATAAATTCATAGAATTCCGAGCTGTGCTTTAGCAGGTAGAATTCACAGGTATCTAATTTTAGTATGTCGGCCGTTGACAAGGCGCGCCACCGTTTCTTACCGCATATTATCCTTCCTCTTGGTTGATTTTGTGTTAATTAGAAGAAAAAAAAGTCAACCCTCTGACATGATGACAGCGGTGCCTAGTCCGACAAACCTACGATGGGGAGAAAGGGGATAGGGAATGGAATCTTATCCGCTGGAATAGAATGGGAATTAAACTCAGAATTTCCTTTATCTATAATTCAGCAAAACCAAAGAAGCCCATGTCAGGAGAGCTCCGTTCCTTACAGAGATCTGTGATATCTGAAAAGTTCCCGTAAATTAGAAACGTCATTTGGAAGCTCTATAGATATCGAGATATCCTGCGGACTTGTTATTTGCATTTCACACTACTGACTTTCCCTCCAGGCAGGAATGATGAATTGTAGCACCAGCCCATTTTGCATAAAAATATATCCATTGATAAAAAAAAAAACAGTCAAAAAAAGATGTATACGGTTAATGAGGAACCCTACAGAGAAACTGAGCCAAACCTATACACAAAAATAGACTTCTATTATCCATAACTAAATGTCTCCTTTATGTAAATTCAGATATTTTAAATGGCATTGACAGAAAATCTGGGGGAACTTAATTCTTCCTGCGATCTGTAGACTAGACAGGAAGAGTGCGATAAATTAATGTTTTTATTCAACAAAAAAGGCACTGTTCTGCTTCAGCTTACTTGAGATGAGCAACTCGTGTTAAGATCTCAGTGAGGTTCTTCCAACACAAGACACTAAATTGAGTTTTTTCTACTCGGAGGGTCATGTTGGACCTTCGCAGCGCATGATTAAGTTAGCAAGATGGAATTTTCTTGTATGTAAAATTTACGCCTCATTAAATCTGTGAGCAGCTGATGGAACCTTCATTGTTGATGTGGAGATAATGAAAACCGTAACGCTTGGACATTCTTCAGACATTTAGATGCCTCTTGCCGATGTGTTTGATGCCTGCGTTGGATTATTGTCCAAAATGGGTCCTAATTTGGCATAATGGCAGTACCTGGCTAATAGGGTAATGCTTGGGTTACTGTAAGACATTAATGGTCCGGGAATGGAATTAATGACAGGTATTGGATACAATCGTCTAGATTGTAAGCTCCTTTGAGCAGGGCCCTCCTCACCTGTTGTTTCTGTAAGTCAAATTATGTTATATACTACTTGTTATGTCCTGTCCACCCATTGTACAGCGCTACGGAATATGATGGAGCTATTTAAAACAATAAATAACAATTACAATAATAATAACATGGTTGCACGCCACACTCTTACACTTTACTGGAAGCCTCATTTCTGGTCTATCCAAAGGCACCGGGGGTCCACAATTTGAGCATAAAAGAAAAAGCACGGAATCCCAGACTAACCAATACATAAAGATTTTGTAACATTTACATGGGATTCATTACTTTTCTCCTTTTCCATGCTGTTTACCAATGATAACAATGAAGCCGAGTGGGGCAACCGCTCCAGGCAGCCCTTTTTTTTTTTTTAAAGCCGAGAAGAGAGAGAGAGAGGGGCGCCGAGTGGTTTTATCTTACCAAGTTGTCAGTACCCTCTTGGCGCCCCTCTCTCTCTCCTCTGCGAGCCCTCTAGCTCGGTCTCGGTGCCGGCTTGTAATGTTGAGCGCCGGAAGATGACGTCATTTCCGGCGCTCAGCATTACAAACCGGCACCGAGACTGAGCAGGGAGACTCACCGCAGGACTGCTGAAAGGTAAGTACGGGGGGGGGAGAGGAAGGGTAGATAATGGGGGACGGCAGGGAGAGGAAGGGTAGGTAATGGGGGGGGCATTTTAAACTTCGCCCCAGGCGGCATTTAGTCTTGGGCCGGCCCTGATAACCAGCTCCACAAATGATAGTCGACCTCATGTTGTAACTGTTTTCAAATATTCAGAGTTGCCCTCTGATGGTTCAAATACTTTCCAAGGAAGGAAAGATGCGCCATACATTGAGATGTGACTACGGTATTTAATATATGGATACAATGAGCGAATATAATTACAACGAGGCCAGCTGTGAGTCTGACAATGTCCGAGGTGAAGGGCACAATACATTAATAGGCGAAGCCAACGATCCCCCTAGTGTGAGGGCTAATGGGATGTTGTTTCTTCATGGGATAGGGTCATATATCACTTGGCTCAGAGATACGCTCATTTAGATCACTAGCCAACAAATGATGACCTTAGGGAGGGAAGCCGTGACCTAATAACTGTATCCCATCTCCTCTTCTGGAATGGCACTGCTTTTGTAATCAGTGTCTGTTGTTTCTCTCTCCATGTCATCCTCTTGTCCATATGTCTCCATTTGACTTTTCAGTTTCTGGGGTCAGTGGCCACTGGCCAGCTCCCTGGTGATGCTCGTGTATCGCCGATCATTAAGTATCTCTTGTTACATAGCCTCTTTGTGTCTACTGCGCATGTGTGTGGGAGAGAGCGCAGTATAAAACTCATTCACATGCATAATTAATGCCAGTCTTTATCAAATGCCTCCCCTATTGTAAAAGCAGATGGGATTAAACAACCAGCAAGGTGGTATCAACAATGGAAACATGGAGTACATCAAAGTAAAACTAAAATGCGAAGATGTCGTTGATTGCAGCCTTGAGTTCACAGAGTAACCGTAGACAAAATGACCGCGATATGAGGACAACCGTCTTCTAATGTCTTTGCAGATCTCCATGATAGATAAGTATCGTAGTGTTGGAGGTAGAATGTACATCTTCACCCAAGCCACCTTTAATTAATTCTAGCGTTTCAACCACCACCTTGGTGTGTTTCCCAACCCTATCCTTTTGAGACTTGTGCCAATGTCTTCGGGGTCAACAGCAGGCTGGTAGCAGAATTGGTAATTTTGTTGATGCCTAGAAATAACTTGACAAAACTCTGAACTGTGTTTATTCTCTGGTTATGTCAGCTCCTGTCTTACGTCACTGCCTTTCCAGACTGAGCCCCCGTCTGTACGTTCCCTTCTGCCGTGGTCTCTTGAGCTTTTTAACCTTCTGTCTGTGCTTGAGCCTTGTGGGTTCCAGTGACCGCCTTCTGTTACTCCTGTCTGTGATCTCTACAGTCTGCTTTCCTCCTATCTAGACATTCTAGATATATTATTCAGAATAAATAAGTATCGGTATCTCTCTCACTGGCTACTAACCAAAGAGATGGAGAGCCTCTTGGGGAGACTTGGGCTTCATTTTGAGTTGGGAGAAGATTGGTGTATTGTGAATAGACATGATGGCCATGAATATTTGGTTTGGACAGAACAGCTCCTGATGGCCAGTTTCAGATACCGGGGGCTTGTCAGGCTATGTAATTGACTTTATATTAATTTATACTGTCAGAGAGTCTTCACAAAGACACATCAGGGTCTGCAAGAGCAATGGCTCCAAGGGATTGACTCCCAGGGGGAGCAATGGAAAGACATCTCTGTCCGTCTAGACCTTGACCAATGTTTCACCATTACTAGGCGCATGCCTAGTGTTTCCAATGTACTCATTGCCCACTCCATGATGGAGACACAACTGGAATTGTTTGCTTGGGTAACCCTGCTCCAGAACATAGCCCTTCTCAAACTAACGTGAAGTTTATTGATGGCAGACCCCAGCAGGTAAACGCTAGTGGGTAATGTGGCGATTCCTAATAACCTGCCCTTCCTCTACTTCTGTAGTCCTATATTTGCTGAGGGTGGGGGAGTTATTGGCCTAAAGTCCCGGTCCTGAGGATCACACAGGACCCCCACCACACTTGTCATTCACGTGGCTCTAAAATGCATAATCCATTCAAAAAAATGAGAAACGCCCTCCAGGGGGCGCCATATGCTAATGTTTTTAACCTTGCCAATTGCCAGGTTCTGAAGCTTTTTCATTTTTCTCTTCTCTGACCATTCTGTTAAAAGGTTAATTATTTAAAAAATGGCTTTTTTATACCGATAAGAGCTATCATGCTCTTAGAACCCCATAGACAAGACACCGTATCTAAAAAAAAAACAAAAAAAACAATATTTGCTTGGTGTGATTTGTAACTTTGTTGCTGCTTTTACCTCTAGAATAAATGTAATCTTATTTTTGTAGCACTGCAATCACAACAGGGGTCTTAAAGATGAAATCTTTGCCTACAGGTATCAATAACCCTTCTATGGTAAATGCCCCATGGAAGTCTACATTCTATTCGATTGTTTAAAAATACCCTCTTACCCTAGGTTCACCCCACCTACACCATCTGCCCCCGCTTACATTCTGCTGGGTAATAACGGAAAAATATATTTATTATTTTTCCAATACATTTGTTAGATTTTTTTTATGACACTCCATATAGATGATGGTGTTTTATAATTTTTTTTTTCATAAAAATATTGTTTTATTTTATTTGTTTAACAGAAAGCTGCTTTCCACATTTTTTAGAAAATTGGCCTCTTGGAAGTTCTTTGAAAAGACAGAAATATACATTCAAAAAAGTAATGAATTTTAGGTTTTGAGAACTTTGAAATTTGAGAATTTTGGTATTTATAATATATTATGGTATTAATATATATATATATATATATATATATCAATAGATGTATTTATTATTGACATTTAGAAGGGTTAACATATGTAATTAACCAACATAGAAGGCGTACAACACCACAACCCATAAGGAACAAGGCTTTGTTCTGGGTTAAATTCCAAATGCTGCGCATGTCAGAGAGATTCATTTTTCAACTTTTTCTGTTAAAAAAAAAAAAACCCTTTTAATAAGCTGTAGAAGATGACAGAGACATGACAGCGCGGCAGTAACAAGACATTAGTCATGTACGCCGGAGCGGTCCCAGACGCGTTTCACTAACTCAGCAGATTTCAGGCAGTTTTTCAGGGATGATCTCCTCCGTGGACATGTCGAGAAGTGACACTTGGTTTCCATACAGCTGTGAGGACCAAACACATTTTGGATTTTTAACCATGGAATGGAATTCCTTAAAACGACCCTTCAGATAATAACACACTTTATAAATATTCCATAAATTTGGACCCTAATCCAGGGAAGCTATTAACATTTTTTTCCTAGAGAAAACTGAAATATTAATATTTCTTGTGATGTAATTACCCCGGTTACCTGGGTAACCAATTTCCAGCAATTGGAGCCTGGGGTGGATTTGTCTTTGATAAAGGAGAGCCCAGCCGTTAATAATTTGTTCTCACAGATAAATGTGTTTGGCCAAATAGACCTTTAGATTGCTTCTTTAACCTGATGACCTCGGAGATGCGATGGCTTTATTTTGAACGACAGAAGGGTCATAATTCACAGGAGGCTCCTACAGGAGAGTCGACGTTCTTGTTCGATATCTTAATCAGGACAATAAGTGGAGCTACAGTGGACGTTGCTAATGAATGTTGAGATCGACCAGGTGTCCGTTCAATGTTGATTGGGTTAGCCGACCGTTCCCACAGCTCTACTTCTTGCCTTGTCTTCGTTCTCCTGTCTTTCCAGTAGGCCTGGGACCTCTCTGTGCCAGTGCGGCCCTCCAAGTAAGCTGCTGTCACTACATAACATGACTATCAAGGATTTGGGTCACGTAATTTTGGTCCAAGTTCTGGAGAAATGTCCAGCCGTTGTGGACTAAAACTCCCATCTTGTTTCTGACCATTAGCAAGAAGGATGCAACCTTGAGTTAGGAAGATGCTCACAATCCCCCCCCCCATCATTTTGTCTTCCCCAATTATGTTAAATACAAAGAATTCCATGCAGAATTCCAATGGCTTTTCCTGATGGTCTACTGAGAAAAAAGATATTTTCATGACACGGACCCGTCCCTTGGTGGTTCTATGTATAACAACAACATAGGGCCACTACTTAGCAACACATCAGAGCCACTCAACAGAAATGTGAAATTATAGAAATCCAGCTAGAAAAGCAATGATTATCCATAAACAAGGGGGGGATGGTGTTAGGTGGTCCAGAATGTGTTATAAATATAATATGGAGTCACTAGTCACATACACATACATACTATCACCCTTCTGCCTTGCACCTTTTAGTAAGGAACTGTAAAAAAAAAATCTATATTAAATGGAAAGAAATATATAAAAAATATAGATATATATTGCAAAGAAACCTCAGGTTAGTTCCGCTGTAGAACTAAAAGACAAAAAGCAAAAAAAAAAAAAGCATTTTTGCCATTCCTGAGAAAAAAAATGATTGTAACGGGGTTAGGATATCACATATTTCCCATAGTAGGCTTCATTGTTCGGGTTGATTAGCAGCTTCAGGTGTATAATTCTCAGTTTAGCAAATAATTAATAGCCTGCGGTGAAAGATTAAGGGAAATCGGTTGCCAATAAATAAGTATATTTTCCACAGGGACGTTGATCAATCGATCCAGCTCAGCTGGGCTGTTCGCTCTGATGAGTTTGGAGACATTTTGATATCCACCCCGGGAGATAATTTACTTTACGATTACCCCTTAGTTGTTGTCTGTCTCCTGTTTATACTTTTTATTAAAGCAATTTAATTTTATTGAATTTTTTTTTATTTTTTTTTATTGAAACTATATTTTTTTGCGCTCTCACATTTTTTGAATTTTAGAAGGAAGTCACATCCCATAGAACATAAAAAATGTATTAATATATAACAACCACTTTTGGTGTTATTTTCTTCTTTTTTCTCAAAAAAAAAACCATCATGCTGTGGACCAAGCTGATTCGGCCATTAGTTTACTTTTTAAGTTGACCGTATTTTTTGAAGTGAAGTCCAATTTCCAATAGTTTTATTTTATTTTTTTGTCATTTTTTTGATGGCCCATGAGAGACGGTCAACAAAGAGAGCGAGCGTCTCAATGGGTTGGTGACAGAGTTTCGGTCGCAGTGAATATGAGTGATGGTTCCTGTATGATTAAATCTCCAAAGCCGCGGATTTATTTCCCTGCTATATGCAGAAAGATACACCATATATGTTGGGTTTTATTATTTGTGTGACAGCCGCCTAAACGCTTGCGTATAAATCTCAGACTCAGATCCACTAAATAGTATTCTTCGTTTCTGTATTAATGCGGAATGTCATTTTCTTAAAGGGACACAGTTACTGTATCCTCATCTTACAAACGCGCTGTTTAATATCCGGCAGTCTAAAATATTTTATTTCTGTCATTTCTACTTTTTGCTATAATTTCAGAAATCTACAGGTGATACCTACAGGTAATGGAGGATGCCAAAAAACAAGCTTTAATATATATATATATATATATATATATATTTATTATTATTATTATTTTATTATTATTATTTTTTTATTTTATATAAAGGTGTTAAAATATTAAAATATGAAATTGAGAATTACTACATAGAATCTTCATGATGGGCTCTTAAAGGGTTAAGGGTAGGTCATTTAGAAAGTTCTCAAGTATGCTAATATGGCCATGGGGGTCTATATGATTATTCCTCCTTAATTAAAGAACATTAAGTTATCTCTGTTGTAAAACTGCTGATTGTTGTTGATTGGCTGAAGAAAGCCATCGGGAGGAAGGGAGAACGGAGAGAACCTCGAAATCAAAAATTAGTATGATATAAAAGAACAGATCTGCTAACAGGTAAAATAGCTGTAGGTAAGGTTAATTAATTATAGGCACTATGTTTATCCATTGGCAGGAGATAATTAAGAATAAAAATGTTACCAAAAAACCTTTAACCCTTGAAGGAAAAAAGAAAATATTTTTTTTTAAAGATGAATAAAAGGGGAAATGTTTAAATCTGGAATTTGCTTAAGAGATCCATCTGGGTGACAATAATTTGGGCACCAAAAAAGCAAATATGGCAAACCCATAGGAAGTTTTAGAGTATATAAAAACATATGTAATGTTGCTGATCTGAACAGAACTGTGTTTTGCTGGTCAAGAAGTGTTTTTTTCAGTTTTGTAAAGGGTTAAAAGCCACAAGCAGAGATCTTCACATTTAGAAACCTTGGTGCAATTCAATGAACTTTTATTGTCCCCGTCCTAAAATGGCCAATTGTTCTTAAGCAGTGTTACGGATTCCGAGCACGTCCTTCTCGGGCTTTGGTCGCGCATGGATTTCCTGTTCTTTATTCTAATCCCATATGTAGATGTCTTTAAGGAATTCCTTCTTCAACAAGGAAGCCGGCCTCTCTGGGAGTACAAGGCGTTCTGGGCAGGGGCATAACCACGGGGCCATGGTGCAAAAAATTTCCCCAGACCCCCCAACTTCAACAACTGGTCTGTGCCGTCTTTGCCCTTTGCCTCCCCCTTCCAACATACAGCATATGTAAACACACACAAATTACACACAGTTACTCATACTCACTAACACACACTCCATCTCACCCCACTTACACATCCATGCTGACACATACACAACTATACATCCATGCTCTCACATACACACGTACACATTCATGCTCTCACACACACAGGTACACATTCATGCTCATACACACATATTCATTCTATACACCCCACATATTGCTCCGTACTATATTACACTATTTTTGTTTTTTCCCTTATGTATTTGCGCCCCATGTGGAGGAGTATAAATTATTTATGTAACTTTAATTTATAAAATACAGATCATTGGGGCATTTTGGGCTGTAGAATGTACAGAATGGAGGTATGCAGAATGTACAGTACTTGAGAGGAATTAGGTTGTCATCCTAGTGTGGCCTTGGTAAAAGCCATCAGTGGTCTTGGACATTTTTCGGGTTTATTCACTAAAGCATTGGATAAAAATTAGTTACCCAGAGAAGCCCTTCTCAGTGGCCCTGCATAAAGCATAATTCAATGCTTGCGGCAAATTGGTGGAATCTCTTGAAATGTAACTACGCCTTGTGGAGTAGAAAGTCTGCTTGGGTGGACCTTCATCATGCATAGTTAAATCAGTGAGATTAAATGTTTCAACTCGTGGTTTAGCTCCGTTGAGCGTTGATACAGTTAAATCCCTGAAGCCAAGCCTTTATTTCTCAGAGTATCAGATTCACATCCTAGTGATTAGGACAGCGGCCAAAATGCCGCAGGCTGGCGAGGATCGCTTCCCCTGCACTCACGTTAACTCTGGAGATATTCACTCGAGGCAGCTCGGATCACCCACCGCAGTCTGCTGGAGGTGAGGACAGACCTTGAACGTTCCTCAAGTTTTGAGTTTATTGGCAAAAGAACCTTACAATACAAAAAAATACTCCTTCTCCATTCTATTCCATGTACAAAGTGATTTAGATATAAAACTGGGACTTGTCCTACCTTATATTGTGTGTCGGGTGATTTATATGCATTTATCACAAACAAAACAGAGCTCCGTGGAGACAGAGTCTTGCTCACAATCACATATATTTTCTTTACCCTCGTAGATTATATTATATTACATTCATCGGCAACATTTCATATGGCGGTTGCCAAATCTATACAGTGTGTGTGTGTGTCTGTGTATGTGTGCGTGTGTGTATATGTACAGTATGTTTGTATGTGTATATATGTATCTCTATATATATATCTATACTGTATATATAAATATATATATTTATATATTATTTATATATTAAAAGGTGTCAGATGAAGCATGCCAGGTATAAGCGATTCGACAATTCCTACCCAACGAAACAGTAAATACATTTGCAACCTCTTGCTTTCTGGTGTGGCGGGATGCCAGGATTTGTGTATCGTACACTATGTTATTATTAAATCAAGAAACATGAGAATGTTCTGATACACCCACAAAAATGTGCCTGAACATCAGGTAGAAGCAAATTCCCCGAGGGAGCAATTATAGTTGCCGAGTATTGACTTCTCCCAAATGAAGAGAACATTCTCCAGGGAGCAAGAAAAAAAAAAAAGAGATTAGAAAACAAGAGTGTGTTTGAGCAGCTGCTCTACCGTCATCTCCGTCATCTTTTGCCGAAAAGGTGTAGGTCGCCGAGTTCCGACCCAACGTTGAGATTGGTGGAGAGGAGGAGAAACACGTCTCTGATGAAATCCTAGGCAGGAATTCTGATTCATGGAGCTGATGCAAGGTTAAGCCATGGCTTGAAATAATACCTTGATGTTTTTATTTTTTTTTTTTGCCATAACACCTGTCGTTGGGATCATGAGGGAGAGCCAGGTCTACAGACCCAGGTCAGTAACGCTGGTAATGTCGTTCTGGAACAGCTTAGCTGCTATTGGAAGCTCCAATCCAATGGTTTTTACTAAAAGTTCTAAAGGAATTTTGAAGTTCTGTCCTGTTTGATACACGACCAGAGCAGGAATTCTATTATAGAACGTTTGAAACCAACTGCAGAATTGGTCTACTGGTCAAGGACCATAAATCAATAGCATTGATTGTTACCCGAGATACTAACTGTTAATAAATTGATTTTTTGAGCTTTTTTTTTCTGGATAGCATCCAAGAACAAGCCATTTTATCACAATTCCGTTTTAACCCTTTACTTGTCCGTTTTGTGGGTGAAGATACCTTGTGTTCAGGCAGAAATAAATATACGTCCCCTTTTAAATTAAACTTTAGGTTAACGTTTTTCTCATCCTGTGGCCGATTTCAGAAAATGTCAGCAATGTCTGTTACGCTTTAGATTGTATTGAAACATTCAATTTCCTGTAAAAGGGAACTGCTCTCCAAGGAGTCTTTTTTTTTATCTCTTACCTATTAAGTACTTGTTACTGGAATCTTCGTGTTCTATCCCAAACCGATTGCAATCTTTAAGTGAAAGCCAATTTTGATAGTGAGCCATGTTTGTATTATCAGTTACTGTTTTATTTTTTGTTTTATATAGCGCCATCATATTCCACAACGCTGTATAATTAACCGCTCAGTCTAAGACAACCGCTCTGAGCAACTTGGCCTGGGATGAACAGGGATTTCAGTCCCCCTGGTAAAGCGCAGGGCAAGGTACACCTCAGAGCAACTTGGGAGACCAATGGCTTCGGCGTCAGGAGTTAAAGGTCTGTAAGAGCGACTCTATTGGTCGCCAGCAGGGGGCTCCTCTGGCATCCACCAATGAGGAGCAGCTGCCCTTCATTGGTTGATGCCAGAGGAACCTCCTCTTCCTGCAACCAAAAGTCGCTCTTACGGACCTTTAACTGTTGATGCCAAAGCTGCTGCTAACTGTTACAGCGTTAACCCCGTATTAACCCCTGCTAGAAAACAGGCATAAAACGAAAAGAAAAACCGAACACGGAGAATGTATCCGAATATTCACCCGAAACGAACACGGGAACGGGCGAATATTCGTGGAATACAAACACGAAGACTAGTCTAGTCTTTAGGTTTATGGGGCGATTACATTTTCAAATGAGTAATATAGGTTTTGATGAACTCTTTACATTCAGTAAATGAAATCATAATTTAAAAGCTGCGTTTTGTGTTTATTCACATTGTCTTATATTAAATGTGACAAATAAGCAACAATAGAAGAAATCTGGAAGGGGGCAAATACATTTTCACAGGGCTGTGTTCTCTGCACCCAAATCCCTTCACTCAGCCCAGAGATCTGTTTTTTGTAGCTGGCCTTTCCTTCTGCCCCCTGAGATGGATGGCTCTTTCTGTGGCTGATCCTGACTCGTATATCCTTCGTTTTAATGCATTCCTCTAGCGACATTTGTGTGTTCGTTATTTTGCATTGGGAACTAGGCGAATGAATAAAAAACAACAGATTTACAGCTTCTTAGACACAAAAAGAATGTGTCCCATAAACTAACTTCAAAATAGTTGTGCCCCAGCTAGATCGCACTATGTGTTCCGTTGTGTAGCGTTATTGGAAGTATGTCACGTGCCAATGGTGCTAACCAAGACGGCCTTGTCATTCTGTCAAGTTCAAGGAGAATCACAAAAATTAATAAATGTGGACCATGGATGGACGTGCTTTTGGACCCTTTCACTAGAGATTTTCTTTGGTTGCCCCAGGATTGATCTAAAAACTCAACCTTGAGTGGGGAAAATGGAATCTCTTGAATTCCTTGATGTCAAACGTTCTCCTTACTGAGCCCTGATGTGGAACCGGTTTCTGGGGGGGCCCTTCGTTGCCCAAACTTTTCAGAATGAGTCCAAAGTCTTGTTCGTTTCCCGTATTTTATATCACCGACGGTCCAGTGGCAAGGATTCTAGGGCTGGTGTGCTTCATGACGAGGAGCTCTCCTCTTCTTCTTATGGTGGTTCTCTAGGTGTCTTCATTAATGGTGGCAAGACACGATGCCACATGCTAGCTCCTAGGAGTAGCTAGGAATCCATGGGATAGAAATATTAGTTTCTTTTCCAATGACAAGAAGAAAACGAATCAGTCTTTATGCCGTTCTTACTTTATCTGTCATGCCTTCTGTGTCTCTGCTGGGTGGACATCAAAGGTGCCGTTCCACCTACTCTGATGAATTTAACACGTTTTGTAACTAAATTATCATTAGACACATTATTCATAGTTCTGCTGAATGTCCAATCTTTTTTTTCAGCAATTATTCTTTAACCACTGAATTTTTTGTATTATTTTTTTTTTTTGCCAGGAATGGTAAATTGTCACATGACACTAATGCAGCCACTGATAGGCTGTTGCCATAAAAAGTGAAAAAGCGCCTTTCGTTTCTTTTTTTTTTTTTTTTCTGTGATTGGATCATTAATGGAAATGCTAAAATTCCAGATCTGCTAAAGTTTAATTCATACTAGAGAATGCAGTTAATATTTTGTGTAAACGGTACAGCACAAAAATGGTTAAAAGTGTTTATTGAAGATATTAAAAAAAAAAAAAAAAAGTAAAATTAAGCAAAAATAAGAAGTGACTATGAGATTCCACTTCAGACCTCCTGTATTGCCTGTCGTGTAAATTCCTGCGTTCGGCCATTTCATTGTACATCGCTACGGAATATGATGGCGCTATATAAAACGATAAATAATAATAAATCATTTCAGAGCGTTATGCTTTGTTGTGCTTTACTACATCGAGCTCTGGGATTAAGAGAGGGAATAATTAATCCCGCTAAACAAACACCACATCCGTATAACAGCACATCCCGCAAATGTTCCTGCATATTGTGGGTTACCGGGCCGTATCCCATAACAGATGGCGTGGATCCTGTGCCATGCTGCACGCAGAAGTCAGGAGCAGCTGTGACCACGAATAAAAGGCACACGCTAAGCCTTCAGACGCAATAAACCCTCTCCTGACAAGGAAAAGTACTCTTAAAGGTGCCGTTCCACCTACTCTGCTGAATTTTTATTTATTCTTTAAAAAAAAAATGGAACCGAAACGCAGCATCAGAAATATCAGTTTTGGCTCCGACGAATGTCCAGAAAAAAATTTAAAATTTCGCCTCATTTATATTTTATTTTTGCTGGG
Source organism: Spea bombifrons (assembly GCF_027358695.1). Lineage (NCBI taxonomy): Eukaryota > Metazoa > Chordata > Amphibia > Anura > Pelobatidae > Spea > Spea bombifrons. The sequence continues at coordinate 5,138,588 of NC_071096.1, forward strand.
AACACTTATTTATCATGTGATTCAAAAGCTTGCCCTGGTTGGTTGTTGCCGTAGTAACTGAGAAGGCGGAAAAGTTTTTTTTTTTTTTTTAAGTGATTTCAGAAGAAAGAACAACATGACAAATCTTCTAAGATTTATTTGATTAACTTGCGCAATTAATGTCTGGTCTCATCTTAGATTCAGGAGCCGTATGCCTGTCCCATGCATGTTTAAATCCCCTCGCTGTATTACCCTCTACCACTTCTGCCAGGAGGCTGTTCCACTTATCTACCACCCTCTCAGCACTAAAACGGATTGTCTTATTATATAAAACTGTAAATGAACAGGGCTGGTATATGAAAAAATACATCAATGGCAACGCCAATCAAAATGGGACTTCTCATTAATTAATGGGTGGAATCCAGCGTTCACTCACTGAGCCGTAATGCCAGTAGGTAGGACTAGCAGGGGGACCCCTAATAAAAATTGGGCTGATCTGCTGGCAAGTTCTATGTTTCTATGATAAACTTGCTGGTCCATGAAGGTGACCTTGATACAGACGTGTGCTTCGCTTGTTTAACACGTCTAAATAATACTGGAGCTGCCCCCCCCCCACGAGCGTCAGCTCTGCTCGCGATTTCCCAGGGAAGTCTCTTTTATTTGTTAATAAAGTCCATGACCCTCTATTAGTCTCCGTTGGCTGGTAATTCATAATAGCTGAGATCTGCTTCCCATTCATACCCAGGAGACAGAAGTGAATTTAATACATTCTTGCAGGAGAAGACTTGGCGAGGAATTCTGTTCAGGCCGACGCGGTCAATCACAGCGCGTGGAAACGAGCAAAATTAACTGCCGTATTTACCAGAATGGATTTTTAGAGATAAAAATTATAAATAATAATATCATAAATATCACAAGGCCTTTAAAATAAACACCATGGGTTCGTTTCCTTCTCGGTTTTCAAGTGTCCAACGAGGACTTCCACAAAAAGTTTAATTGTGTATAGGAAGGTCTTGCAAACTTGAAAGCGCTATGGAATATGATGGAGCTATATATATATATACAGACATAACATATAAAAAAACTCAACCGAGAATAGCTTAATAGCCCTATGTTATGTCTCTGGGAACATCTCAAGTCTTGGTGGACAGTCCCGCTGATGATGATGGACAGTCCTGCTGATGATGATGGACAGTCCGGATGATGATGATGGACAGTCCCGCTGATGTCGGTGGATGGTCCCACTGAAAGCTACTTGTTTTTGGAGTGGAAGTGGGTGGGGCGTTCCCCTACCTGGAGTTTCTCCATGGTGAAGTGGAGCTTCACCTCGAGTTCTCTCATCAGTAGGGTGCAGCTGGTATCCTCTAGGCCGAAGGGAACAAGGAGGTCCACGTCTAGACTCTCCTTTGCCCTTAGAGCGGACCCCAACTGTAAAGGTGAGTCCTCATGCGGACCTCCGCGCTCACTTGTGCCCAGAAGGGTTAACAACCGCACCCTACTGACCAAAAGGTTGTTGGGAAATTGTCTTCCTATCAGACTGATTCCTCTGTTATGGCGCAATGTTGGAAATTGTGGACGTAGAATTTGGTGGCAGATAAGAACCTTTTGGCCTATCAAGTCCCCCTGTTTTCCTGATGTAAAAAACCATAAAGACCATATGCATTTTTCTCAGTGAGGTAGCAGAGAACTTTATTTTTAAAGTGTTAAGTGTTGCTAAAATATTTTGACTGTAATATGTAGAATAGAGGTGCACCCCGTATTTATATTGGTGTACCGCACCCCTGGATCATTGATACCGTGTGTACGCAGACACTGTCTCATTAACCGCTGCCATAACATTCCTCATTTTTATTTATTTTATATTATATTATAGTTTGGGGTCACTGAGCTGTTTTCATGATAAACAAGGAGATTTCTGGCTGTTACATAATTACAAAAAAGGGTTCTCTAACCATCAATTAGCCTTTTAATCTTGGATCAGCGAACACAACGTGCCATTGGAACACAGGAGTGATGGGAGTGATAAAGGGCCATTGGAACACAGGAGCGATGGGAGGGATGAAGGGCCATTGGAACACAGGAGTGATGGGAGTGATAAAGGGCCATTGGAACACAGGAGTGATGGGAGTGATAAAGGGCCATTGGAACACAGGAGCGATGGGAGGGATGAAGGGCCATTGGAACACAGGAGTGATGGGAGTGATAAAGGGCCATTGGAACACAGGAGTGATGGGAGTGATAAAGGGCTATTGGAACACAGGAGTGATGGGAGTGATAAAGGGCCTCTGTATGGCTATAAAAAGATTACATTAAAAATCAGATGTTTCCAGCTACAATAGTCATTTTCAACATTAACCCCATCTGCGCTGAGCAAAATGTGCTTTTCTTTAAAAAACAAGGAAACGTCTAAGTGGCCACAAACATTTAAACAGTGTACATATATATATATATATATATATATATATATATATATATATATATATATATATATATTTGGGGTTTTTTACTTATTGGCTTTTTTAACAATATATACAAATTCTAAATCTTTTGGAAAAGTACAACTTTTTTTTAAACCTTTTAAACACAACATTTAGGTTCGTATACAGTGCCGTAACTGGATGAAAAACTCTTATATGATAAAATAATTAAAAATAATGCATTTTTGCTGCTTTTTTAAGACTATATATATAATTTTTTATTAATTGGGCGCAGCTGTTTCTTTCATTCTCTTTTGTGGCGTTTAATGAGCTGATATGTTTTCGTAAATGCAGATTTTGTCACAGATGTACAACTTCGCTTCTGTGACACATTTAGACATCTCACCCCCTGCCACGTCGATTATTTTTGTTCTGAAATTAGCAATCGCCTGCAAGTATGTTGTCGAAAAGCTGACAATCGCTGTATTCTCTATAAATAGAATGAATGACAGTAGCTATAAACGTCCTGGCTTAATTTTGCGTTTCCATGGTAATCGCTGAAATGTGTGACAGATGTTCTGTGCATACAAAGTAAATTAAGCAAAATAACTCAAACTGCTTTTTACTGGCAAACACGCGGGCCTCGCGCTTACAGATCAGCTGCGTCCTGGCATTTCCTCTTAAACATCAAATAACCCTCAAATATAATGAGTATTTTTTGTAAATAAACAGTTTTTTATATTTTTCCCACAAAAATATTACATTACTTTTAAAGACTGTTTGCATTTGCATCCTTCAATGCATTATAAGAGAAAACTATTTTTTGTCAATTAAATTGAAGGAATGGAATTTGTATCATGCCGTATTCTGCTACATGAAATACATTGTACTAAATATCACATAATTTGTGCACTTTAGAAAAAATATATATCTGTCGTTAACACAGCCATTTAAAAGTTTGGGGTCACTGAGCTGTTTTTGTGGGAAAACAAGGAAATTTCTGGCTGTAACGTAATTATAAAGGGGTTTCTAACCATCAATTACCTTTTAAACTTAAACTTGGATCAGCGAGCACAACGTGCCATTGGAACACAGGAGTGATGGGAGTGATAAAGGGCCATTGGATCACAGGAGTGATGGGAGTGATAAAGGGCCATTGGAACACAGGAGTGATGGGAGGGATAAAGGGTCATTGGAACACAGGAGTGATGGGAGTGATAAAGGGCCATTGGAACACAGGAGTGATGGGAGTGATAAAGGGCCATTGGAAAAGAGGAGTGATGGGGGTGATAAAGGCCCATTGGAACACAGGAGTGATGGGAGTGATAAAGGGCCACTGGAACACAGGAGTGATGGGAGTGATAAAGGGCCATTGGAACACAGGAATGATGGGAGTGATAAAGGGCCAGTGGAACCCAGGAGTGATGGGAGTGATAAAGAGCCATTGGAGCACAGGAGTGATGGGAGTGATAAAGGGCCATTGGAACACAGGAGTGATGGGAGTGATAAAGGGCCTCTGTATGCCTATAAAGAGATTCCATTAAAAATCAGCCGTTTCAGCTACAATAGTCATTTACAACATTAACCCCGTCTGCGCTGGATTTCTCTTTCATTTCATGTTACTTTTAAAAATTTTAAATGATAGTGTATAAAATGGTCCTAGAATGGAATAAAAACAAAAATATAAAGTGTCATGTGTATTATGCCTTTTATACATGTGTTTCCTTTTACTCGTAGTGCCAACAACACACCCAAGCAAGTGGAGGTGCGCATGCACGAGAGCCATTTGACGACGGAGGAAGTTCGCCCCAGATCTCCTTGCCTAAAAATATGCAGAAAACTCAGAGGAAACCTCCTACTGACACTCACAGTTTTGGGTACGTTTTGGGCAAAATGTCGACCTAAAATAGTTCATATTAAAACTTTTAACTGTTTAAAATTTCTTGACCCAGACAGATTTAAATCCAAGATGCCCCAAAAATATTATTTCCAAGGTTGTTCAAATCAGGCTATGCCAATTTATAACACACGGTTCATTTTCCTTAAACTTCCACAAAAATTAAAAGAAAGTTAGAGTAACATTTTTAAAAGGTCATTTTGATAATATGAAGAAAATGTTTAAATGCTGCGCTCGACTCTTGGCAGAAAGAGTCCCCGATCTGCTGTGAAAGGGTAACGTTACAATGTGATCATCGACGGAGACGTATTAATAGAATGTTGTAAATTTTTAATGTCCCACTTGACAATTGGCAGAGACATTTTACTAGTAGTTTGTAAAAGTTGCACTTTGCATTTGGCAAGACAAACCTTGGGTAAAAAGTCTATGAAATTTGTACCATACTGGAAATCTTTTACATTTCTAATGCACCTATGAAATATTAACTAACTATATATATATATACCGAGTCCACATGACCACTGGGTCTTTATAATGGTGATCAGATGAATACCAGACGTTCTCCGACTGACTGTTTTTGTTCAATATAAGCATTATGATTATTCTTATTGACTTTTTTTACGGAATATTAGAAGGTATGATGTCTCAAGCCATTCCCCCAGCATACAGAAGACAACTTGTACCTTCCATGTTCTAGTTGGGTCATCTCTCTTGACTCTCTTGTCTATATAGTTATATGGCTGACCGTGTATTCGCCTTACAGGCGTTATTCTAGGAGCGGGGTCTATATAGTTATATGGCTGATCGTGTATTCCCCTTACAGGCGTTATTCTTGGAGCGGGGTCTTTATAGTTATATGGCTGACCGTGTATTCCCCTTACAGGCGTTATTCTAGGAGCGGGGTCTTTATAGTTATATGGCTGACCGTGTATTCCCCTTACAGGCGTTATTCTAGGAGCGGTGTTTGGTGGGGTGCTCCGACTTGCATCTCCAATCCACCCCGACATTATCATGGTGATAGCCTTTCCGGGGGACATACTGATGAGAATGCTAAAGATGTTGATCTTGCCTTTAATCATTTCCAGTTTAATCACAGGTAAGACAGAATGTTGACAATATCTGGTGATTTGTCGGGAGCCAGGCATTTGCCGAGCCAAGTTGCTTGGTGGGTAATAATTCCAAATGATGTATAGATAATGACACCACCGGGAATTGTAAATCTACATATCGATGTTCCCTTGATCCAGAGTATTCTCCTATGCTTTGCAGATGGAGGGAGAGAAAAAAGAAGTCCATAAAAAGAGTCCTTTGTAGGCTCCTTATTTGTAAAAGAGCCGTGTGTGCAACGATATGGAGAGAAGCACATTTCATATATATTCATAGATATTTCATGTTCTTGTTTTTTTCCACCAATCTGCCAAACCTCCGTCTGTCCCCTCCCTGGCCTAAAGGATTGGCATTATCTATGGTGTTGGCTCTATACAGTAGACTTATTATCAAAAGACTTCCTGGTCTTGTGCTTCCTTGCAGAAGAATATAGATAATTCCCGGGATCATTTTTTAAATAATTACACCATTTATATTTCATTTTTACTTTTCTTTGAGTCACTGAAAGTCACTCGAACGATATAATGAAGCAGATGTCTGCTTCCCCTTAGTCTGCTTTCAGAAGCTTGGGCGCTGTGGCTCCCACTTAGCAAAATTGAAACAAGGGAACATCTGCCTTTCTCCCACGCAGGCCACTAATCACGACGACCACGAGTGAATCTGACGCTCGGCAGCAATTAAAAATGAGCACGTGAAACAGATAAAACATCTGTACGCTCGGTGCTACAACTCACCATCAATTCCTTTGCAACAGCTGGAATTAAAAGAAAGATGGAGATTCTAGAACCCTTGCTTTAGAACGTAAATAAACCTCCAGGTTCCAGAAGCCCATGCGGGCTCATGCTCCTTGTCCTCAAGAACATCCAATCCATAAAAATGATTTAATGGGCCTCAATGCATGTAATCAAAAGAATATTTATGCATAACTTGAGTTCCTACTGTTTATAACATTGAATAAGAGGTCCTTGGATATATGCTTATGTTGTAGCACCACTTCTGAATGAGGGTATAAAAAGGTTGTGTTTGGGAAAGTGGTGGTCCCTTAATAGCATGGTTGGTAGAATTAATGAGTGCAGTGTCTAGAAATGTTACATTGAACACATCTCAGGTGCTCTGGAAGGTTGTCATCACTTTGTCTTTCTTCTTCGTAGGACTGGCTGGGCTAGATGCCAAGTCTAGTGGCCGTCTTGGGACTAGAGCCATGGTGTATTATATGGTTACCACTATTATTGCTGCCATTTTGGGGGTCATATTGGTTTTGGCCATTCATCCAGGTGACCCCAAACTAAAGAAACAACTTGGAAAGGGTCAGGAAAACGATGACGTCTCTAGCTTAGATGCTTTTCTGGATCTTATTCGGAATCTCTTCCCAGAAAACCTTGTACAGGCATGTTTCCAACAGGTAAGAAGGATCCATACATAAAAAACCCTATAGTTAACATAAATGTATGCAAATTAAATTGCTGGGAGTAATGGACCTATGACTTAGGACAGAAAATGGTTGTCGAAGCCAGTGGTGGAGGAGGAACTTGTTGGTGGAACAGATGAGGAAGCCATTGACTAAGCTAGAAGAATACATTAATGGTAGAGCTAAAAGTGAGTGGCGTGTGCTACTGGTCACGATTAAAATTATATTCAATTATTATTGAATCTTTCAAACACCTGAATGAGAATAGTCATTTATTGGTCAAGTAAAATTACAATGGAGTACATTCTAAATATAACCTAACAAGACAAAGAGGGGCTTGAGATAAGAAGATTGCGTCTTCAGGAGAAGACAACCTTAAGTAGCTTAATCCGGAGAAATACACTAGTCCCTGCTATAAGAGACGTATAATAAATATAGAAAATGGAGGCGCTTTATTATTCTGAAGTCAGCTTGAAGTTAAGAGGTTTGGACACATTTAGGACCAGAAAAAAGTGGTAGCAGGGCAAATTACTTTACAAACGTGAAAATTAAATAAAGAAAGGTGGAAAAGGCTTGTTTAGTTTAGTAGATGCAATGGTTAAGACCGAGAAAGTCAGTAGAAAACTAAGGTGTGAGCCAGTAGGGGGCAGCGTCATACAGGTCAGTCATTTTAAAACTTTTTAAAACCATAGAGCTCTTTGACAAGAAACATTTCCCCATCCTTCGTCATTTTTTTTAGGCTAAAAACATGTATTTCCTAAAGAAAAGGTATAATTATTGGTTTATCTTAAAAACAAAGTTAGAATTCTTAAAAGTAATTGCTGCTACCTCTGCTAGTCCCAGGACCACAGTTTAAAAAGTTCACAGAGGAGAGAATTATATCGGTCTTGCCAAAAACAGGAAAAGGAAAATGTAGAAACACCCCCACCCCAAAAGTGTGAAGATTGGTTGAGAAATGCACTAAATCTTGCATTATTCAAGCATGTAATTTGTTGAACACTCTTTACTTTAGATTGTAAGCTCTTGCAGGCAGGCTGTACCATCCGTCTTAGGACAACCTGTTGTCCTAGACCAGTTCTTCTCCCATTCTGACACCCATCTACACCCTGTCCACTTGGTAAAATTTCTCTAAACCACTGCCTTCCAAGTTCCATCCAAGAATCTCTCCCTTCTTTCCTCTGCATTCTGAATACCGACATCTGTCCTGAGGTTTTTTCAATGTTTGGTGCTCACATCCGTCGCTTGGTGATCTGTACCGACGCCTCATACAATCCCCCTCATTTCTCTAGATTCAAACAGTTACTAAGAAGGTTACAGTTGAAACTCCCTTTGAGGAACCGTCAAATACGACCGATTCTGTCTTTTCCCTCATGAACGACACTGTAATGGTAACAAAGGAAGAAATCAAAAAGAAGTTGGAGTTCAAAGATGGCATGAATGTCTTGGGTAAGACTTTCATCATTCATATGCCAATTTCTTCTGTCATCTCCAAGAGCTTGGTCTTTTGCCTCTTCAATTTTCTCCTTGAGGTCTTACTTTTGTGCTTAAATGTCCACAGGGCTGATTGGCTTCTTCATCGCCTTTGGGATTGCCATGGGGAAGATGGGGGAACAGGCTAGGCTGATGGTTGACTTCTTCAACATCCTGAACGAGATAGTTATGAAGCTTGTGATCATGATAATGTGGTAAGTTGATGTTCTCTGACGTCTTGGGTCGTATTTAATGGTCATCTTTTAAAATCACAGCAGAGCCACCAACGTAATTATGGAGTTGCATCAAGGCAAATTGTGAACAGTTCTTCTTTGTTACATAATTTTCTATTTCCTTCTTGTTTTGGTAAATTGAAATCTACAAATGTTGCTAAATAGGAGTTCCTCAGCGGATCATTAGGTTTCCTAGGTAGACCAAGCCATGGACATCTCCATTTCCGCTGTAGTGATGGTTGATAAGATAACAAAGGTTCTCCACGTGACTGTGGAATGTAAGGTGGAATTCCAAACCACAAGTAAGATATCTTTGTGACTTAACTCCTTGGCAATGTATAGACGTGGATCAAAGAGTAAGTTAAACAAAAATCTCCTTCATTCATGTAATAGGCCACCACCTTTGTAAATCCGATACCAAGTATAATACATTTTAGACAACATAATAAAAAGGTTTAAAAGTCAGCATTCATCTTATAGTTCTAAGTGATCGTTTACAAGAAAGAACAGTTTTAGCTTGACAGGTGTGTAATTTCCTGTTTTATTCTTGCAGTGTTTATTTTTTGGGTGTTTTTTTATTTTTTTGCGTTGATGTGAAAACCACAAACCTATTTCCAGGCAGACGATGAGCAGTTAGTGGAATTCTGGAGTATTTCCCATTGGGTTTCAGCTATGATCTCAAAACAAGCATGAAAAAAGGACTTAAATCTTTATAGAGGGGCATTAAATGAGGAGAGACCTTGGAGCTCTCCAATTTTTGCCCGGTGCTCTGAACTTCGGAGGAGATGAAAAAGATAAAAGAGCCACCTCATGTCTAGGATCCTGCCAACTCTCACCCTTTTCAAGTTGCTCAAAGGCTAGCCTTTCAATTTCTGTGATATTTATGTTACATTTACTTTGTAAACTAATTTTATTTAGAAAAATGTTCTACCCGTAGTTACATCGTTAATTAAGTTGAAAAAAAGACATTTAGTCCATACTAACCATTCCGCAAACCCATAGTAGTTGATCCAGAAGAAGGCAAAACAATCTAGCTGAGACAGTAAAGTCCCCTCAAAGGGGGAAAAAAATCCTTCTTGTTCTATTAATTAACAGTTTTTACCCTTTTGAAGAACATCTGGCTCTTTGTTCTCAAATGTTTTGTTTCTCTCTGATGTTATTATTCATTCATTCGCACAAGCCTCGCTACTATGCATCCAAACCTCTTTTAAGTAAGCTGAGAGATAAACTGAACCGAATTTTGTGTTCCGCCTCGCAAAAATGGAGCGGCAAAAAAATAATAAAAATTAGATTGAGTTCTATAAATGAAAGCAGAGGCAGGGATTTTATTTCATTCCTTTTTTTTTCCTTCTTTTCTTTATAACTGAAAACAGAAACTAGTGTCTGGAGTCTAGAGATTTCCTGGTTCTCTTTGGTTCTCGCAGCTTCTAAAAGCAATTGGGAAATTCTGTAGTAGTTAGTAAGTCCATGGCTTTACTGAGGCTTCCTATACTAGAACACTCCTAATACTTTTTGTGAAGAAAGGAATGTTTTGGTAAAATTTAAAAAAACGGAACATTAAGAACATTTTTATTAAAAATATATATTCATATTTGTTCAGAAAGGTGGTTTTAAGCTACTACTACTACTATAGTGATCATAATACTGGTAGTAAATGACTTAACTTAATTAAATTATGAAATTTCCCAATTCTGGCACCAGTTCCTGATCTTGATGTCCCAGTTTAATTACTAGGACAAACATCAGAAAGAATATTTCTGGCGTCTTCTCTAGATTACATATTTGGCCCTTGAATCTGTAAAGAAGACAAGTTGTGGTAAAATTCTATATATATATATATTTTTTAATGTTTATTCTATTTATGCATATATTTATATATATATATATATATATATATACTTATGATGTCACTGTTGATGTTGATGTGAGTGTATGCTACAGTGTTTTTTGTCTAATAAATGAAGTTAACTTCGCGTTTGTTATCTGTAGGTATTCTCCCTTTGGTATCGCTTGTCTCATCTGCGGGAAAATCATCGCCATTAAAGACCTGGAACAGGTCGCGAGGCAACTGGGCATGTACATGATCACCGTCATCGTAGGCTTGATCATCCATGGAGCCATAATCCTGCCATCGCTTTACTTCGCAATAACTAGAAAAAGCCCGTTTCCCTTTTTGGCTGGGATTTTTCAGGCTTGGATCACCGCTTTGGGCACGGCTTCCAGGTATCGCTTCCAACACTCTGTATTTACTGTCCTCGTCCGTCCAAACATCTTCTGGTGCCACCAAAAACACCTCTTTAGTCGTCCCAGCCATATGTACAGCTATTACATTTCAACACAGACCACAGGCTACAAATACACAGCTTCCGGTCTGGAGAGAGCCAGGCCCGTTGTACAGTGCTGCGGAATATGATGGTATTGGCGCTATAGAAAACAAAATAATAATAATTTAGGTTCCATAATAACATCTTTAGTGGAATTGGGGGAAATTAAACACAGATTTTTTTACCTATCCAATATATTTCTAACCGAAATGATATAGATGAAAGAAAATATAAAAGAAAGATAAATAAGGGACCCTTTTAACACTTAATTCACACCATAGTAGACAGCAGCGACCCTTTTTAGATGAAATGTAACTGTATAGAAAAAAAAGAAATAGTATGTAAAGATGTATGATGATGGAATAATTTCATGATGATATAATGTTCTTTGGATACAAGACCATAAAGACAAACATCAATTAAATCATAACGGAACCGTAGGGCAATAAAAAAACGGATTTTGTGTATATATGAAGTCAGATGTATTGCATACTATACAATAAATAGAACATTAGTCTGTACATATAGATTCCATACAGACATGCAACTAGGGTATGGACCATGGCTGGAGTGGTTAGTAAAGTTCCTTCTAGACACATTGATATCGGCCATGTTGTCAGTAGCCATGACTACCCTTATATATATATATATATATATATATATATATATATATATATATAAATATAATGAAAAAGGAATCCTTGAGCTAAGAAAATGTGCATTACCCATTACTGATTATGGTATGGTCCAACTGTCCCTCAATGTTCTTCTTTGATCTGTCATATCACTTTCACGGCTAATATAGAATGTTACTCTACCCCTCGAATGATATTAATCCTTCGTGTTCCCCAAATGAGAAATAAAAAAATGTACCACATGACATACGTGACCTAAGGAAGAATTATAACCTTATATTTCCACATACCCTGTTTAGGTTCAACTGTTGCTCTGTATGGTTTAAGAGACTGTTCTGACTTGGGATATGTTGCAGCTGTCTAGTACGGAGAGCTCCATCAGAAGCTTCATGTTAACCGGTGTTTATTTTATTTGGCACGAGAGCGGCTTGGGAGCTTTCCACCGCCTGCCTTCCCGCCGCACAATAGTGGAATGGTGTTTCTGTGTCCTTTCCATGAATATATCCATTGGTGACGCCTTCTGATGGGAATATAGCTTTTGGTTTTCAACGACATTATTCAATCTTTTATATATGAATATATTACACTTTTACTTTGCCTTTTATTCTTTGTATTGACATCAGAGCTTGGGTATGATGAGGATGGTACACTCATTAATCCCCAGTCTTTGCAGCAGATACACTATTATGTGTTTATTTATATATTATTTATATATATATATTTTTTTTTTTTCAGTGCTGGAACTCTCCCTGTGACGTTCCGATGCCTGGAGGAGAACCTGGGTATTGACAAGAGGGTGACAAGGTTTGTGCTCCCGGTCGGAGCCACGATTAACATGGACGGCACAGCTTTGTACGAGGCAGTGGCTGCCATCTTCATTGCTCAGATGAACGGTGTGGTGTTGGATGCGGGGCAGATAATGACAGTGAGGTGAGGTCGTAAAACATGTCTCTAAAGAGTGATTGCGTTCTGTAGCTGGAGGGTAGCTTCTGTATTATAACCAGAATGGGCTGAACCCAACAAAATGTACCTCCAAGAGCAGAGATCTTGGTCTGTTGCTCACTGACCTGGTTTTGTTTGGATTCTCTTATGCAAACGGAATGTATTTATCACCTGATGTTACTCCGTTGCCTTTCCCCGTCATTAAGTTACCTCCAGCTGGGGAAGCTGACCGCGACATCCATCGCCACCTGAGGCTTGTACGCATGGGCTTCTCCAAATGGTGGCGCAAAGTCCACCAGCAGATCGAGGATCACGTTGTCCTTGCAGTAAAAGAACATGTGATGTAACACAATAAAGCACTCAATATTGACATAACACCTTATTATGACATTAAATCCATATTTAATGACTACAGCCTTTGAGAATGGCCTATCTATTGAGGGTAAGATGAGTGGATTGCACCCCTAAGCACAGCTCACATGGATAAATATTGCTTCGAAGCGATGACCTCGAGAGATTAAGAAATGTTATAGATCTGAGTAAATAGAAATGCTTCAGGGGGATTTCTGTTCTCTTAACTGTGTCCTGCATTATTTTTAAGTCTGACGGCCACATTGGCCAGCGTAGGAGCCGCCAGCATCCCCAGCGCCGGCCTGGTCACCATGCTTCTCGTCCTGACGGCGGTGGGACTGCCCACACAGGACATCAGCCTGCTGATTGCGGTGGACTGGCTTCTGTAAGTACCACACGGGGGGGTATATAAAAAAAAGATTTACTAAAATGACACACACGCTCTTGAATAACGTCCAACATATCAGAGCAAAGGTAACCAGCTTAAGACTCTGTTTTGTGTACCAAGATATAAAGGATAATATCTACACCCCATGGCCTCCTAATACTCTGACCTGCTAAAAATACTAATACAATAAACTATACACTATACTATAACTAAAATAACATTTTGCAGTGGTTTTGGAATCCACAATTTGCTTTATTGACTTTGCTGCCTGTAATCTTGGCTGCCGCCATCACCAACGCTTGCTTTTACTCGCGGTATACCCATGGTCTGTAGTCCTTTTTCGATAACTGCCTATCATGAATGTTCAACTTGACCAAGTAACCACTTTCGTCTCCTTTCCCCCCGAAGGGATCGGATGAGGACGTCGGTCAACGTGGTCGGTGATTCGTTCGGAGCCGGAATCGTCTACCATCTGTCCAAAGCTGAACTCGACAGCCTGGATAAACAGCACGCGCAGCAGGGTATCGAAATGACCAAGACTCAGTCCGTTTACGATGACATGAAGAACCACAGGGAGAATAACTCCAACCAGTGCATTTATGCAGCCCACAATTCCGTGGTGGTAGATGACTGCAAGGTACCCTTCACCTTTATGGATATCGAGACGTGTATATAGACTGCATGCACGTTCCTTGCATCCCTCTGCATGTACTGTACTTTTTTTTTTTCTGTTGTATCTTTGTAGTGGTTTTTACAAGTACAACAGCCAGTGTCGCCCCCAATATACCGACCATATAGGTCTATGAAGGTTAGAACTTCGTCCAGCCATGTTCTCAATGTCAAAGTGCTACAGTGTATCATGGAATTGTATCACGCGAGGTCGTTTGGTTCAAAGCGTCCTTGGTTCGCTGCATCTTGGAATCGGTTGCCCTAATCAATATTAACATGAAAATCCTCCAAGAATGCCAAGCGCTTCAACCTATTATATCATTTTTAGAACTTTTTTTTTTTCATATTATATAGAATTTATGACATTTGCAAGAAATCTGTTTTTTTTTTTCCCAAAAAAATATCTTTGTAATGTTCTTTTTAGAGAAAAAAATATTCTATACAACGGATGTTGGATAGATTTGGAGAGCAGCTGCCAAAGGGTGAGAATGTTTGGGTTCTGTATAATTCCGAACAGGAGGTTGACCTTTTCAGATTGGCATCGTGTATGTGCTGTTGGATCGCCGCCTTCTGTCAGATTGTCTCTTCCTAAAACACGACTTCCCCGCCAAAAAAAATGAATAAAACGATCGGATTTTAGTTCTGATGAAATGCTAAATATTAAAACATCCCTTAATTAATATTCCATAAAAAAAAACCTCAAAAAAATCTTCCACCAAGCTCCATACCCAAGCCCCAGACTTGCCTACGAAGAATATACATTTTTAGCTCAACGGTTACAAACTCAAGGTTCAGACATGGCTCCGTTAGTGATGCTTAGTAAAATAACTCATTAACTCATTCGTTAGTACTAAAAACTAGCTCGTTATTGGAGTTTTAATCATTAAAACGTACGTTGGAAGCCAACGCTCAGGAGGGAACTTTTCCATGATACTCCGTAGAACTTTGATCTCTCCAGGATGACAGCTATAAGCATTTCTTGGCGCTTGGATATGAGTAGATGTGTAAAATATCTCTATAAATGTTGTGCCTTTTTTTGCTGGCAGAGGGATTTGCAGTAATTTGTGGTGCCATGTAACGCGGTCCTCTCCAACAGCAAATGGGTAAACCCTGTGAGCTTAAAGAGGGGTGGAAAATTAAATTAAAAGCTACCCCTTACGAAAAAATTACTGCAGTTTTTCTGAAGTAATACTGCAGTTTTTTGGACATGAAAAAACTGCAATACTGCACATTTACTGCAGTTTTACTGCATTTGTACTTCACTGTACTGCAGTTTTACTGCAGTTATTTTTGTACGGAAGTACAAATGCAATAAAGCTGCAGTACTTTGAAGTACAACTGCAGGTTTGCAATATTAAAAAAAAAAAAGTGCGGGAAATGTGCAGTAACACTGCAGTATTACTTCAGAAAAACTGCAGTAATTTTTCGTAAGGGACCCACTACATGCCGCTTTGGAGCTCAAATGTTTTAATGGATGCTAAGCTAACTCTGTATGTATAGATATATATGTATTTACATATATATATATATATATATGTGTATGTATGTATGAATTATTTATACACATATACAAATATTATACAACGTATACATAACACCAATTGCACCAATAACATTGCAGTGTTTTGTAATATATTTGGGGTAGATTGGCTAAAATGCATGACCTTTTATTTTTTTTTTTTTTGTATATATATTTTTGTACGATCGTTTTACTTTTAAAATCCGTGTTCTGTATGTTGTAACGCATGCGTCTCCGTTCTAGTTCTCCCAAAGATAGGAATGCTAATGTGAAATGTCGGCGCGTTTTGTCATGTTTCCATGTTCCACTACTCTCACACATGCAGTCTTTCCATCGTATCGAGTACCAGTCCTGTCTCTAAGTGTTGTGTGCACGCTCCATGGACCATAACATGTAAGGTAAGAAGCAGACCTGCTGCTGTAGGTAGAAGTAGAGCACCCTAGAGTTGCGTTACCGAGGCTTTAGGTTCTCGATTCGTCTGCTTACACCCTTCTAGCGTAAAACTTTAGGTTTTCAACCTTGTTTTTATCCATTGACCCCCAAAATTAATTATCTACTTTTGAATATCACTAAAAAGAACTCGGCTACAACTCATTCGCCAAGCGGGCTCTTTGGCTAGGTTGGATACTGTTAAGTTCAAAGCAATGGCATCTCCAAAGTATTTGGGACTAGCTATGACTGCCCTGTCCCTAGCCCAATAAGCACCTTACGTTGGCATTGGTGGCCCTCTAGGACAGCAGTATGGCAATGCCTGGTACAGAATTAAAATGAACTTTTGGTTCAAACCTTTGCTTTGTGTTTGACCAAGTTCTTAAGCTTAAAACCTGTGGCTACTGGAGCTCTGAATCACTTGGCCCATCAGGTCTTCCCATGACCAGTCTGGCTACAATGTTGGAGTTGGAGTCCCACAAACAGATGGAGAACATTGGCCCAGTCCTTGGGTATTTATTCCCTTCTGCTTTGCTTCTAGAAGTCCTATGCATGTGGTTGATATCTCTGGAAGTCACTTGCATGCTAGATGTTCGCATGAGTCATTTTGTGAATACCGTGTTTTTGTTATTGCTTTGCTATATTTTTGGCACTCATTAAATAAGGAAATGCTTAGACATCGGCGACCTCTCATGAGGAGAAGATGTTCTGTAGAATGCCAAAGTATTTTGGTTCCTGCTATTTAAATCTGGCAACCTTTTGACAAATTTAGAATGAATAATTGAAACAATCTTATTATTATTGGTTTATTTCTGAAGCACCGTCACATTACACAGTCCAGTCTAACCGAAAGGAACGCAGACTGCAAAATGGCCGTCTAGATAGAGCTTCGTTCTGTTGACATTGTCCATTGTCGAGGTTCCTTCCAGAACGAACAGGAATTTGTTAAGCACAAATAGTTTTTTTTTTAATAGAAATGAATATGTATTTCTCTCACACTGGTCGGTAACGGTAATTATTTTCAGGTAACGCTGGCAAACAATGGCAACACGGCAGACTTCAATGCTGTGGTTGAAGAGCCACTCGATGCGTGAGAACCCAACCGGCCACAGCCTGTCCTCCTGAAGAGCATACAGTATGAAATGACTTATCTCATAACCCTCATTAACACAGCACAATCATTAATGCCACATCAGAGAAAGCCTTTGGGAAGCACGTATCGCGTTATGCAAAGTAGGAAAATGATCTTGGCCGGCTTTTGGCTTGGCCTCGAGGTGCCGAGAATGTACGAGAGAGAGCTCGCATCTCCTCGTAGGGTCTCAGGTAGAACTCACACAGCATTCCGAGATGGTCTTTGTGCTCAGAACAGTGTTCAGAATATTCCGTTCAATGGCTTGTGCCGCGCGCGAAGCGTGGCTTTCACTTCAGAAGTCAGGATTTCCATACTGACCGATAACGACGACGCTAAGATCCATTACCGATAGACATATATATATATCTACTTTGTGTCCTTTGTTTATAGTAATGAGCCTTCCTCGGTTCTGGTCTTACATGAGTTGTGTCTCGTAGGGTAGATGTTATTCAAGTACTTGCCAGTCTTCCTACTTCAGACCTGGTGCAGTCTTAGTGTAGAAGAAAAAAAAAACAAGTGGATTTTTTTTGTTGTCGGCAATTAGTTTATTTCTTGGTTTTGAAAATGTTTTTCTATAACATTGGATCGTTACCCATTTTATTATCGGGTAGATGCTCATAAAAACGCGTTGGACATCAGTCTGCCAACTAGAGCACTAAGTGGCAGAAGGGTGTACACCACATTTTGTTGGAATGCGTTGGACGCCCTTCTACCACTTAAGACATTAACGGCCAACTATTATCGTTACGAAGACATTGGCTACATCAGCTCCTCGTGGTTAAGCCTGTTATTTTTATTTACATCACCGTTTACAGGATGGTTGGGGAGGCATTTACTGTTTACTCGGCTTTACGCCTCGGTACAAACGCACAACTTTAAATAAGGAACAAGGGGCCTCGGGTATTCCCAGCGTCATAGCACAAGAACCTTTCCTGCGTCGTAAGCCTCTAGGGTGAATATACCTCTGGTACGCTGGAGGCTGTTGCCATGGTAATCCGTATTTGCCCTTGACTGTACGACGGCAGCATAGGCATTAGCGCCCCTACATTTAGACCTTTAGGGTGATGTGCAATAGGTGCCCACGCATCACCATAACTCCCAATAAGCACACGAGTTCCATTTTTGCACAATTCATTTAATATATTTATATATATATATATATATATTAAGTATATATATTAAGTATATTTAATTATAGCCCTCAATACCAAAAGGTAGGGTAAAAATATCAAGTGTTCACCCTTTTTTTGGTAAAAAAGATCCGATTCTCCATTTATTGTGAGATAGAAAGGAGTAACGTTGATGCGTTTTTCCAATTTCTATCATTAGTTGTAACGGAGATATTGGGGTTTTAATATCTCCCAGTATCAGTAAAGCACAAATGTAGTGAAATAAGCACAATGGAAAGCCCCAAAAAAGCTAAATTTCTAACCGTTTCCCTGAATAATAGCGTCATCTTTCTTTTGTCTGCATTAATATGCTGACAGCTCATTCAGCTGGAACTCTTTACTCGAACGTCGTAAGCATTTTTTTAAACAGCTGCTACGAGCTAATTCATCAAATAACACAGAATAATCCAAGAGTTTACCATGGGATTGAGAATAGCCGTTTATACTTTATTCCAGCTGCCGCGAAACACAACTCCCATCGTCTTCCACCCGGTCTTGTGGGATGGGATTGTTCACCAATGTTGAGGTTCCACAAGTCAGACCCGCCAGGTATAGGGAGACTGAACGCGGTTGCCGGAATTCGGGTTTTAATAATTGGTTTAGCCACGTTCTTCCTCTAAAAAAACCATATATTCTAGAATGCAGTTACATAAAATGTCTTGTTTTTAAGGTTAAAAAGGGCCCTAGAGCAGGGGGTGACAGCAAGAAGGTCTCAAGCTGAAGGTCAGAAGATGATTGACATTCTTATCCATTGATTTTGTGATCTACTTTTTGAATGTTGAGTAAATTAACCCAACATACATCGTTATGTGTCCATTTTAAGGCAATATCCTTCTTTTTAAGTCTATTTACCAGCCTAGGAACGGGGTCCATAGGCAAAAAAATACTTCATATCTCAACACATTTGCCAATAATCTCACCGTTATACAATTGTTATTTTGTGGAGACATTTATGTTTACAAACACGTTGCTGAGAAATTGTTACATTACGATAATGTTACAAAAAAAAAGTAACAAACAGCTGACTTACAAACTGCCGCATAGTTTTAATAGACAGATTTATATTAGATCGTTTTTTTTTCCTTTAATACCAAGACGTCGGATGAATTGTGGGACCAACTACGAAATACATTCCTTCCCTGAATAACCTTACCTTAGAGAAATAAGCAGTATATTTTTTGGAGAATTACCGCTGAGTTCTACCTCTATTATTCTTCCTTCTTAGAAACTGAGGTCGTATCGTGTGTAGGATCATTGAATGACGGCAAAGCGATGTGTTAGACGTCGCCGCTCATAACGCTGCTGGTGGCCCTGCTGGGGAAAGCTGGGACATGTGTTTTATATATATATAAATATTGAATTTAGGGCAGTTCAACCTAAACTGTTGATCCAGAAGAAAGCAAAAAAAATCCCCAAAAAACAACATTGATACGGGCTCAAAATGCATTGTTTTCAATGGGTTTAGGGACCGCCTATTGTCCTTAAGGGGTTAATCCGGAGTCACCCCTTTCATTCGACACAAAGTATCGGAAATGTCTTTGTTTCTATAATAATGACACAGATTGTACCTTTTTTTTTTTTTTTCTCTTAGACCCGTGTTAAACCCAGGGTTATTCCAGTCTTTGGAGATCACAAGTGTTTTAACACAAATCCTTTTTCCTAAAACAAAGTCCTTTTCTTCATTTTGAAATCTGGAGCACCATGTGGGTTCCATGGAGTAGTCGTAACTGGCCCTTTAAATAACGCGTACAGTATGGATGGTATAGGCGAATCAGGTCTTTAAATGTTTCGAGCAACTTCCCATTCTTTAGCAAGTTAATAAAATAAGATTTTTTTTTTTTAAATGATAAAAAATATAATTTTTTTAAAATGTACACTTAGTGTCAGCTCTTATACTTTCGGTGAGCCCTGATCCCTTTGCCATCTCGGCTCCCGATGCCATTTGTCCCAGCTTTTCCTAGCGGGCCCATAGGTGGCTACAGAATATATGTTGACATATGATAAGCGCAGCTATCTTTAATAAAAGGGAAGCCACCCGAGTTCTGTCTAGTATTGGTAGCTTTGATAGTTGCATGACGTCCTTTATCGATGCAGTTTTTGACACTTGTGTGCCAGCATGCAGTTTAAGTGCCTCCTGCACTTTGTGTAGATTGTGTAGGTATAGATGTGTGATTTTTAGTAAATAATAAACTCAGTAGAGAGGTTCTAACATATATATATTTTTCCTTTTTTTAAAGAAAATGTTGCTGTTACTGAATGGTTTTGATGGTTTTGCTGCTTTGTACATTTATTTTAAATTATTACCTTAGTAGTATAAGATATATATATATATATATATATATATATATATATATATATATATATATATATATATATATATATATGTGCTACAGGCATGGTTTGAATTAAAAAAATATTTTTTTTGTCTAAATTATTCTGGACAAAAATACTTAATTATTTTTTTTCTTTCTCTTTTTCATATTTTGCTTTATACTGTCATGGCATTTTATACAATTCCTAAGAAAAAGTATGCAGTTAATCTTTTTCATTTAGTTTTTTTACGTGCAGCTAATTAAAACCCTCTGAATGGTTATATATATATATATATATATATATATATATATATATATATATATACTTAAAACTGCCATTAATGGATTTTCTCCAAGCACATTTTCGCTGGGGTGGCTTAATTCTCACCTGTTGTCATGTGACTCAATGAGAAGCCAGTGATAGGATTGAGGCCTTTGCTTCCAAAATGTCATGTCTTCTTCTAAAATATTAAAATAAAATAGATGTGCTTAGTTAATTTTTAGACGTTCTGTATAATGCCTATACATTTTGTATTATGTATGAATTATGCCCCTCCCCCGTAACACATATACGTATATATACATACATATAAGCACATATAGCTATTGGTGGTTATAAATGCAGCAATACTTGTGAATTTCTCTAATAATGACAGTGACTTCCTCCAGATTGTGGTGTGTGATGACGTTTAATGAATTCTAATATATTTCTGTATTTATTTTCGGATATAAATATAAATATAGTAGTTTTGATGTGAAATAGAAAAAGAAGTGATATGCTAGGTAGAATATGGTTACGTAGCTTAGTAAGTTACAGCAGTATATAGATATGGTTATTAAAAAAATAGCACAATATTACTAGTGGAGAGTTAAATTCCTCTGGCAAGGAATGGGTTACGTGCAGGTAACTGGGTGGCAAATGGGGCATCTCCGGCCAGGGTGCTTCCATTATATTTTTACACTGGGAATTATAAATTCTTCAACTATTCTTCTTCAGGTCTTCTTAACGATTCAGAATGCTCTATACAGATATGTTTGGGGGGAGCCCTGATCCCCTATGTTATCTGGAACCAATTAGGATCGCCCAATGGTAACCCATCTCTTGAGTCACCCAGTTCAACCCGCCCCTGCATGTTTTTTTGGGATAAAGCACAAATGCACACAATATACCCCCCCTCCCATATATAAAACTGGAAGTATCTGAACCTTTAACCAGTGTTCTAAATTGGAACACTACCCAGCCAATGGGTGCTCGGCAAAGAAAAGATCCCACTTTCCATTGGTTGATTAAGGCATGTTATAGCTAAGGCATGCTATCTATATCTCCAAGAATCCTTGTTAGTCTGCAGTATATATAAATAGCATCAAACTCTGCTGAGTTCATAGTTATTTTTCTATATAATATAATATATAGCAGGTTAGCGACCTATCTATCGTTAATATGTCAGGATATATATTGATTATTTCTTACTTCTGTGATGGGTATAACCACCTTGACCCGTATAAGAGACACTGATGATGTAATGATCAGGTGGAAACGTCAGTCTTTCTGTAATATTCATAAATTATACAAAATAATTATTTTCTGGTATAAACATGATCATTAATTATTGTATAGAAAATTATATGATAAATCATGCCTACAGTATAGAATATGATCAGGGCCACCATCGGGGGTCCAGTATACCCCATGATCCTTCCACCACCCAATCTCATGCTCACAATGGGACCACCAAGCCCCAAAGTCCAAAAAGGGGCCGCAGAGTCCAGAAAGTCCATGGAATGGAACCCAATGCCTTCGAGGTCCCTGACATGGGTAATGGGTTGCAAAGGTCCAGTCTTGGGTAGCAGGCAATGAGGGGGTCCGTACACAGGTACTGGTTGCATCCCCCCACTGATGGCGGCCATGCTTGTGGTATCAACAATGTACTCTTAAATTAACCCTCTAAGCATCAGAGGGGTAAGAGCAACCATGACCATGCTAACCACTGGGGTTTCATATATTACGTCTTACAGCCTATTCAACTTCATATAGTATAGCGGAATCACTAATCTGTTCTAAATATCACTAATAATTATGGATCATCACACATCAGCCAATCGTATTCTAGCTTCAAAATAGCTTGCGTCTGCCACCAGCAAATCATAATCCTCAAAGCCTAATCAAGTCACAATAACTAAACCGTACCTGTTCGAAATCATTTCAGTTAATGTGAAACCTACTATTTTGTCCTGTTTCTTAGATAAAAAATTGCTCTATTAGAACGTGTATGTTGGATATTAATTGAAAGTGAAAATTCCGACCCCACCCCCGTCATTCATGTCGTCCTAGGAAATCTCTTTTTTTTTTTATTTTTGTGACGTGTCCGTGAATTATCGTCTTTCTTTTGGGATCTGTAGGATGTTTCTTCAATGCTTCCTTACCGTGTTGCATTATTGTCTTATTTTTTTTCTGAATCTTATGTAATAAAACTGGAAATTCTTTATACATGACAAACAATGTGAATATAATATACTTTGCTAAGTGTCGTAATGTACATATTAATAAATGTTGGTATATAAAACTTTTGCGCCTGTTACTTCTTTTTGTTTTCTTTTTTTTTACCAATAGAGTGATTAATTCTACTGCCAAAAAAATGATATATTATAAAAATAAAAAATAAATTGACATTAAATTACGTAAAGAATAAATGTATATAAAATGTAGGTATAATTAGCATATATATAGTGTTTAGTCATCACGTCATAAGCTTGGTTAAGTAGAGTGAGACTGTCATTGAATCGCGATAACATCAGTTCTTACATTCTAGAACATACATTCTTATTTCCGCACCTTTCGCTGATGACAAATGATGACATCATTGATGACAAAAACACATGACATGCTCAATCACGTTACGATGTTTATAGAAGTATAAATGTTCTATTTTAGAATGTTCACATCCAATTATTGTGCAGCTGAACAGAGATAACCAATAAGAGGCTTCATTCTCTGATTGCACCATATTTTTCCGGTCTATGGCTTCTGGAACAATTCAACATGGCTAAAAATGTTCCGTTTTGTGAATTCTGCTGAGAAGAAGACAGGAATGTCCTCATTCCAGTAACTGGTAATATATGAGTAAGATTTTTATTAGGAAACAGTACAAAGGAGACCTAAATTGGACTGTTTCCACTCTCCGAATTCCATCCAACGTGGTTCCAAATGCAAAATGTGTTTTAATTTCAAGTTAAATGTATCCAGAGAAATTCTCACGGAAATTCACATTCGACTTTTGCCAGCTCATTATCTACTTAAATGACAACGTCTGGCTCTGGAAATAGGTGAATGTTCATTTCGTACCAAAAAAAATGTTATTTTGATCAAATTCTTGATGGGACAATAGAAATAAAAATAACGCTTTGTAGCATTCGCTGGTGGTTTAGGAGTTAACATTGTAAGTTGTTGGGATGTTAGTGGGTACTTTGTGTTTCTTTCCGCTGTGTTCACAGTTTCCAGCACAAAGTGGTTTTTCTTCTTTATTTTTCCAAAACCCCGTTTTTCATTCACAAGGTTTTCTGTCCAACTGGCGTCCGGCCTGGAGAAACCATGGTGTGCTCATTTGTTTTCAGCCTAAGATAGAATCACGGATGATGGCTCCATCTAAGGGTCTCACCTAGAAGACCTGGACTTGTCACCAAATATTTGCTTGAGACTACCAACTCATTCTCAAGTTTCGGTGGTCCCAGCAGCTAAACGTCTCATGGTCTTTCCAAAGTGTAGACCCGGACAAGAGTGTTGTTAAGCTTGGGTTAACTCTGTAGACATCTTACTGAGTCCGATGCTTCACAAAGAGTCCTTCACAAAGCTTGGTCATGCCTACTATCCGCTGGGAACCAGAATATCATAAAGTACTAAACAAAGTCGTGTTAGGCAGTTGAAAATAACCAAAAAGCTCCATAGGGTGATGTATACTGGCTTAGGCGCCCTGCAATGCCACTACTTTATGGGCTGGTTAAAAGGGAGCTCACTAATCTCCCCAACGGCCCGTTGACACTATTGAGAGCTGTGACGAATCGGCACGATCTTCCATAGTTTCCTTCCGTGCTGCGCTTTCTTTAAAAGTGTGCTGGGCTATGATGTCATATCCTGATGCCTAGCGGCATAAAGTGGGTGGCAGACCCTAAGCCTAAGGCCGAGCTGTCGATAAATACATCACCCTTTGTATATCATCAAAATTGTAAACCATTACCATGATGTATAAATTAATATAATTTGGTTTAAATCAACTTTCACTCATTTTTCACTCTTTTAGCGCTGGAGGCTAGGCATGGACGGACCTTAATCCACTACAACTTATATTTTAATTATGTCCTAATTATATCTTATTTTAACCAGCTATTGTCATAAAATAATTTGCTTCGATGGAGGACAGTATGTAGGATTCACTCGCTTCCCTTCAATGAACAGATGCATTTAATTAGCACAAACCTCCCAATAAGACACACGTCATGCGAAAGGTTATACTTCAAACTGACAGCTCACGGAAGAAGCTTATTAAGTGATGGAATCCTTTGTCATCACCTAAATAGAATCAACCTTAGAAGAAAAGCCCGCGATGCAATTAACAAAACTACATGTATCAGAAGACGGAAGCTCAATAGTAAAACAAAGTCTTCTAGACATTGTTCTTCCATTCTATGACTTCTTCCTGAGATCAAACCTTGACATCCTGAAGAACATCTCCAACCAGGGTGTAGCTTCTACATCACAAGTTACATTTTCAAAATACTTGAGGAACTATAAAAATAATATACATTTTTAATGCCTCTTTAAGAAGGTTATCTAGAAATCTTTGCCATGAGAACACCAGAAGAGTCCTGTTGACGTGGTGGAACCCAGAATGATCTACATTTCATCTCACTTTGTAGTCTCCATGTGTTTTTTACGCTGATTACAAAACATACCCACAAATGTTTTTGCCGTTGGGGACCTCGTCACCTCTGGCATTTTCCTGCGGCTCGAACTTGACATGACACAGAGATAAAAAGATTGGTGAAAGTACCTTCTCAATGTTCACGCACCTGATTTACGACCAATGGCTTTGAGAGCTGCCGAGTGAAACCTTTCTGTATCCGGTTTAGTTACAAGAATTGCACGAGGCAGATGGAGGATTTCTCAATGTTAGTAACGGGTGAACCGTTTCTGTGGTTGCTTTTCGGAAGATTGCAGAGTCAAAGCAAGTTGTGATGTGAAGCAGGAAGTGGGACTTGGTTTCATTCTCGTACCGATGACTAATTCAAAAGAATATACTTTTGATATCATCAACATAGACAAACATATACACAGAGGTGAGATTAGGGTTAGTGGCATCTGGGTGCGGTATTTCTTTACTCCCCCTAAAAAACACACGCGTACTAATATGCAAACTCTCTCTAGCACCCACTTACTCTTACACCGTGCACCATACACACTAACTCACTCTAACACCATACGCTTATACGTACACACTAACTCACTCCAATACCATACACATACACACTAACTCACTCTAACACCATACACTTATACATACACACACTAACTCACTCTAACACCATACACTTATACATACACACACACTAACTCACTCTAACACCATACACTTATACATACACACACACTAACTCACTCTAACACCATACACTTACACATACACACTAACTCACTCTAACATTATACACTTACACATACACACTGACTCATTCTAACACCACACACTTACATATACAGACTAACTCACTCTAATACCATACACACATACACACTCACTCTAACATTATACACTTACACATACATACTAACTCTAATACCATACACATACACACTCACTCACTCTAACACCATACGCTTACACATACACACTAACTCACTCCAACACCATACACTTACATATATACTAACTCACACTAATACCATACACACTAGCTCACTTATACTCATACACTTATGTCTGCATACATACATACACACACTCTCTCCTATCATCAGTGCAACTTGCCAGCTCCACCTCCCTTCTCTACCCTCTTTACCTCCTTTAGAACCCTTTCTGTACTGCATCCTTATTACCGTGGGGTTAAGTAACATATGTTATATGACATGAACTGAGACTGGGTGTCTCAGTTATCTCACTGTAAAAAAAAATACAGCAAAACACTGTGGTCAGGACCTTATTGGTACCGTAAGAATTTTTTTCCCAGCAGATTAGATCCATTCGGCCCCATCTAGCCACTGTTTCTCCTGCTATAGAGATTCAAACCTTAATCAGTCGTTGGTCTCGTCTTAGATTCGGGAGCCGTATGTCTATCCCATGCATGTTAAAATTTCCTATTGTTCTAATATTTCTCCAAAATTCCTGTTCTTGTGCAAAGCGGTTTTGTCTGTCTTGGTTTCATTTTCTGAGCGGGTGACATCATATTGTACAATATACATTTATATCAAAAAATGATAAAGATCAAACATATTGTAATAGGTCAAAAGAATAAATACATGAAATAAAGGTTTACTGCCCGTTAATGAAACAAAATCACTGTCCTTGTAAATTGTTCAAATTACTTTCAGCAGATGCAAGTCCAGAAAACAAAGAGTTAAAAAAAATCATTTTTTTTCTTTTTTTTTTCTATCTTCTCTATTTTCTTCCCTCTGATTTCTCAATTCTCTAAACTGGAAACATTATAGCTCAAAATGGGGAGTCAAACTACATCTTGTAAATATACCATTTTTTCCTTTATTATATTATTGTTCTTATATTATTAAATATATATATATATATATATCCCTTTAAAAAAATAACAGTATCGGGAATAATTCCCTGTCTAAATTTAATATACATGGAAACTGTGCGCAAATCTTTATTTCCCTACCAAGCTATTGATTTTGTTTAGACCTTTATCTTTGCCATAATATTTGGGTTTGGCAGGAAGATTTGGGATGAAATTTTCATTCATGCGCAAGGCGCGGTGTCCTCACCATCAGCTAGTGCACTGGCATTCTGTGATAAGGGAAAAGAATAAATCCATCTGCTCTCAGATGTCTTTCCCTGGCTCCAGATTCCTGGAGGAAAGCCAAGCGAAGCCTTTTCAGAGAATGATGGGCTACAGGAAAAAATTATTAATGACAGAGCCGAAAATGAAAATGCACTCATAATTACACGCGTTGGTCATAACACTTCATTCACGCACACACACAAAGAACATGTAATGATTTAATGGTTTAGGGGCAACTCAAACAGAATTTAAAGAGAGAGTAATTGTTGCATGAATGTAGCCATTTAAATGAACATTTTTTTTCACAATGCTTTTTAAAATTGAGAAAAAGAAAATATTCCTCAAATTAAAAATATATATTTTCTTTTTAAGATGTCAGAAATGTCACCTTTTAATGACCAATAAGAAAAAAAACCTGAACAATTTTGATGCATTTTTGGGCATATTGAATGCCAATATTTCTCTTTGTGTTTAGGGACCTTTCAACAAATATATAGAGTTTAGAGATTGTTTAAGCAGCCAATTAGTATCAAGAATTGTCAAATCATGGAGGAGGAGGTCAGCTGCAGGGCTGCAGCTTCAACTTAATATAAGCGATTTTATTTTTTGTTTTGTTATTGAAGAATGCATTTAAAAATACATAAGTTTAGGGTTATTTACAGAGTACTTAATACCCATTCTTCTTTAATTTAAGGTATATCTGTTAAAGAATGACTGCTCCTTTAACTCCTCGATATGCATAGCAATAAAATTAAAGGAGCGCCCTTTATGTAGCCAAGCTGTTCTTCATTAAAAATTATATTATTTTTTTTCCCCTGCACAAATATTTGGCATTCACAAAATTCTTCAAATTCCATGAATATTCATATGGTTAAAAAAAAAATGGCAAATTTTTGTCTAATGCAAATATCTATTTTAGCTTCATGGTCTGGGCAATCCCAAGTGGAGAATTAGGTGGGGTCGTGTTATTATATTTCTGCACGCACTACGCCAATGTGATGCTCAGGGCCGAATTCATCCGGGCAAAGGGCCTATTATTTTGTTTTCACCGGTAAAACCTGAGATTTTTTATTGATGGATTTATTGCAGGGTGTAAGTTATTTTTACATTCTGTTGCACACAGAATTGTAGATAAATCCTGACCACGTCAGTGGGTGGGAGTAGCTGGGGACAGTTATTGGAATAATACATTTTTGATTTATTTTTTCAAATTTAAGTGAAATAATTACCCTAAAAATATCCTAAATTTTTCTAAAAATGAGAGGGTAAAATTGTGAATTTTAACAAAAAAATTAGGCATAACAACACCGGTAAAGGCTGTGTCCATTTTAAAATTTTACTAAAATTTGGACTTTTTTTTATCAAATATAAGGTTAAATATAAAAATATTCCGAAACAATCCAGAACATTCCTCTTTTTATTCTTATCTATTGGGGAGATGCTATATCCGCCATATTCTTATGGTATGGACAAATCTGTCTGCCCGTGTTTTAGAATAAAAGAGGATACAAAAAGCTTTTTATTGCCTTTGTCACTTTTTATGTGCAATACAGAACACCGGGAAATAAATGAGGCAAATCATATTGAAGTAAAGTAATTTTTCAAAATAAATGTTTATTATTATTAGTATTATTATCAACAATATTAATAATAATATTATTTATTTATTTTGGTTTATACAGCATCATCATAGTCTGCAGCACTGTACAATGGCTCTTAAATAACAATCATATTCTTTATATTTTAGTCAACTACGGGCAGTGGTTTCATCTTTTGTTATTTTGGAAAAAAATTGTGTTATTTTGGTAAAAAAAAAAAAAAAAAAAAAAAACCTAAAAGCAGTACCATCATATAGTGCAGAAAATGTGATTCTTTATTTGGGAAAAATTTTATTTTGCATTTTTTCACAATATTGTAGTTTTTTTGGTCCATGTGTCGTCACGTACCAAATCCTGCTTTATAAATAACACGTTAAACGGAGTTTAACCCTTTCCCTGCCAGTTCAGGGTAATATGGTCTCTTTACCAGATAATTGGCTATTCCCATCACCATGAAGACAAGGCTACAATGTCAAATGGCAGCTACCTTTTTAATCCAAATTTAAAGCCCATGCCCCTATCACTTCCAGTAGCTCACTAATTATTAATTTGGTTGTTTTTTTCTTTTTTTTCTTTAAATGGAGCCCTACATTTTCAGTATTCTCTCCAGAAACGATTTATATACAACAAGAAATTAACAGACTCTGTACAAAATATTCTGCTTTCTACTTTAACCCTTTACAAGTCATGCTGTTTAACAACAACAACAACAACAACATAAATGTGTTGTGTATGCCTCTGGAACCCCTTTCTTACCAGAAGGGCCAAGGTAATATTCCTGAGGTCCCCACTGGGAGTTAGAGGGTTAACATTACATTCAAATTTGCAAACAATGGCTTTAAATATTCCAAATTTTGATATATAATTTTTTTTTGCCTTTAAGCTCTACATGTTACAGCCCAAAAAAAAAAAAGCATTGCTACGGCATCCCCGTGAATTATTATTATCATTATTATTGGATTAATGGTTTAATTACATTCAAAATGAAGGCCTTTTTTTCTCCATCCTTAACTGCGAAGGCACTCGATGCACGGAAATAAGGGTTAAGGTTTTTTTCAGAAGGAAAAAAAAAGGCAGACTAGATGGGGCAGAATGGGTCTAATCTGCCGGCAAGTTCTACGTTTCTATTTATTAATTAGAATACAGACACATTTATTAATTAATTATTCTCCTAGGCAATGCCCGGCTAATGGGCACTAAACGTTTTGGGTGTCGGAGGGCAGGGTAAGGTTCCCCGTAGCAAAGTACACCAGGAAGACGTTTTTCCGGGTGCCCACATAAAGAAGTGGGTGTGGCTAAAGGTTTCTCCCACCCATGCTTACTTATGCATCACCCACAATGCATTGGGAACAATTCTACTATACATGATCTAGTGGTGCTGAACGCTTAGTACATTCCTTTGTCACTCAAAGCTTTTCCGTGAGTGCATGGACTTTTTTTAAAAATATATATATATTTGGCTTTTTTTTTTTTTATTCCTGAGGGATTTAATATTTTTATCAAAACAAACCAGTTAATGGTTCATTGAGCTTTTTAATAATATAGCTAACCCCGTAATAGCCCCTTTCCTCCCTCTCCCCAGCAGAGATGTGCAAACTGGTCCAGACGCCTGCAAGAAAATCAAAGCTCGGCGTTCACGTGAAAAATATGTATTGAATTTACTAAAAAAAGAAAAAAAAAGAATATATGGTAATTTAGACCATGGAAATGGGGGGCAGTATCCCCCTTTTTTTAGGACAATGGAAATAACGATCTGTTGTAGTGTATGTTCTTTGCAGCTCTGGAAGAATCAAAGATGACTCTAGAAAAGCAGTGTATGTGTGTTTGTATGTGCGGGTGTGCGTGCGCGTGTGTGTGTACATATACAAAACATTCTTCTAAAGACTCTTAAGGAGGACGACATGTTAACCCCCCCCCCCGCAGAATGTAAGAAAAAGGGAAAAAAAACTCCACAGGAGCAAATCAGAGAAGCATGAAAATCACTTTGTTATCATGGTTGGCCCATCTAAAAAGGCACAGAGCGTTTATAGGCAATAAAAGTCCATAT
Organism: Spea bombifrons; assembly: GCF_027358695.1. Lineage (NCBI taxonomy): Eukaryota > Metazoa > Chordata > Amphibia > Anura > Pelobatidae > Spea > Spea bombifrons. The sequence continues at coordinate 5,169,619 of NC_071096.1, forward strand.
GGCGCCAACCTACGACCCCTACGTTCATTTAACTAGTATTTGCACATCACAGGAAGCTTATTTTATAATTCCCCAGCTTGTGCTTCATGCCTACAAAGCAAAGAACCCCCAAGATATAGTTTTGGTCATTTTACCACATTTTAAGCTGGATGAGATGCTGCGATCATTCATGGCCAAGCGATTTTGAAATCCCTGTCTTCCTGAGAAAGGTTTGTAAGAAACTATGCAATGCAAAATTTTGAAAAAAAGGTAACCTGCACACCATTGATTTGGGAAAATTATTCTCAAAAATGGAGGCTCTGCTAGTTTGCACATCCCTGCCCGTGGATGCCCCCCTCTGCTCCCATCACGTCACCCCTGAAACGTCTCTCCATTGGATATAAGCACTCAAAAGCCCCCCGTGTTCAAAGGAATACCGGACAATTATTTGGTTTGTTGGCCTGACATGCAAAATAACAAGTAGAAGCGACGCAGGGTCTTATCAAACAGTTCGTAGCTTTTTTTTTTTTTAAATCTCCATTTTTAGTCCTTGGTTTTCAACAGGGAGTCTCCCTCAGATTGTTTTTCAAGAGAACGATAGCTTCTAGACTCCAATTTTCATGTCCACATCCTGTCCGTTCCTTATATCTTCTTGGTCCATAACAGCCCTGGGATCTGAAGGGTCCCTGGACACCAGTTGGACCATCTCCTGGGACTTTGCCGTATCTCCATTCTGCTCTATGATGCCCCCGTCCTCTAAAGACCCCTTGCCATTTATCACCAATTTCTTCTTTTGGCCACATCTGCGGAAAGACCAACGGGAAGGCAGAGTTATTTATTTGGACAACAATGTTTGTTTATCAGTACCTATGGAATGTTGTATAGAATCTCTAGAGACTGACATGCAACTTTTTTTTGACCTATCAAAAATGGCAGTTGGATCTTTTCAAGAAAAACAAAATGTATTTGACATTAACAAAATATGTTCCTTTTAGGTAATAAAAAAAATAAATGATTGAAACCTTTTTTAAGATATCCATCTAAACAACTTTATTTGATAAGTGAATTCTTCATCTCAACTGCCCTGTATTATTATTATTATTATCATTATTATTATTGTTTTTATTATTATTGTATGAGCGTGATGCATTATTGGGAAGGGATCCTTGTGGTTAAGCATCAGCAATTTAATCCAATACATATATTATTTTTGTTCAGCTGTACCTGATAGAAATGTGAACCGGGATATTCACATTTCAAAGTATGATTAAAAAAATATATAAAATATTGTTGTGGAAAATATACTCAAAAGCCTGACGTCTTTGTCAAGACCTGGTGGCAACATGAGAAAGGGTACTGCATTTTAAAAAAAAAACCTTATTAAAAGCAATTATCCTTCCGATAAATGACATATAATGCCGGTCCAGAAATTGGAGCTTAGTGACTCATTCTGGTGCTTCAAAGGAAACCCGAGTAGGAAAATATTTACTAAAAGTCATAACAGGTTTTCTTTGTCTTCTAATTAGCAGATGTACCATGGGGCAACGGGAAAACTGAAAAAAACTCAAATTCATGATTCTGATGGAGTGAGAATGGGGGCTGGAACTAGCATTGTTTGTAACTCCTGTCTCAGACGTAGAAGCAGCTTGTCTTTGGGTTCTCGGATCACGTGCAAATGGAAGCCAGATGTTTAACTTTGCAGGATCTTTGTCTGAATGCCATGTAATACCAGAAGTTTTTTTTTCCTGATTTTGCCTCTCTAAAATTGCCTCCCCCATAACCCTTTCAGCACCAGACGGGGCGGCGCACCAAACGTCAGCCACTGAAAAGGCTCTCGCTAATGCGTCCTTCAATCTGGATGTTGGGTAATTTTTTTATGATAAATTATCATTAATTATAATTAACAATTATCATGATAAAGAGGACATAAGTCAACAAGATCAAACAGGTCATGAATTCATTGAATCCCTTAGTTCCACATATGAAGGTCCATAGTGATGGCAACATCTTCATGCGTCTACCTGTACAAGCTCTTGGTTTTTGGTAAACTACTAGATAGTATTCTCCAAGACAATATCACCCAGAGCCAAATGGCATACGTGTGGCTGCTCCTTACATTTTTATAAGCGTCAGGTGCCTTTGGCCAGTGGCCCAAGAGCTATTGGCCGGTATGGCAGCTGTCCAGCCCAACCTTGTCTCTTCCTCTTCCTATCACTACTGATGCATCGACTATTTTGGTTGTCTTCTTCTGCGTGTTTCGTATATCTCAGCTGCTCTGTTTCTCAGTTTATGTCACGGAATTGTAAAGAGTTATGGAACTTTCTGAATTCCTGACAATTCGGCAGCAGAGCTGGCAGCCTCGGCGAGGAATAATCACCCCCGGTCTGATTACAGGCACAGAGGAGGCCTCGCTCCGACCGCCAGCCCAGGCTAGAGAACCTTCTTTGTGCTTTCAGGAGGGGGATATGTTTCCAATCAGAAGCATGAAATGTACGCCGTACGGATTCCAGATGTGGTTTGAGCCTTGGTTCCTTTTCAGAGAAGTAGTAAAATGGCGAGGGGGGTCCAGCTGCGCAAGTTAAATAATTATGTGGGGCAAAAGGGCAGATCTAAAATGTGACCTTTGTTTATGGCTTGGATGTGCAATTATTTGGAGAATATAGGCATTTACAAAGAACGTGGAACAGCATGTTTGCTCTAAATGGTGAGAAACATTTCCACCAATATCACATGGCTGTTGTCTTGTAGGCCATGCTCTTCCATTGGCTAAGAGTTATTGACAGGTAGCCATTGAGAGCATGTATAGTATCTATTAAATAACCAATCACATGACACCTTCATAACAGGGTGTAATTAAATTATAAAATTTAAAAAAAAATTGTCCTTACAGCCTACGAGTGTTGAGTGCGATGCAGACGGAGAATATCAGACCCAAGGATACCAGCGCCACGACCACAATCAACCAATCTGAAAAAAAATAAAGAAATATATAGAATAAAATTAAATACAGTTTCTCAGAATGTCAGTGGGGGTTCCACATCCCATAGCTAACCACAAAAATAAAGATTCCAGAGGAGGAGGACAGGACTGTTCAACAATGTATTAGACAAGCAGAGACTCTCCTATACTTTCTTTGCGTTCTTTATTTCATCTTTCTGCCTTAAATTCATTTTTTTCCATTATTCACTCCATAATTTTATTTTCCCAATGGTTCATTCTGTTCATTTCAGACTTTCCAGCTTCTTAAACTCCTCTCCTTTTATGACCTACCCCAAAAAACCCAATCATCTAAAAAATTCCCAACCATCCCCATTATGTTTCCATTGATGTGAAATTCCAAACATCTTTTGATCCTAAAGAACCCCAGCATGTAGAGTGTCCTGATCTTTTACATTTTCCCAGATAACGAAGACGTTTTATGGGTGGTAATAAAGTATCATGCGTTCCTCTTCAAACGTGCTTTGAATAAGGAGCGTGTTATCCTCATTCCAGGAAGAGAAGGTTTGTTCTGTTACCAGGTTCCATCGCATTGTCTTAGATCATAGAAATGAGATCATTTTTCAGTTCGCTTTGTACTGTTGTGGAACGAAGCGTTTAGATTGTTGACTTGGTACTAATTAGACAGTCTGTGATTTCTCAAACTTGTACAAGCCTGGATGTGATTTGGAAATGTTAATGCTTTGTAATAATCTTATTCAGTACCTCCTGTTGCCCCCGGGGACTGGATGTTTCATACCTTAAAGGGGCAATAACCCCCTTGCATAGAATAACTAATTCCTTTACTTTAAATGCACATGCGCAGAGTCCACGCACAGAGCACTGAAATGCAGAAAACGTTACATTTAAGCGTCCTTTTACCTATGCGTTTAATTGCAGATGTATAGATTTTTTTTAGACAGGTGCAAGTTAATCCAACACCAAGAAAATTAAAAAAACTCACCTGGCACCCTCGCGCCTCTTCTTTGTTTAGGCTGAGGGGTGGTGGGCTGTGAATCAGAAGATTCCACGTTGGAAGGGTTAACACGTCGTCCTCCTTTCTTCGTATCGCTGTCTCCCTGAGATGCGTCACCTGCAGAATGATCACCCATAGAAACAATTTATATACATGAATACTGCAATGAAGCAATGTTTAATGTGTCAAGATGGTACTCATTTGGGGGGGGGAACAAACACAATCACCAATGGAATCGGGTCTATTCACTAAGGAGATGAGCTGTCTTAAGGCTTAACTCAACTGACCAGATTCAACTTAACTTGCATGCCCTCGCCTGTAACACTTGTTAGTCCCTATGACTTTGAATATTTATAGTAACAGATGAGGGCATGCAAGTTTTTTTTTGTTTTTACTTTTTTTTTTTCGAGCATTAGTGCACGACGGTCTAGCGAATTTGACAGTTGGACTTCTATCCCACCCGTGTATTTTTTGCACACTTACAATTTAGTAAATGGACCTGACAAACTATGCTTCTCAGTGGGCGAGGGGTCATGTTACCCTATCCCCTTTGCCAGGATATAAGCAGAAGAGCCCCGTCTCCCTGCTCCTTGATTATAACACCAGGGATAACATCCTTCACTTCTGAGAAACAAAGTAACTGGAAGTGGGCAGAACTCATAATCAACATAATCCTCAAAACATTTAAAACACAGGGATTCTCTGCCTGATCCTAGTCTTCCTTCTATTCCATAATCAGGAATATTCATAAAACACCCTCTGAATTTGGAAACCTGTCAAAATTGGCAGACTTGGTGGCCAGAAGTGGCCGCATTCTATGAATGTGTTACAGAAAAATGAGGCGTCCCTCTGAATGTCTCGCCACCCCTTCCTAAGCTCAGCCTGTTTTCCCAACAGATGTTATAACTGGTAAAGTCTTTAGGATTGTTCTGTAAATCCTCATGGGACATGCATACCAAAACAACCCCCCCCCTTCTCTTAAATCTTTAACATGCTTTCAGCCTGGGAATTTCCCCCGTCTGCCGGGCTATCCTGAGAACGGTAAGAGGAGACTTCCACGTAAATGCTGCTTACAGTTTGAATGTAACCCATAAAAAAAAAACATTTCATAAAAGCAAAGCCAAGAAAGTCAAAACAATACTTTTAAAATTAAAATAAAATGTTCATCCTTATCTAAGGCCCTTGGGTTGGCCTTTAAGTTGGATCAGAGTCTCCTATGAACCTTCTTCTATTATTTTATACATATTTTACAACCCTTACTGGCAAATAGTTCTAACCCACTGGCATTATTTTGTCTGATAAATTAGGTACCCTCTGAGACTGGAGATAACTTATACATCTAGTGTTGGTTCCCCTGGTGTTATCAACAGAATTAATGTAGTCCCAAAAAATAGTGATAATATCCTACCAGATTCATTAGGATCATGGTGTGTTCCATGATCATGGTGTGTTCCATGATCATGGTCATGTTCCTCATTAATGGTGGAATCTGTAGCCTTTGGAATGTGATCTTCTGGATCCCTATAATCATAATCGGTTTGGACTTTGTTTTCATCATCGTTGTCGTGTGGGTTAATGTCATTATCAGTAGTATCTTTGTGATTTTGGTCATGATGCCCATGGTGATCATGATGTCCATGGCCACCATGATATCCATCGCCACTATGTGGACTCTCTGTGGTTTTTAGGCTTAAAAGGTCATCTAAAGGTGAGACTGTCTCATCTACAACATCAAAGCCTTGGTTGGGTATATGATCTCCATGGGGTGTTTGACTTTCATGGTCTCCAGACTGGTAACTGGGATATTCATCGGGTTGTTCCGTTGACAAAGAATACCCATCATGATCAGTAGCATCTTGTGTGTCAGTGGTCTCTTCCAAATAATTGTCACCAGTTGGGTTTTGGGGGAGAGGAAAATGCATGGCATCCCATGGCTCAGTTGGAGTCGTTTCCTCTGCTCCGTCATCAGGATTCATGGTAACTGGAGAATAGAATATAAACATATTTAAACATTTATGCAGGTAAGATTTATTCATTTATTTTGAGTTTTTTTTTCCATTCTTCTGAACCAATGGGAATGAAGTTCTGGCTGTACTAAACAGTAAATAATAAATAAAATAAAGTTCTGGAATCATTTGCTCCTCTGTTCATTAGAAAGTCTGTTCATTAGGTATTATAGAAAAATTAAAAAAATGCAGCCTAAAAATTTAAATTATATTATTTAAAATTAAATGGCAAAGAAATATAATAAAGCTAATTTCTTCTAAAATATTAGTACCTGGAAGCCACAGAGGGTATTCACTAATATTACATATGTCTAGAAACGCAAAACTGTACTAAGGAAAGAGTTAATGACTGTCAGGTTGATTAATGCGTACCATTGTGTGATATACCTCTACCGCCTTCTAGATTGTAAGCTCCTTTGGGCAGGGGCCTCATCACCTACTAGACTGGCATGTGATACACGACTAGTCACATGCACTCTTTGTACTACTCTGCAGAATATGATAGCGCTATGTAATAAATAACAATCGTTACTAATATCGGCGCACACTCGTCACTAATATCCTCTATAACGAACCTAGTAAGGTGGGGTCATAGGAGGGGAAAACGACGTCATTCGGAAGGTGAACAGGGTCACAGTCCTTGTCTCTTGTTTCTGCATAAAGAATAAGAATTTAAGCATAAACATTAGCGTGCGGATTAAATTACAGATAGTGATGTCAGAACCTTAAAAAACATGCCTCTATATTTGATTGCATATGTATGATGTCATAGGCAGACAAGAATATGTTAAGAATATTGCACATTAGTGGTATTAAAACATTTATTTTGTAATTGATGAATGTCTTAATGTATTCATCTTCTGTTTTGACCCCCAATTGTCCATTTTTATAACCTCCGCACTTAACGTGCCCCCGGTCCCCAGTACAAGTCTGATGTCATAACTAGGTGATATCTATGTATTTATTCCGTGTTGACATCAGAAAGAGCAACAGATTCTAAAACAGCTGATTGGTTGTCCAGTTCAGGTTCTAATGGATGATTGGTTCTCCTCTCCCCCCCCCCCCGACCCTGATTTTAGTCAAGAACATTATGGTCTACTAAGCCCTAGGATGCTCTGTTATCCAGTTGGCCTGCCATGGCCGTGACCCGGAGAACATCTCGTTCACATGTGAGTTAAGTAATAGTCTGTTCCAAAACAATTAAAAGCTAAGTAGGCGTGAAAAACAGTAGGAAGCCACAGAACAAAGCACCGGGCTCACGTGCACCTTCTCCATGACGGGCTGAATTATTTCGAGCTTCCGTCTGGCACAGAGGATACAGCTCTGTATAGTGGTACTGAGTGCCTCTAAAAGACATCTGAGATAAAATCAACGGCCGACGCTGCGTTATTATTTTTCATGATTTGTTTTTATGTTATTGAGATGCTTACGTTCCAGGTCCCGTAGAGGCGCATGGGCCCCTCTGTAAAGTTATTAGGACATACAGTAGATGGCTATATAAAGCATGTGATATAGCCGCCAGATCATGTATATGATTCATATGTTGGATATATGATTACTCGGAATATTCTGGAATGCGACCTCCCCCCCACCTTTTAAAGATGGCTGCGTTTCTCACTCACCGGTGGCATTGTAGCAGTAGGCATCGTACGTCGTGGAGATGTTGGACGTGAGGATATACACGCCCGTGTAGTTGGCTGCGCAGATAGGGTTTGGAGTGATTCTGGGAATCACAACGTGTTCCTCTACGTAGCCGTACCTGTAACAACAAAACACCGCGTTCAAACGGGGCGGCATGAGATGTATTTATTAAAGGGACACATCGAAGAAGTCTTACGTTGAATACCAGGGTTTAGCCACCAACAGTTAACCTGAGAAGCTACACAGGGACACAATTATTATATATATATTTATAGTTTTATATAGCGCCGTCATATTCCGCAGAGCTGTACAATGAAATTATCCAAAGCCTGTCACAATGTTACATCGCTCTACACTTAAACATATTACGGCATTGTGTATTCCATGATCCGAGTTTGTATATAATTGAATTTCTTGTCTTTAGAAGAGGCCAGTGCCTAAAATTTTTCTTAGAGGGCATGCGGCTCCTTGCAGTGACGCAGCGCCCAATGGGTTAATACCTTTACGTGCGCGTTTCACGCATCACAGTTAATCGTAGCGTGGATTCAACTGAAATAACTCTTCCACTTTCATGTTATGGAGATTAAAGGGAAGCTTGGCCCGCGTGCTTCCCCCATTCACAGGGAGACGCTAATGGAAACCCGTCGGGAAACTTTTCACAGAAACGGTAAGATGACGGGAGACGAGAACAATCGCCTAACGTATGGAACATCAGTCAGGACTACGCCGAGGATCTTACCCCGTCACTGCTGGCGATAAAGGAGGACGTTTTACAAAGAATCATCTGGGTTCTTATAGAACGTGATGCTACACGAAGACGACTTCAAAAACAAACCTTTTCACCACCGCTTTTCTTATTATAAAGGATGGGAAGGTAATAGAGCCGTCTGTTAAATATCAGAATTCTGGTAAAGTAAGGGCTTTTTTCCCGAAATTTGGGATTTAAAGTAGGAATTCAGTAGTAATGGAATTCTAGTCCAACTTCAAACAGATAATGTTACATTCAAAGGGACGATATCCATGTTCTACAGAGATATCGCCATCATGAATGGACCCATCCCATGGATGCATTTAGTGAGTGATGGGCTACGTATGGCCCTTTGGGGTAGAGAGTTTCCTCTTGCCCTTCATCTCAAAATCCAGTGTCCACTTGCGTGATAATATATAGTGGGGACCCCATCCGCCTCCTTATAGGCCCAAATCTTTGGTCAACTGCGATGTTCTGGGCTACTTTGGGCCGGGACAGGACAGATGCGTAACCTTGTTTTTGCCCATAATATACTCTATTATCTATATATACTCATTATACACTTGTATAATTTAGAACTATGCCAATCTGAGCTTAGTTACACACCTAAAAATTTACTCATTGACCGGGTTTACCCCACCAGGACTATCTGCTCAAATTGTTGAGGGCCTCCTAGTTCTAAAGGTTGAAAAAAAAAGTCATAAAGGAAAGAAATGTTGAGTTCTGTATATAAAAAAAAAAGATTTATTGTGTTTTTGTAAAAATAAATTCACCTGCAGGTTTCAAAGCCGACGCCGTGAGCGATGCTCAGTTGCTCAAAGTTGGCCAAGGTGCTGTTGAGGAAAACGCAGAGTTCCGTGGCCTCTTCACGACTGAGCATGTATCGACCTTCTTTTTCGGCGTGGAAAACTCCTTTGAAGCGGCAGCTGATCGCTGAAATCAACGGGAAATCCATAAATTAAAAAATTGTCGGAGGGTTAGACAGTTCTTCATAAACCTGGGCAAGTCGAAGAGGGTCATCGAGGGGGCCTAGGGGCTTCTATACGTTTTAGCATAATATATAAACATACTACTGGGCATTTGCCTGATGTTCCCAATGGCCCAGTCCAGACTTGCCCCGGCCACCAGAATGAAACATTTTCTTTACAAATCTGGCAATTTTTTTCACAAACCAGGCAAATTTGGTACCTAGAACTATGAGTTTGGAGAAAAAACTCCCTGTATATTACTATAGAGAAGTCAGTAAACCGATAAAACGCGTCACCACCCTGTGCCATAAAAGGTTAACACAGGAAGCAAAAAAAATATATAATACATTTTTTTATTGAAGAATAAAATTGAGCGAAGAAATTGAGCGTAAAAGTTCTATATTCAAGCAAAACTCTTGACCTGACTCTAACCCACATATAACCGATACCCTGGGTGAGTTATATCTAAAAACCACCACGATGAGTATATGACATGCTTATATGTGATGATGTCATTCTATACTGCGAGATACGTGAGAAAGCTCTGATTCCTTTCACCATCGCTTTATTTTTTATCTACACTCTATTGTTCAAAGGTTTGGGGATTTTTCATGGAAAACAAGAACATTTCTAGCTGTAACAATAATAATGAAAGAAATATTTATAAAATATAAAATTAAATAATACAATAATAATTAAATAAATATTGATGGAATATAAATAAAAAATATTGAATATAAATGTAAATAATACAATAATAATAATATAATTAAATAATAATACCGTATTGGCTCGGATATAGGCCGCCCCCGTATATAGGCCGCACCCTAAAAGTTTGGTGCTTTTTTAAAGAAAAAGTTTTTTTTCTTTAAAAAAGCACCAAAAAAAACATGCTGCCACTGTCCTCCCCCCCCCCGAGATATGCTGCCACTGTCCTCCCTCCCCGAGATATGCTACCACTGTCCTCCCTCCCCGAGATATACTGCCACTGTCCTCCCCCCCGAGATACGCTGCCGCTGTCCTCCCTCCCCGCGATACGCTGCCGCTGTCCTCCCTCCCCGCGATACGCTGCCGCTGCGCTCCCTCCCCGCGATCCGCTGCCCTCCCTCCCCGCGATCCGCTGCCCTCCCTCCCCGAGATCCGCTGCCCTCCCTCCCCGAGATCCGCTGCCCTCCCTCCCCGAGATCCGCTGCCCTCCCTCCCCGAGATCCGCTGCCGCTGTCCTCCTCTGCCCCCCCTCCTCGACTTACCGGAGCAGACTCCCGGGTGTCTTCAGGGCCGGCGAGGGACATCTACGCAATACGCGTATGCAACTTCCGGTACCGTTACCGGAAGTTGCATTTGCGTATTGCGTAAATGTCTCCCGCCGGCCCCGCAAGACACCCGGGAGTCTGCTCCGGTAAGTCGGGGGCGGGCAGAGGTAAAACGCTTAGATAACCTCCCGTGCCGGCACCCCCCCCACCGTGGGAAGTGCTGGCAGGGGAGGCTGTCTGAGCGTATCGGGGAGAAGGATGCAGGTCCCCTGCACCGCTGCGGGGGATCTGTATCTTAACCCCGCTGCCTGCCCGGCGCCCGGGACTGCATGTCCCGGGCGTCGGGCGCTAGACCCCGAATATAGGCCGCACCCCCACTTTAAAAACTTAAAGTGGGGGAAAAAAGTGCGGCCTATATTCGAGCCAATACGGTAATTAAAAGGGTTTTCTAACAATAAATTAGACTTAAACCTGCATTCAAACTTAAACCTGGATCAGTGGATATAATGTGCCATTGGAACCCAGGAGTGATGGGAGTGATAAAGGGCCATTGGAACACAGGAGTGATGAGAGTGATAAAGGGCCATTGGAACACAGGAGTGATGAGAGTGATAAAGGGCCATTGGAACACAGGAGTGATGGGAGTGATAAATGGCCATTGGAACACAGGAGTGATGAGAGTGATAAAGGGCCATTGGAACACAGGAGTGATGGGAGTGATAAAGGGCCATTGGAACACAGGAGTGATGGGAGTGATAAAGGGTCATTGCAACACAGGAGTGATGGGAGTGATAAAGGACCATTGCAACACAGGAGTGATGGGAGTGATAAAGGGCCATTGCAACACAGGAGTGATGGGAGTGATAAAGGGCCATCGGAACACAGGAGTGATGGGAGTGATAAAGGGCCATCGGAACACAGGAGTGATGGGAGTGATAAAGGGCCATTGGAACACAGGAGTGATGGGAGTGATAAAGGACCATTGGAACACAGGAGTGATGGGAGTGATAAAGGGCCATTGGAACACAGGAGTGATGAGAGTGATAAAGGGCCATTGGAACACAGGAGTGATGGGAGTAATAAAGGGCCATTGGAACACAGGAGTGATGAGAATGATAAAGGGCCATTGGAACACAGGAGTGATGAGAGTGATAAAGGGCCATTGGAACACAGGAGTGATGGGAGTAATAAAGGGCCATTGGAACACAGGAGTGATGGGAATGATAAAGGGAAATTGGAACACAGGAGTGATGGGAGTGATAAAGGGTCATTGCAACACAGGAGTGATGGGAGTGATAAAGGGCCATTGCAACACAGGAGTGATGGGAGTGATAAAGGGCCATTGCAACACAGGAGTGATGGGAGTGATAAAGGGTCATTGCAATTGCAACACAGGAGTGATGGGAGTGATAAAGGGCCATTGGAACACAGGAGTGATGGGAGTGATAAAGGGCCATTGGAACCCAGGAGTGATGGGAGTGATAAATGGCCTCTGTACGCCTATGAAGATATTCTATAAGAAAACAGCCATTTACAGCTACAATAGAAACAACATTAACCCCGTCTGCGCTGGATTTCTGATCTATTTCATGTTATTTTAATGGACAAAATTTGCTTTTGGGGTTGTGACCCCAAACGTTTGAATGGCTGTGTTTATCAAAGAATTTAAATCTGATTGAATGAGTTATCTATCGACGTCACGTAAACATAAACTGTTTGATAACTTTTGCTGATTAAGAGGCAAAGCAATTAAATAACCAGTTTTACGCGTCTCGTTATGCAAAAATATTCTGGATTGTGAAATTAATTAGTATCGGTAAAATGTAATGCGGATTACTTATTAATCTATAATAACGCACGCACCGTGAGAACCGCAAGCAGTGGCATTCTAGATTGTTATCAATGTTCTACACGATACTCTATATCTAGATATTACATTGTTACATTTTATTTACAGATCACCAGGACAATCTAGAAATGTGCTTTTTGGAAATGCAAAATAGTTTAAACAGAATTCCATTCCAAAGCTTTATTTATTTGATCCGTATAAATTTTAATGAAGTCCCCCCACTGCATGATTTTGCAAAATAATTGTTGATAAGTGGAATAGCCTTCCAGCAGAAGTGGTAGAGGCTAACACTGTGAAGGATAAAAACATGCATGAGATAGACATATGGCTCCCGAGTCGAAGACGAGACCAACCAAGGTTTGAGTCTTTACAGCAGGAGAAACGGGCGACTAGACGGGGGCCGAAGGGGGCCGATCTGCCGGCAGGTTCCCTGTTTCTACATTAAAATGTTGGTATGGGATAAAATCTTATTGTAGCAACAGATCTGCCATGTTTATCGTTTGCCTTCTACGTACGGGAAGCCAGCAAAAGATCCCATCAACAGATCAGCAGCAGCCAGAGCCGCCAACCGCGGGGTACTTAGACATGTGTGCTCGTGGGAGGATCATAAGGCGGGGTGATGGGCGGGACATGGGCGGAGCAATGGGATGGTATGGGGCCGGCTGGTGGGAGGAGCATGGGGGTCTAGTTCTTAAGTCGGGACTGGGTCGCAGATTTCAGCAGCTACATCCTCTGATTGGCCGCCTGTTCCGATTTATCGGATGTTTTTGCCGTTGCTCTATTTTTCCTGTATTTCGGCTTAAAACCTGATATCTGCGCCTTTTGGTCATTTCGATGAAATCCGCATCTCGAGATCTCTTCTTCGGCCCCATCTGCTTGGAGACGGTTGCTATGCTTCCTACCCCGAGACACAGCACAGTGTCAGGCCATTAATTGCGGGTTATGCGCTGCTCTCTGGAAGCTTTTGTAATGATGCCCACGGGGGGGCCAGCATGGGCTATAGTGGGCCTTGACTGTTGTGCGGAGGAGGGGTAGGCTTTTTGGCGGGAATTTTGGGGGTGGAGTTGGGGGTAGATTATATAAGTGGTTGCTTTCCCGGGCTCAGGAACCATTTTTTGTGGTTAGCTTACCTGGTTGCGTGTCCCACCCTCCCTCCCTTTTTTCTTTTGTTTGTAGGTTTGTGTCGTTTGTCACAGTCTGTGGGGCGGCAGCTTGCCAGGTATCCAGGGGGTTAATGTGGTGGTAAGTGAATGGTTGGTAACATCTGGTGGGAGGTTCTTGGCTGTCAGTGCTGGAACCTCAGGTCAGGGTGGGGGCATCTCGGTATGTCCCTTCCTTAAGTGGCATTTGGTTATGGTACCTGGATTGCTTGGCAAGCTTGGGTGTTTATTGTATATATTTACATGTTGGTGTTTGAGTCATTGTCCTTGTTAACGCACCTATGTTTATTGTTTCAGGTTTTGGCGTGACAATGACTCTAATAAATAAAATTGGCTGTGGCCTTTTCTCATCCATATTTTTGGTGTGGTGTCTTTATTGGGGGGTTTGAATGGGGAGTTAAGCCTAGCCCGGAGAATCGAAGCTACAACAGTCAATGAAATGTTATTTTTATCTGTGTGAGTCCCAGAAGAATAAAACAAACATCAAACTCTTCCTGGGCCTCGGACCAGATGTCTTGGCTGCAGCCGACGAGGCGATGAGATAAACCGAGAACTTCAGATTCTGATCGAGATGAACGAGGAATGAAAAAACTGTGGAGTTAGAATTACATCCTGAAACTACCCAGACCAGAACTGCAGGGGTTAAGGGGCAACATGTACCAGAGGGTATAGCGGGTCTTAAATCCCCCTGGCTCCATTAAAGGGGCAGTTTAATGTCACGGGGAGCTCTTCCAAAGAATAAGGCATATTAACCCCTTAATGACAACGAGGTGTCCTTAAACCCATTAACGACAATGCATTGTGAGCACGTAACATGTCGTGAAGGGGTTAAAATACTTTCAGAGTACTTAAAATTAATTATTGAACAAGTTTAAAAAAAAATAAAATCACTTAGCTTGGGTAGAAGCTTCAGCTTCATTCCTGCTTCGTGATCTGACAATTCACACCTCTGATTGGCTGCTCGAAGCAGCCAATCAGTGACTGGGAAGGGCTCCCATTAACATCAGTGTAAGCACTTTCCACATGTGCAGCAGGACTCATCGGGCCAGTGCTGGAGTTGACTGCTGGAAAGTTTCCCAGGAGATCGGTTTGGTCCGAACCCATCTCCTGCATGGCATATAGCATAGGGTGGGCAAAGGGGCAAATATATATGGGGGGCATCACGAGGATCTAAAATGACCTGATAGCTGTCATATGCATTAAAGTGCATGTGATAGCTTTTGTGACCTTTTAACTATTCATTATGCAGGGCCAGCAGGAGACACTCACCGGGGCCAGCCCTTCATAATGGATTGTGACAACAAGGACTTAAAATGTCCATCTCTCCTGCAAACTCACATTTTAGTGAATAAGCCAGAGCTGTCAAACGTTGACTTCCATTCTGGCTATTTTCTCTATTAACCCTTCGGCGCACCTATAGAAAGGTAGATCTCCTGGAAAGTTCCGCCGTGTCCTACAGCATTAGAGCCGCATCTCGCGGCGCAGAGCGTGACTTCAGCTCGGTTCACAAACAGGTGTGTGCCGTGTCTCCTGATTTCTGGCACACGCACATGCATTTCGCCACGAACCTCTGCCTTGCACAATCCCGCGGCCCGCCACACCTGCGTGAGAATCCAACAGCGTTTCTCAGCCAAGCCCACGAAATCATTACCGCTTATCCTACGATGCGTATCCATTGTGCCGATTCATAAACAGGAAAAAACACCTGGTTTACTAAAACTGAATGCAAAATGTATCAATGCATTCACACTCTTTGCCCAAACGTCCTAGGAATAATATTTATATGATATATATATTACATGGACGTTTTACTTTAAAGAGAGGGTAGTGGATAAGTGGAACAGCCTCCCAGAAGAAGTGGTAGAGGATAAGACAGTGAGGGGATGATTTAATCATACATGGGATAGGCATATGGCTCCGGAGTCTTTACAGCAGGAGAAAGGGGCGACTAGACGGGGGCCGAATGTTCTGTTCTGCGTTTCTATATGTGTTAGAACAGATAATCATTATGATTTAAAGATTGGCAAGCAGCCGATCGTGATTCAGGATTACCCATAACCACACGGTAGGATTCTTGTAACCAAACTTTGCCGCCTCTGAGGGGGCCGTTTCAAGTGGCAGCCCCAGCCAGAAGGATGAGCGTATGGTGACCCCCAAAGGGAATTTACATGCAACTTGGAGACGCATACAAAGGTGTCAGCAAAGACCCCCATTAAACAGCTGGAAGTTTGCCACAGAAGCTCATATATCTGTTACCCCATTCAATGATATAAGGGCTACAGCTGCTGCATAACCTCTTGGACCCCTGTGCTCTTAATAACCCCAGTGCTAATATATATATATATACACACAGAGAGAGAGAGAGAGAGTGTGTGAGTGCGTGTGTGTGTATGCGAAGGAGCAAGCTATCAGAAATAAATAAGGTTGATAAGCGGTTACCAGCAGCCACTTACAAAAGTCCACGAAGGGTTAAAAGGTGAACCATCAATGCACGTATAATACAGCTTCCAAAAAAAAAAGCTTATAGAATTTAATATTTAAACTAATCTTTGCGTTTTATTCTTCTTTGTATAGTGTAACTGGAAAAAAATAATAGAGAGAAAAGAGAAACGCATAGAGCTTGTAAATATATACATTTTATAGAAATATAGGATAAAAAAAATGGGTGAAAATTATTAATAAATCTCCCATAAAGTCAGATCAGATATATATATATATGCTAATTTAATGTATTCTGTACGAGAATCTCCGTATATTTTGAGTGTAAATCGGGGGGGGGCGCTGATATGCCCCCTATTAGGGTAAATCAGAGAGACGCCTGCCCTCTCGCTCTGATATTACTGGCGCATTTAAATAAAAACCAGAGCTCTGTATTGGAAAAAGAGACTGTTGTGAGCGCCTGAAATAGGACTCTCCGGCAGAGGTAACGGTTATAAGAGCTGCCAGCCACATACCACAAAGCGGAACTTAACCCCTAGCAAGCCGAGCCGCACCAGGCTTTAACTTCCTCTACTTGAATTTTTTTTTTTACAGTCTATTAAATATTACAGAGAGGGTAGAATGTACCCCACGCTCTTCAACAATATGAAAAAAAACAAGCCAAAAACATCTAATAAATATATTAAGCCACATAATTAGAATTTCAAAACGGAAAAAAAAAAACACCGCTTTTTCTAACAACGTAATAATAAAAATATTGTATTGTTTCAATTTGTACCCCAGAAACTTTGTTTGGAAGTTCTGAGGTCATGTGATGTCAATTTAAAATGGATTTAAAGGACGCTGTCTTATTTTATTCTCCGTCCACCAGCTCAGTAGATAACTGGTTTGGGGAGAGCATCTCGTACATCTGAAAGTACCCAAAATTAGCTAAATTATGGAACATTCTAAATTTTCACGTGCCATTTTTATTTATTTTTTGGTGCTAAACCTGGATTTAAAGTAGGATTTAACATTTCATCGATGAAATTATTCCCAATACATTCCTGACGCATGCCTGATCGTCATGAAGGGCCGAGCTAGCCCCGGATTAGTTAATTGTATTAAAGCCTATTGAAATATGGTGTCTGCAACCAAGTCCTGAGTTCCAGGAGCCATGGTTGCTACCATATCCTACATTATTGACATTATTGATTGTCCCGTGTCTCCTGACCTCCTTCCATTCTGGGTTTTAACCCCTTAATGACAAAGTCCGTACATGTACGGGCTCAAAATGCATTGTTTTCAATGGGTTTAGGGACCGCCCATTGTCCTTAAGGGGTTAAGAAGAAACATCAATATCCTTCTTCAAAAACATTTTATTCATGACATTGTCCCTTTAAGACGGAATTAACTTAACGTTTCTAAACTTGCCCCCTGTGTAGATCCTAATACCCCGGCTATTTTCCTAGAAGTTACCGCAGATTTTTCCCACCTGTTACTTGATAAAACTTTTTTTATGGATACACAATTTAACCCATGAGCACCCACCTTAAAACAAAAATAACCAGGGAGCTACAGATCTATTATTTCATACATTCGGATTTGTGGACTGATCAAACAGAAGGACGGAAGGAAGGAAGCGCCACTTCTCATTAGTCTAAAAGGCTTAACAGAGAAGCTTAACATTAAAACGCAGGGTGTGGCGTAAAGACAGGAGTCTGCAATTAATTCCAGATGCTGCCACCGGCGCGGCCTACGAGCCGTGTTATTAAATGTCGATTTTTACAAGGAAACCACTCCAGATCAAGTGGGAGAGTCCTCCTGGGGGGGGGGCATACATGGTATGACCCAAGCTAGAAGATGACCTACAGTAAACAAAACAGAAAAAAACTTTTTGGAGACACAGTGTTACAAACTTCAGAACGCTAACAAATGTTGAAATCTTTCCATTCCACCAACGGATCCCCTAACGATCGCAAAACAGGAAATTATTTTGCCAATTGATAAAATTTAAATTTTTATCACAAAGAGAACTTCGGGTGATGAAGACATTATTACTTCAAAATACCTTGGAGACCAGGAAGCCCCTGTTACCTAAATATTCGGTGGTCTAGTGGGTAGGGGGCATATAGACTCTTGATTGTCTCATGTCTCTTAGTCCCCTTCCAGTCGGTAATGAAGAGAGATGGGTTATGACATCATTATAACCTTCTCCCCCCCAAAACGACATAAAACACTCGTTTATGACTGCGTTCCTTTATGGCGGGATTAGCTATTCTCTAAACTTGTAAATTGTGTTTTATTGTGCCTCACGCGTTACCTGCCTTTTCTTCTCTCTTTACAAGAATTGGGAGGCTTTTATGGCAGAAAATCAGATTAGATTTTGAGTCACATGTTCCCGGGGAAAGGCCAAAATCCCATGACTGGGTGTTTTCTCTCTGGTCTTCATATTTAAATAGTTTTATCGTCAGAGAGGTCGTTTATGTTGAAATAAAATTGTTTCATCAAAGGGACAGCATGCTTTTATTAATAACCAAATGTCTCTGAATGTCTGTGGAGGATACAGAGAAGACAACGTGCCCAAGAGAGAGGCCAGCAAGGTTGGCTTGGCAATCAGGACCCGTGCTAGACCCAATAACGCCCAGGCAAGAAGCTTTTAGATGGCCAATGTAGCAATAGATATGTTCTCCATGCGTTGGGGGCAGTTTTTATAACCTTTGGCACCCCCCCATGGCCTATGCACCCCTGACTCGCCATAGAGGAACATCTCAATCTGATCTTATCGTGGCTCTCAAATTTCCTCAAGAGGGATCTAGATCTAGATTAAAGCTGATCAAGATGTTCTTCGTTGAGAGATGTAAAGATTGAGTGGTCCACTGGGGTTAACAGAAGAAAATTCCTATATAATAAACATCCAGAGCTGGCCACCCGGAATCCAAAGGCATCTGAGCAAAACCTAATGGTTCAGTGCAATCTCTAGACCACAATCATATAAATTATCTGGGCTTCCAGCTCAAAGAATGCGGTTAACAGACAAACGCAAAGACATCTGTCGGTGAATAATCTCTTAGAATGGTGAAAACATGGTATATTGCTGTATTACAGCGTAATCAAGTGTAATAGGAAGGATTTATCATTGTTATCCAAGTTAAGACTGCTGTAAAGACTTAAACCTTGACCAGTCGTTGGTCTCGTCTTAGATTCAGGAGCCGTATGCCTATCCCATGCGTGTTTAAACCCCCTCGCTGTATAAGTCTCTACCACTTCTGCTGGGAGGCTGTTCCACTTAGCCACTACCCTCTTAGTAAAGTAAAACTTCCTCAAATTGCATCTAAGCCTCTGACCCTCTAGTTTTAGCTTATGACCTCTTGTTTTATTAACATAAAAAAACCCCAATGCAAAAGTAGGGTTCAGGACTAGAACTGTTGTTCCTATCCAAGGCAGACAGGACTACCCAGTGGCCATTGACTGGAGACAGTTAGATTGTGTGGTCTACGTGGCTTGTGTATGAGGTGCACCACTGGACCATACCATTGCGGGATAATGGGTGAGAAAACCAGACATGGAATGAGCAGTTTCCTCTATGTCTATAAAGGGATTTATTCACTCTTGACCATTGAGCTAAACCATAATGTCTACATGGCTTGTGTATGAGGTGCACCACTGGACCATACCATTGCGGTATAATGGGTGAGAAACCCAGACATGGAATGATCAGTTTCCTGTATGGCTATAAAGGGATTTATTCACTATTGGCTGGAGACAGTTAAATTGTGTGGTCTACATGGCTTGCGTATGAGGTGCACCACTGGACCATACCATCTTGGGAAAATGGGTGTGAAAACCACAAGTGGACTGTATGTCTATGTAGGGATTTATTCTCCAAACAGTAAGTTTTGGTAAAATTAAAATATTAATTATAATTGCTTAATCAACTATGCATTGGAAGGAGCCAACACTGGGGCGTTTTTTAGGGGTTTTTTTTTTTAGAAATGCTAGTTATGCTGTCAATAGGGAATCCTTTAAATCTCTTTTAAGTTAAAATGTGACTTTATTTAGCTACCCCCTCTGTTGTATAAAGCATGTTAAACCGGCAGGGCGGTGTAGGGTGTCAGGCAGGTTTGCGATTGCCCGTCTCTGAGTGATTCACACCCTGCCACTCCAAGTGGTTTTTACCACCACCTGACTACAAGTATTGGTGGTAAACCTTAAAAAAAACAAGTCAAGGTCAGAAACTCCTAAACCAGATACCCAGCCAACCGAAGGCGACTGGGATTCACTGGGAGATGCTTAGGCTTCCACCGGAGTATTCAATATTTTGAATAGAGCCCTGAAGAATATGCCTTCCAAAAGCGGCCCCCTACTCAAAGGAGAAACATGATCACTCTATAATAGAATGCAGGGTTGCATCCCTCATGCTTGGCTCTGATAGGATTGAAAATGGCTGGGCGTGATGGGAGTTGGAGGCCACAGAAGCCATGGTTCCAAAGGTTGCCTCTCTGTGGAATGTTGCGGGATTTATTTTCCAAGGAATTGATACAAGGAAACGCCGGGGGTGAGGCCGCTATAATTGATTCCTGAAACGCACCTCAAGGCATCCAGCTTTACAATGGGGCATTGTTCCTGCCCACCCCGGCCCCCATAGTCAGAAAACACGTGTGCGGCGCACAATATACAGGGGCTGCGTGTGTAAACAGGAAAGAACCATTTTATTTTAACCCATGCCCTGCCGGAGCTTGTGACAAGTCTCTTGCGACGATATGTTTAAAAAGGTCCTTATGTTTTTACTTAACGTTTAACCCCTTGATTCCCTATGATATATGGGACCTGAACAGCCCTTTTAATGCTGGAAGGGTTAAATGTAAAATTGTAAAAAAAAATAAAATAAAAAGAGTAAAGTAATTCTAGATTTTATTACAAAGAAAAAAAATAGTAAAATAGTTTTTCTACCGCACCTAAAGTATTATATTTCACACAAGCAAAATAAGTATATTTTGCAATTAATTTAAATAATTTGCCTTTTTTCCCCCTAAAACAGGGCAGTTTAGTATAAGTGATGGCATCGTGCTCTGCAAGGGGGACGGAGGCATCACAGAGCAGGGTGTGGCACAGGAGGGGCAGAATATGGATAGAAGAGGGGTACGTGGGGGTCCCTTTGGCCCTCAGCAATGTATAATGTACTGTACAAAGACCCATGGTGTGTGTAGCAGAACATGACATGTCGCAGTATGTAGGGGCTTCTACCACCCCTCATCCTCGTACTCATACCCACCAGTCCCTTTTATTCAAATATTAGAGCCACTGCCCCAATTCTGCAACCATACATCCAGCGAAAGAATACCCCGCTCTTATAAATGCCACTTGGAGATGGGAATATATGAACAGAAATTTGATGCCGGGTGTTAACTAAATAAACATCATAATATCCTAACTGCAGGATTATCTCATATCTCGTATCTCCTGATTAATAGTTTTTAATATACACAACGTCTGCTGTAAGCCCATTCCATGCATCCACTCCTTTTTCAAAAACCAAGTAACTCTTCATTGTATTTCACAGCCCCCCCCCCAACACAGGGTCTTTTAGTTAAAGGATTCTATTCCAAGAATTTTCCCTTTTTCACTTTTTTTTCCCTCGATACAAAGAGTTAAAGCACCTTGGAGAACAGACTGAGGGGATTATGTAAAAAAGAGCAATTCTTGTGAAAAGTGGTATAGATTATGCAATCGCCATGGCAACCATTGGAGTGTTGTCTCTGTTACACTTTTACTACTGTAGACCACATTTGCTCATTACTTTTATCTTCCTACGTTCCCCACTCACCAGTATTATTATATTATAATGTCTCATGCGCTGATCTACGGCTTAAAGCTCAGTTTCTACAATGTGATCCAATCTGCGAAGACCGCAGATGCTCTGCACTCTTATACAACGCAGCATGCGAGCTTTCACAAACACGTGCCGAGAGCGAGTGTTCCCTGCCATGTAACCCCCCCCAAAAAAAACCTGCACACTCTTCTCCAGCAGCCAAAGGGTCAACAATTACCCAAGTCCAAAGACAAAGCGTTACAAATCCAATAAGAACTGGCTAAGAAAATCCCCAAAAAAGGAATGGAATTGAGAATTTTGTTTTTTTAAATTGCAAACCGGGGGGCACTGAGCGGGACGTTCATTCTGTCTGGCAGATGATGGGTTTGAGCTGATCCTAAAGTGATCGGCCAAAAGATGAGAAATATAAGATATAATGATCTAATTCTTTAACAAAAGAGCTTTTAAACTACAAAAGAGCTTCTTCATCAATGAGAATATGAAGTCTGGTCTTCATGCCGTGTAAAAGCTCTATTCTGCAAATACCACAATGCTTAAAAGAATGGGATCTGGAAATGTATCCGTCTCAAAATGCAACTTTGTATCAAGAAATCTAAAACAAACAAACAAACAACATTCTATTATCGTTAAGCGTTTCCTTGCGGTGATTCTGAATAGTGGATTTAATTCTCCCCAGGAAACTAACATATGTTCTTGAATCATATATATATTTATATATATATATTTTTAATTTGCCCCATCTTCTATTTTCTTACCTATTTTTGCCTGGCTGAAGCCGATGAAGCTACATAGTCCGATTGTAAAAATCCACAGCATCTTGGCCATCTTCTGGTCAAACGTCTTGGTTTTCAAAATCCAAAAGGGGAGGCAGAGAGAGACTGAAGAAAGTAAAAAACCAGTGAGTACAGCAGACAAGGAGGCTTGGGACTTTTACTGGACTTAATATTACGAATCAAAGGAGCTGAAGTTTTGTCATAACTGGGAGGGAATAAAAAGTCACACCCAGAGAGGGAGAGGAAAAAAAAAAAGCAGGCTTGGAGGAAGAACCCAAACTTGTGGCATGTGAGCAGCACAGAGGCTGAGTTTTGGTGAAGGGGAGTCCCTTTAGTGTAAACTTGGAGGAGTTTCACGCGGGGTAATCTGACACAGGAAGCCACCGACAATCCGCTCCATCAATGAGATGTACCATGAATTTTTTTAACCCCTGTGACCCTTTGTGTGCCAGCGAAGAAGAAAAAAAAAAAAGCTACTCTGCGCAGGCAGCTGCAAAAGGGGTTAACTAACGAGTGACATTTAAAGGGCAGCCGGATTCCCTTTAACACCTGGCGGAACCGACGCGGAAAGGTTTCTCGATCAGTAGCAGGATCTAGCTGGCAAGATGACTTCAGCTCCATTGTACTTGGATCGCCGCTAATTATCGTTTGGGACAATACGACAAAAAAAATCACATGTTAAGTGAGGAGCTTTTTAACCAAAGCTTGATAAATAAAGTAAATGGAAGATAAATGAATAAAGCGACCGGGATTTATAAAGTGATTCGGGGGGGGGGGGTTAGTGACCAAAACCTATTTATTGTAGGGACAGCGAAAATAAGCTAAGGGGTAACGTACCAAAAGAAGTGATAAAAGGGGTGAAATCGCCATAGCAACCGATGGAATGTTCCTGCCAATTGTTGCAATGATCATATCCAACTGCCTATCTGTTTAACCAAATAACCCCCCCCTCCCCAAATTAAAGTACCCTTAATAGTACCTATTTTTTATATAATTTAATAATTTTGGGAAATAGGTGAGGTGTGAAATATTCTTGGCCCCTTCATGAGTACCCCATAGGGTACAAGTAACATGGGCCCCGTGGATCAGAAATCAGTATAACGAGGGAGGTTCTCAGGGCCTTAAATCCATCAGAAACCCCAAAATCCAGAACACGGGGAGCTGCACTACTAGGTAACATGACAACAGCTGACAACTGTCCCGAGGTTCCAAGAATGACAGTTGATTTAATTGTAAGAAGCGCCAATTCAACTGAACTAATTGTTTTTAGGCATTTTTGCTGTGGATAATGAGTCGACTCACGCCGTGATGAATACCGCCATCAGGCTCTAAACGCCCCTCATGTAGAACGTAAAGGAGAAACTGCCCTGCTTTCTACCAGCATGTGAGCATTTCTGTAATTATAGATTATGTAACGTATATCGAGGGCGTCAGGAATATTAAAAGGCGTTAGCCGTGAGTAATATAACGTTCCTTGCTATGAATGGTGCTTTGCCTCTTGGGTAAGAGCGCATTCTATATCATTAACAACGTATAGCATCCTCCCTTCTGATTCCAAGGGAAAAAGCAACTTCGTAAGGGAGGTTATATATGGCGTCCATAACAAAAAGGGGGAAATATTCAAAGCCCCTCGATCCCAGTGCTGCAAACCGCTGAAAATTATTTTCATGGACTGCGTTATAAAATAATAATATATTATTATTATTATTATTATTATCATTATTACTGTTATTATTATTATTATTATTATTACTGTTATTATTATTATTACTATTATTATTATTACTATTATTATTATTATTATTATTACTGTTATTATTATTATTATCATTATTGTTATTATTACTATTATTATTATTATTAGTACTGTTATTATTATTATTATTACTGTTATTATTATTATTTTTATTATTATTGTTATTATCAGGTTTAATGGAACAAAATCCAGAATGTTTATCAACTCCCAACTTGTACGGATAAGATAAGTTGCTTCTATTAAAATAAGCATTAATATTCTAAATCTGAACTATAATTTTACCGAAGATCAAAATTATTTCCCTTATATGTCAAAAATGTATTTGTTTTACTGCCAGAAACGCATTAGAAGCTGTTCTCCATGACATTAAGTTACATTAATGCCAGGCAATGGCATATCCCAGCCCAGGCCAACTAGACCTAGAGGTAAGGCAGCAGGTCCATGGGGGCAAATCCAGGGGGCAGATGGTCCTCTTGGGTGATCAGGCCGCCCGGTGCGCTGCTGTTCAGTAAGCCGGTTATAGGAGAGATCTCTCATCTCCCCAACCAGCCCGTTTACACATTTACATAGACGTGTACGCCGAAGACACGGAGTGCTGGTATATGACATCATACCCCGGCTCGCTGTAGTAAAGATGGTGGCCGGAGAAAGGGTGGCTGGCAGTGCTGCCCCAGGTCAGGGGTAGGGCTGCATCAACGTTAAAAACACCACCGGTGCCAGCGGATACTATAGCGCTGTTACTATAGGGGTTAGTAAATGGATTTAACAAAGAAAATATAAAATTGACAATAAATGTAAAACATATTGGTGCACAAGGAGAGGGTCCTGCTCTTAAGAGCTTACAATCTATTGCACATCCCGTCAATGGATAGTACTGGTATTCTCCTAACTCTGAACACTGTGAGGTTTGCAGAAAGCCCTTGCAATCGTAGGCTACTGTCGTGTTGGCCAAAAAGAGTCATTTTCATCATTGACAGATATATGTGTTTATCAAAACTAGACATTTCAATCCGTTTCTACGGTGATTACTTCAAACCTGGACATTTTCCCCAGGATCCCTCCTTGGCCCAAGTTATCATGTTAGATTTTGATGGTTGACACTGCTTTTGATGAGTGACGCGCATTCGTTTTAATGACATGCATTATATTGGCGATGGAAGAAAGGAGACAGTCTTAGCTGTCAACCATTCTCTTGGTTTGGCTTTGAATTTTTGTAAAAAAAATGTTTTTCATGAGTATTTTGGTTGCATGACTGTATGGATATGGTAGCACTCCGAGGTTGAAAGCTCTCAGTGTCTGCGCGAGGTCCTACAAGCTACGACCATCGGACGTTCACACAATCCTAGCAGTGTTTTTGGGGGTTTAATTGAGGACGCAGATTGACAAATAGATCTTTGTGCCACCAGCGAATCCCGTTACTTAACGGACAGATCAATCCATTGCTTCTAGTCTTGGCTGGCGTTAAATGGATAAGCAAAATCTTAGCTATGGGAACCGATATCACAGACGTCCAACGTGGGTTGAGGTGCATTCGAGGAGATTTAATTCAATTAGATATCCACAAGGGCGGCTATTATGTGTTATACTCATAACAAGGAATACAATGTAACAATATCGAGATGAAACATTCTAAAATACTGTGATCTCACACTTTTGTAATTAGGAAGGCATCTCAAGGATCGATAACGGATCATTACAGAGGCACCGAGTCGTTTGCCAGACTCGCTATTCATATATCTCATTCTGTTAACGTTATTGCGTCCATTAATTCTATTATTGATGCTGATTACATCGCAACAAAGTAAAAAAAAAACAAACTGTTTTTTAAAATAGATCTCTAATGAAAAAAAAGTAAAAAAAATCTCCAGATATAATCCATATAACCCTCTGTTATAATAACCTACAAATTTGCATTAGAAACATACATTTTGTGCGCCCCAGCGAGAGCAGCCATGTGGATAGAATCTTTATGGTTAATCCTTCCCATTAATTGCCCCTCCCCCATTGTGTTTAAAGTTTGCACCATTTGCAAATTAATTAACTATAGTGAATTTGCATGCGGTGCCGCATTTAGGTGATTTAACGTGGCAAATGCCATATACGTGTAGCTAATTAGCCAGGTCAATCTCTTCTAAATAAAGCATCTATAATTACAGACACTCCTTTTCTCCACCTGTCCGGTTTCTATAATAGAATTCCTTTTGTGTAAACGAGCTTTTGCGGCTATTTTTGGGTAAACCCTAAATTGGGAGGAAAGTCATCTGAGCACGTGCTGCATCAGCTCGATGGTCTAATATTACCGAGACCCACCGTCCAGCAACATCCCAACCAAGAAAAGGGGGCTACATGGAATAATTATTGGGAATCCCTTAATGTACATCCTAAATCAATTGTTTATAAATGTATACATTGTGTCAAGATCTCCCAAAGTACAAAAAATATAGCAACTAGAACTAACCATTGCCCATTGGGGCTATAAAGCCCCATATTCTCCACTCGTTTTGGAAGATGTTGAGGGTCTACTTAATAAACTCTTTTAGTTTACCTTTTTGAGTTCTTGATCTCCTGATACACTTCAGGCCGTACTATGTTCTATAGAACTCTAGAAACCAAAAACCTGCAGATTTACCTAAACCGGGGCAGACAGTAGTGGACCTTCTACTGAACTTTGAAGGCTTCCAAAAAATGGCTTTGAAGATAAACCTCGTAGGAACATCAAAGCCACTCTGTGACGAACTCTGACATTCTAAGTAGGCATTCTAAAGAATTTAGGAAGGTTCCAGATGTTGACAAATCCCACCAAGTTACACGTAGGATTTATTAATTACCCAATGTAATAACAGTCAAATGGTAACTCAGATATCTCCTCGGGTGTGAATTGGGTTAATTTATGGATCACCTTAAAGTTTGACATAGTTCATGACGATAATGCCGATTTTAAACAGTGTACAAATGTCTAATGTATTCCTGATGGAATCAAACTATCCAGAAACATACTAATTCATTAGGTATCACAGCCCTAGACTCATCACTCCCTACAAGAGACCTTTCCTTTTAGATATATTTATTATATCATTATATAATGATAATAACACCAGTCTGAATATACCATATCAGTAACTCACTCAGTGTTCTAAGACTTCCTTTTTTTTGCATTATTATCCAGTTTATTATCCCGTTATAATTTGCGTCTCATTTTTTTCCCTGGTAGCACACTGGTAAATAAATAGTTTATAATTGTCATATTTTTTGAAGCATTAGATTTTTACCATTCCGCCCCGCGTCAGAGCGTTCTCGTTGCCCCATGAATGAATGAATCCCCAGCTGTCGTGTGAATGTGATTTGAATGCCGTGTGGCTTCCATCGAAGAGTGAAATCAAATTGTCAGCTGGGACCCTTTTCTTTCAACAATGAGCTCTCCCGAGACCTAAATATGCTGAATGGGGAGGAACAGCTATCATATTTGTATTTAAGGACAAGAGGAAAGGAAGCCGAGGAAATTTAGGAAAAAGAAGAAAATACTAATTTCAAGATATAACACAAGGAAACTTTGTAATAGCAGATAATGCATCACACACTACTTATAACAAGACGAACAAAGAGTATATATACTATAATGATACATTTACTTCTAAGTTATGACAGTGTCGACAAAAGACACTTGTAACTTTTCAGTCTTCGACAGTTGTTCTGTTGTCCCAAATAGTAATTTGTTTGCATAAACCCTTGGTTTATCCAGTACTGTATTTACTTTTGGGGCTGCCCATAGTCAGAGTCTCTCATACAACAAAATATGAAGAATATGATGTCATATCCCGCCACATTGTCTTTTTAAAGGCCTTTTAGTGGAGTTTATGCAGGCTGTGCTGAGCCGGCAAAGTGTAAATAGACCAGTTGGGGAGATCAAAGGTATGCCTTGTAACCAGCCCGTTGTGTTCCACAGTCCTTCCATTAATCTTCATAAGTGGCTGTATAAGATGACAAAACCCTTGTTGGCCTTCCAAGCACCAGGGAACACACCTGCTGGCGTATGTATTGTGTAAGACTCAGGAGGCTTGGGTATTTCATAAGCTGGCATCGTGACCATTTTCCTACCAGTGGCAGAACAAGTGAGCTAAGGTTCCTGGTGAAAGAAAACATTCACCTAGCACAGAATTAAAGAGAATTTCAATGGGCGTGCAGGAGAATTGCAGAATTGAGGCCAAGATAGCAGAGTAGGAATAACTGCTGGATGAGATATTTTATTTTCCCAGCTCAGCCTCAGTTTTTAAATTCTCACAGATTCTCTGCTTCTTTAATAGCCCCTGTATCCCCCCAGCCTCCGTAATGTACCCCTAGCCGCAGTAATGTACACCTCAGCCCATGATATGTATGGCCCAGCGCCTCTATTATGATTATCCCCACCACCCTCAGTAATGCCCCAGCCCCTGTATTGTTCGTTGATAGCTGACTACCCACCTTTTTAGGGAGACGGCAGCACGGTGTGTCCCAGGTGTGTCATGCAGTTCTTTAGAGCTCATGCTATTTGGGTGCCATCCATTCCTCTGATCAACTCATTACTTTTATGAGTACATTTTATTTAATATTAATCATAACATAAAAGCTGGATAGTCCAACTAATTGGGCCTCAGAGCTGACCATGGCAACAGCTACCTCGTGGGTGCTAAAGAGTTAACCTTTAGCACCCAAGAGAGAAAAAACCCTGTGGGGGGAAGCCTCTGGGAAGGATTGAAGGATTGCCCTTAACTGTGTATTTATTTTATATGAAGGCCTTCTTCATATAGCATTTATAAATAAGATTTATATAGGTTTATATAGATTTATATAGGTACAGAATATGTATTTGTCTTAAGAAAGCATTCAGGGTCACTGCCACTTGACATTATATACAGTAGAATGAACAACTTGTTTCTGTGTTTTTCTTTATCAAACATGACACACAATATGTGTTTTTAGCTTTTTATTGAATATTTCCAGTCTTTCTGTTAATTTAAGAAACTGGACACAAGATTGCTATTCAGCACAAAAAAATCCCTACAAACCTCTGGCATAAACCCAAAATCAAGCCTGTACATCTGTCATAGTAACATAGTAACTATATCAAACACGTATGGTACATAGTAACATGTTAGTGGGGGGTCCTACTTTTGTGGTGGTCTCTAGGCTAATCTAGCACTGGAAGAAGCAGCTGGGAATAGATAGCTGACCCTGTACAGAGCGATGTCTGTATGAAGCGATATTTCCCTGGGAGACCCCAAAGCCCCGATGATTTCCTTGCAGAGTTTAATATCCTGATCATATAACTGTCTGACACAAGGCTGAGTGATAATAAGCTGTATACACACCCAGCAACAGATTCAATGTGTCAGCATCCCTGCTTAAATTATGATGTCATGTGTAACTTTTAGGAAACTCAGCACAACTTTGAAGCAACAAAGTCTGTCGGAGGGCTTGGTCATCGTGGGGATATTAGAGCAACACTTCAGTTATTATATACAGAGAGAGTTACAGGGCAGCCCATTCTTACCAGCCATGTTTAAATCCCATATGAAAAACTTGCCGGCCCATGTAGTCACCCATAGTAAAGACTCAAACCTTAATCAGTCCTTCATCTCGTCTTAGATTCAGGAGCCATATTCCCGATACATGTTTATATTGCCTCACTGTATTGTCCTCTACCATCTCTGCTGGTCAGCTTATCTACAACCTCTGATCAGGGGCGTAACGGGAACCACACACCACCCTGATGTGAAAATTGCCCTGGGGCCCCCAACAGCTCGTCTTTGCCATTATTGCCCCCAAACAACTTGTCTGTGCCCCTTGTCCCCTTCCAACATACACTCTGGCACACATATGTAAACACACACTTACTCATACTCATTAACACACACGTACACATTCATTCATTCTAACACATACTCCTTCTCACTCACACACACTAATTACACCATTACACATCTATGCTCACACACGCAATTACACATCCATGGTCACACACACACACACATTTACACATCCATGCTCACACATACACACAATTATACAACCATGCTCACATTCATACATACAGAGTATTATTGCTATAGAGTTTTGCTATTTTCCAATCAAGATTTTAAATGTTTTAAAAAATGTTACTTTAACTTTTTTTATATATATATATTTTACCCTATTCATAGCATGCCAAGTACATGGTTGGATCTTGACCAAAGAGCTTGTAGTCTAGGTGCAGTGTGTGTGCACGAGATAAACCGCTGATATACGTTGATACATTTCTCAAGACATAATTACAGGAGGCGACTAGAAGAGAAAAATAACAGCTTTTAGAGCACAAATTATAGCTTCCAGACTGCGCCTCTCGTCACATGGTCGGGGTCAGCTGAGAAGCGTTCTACAACTGCAGAAAGCCGGCATTTAATGTGATAGATGGGAGTAATTAGTGGTATTGGGTAATTGGGAAGAGAAGCGCTGATTGCTACAGATACCGTCTGCTGCCATGGATCGAGTCCCCAGCCCGCTCGTTTATCCGAATCAAACACCGCAGAACAGACACAAACACATGTAATTGTAATTCAGTCCCCGGCTGAGCGCACTCGATACAGTGTCTGTGACAATCTGCTGTCGGAATTGTGCTTTTTGTGCAGCAGAATAACGTCTGCGGAAGCAAATAACTACAAAACCACATGTGATTTAATAGATGTATTAAGATCGTACAAATTGATACGTTTGTTCCATTGAGTAGCAATACTGTAGATGCCAAGGTTCCTTCTTCCAGATGCCACCGTTGGCCTCGTGCCTTAGACCTCCCTACTGGACTTCTCGGGTCTACAGACCATAGATTTAGGAACTGGGCCATTGGAGCGTCTTGATACATGTATTCCAGGTACAGATCTGGCCATGTGCTTGTGTAAGGGTCCAAGTTGCATGATCCATCAAACCGGCGTAGGCATAGGTCCACTGAGGTCTCATACATGCTGGACCTGGGGCACGCTGGTAGCAAAACTAGATCTTATCTAAAGATATTGATATCCTGGAACTGTACTACCGGTATTATTGGTTTACCAGAGAGAGAGATACCAAAGACGCACCTTGGACAGTGTGGCCCATAGGGGCTTGGGACCAGGAGCTTACTTTCTAATTGGTCCTGCACGATGCACAAGCACAGATCCCTGCTTTCCGCCAGCAAAAAATGTTGCCCCCCCTTCTGCGAAAGGGACCAACATAGGAAGGATCCTCATCCATCTCCCATTTCCTAAGGCCGTAACTTGTAACTGTGTATCCAGCTGCCCCAGCCCTCTATAATATATATGATATATATAATGATATAATGTAATTATTGAAATATATATATATACATGTTGAGCCCCGCAAATGTATGCCACAAATGAAAATGTGCAGCTCCATTCAGGAATCGTTCTTTGTTTATAGTCAATGTCCTGGCAAGAGCTAAAAATACGGTAATAACAAAAAAAGTTTAATAAAGTCCAGATCCAAATTTCATGTCTTTTAAACCAATATAAAAGCAAGTCTTGTGGGTACTCGGAACATTCGCGCTCGCGGCTGCCAGGTCCCTGCATGCATCTCAGGCCAAAATAATAATAAGAGATATATTAAGAGATGTTGGAGATCTGCCAGACTTTGGGGGATTTCTGGGGGGGGGGGTGCCAGTTCTGTGCTGAGAAATATAATGAAATCATAGCCATTGATCTTTTAACAATTCAATCGCCGGTAGCTGCCATGTGTCTGTACTCGGCGGACGAGGATATTTATGTATTTCCTTTGACTGTTTGTATCTTTTACTATAACAAGAGACATAAATTAACACTTTTAGAACTAAATGCAGCAGTGGAAATATCACCCCCCCCCCGAAATCCCAAGACATTCCAAAGAAAATAATCTTTAATCACGCAAAATTTGGTCTAATAAGTCATTTTTTTCCAGGTGATACCGAATTGTCATGTGACACAAAAGCAAGCACTAATAGGTTGTTGCCATATAAACTAAAGATAAAGATTTTAGTCTCGTCTCAGATTCAGGAGCCATTTGGCTATCCCATGCTGTTTTTGCCTCTGCCTTCTGCTGGGAGGCTGCTCCACTCATCTACTACCCTCTCATTATAGTAACACTCTAGTTTTAGATCAAGCCATCTCGTCTCTCCTCCTCTGAAATGAATTCAACGATCCGTGATTCAGAAGGGTTTTCAGGGCGTCCCGCAATCCAGTCATTTCTCTAAACCCTCCCTGTACTTGCGTTGCTCGTTACTCTTAAGGAGTTACGACGCTGTTTGAAGGTCAGAATTGAGTAGGAATGACTAAGTGTTAAGCCTTACCGTTCCACCCCAATAACTGCCCGTTTCTGCCACTCATCATCATGTTATAAACCAATGAAAGCTTCCTATGGCATGTGACGAAATATTTCCACCAATATAATCACCCATTGCTTTGAATTAAAACGGGCGAAGGTCAGAATGGACGAAGAGGAAGGGCTCTTCTATAAAGAAAGCCATGAGTGGCGTCTGTTGGCAAGGCTAGAATTTGACCCCAAACCATCATCTGTAACCTAGTCCCACTTTCTCCTCCGCTTCTTCTTGACACAACCACCCTCACCCCCCCTCCGGCTTTTCTCGTGCCCCATTTTCCATTCCGCTAATCTTCTACATATCACCCCCCCCCCGTCCAGTCTTTTACCCATTTCTCTCTCAAGGCTCTTGCCCCCAGTTTCTTCCCTTCTACGTTTTTTTCCACCTTAGACCACCGTTCATTCGTTTACCCCATTCTTCCCCGAGCCATTCATTCTTTCACAGAGCCGAACTCGCATTAACCCACAAGCATTCGGCCGTCTCTGTTCACTTGCGATGAATTATTACCTAACAACGAGTGACGACGCTAGTAGACGTCATACTCTAGAATTTTCCCAAACTAGAGATATTTATAAGAAGGGGAAGCTGAAATTCTGCTAAACTTTTCCCCTAACGGTGGAAAACGTTATTATTGTTGCGACAACAAAAACACTGCGAGAAGCACAAATATTCTTACGTCTCCAACCAACTTCCCTAGTTACGGAAGAGTCGTGTTGATGGTTTGGTTTACAAATAAGAATTTTTGGTCCAGATGTAACGCAACGATACAGAGGGTGAGAAAAATATTTTTAACGTTCTGTTCCTTTTTCTAGAGTAAAAAAAAACACGTACAATGTTCTGTTCCAATAAAACACAAAAGTATGCTACTTCCACATTTAGATGAAAGATTGCACCATTTCATGAATAAGGACCTTTGAGCCAATAGGATAAGCCTGAT
Organism: Spea bombifrons; assembly: GCF_027358695.1. Classification (NCBI taxonomy): domain Eukaryota; kingdom Metazoa; phylum Chordata; class Amphibia; order Anura; family Pelobatidae; genus Spea; species Spea bombifrons. The sequence goes on from NC_071096.1 coordinate 5,203,248, forward strand.
TGGTTAAAAGAATGATTTGCAACCCAATAAAACATTAATCAACAGATCGTAAAGATTGTTTATATATTTTATATAGTTTAGCTAATATTGCATTAGATTATTTTTTTTTACTTTTCAATATTAAATCTTTATTATATTTTAAAAACCTTAAATGGCATCAAAAGGTAACATGAAAAATATGTAAAAAAAAAAAACTAAAATGTGTAAAGAGGTGGGCATAGGACGTGTTTAAAACAAGGTGGACTTTTAGAACCATTGCAAGCTAAAAAATATAAAATAATACATCGAGCTATGGTGGTCAAGGTAGTCTTCTGGAACCACTGATGATCCATGGATTGAAGTGACCTCGGCTTGAGATATTAATTCTGGACCATGTTTGTTCTCTTTATGTGTAATGACATGAAGCTCTCAATCCACCCGGAAGAACTTAGTGTTTGAGATCTTGCGTTCTGTCCACAAAAGAGTCATCCTTTAGGTCAAGCTTCAGGATGGAATAAGTTGATGATCTAGCCTTCCTACACACCTGCTTAAAACCTACTGCATTCCTACACAACTGCTTAAAACCTACTGCATTCCTACACAACTGCTTAAAACCTACTGCATTCCTACACAACTGCTTGAAACCACACTTGATCATGATACGTTAAAGTTTTTTAACAGTTTAAAAACCATAACACATCGAAACGTTCTATGATTTATGGGTTACTGGGGCTACGTGATGTTGGATGATTAAGGTCATTATTCTCAACTCACCAGGCTTTCATAGTACGTATAACCCCTCTCAGCCATAAATGACCTATTAAATTACCCACAGGTCATCTGCTTCACGTTTCTCCTGTTGCATTACTCTAAAACATCTGATATTTGGTATGCCGAAGGTCCTTCTTGCAGGTAAAACCTCAGAGTGGCTCCTTCGAAAAGCATAGAGAGTGTTTTCTAGACTTGTGCATTCGGGTTAATGCGAATTTTAATTAAACACATTTTTCCTAATTTGTGCATTGGTACAAATCTCGGAAAACAGGAGAGGGACCGCCAACAAAATAAACAAAAACCAATGAGAAACCTCAGAATATTCGTTAGACGTTCATTGACTGTTTATAGAGAAGAGGCAGAAGGAGAGAGACTGACTGACCAAATTTTGTTTTCAAATGAAAAAAAAAACCACTGAAATCAAAGAAATTTGCTCAAAACAATCGGTCGGATCTAGAATTTTCATCTAGCCGCAACACAGCCTGTGACTTTCTGTTTAGTGAATAAACCCAACTGTGTTGGTAAAACGGGTAAAAATAGCCCCAATAAAGATGCAGGCTTAGCCTCTTGGTGTTTTATTTAACAACTGGAAATCGACTTTTGTGGCCACCCAAGAACCGCGGGTCCCTGGAAGGAATCTTTCGTCGCTCCGTGATTCATTAATCACATTGACTTGCTGTGTATGGGAGAGATGAGAGATAGATGTCCAGACGGTTCTCTTTACTTGAGACAGTTGGTAACTTCTATTTATTTGTACTCCAATAACGCTTTATTTATGGCATTGGGCAACAGGGTCACCGGGTCACAGATCTCAGGAAAAGGTGCAATAACTTTTTATTTCCCATGAACGAACACAAGGGAATTAATATATTTATGAGTTGGCTTTACAGAATCCATGCATTTATTCCTGAAATGCTGCCTCCCAAATGGTCCATGCAAACATATACAAAGCAAAAACAAGCTTATAACTCATGGTGTAAAGCATAAATATTGTATTGTAGATTGTAAGCTCTTTGAGCAAGGCCTTGCCCACCTTCTGTTTCTGTAAATCCAAATGACTATGTAATACCCTGCTTGTTATGTCCTATTATTCAGTGTACAGCGCTGCGGAATATGTTGGTGCTATCTTAATCAATAAATTATAATCACTTATTAAACATAGACCAATAAAATCCACACCGAGGGAGAGAAAATCCAGTACAGTGCCAGCTTCTAAACAGAACTGTATCAAGTAAATTGTTATTTTTAAAAATCAGAAAAGATTCATAAATTGCCATTAAACGATATGGCCTGTAAATTCCGGCATCAGAAGAAAGCGGTGAGATTTCCCGTAATTAAAGTAAATCATAAAGCTCTCTCTGTTATATAAACAGCCAAAACACATATTTTAAAGAACTCAACGCGTTTCGCTTTCAGTAAATTGTTACTTTAAGAAATATGGACATAGATAAAAACTTAGGGGTTCAAGAGTGTATATGGGGTTTGCAGCTCCTTTATATATATTATATATATATATATGTTACACACACAGTCTATGGATATTTACAAGCACTCTAGGTATATATACCGTATATATTAGCATTTAGCTCTTTTAAGTGTTTTCATATTATGCATGAATTATTACTATTGTAGGTAAGGCTTCCATAATTCTCAGTGTCATCTGAGGACAATAACACGGAATGTTCTTAATTCACGTTAGGCGCATGAATCATATTTTTTTTTTTTTTGTTCAGCCCGTGGTATTCCACACACCTATTTCTCGTGTTTTGTTAGAATTGTCTGCTCCGGTGGAAATGTTATTGGAGATTATTTAAAGGGAAGCATACTCTTCAAAGGAATCGCTCAGTAATTCTCACGTCATTATACTTCTGTTATGGTGTTCCTCAAAAACAGGCCGGCGGGTCACGGAAAATCCTACTTTATCTGCCAGGGAATGTAACCGAGAAGGAGGGAAAAAAGAGAAAGAATGAGAGAAAGAGAGAGATAAGCAAAGCCTGTGTCATTTCTGTATAAAACTGTAACATTTAAGGGGGAAGATGGCGAATAAGTATTGGATGGATCTAAGGACGTTCATCAGTGGCGGTCACTACCAGACACCAAAGAGAAATGCTATGTGATAGCCCACCCCTGTTTTACCACCTACCCATTTAAGATCTTTGGCTTCGATTCTAGGCCAGGACTGACCATCTGGCACACAGGGCAAACGCCCAGTGGCCAACATCACGTCATACTTGCCCGACCTGCCAGGTCCTACAATGTGCGGCCATTGGCTGGATATGCCAGTCCCGCCATGTTCAGAAGAAGGCACCTCTGAGGTCCTGACATCATTTTCATTATTTTTCTCTAATTTGGCATAATAAAAGGTGTCTCCTTTGGCGAAAGGATCTATCTTCTCTGTGACCAGTATGGCTGTGACCATTTTCCTGGGACAAGTACCCAAGTCTTGGAAGGCTTGGCTAATCGGCAATCGCTCAGTGGACAGTCCTTACCTCGTCCCGCAAGGGTAGGCTCCGGGTAGCCGGGGCCCACAAGTTCCCAGGTACGTTTATAACCCTCAACATGTTTTTATGAAACGTCAGGTGATATAGAGTGTTCTATTTTAACTTTCCCTTAACGAAAGTCCATTTTATATTAATTTAAAAAATTCAGAAAATTTACCATGGGTGTAACCCGGTATTAATCACTCGCAGACTTCTTCCTATAGACTTCCCTTTTTTGGAGTGATTTTAATCATCCACATTCTATAAAAATAGATGAGACGTTAACCGCAGTCTCCTACTTATCAACATTATTTATTTTTTATGATTCTTTAATAAAGAATATCGAAATTCACAGCAAATCAAACGATAAACCCCTTTTCTTGAGATATGGATAATTTAAAAAAAAACATACCGAATATTTCCACATTCCTCTTATAGAACCCATCCCCCTCCTCCGATAGAAGGGCAAATAACGCTACTTCTCGTCTCCATTATATGGAGTATTTCTGGGTTTCTATAACAACACAGCAAATGGCGGATTAGCTCTGGATTTCAGGAGGGGTCTGCCCCCCCCCGGCTTTATTCCTCGAAGGTGAAAACGCACGGCTTGCCCTGAAGTAAATTAACCAAAATCCCTTAAGAATAGTGGGAAATGTCAACGAAAAATGTGTAATACCGCCAGGTGTTCTTGAACTTCCATCCAGCAGAGTTATACCAACGATAAAATTACCTGTACACCCCAATAAATACTTTTTAATAAATTGTTCGGCCTTCCTATTAGTGGCCCCGAACTCCAGTGCCCAAGCTGACCCAAGGATCCAGGTTTTAGTGTCCTCTTGTTTGACCCCAATCAGGACTTCTGTGATGGAGACGTTATGAGGAAGTCTTAAGGAGGACCTTTGGCGATAGATAGATCTTTTTCATGGCTACGCTTGGTGGTTTCTTCTTAAACCCTTCTTTGCATGGTGGAGGATGACACTGCCATCTGTATAATGTCATAAATGTATGCTTTTTTGGGGTAATTACCCTAAATTTCACCTCTGATACTGTATCCATGGTTGGCAACTTTTAAACTGGTCACCAAGACAAAGCCCAATGGTCCTCAAAGGTCAGCTTACCAACGGATTGTCGTTCATCTGCTTCATTCTGTCATCTATATATATATACATAATATATATTCTAAAAATATATAAAAGCAATTCATTAGCTCCAAGCCTGCAGTCAGGACTACCATTATATTAAATATAGATTTTTTTTCCCCTTTTCCTGGTTATTTCACCTCTAGGTGACCTACAAATCAGCTGCACAATCCAATACAGCAAAATGTCAGCTGAATAATTACCAAGGTTTCTAAAGCCTTTTATTAAAAAAAAAGATCTCCTTGGTCAGTAAAAACACCACTGGAAGCCCCATCTTCAGTGATCAAAGGAATGCCTGCGTTTGTTACAAGCGAGGTGTGAGATCAGGCGTTATAGACTTAAAGCGGCCTCAAACCAGACCTTATTCTACACAAAGTATGAAAATATATCTCAATTCAAATCGATTCCACTTTTAATACAAAAAAGTTCGATTTCATTATTTTATTTGCATCAAATAACGCAGACTGAGTTAAAATAAAAGTACAAGGCAAAATATGAAAGAATGTTCAGGTTAGACACTTCTCCGAGAAGATAAGAGAGTCGCGCGTGGACTCTCCAACAGATGGTGTCTATCTAATGAGATGATGAGACACGGTAGTCTTTCACCCACCTAAAGACTCTGTTTTAACCCATAATTTCTAGGTTTACATATGGAAAGAACAACACAACCATTAAGAGAACCGGTGCCCCAATGCCATCACTTCTAATCGCATGCCTCAAATACAACCCTAATGCTTTTTTTCTTTCACGACAAGAGAGACCCCAATGGATCAAATACACCACGAGAACTGACAAGTCAACATGGCGAAGTATGTTTTTCTGCCGTACAAAGCTAAAACCAAGTGTTTTTGACATGTATTTCCCCAAACGTTGTTCTTATTATTCATTGGTTTATTGTATTTGCCGTCCGCCCTGGACTTTGCCCTAAACTGCCCGTCTACGGGTGGTCTTCACCTTCATCATACTGCTCCTGCCATAACCTCAGCTTTAATGTAAGACCCTCGGTCATCGGGTCGGTCTGATGGATGGATGTCACAATCACATGATTCAAACACAAATATAAACCTTTTTATAGCTTCTATCTATATAATATAAAGAATATAATATAAAGAAGATCATCTTTCACCTTATAGTCTAAGCAGCATCTAAAATATTCTTTGGTAACCATCAGAGGCTGCCGATCCTCATACCCCAAGCACGTCTTCTGCCTGACTTTTAGTAGGTAAAATATCTCCAATGCTTTTTTAGAAATCATGGCAGGGGCTTTGCAATATATCGCAATTTTTTTCTTTTTCTGTATTGGCATCGGTTGAAACGATCGACATCATTGCCATAAACGTCTGTGATGCATCAGCACTTGGACAACACCCAAAACGTAACTTATGAAACGCAGAGATTATTTGGTAATGGGGCCCACAGGAGAATGACTTAAATCTCTATCATCCCCCAGCGAGAGGGGAACTGCATAAACTCTATCGTCTTGCTTCACAGAGGAAATAATGTCTAAAAACCACATAATCCATTGAAATGTTTCGAAACTGGCAACTGTATCCAGGGAAGTTAAACTTTGTTGAGATACAACGAAGGCTTACGAGCTGGACTGTATGAAGACTCATGACTTGCGGGATTTCCTCCTCAGCTGGCTGCAGATGTCTGCTGTATGCGTCATATCTAAAGAAGCCATGGGGGGGGATTTTTGGAAACAGTTGGGTCTGGTGGATTTTTCTGAGGGTTCTGTGTAACTAGGCATGTTGTGATGTGCCAGTGTGTTCAATATAGGGCAAGATATCTTATTAGGGATGCTAAGCACCCTCCATGAGCATGAGCCAAGAGAGCTAGGAACTCTTGCTGGGGCCAAGATTTGAAGTGCTGTACACCGGATACAATGTAGCAGTTTCCAGTGGCATAACAATAGGGAATAAGTGTTAATGGCCCATCCACATGGCCTACTCTGCGGTTCTGTTCTCTCCAGCTGAAGGGTCAATTGGCATATATATATATATTATATATGTGTATTATTGCGCTTGGCTACAAGCTTTGGTAGAAACCAAGTGTCTCATAGGCTCTCCCAATCCTGGTCCTTTCGCCTATAGAAAAATGGACCTGTAGATCCCAAGAAGACATCTGGGCCAACACAGAACCATTTTGCTTCCTTGTTTTGCATACTTAATACATGAAACTTTGGGTAGGCAATGTGCAAATCTAATGAACCCAAGAAGCCCTGAAACGTTTTACATTACATACAGATCAACATTCCTCCCTGATATGAAATAAAGTTTATAATAAATTACTGGGGATTTGGAAGGATAATATTATGGACAAGATATCCTATAAGCAAGATTTGATTCTCAAGTGTTTTTTGCCCCCCTACCCAAAAAGCATAGACCACTGGATAAAGGTGTGGATAAGTCTACATTGTCTTTGAGGATATATCTAAAAAATTAATAAAATCGTTGTATAAAATATGGATCGCTTACAACCAGTGACATGAAGTTACTCGGGGTCGTCTGGAACGGAATGAAAAATCTGCTAATGCAAAAAAATACTTTGTGTTGGAGGCTGTAGGAAGATGGTGTCGCGTAACATGACTGTACCTGAGCAGATGCACTAATGCGTAATACCTTTTTATTGCCAGTAATTATCCACAAGGACAAATTGAGGTGGTAGAACCAGTTATTTCATGACATAAAACAAGACCCAGCCATTGTTTCAACCAAGTAGATCATAGAGTAAAAGTATCTCCAATGCTCAAGTAGCACACAAAGCAAAGCCAAAGAACGGAAATCTAAGGTTCAGTGCCATTAAAATCATTGCAGCTGCCAGAACCCTTATGACTGGTTTGATAAAAAAAAAAAAAAAAAACCCAAAAACCCCAAATTCTGATGGAAAAATACTCGTTTAATTGAATAAGATAGAACATTAAATAATGTTACCACCTGTACATTTTGAACACGGTACAGAACAAGGTATCAGGTCGCTCCCGGTAAATATTGACCATAAATGCTATAAATGCTATTTAGAACATGATTAACGCCACAAATCCAGATGACTCAACGAAGACGTTGCCATCAACAAATCATCATAAGAATAAACATACGTCTTGGAAAAGGTCGACGACTTTCTTGCGTAACTCACATAATGAGGAAGGACATGCCCCTGGGACACGAAAAGTAAGGTCCAGACAAAGTTAATTTTGACCAGTTTGACAGCAACTGCCACAGCCATTTTGACTTCTGATGGAAAAAATACCCAAAACTTTGCCAATAACATTTGCTCTTAAGTGTCCTTGTTTTAGGAGGACCAGTCCCTCTTTCCTCCCCCGATGCCCCTCTTTCCTCCCCTGATGCTCCTCTTTGCTCACCTGATGCCTCAGAATGTCTGCTGGGTACGAGGGGTCTATAGCCCTAAAATTCACAATAATTAGTATAGAAACAGCAGGAAATTATAGAAATTTAACCTAAATAGCTATCCATCGGTGAAAGTCAGGTAGGTCTGTATTTCAAATGCCAGGAGTTATGCAATTGACGGGTATTGAAAATGGTTGATGCTTTAACTAAATGGATAATATCCTGGAGTTTATTAATCTACCTATGGACTGTTCCAAGTTGGAACTGGAAAGTCAAAATGGTATGATCCATGGCTGTTCTGACCTATAATTCATCTATTCTGTATTATTTCTTCCATAACTAGACATGGCTTCGGTATGCAGCGTTTTCTTCCATTTGAGTCATGCTCTTTTTAGTAAATTATACGGCAGGAGAAAAACTAAGAGCCTTCAAGACAATTTAAAAAAATAAAAGTTCTTTTTTTTACTCAACCCGGCTGTATTGGAAAAAGATAAACAATAGGATTATACAGGTCTGAAATTTCCATTACTCACTAGAGGAAGTCTGACCGAAAAAATGCTAAACTCCTACGAATGCCACTTATTAGCCGACTGCTACCTTATAATAATAGTAAGCGTGCAGTCCCTCTGTAGCTTAAACTCATCGTTTCATCACCCACGGTGCTGATCCGGGGGCTTTTCCAGCAACCACCACACCTACTCTTACTCATACTAAGTTACTAAAGTCAGCGATACTCATCGGACTCTCGCGTTCTAAAATCCAGCTGCCGTCGCCTACAATTTCCATAAAGCTTACAGATCCAGGCTTGCACGTCTCTGAGTCAGTAGCGGCCGTGGGTAACTCTTCTGCATGCAATATCTACTGTACTTTTCATGCATTACTCCAAGGGAGTTGATTTTTGGGAGTTAAAAGGACTAACGCCCCAGGGGTTCCAAATGAAGACAACGGGACTTAAAAATACTTCAGTCCTAAAGTCCTTCATCTGCGTGATCCTCTTAATAAACCTACGTAATGGTGATTGCAAACTAAAATAAGCGTTATATCTGCAGTGGGGGGGGGGCACTTTCCAAGCAGGGAACAGACTATTAGGCTAATTCTGCCTCTTTTTGCCACAATCCAAGACTAATATTAAAAAAATTGTACGATCAAGGATTTTAGAACAAAAAGCACATTCCAAAAAGGAAGTTTTAATAGATATAACACTTAAAGTTCTCCTTTAAATGTATTTTTCTTAACGTCATCAAAGAAGAAAAGTTATAACGTTTTAAAAGCCAACCTTTATTTTATCTCATTTTATTTTAAATAAAAAAAAAAATAATAATTTATATCTAAAGACGTTGTCACGTGCATCCATTCGCAAAAAGACACAAACAGCGGCTTTTAATGTTATATTTGGTTTAATATTTTTATTTTTTCTGGTTGCACCCCACTGAGATTTTTTTTTTTTTAGGTTTTTTTTATTTTTTATTTTATTATTTTAGCTGCCCACCCCCATGGAAGATTTAGCGTCGGCACCTGAGCACTTAACACGCAAGTTTGTTGCAATGTTGCTGTGATATTCCAAACAATGACATTCGCTAAGTGAAGGCAACAATCCAAATCGCTAATTTATTTCAAACAGGATGTCATCCGGATGATAAAAATAGCAGATGAGAGAACGACAGCATCTGTATTAAGTCAAACATTAAAAATGTATTCCACATGGATAGATCCATTCACCAGCGGCTCAGGGTGTGTTTCAGAAGCGTTGTCAACAGAGAGCCCACAAGGTCCGAATTAAACCCAGGAAGCTTAAATCAACCGAGGACAGCTCACCATACTGAATACATGAGGAAGGGCTGACAAGTAGAGTAGCTTTTAATAATATATGGATAAAGGCCAAGGGAGAGAAGGGTTTAGAGCTTTTGGATGGTGTAAATAAATTGTATCAGCCCAGAGAGTCCTTTATCCATAGTCTGCCATTGACCGCTATGTATTGCTGAAGAGCTGCGTTCTTCTCAGGCGGCTGGTGGGCTACAATTCAAGACCATTCTCCGCAAGCATCGTGCACGGACCCCAACATAAAAGGTTGTTGGTTCTTCTTACTCTTCGGAATGTCACCATTTTACAACTAAATTCAGCATTAGAAACTTTACTAAAGGAGGCGGCGTGCAGTTCCGCAAGCAGGAAGGAGCCGGCGTGCAGTTCCGCAAGCAGGAAGGAGGCGGCATGCAGTTCCGCAAGCAGGAAGGAGGCGGCGTGTAGTTCCGCAAAGAGGCGGCATGCAGTTCCGCAAGCAGTAAGGAGGCAGCCAAATACGTTGTAGGCCCGAACCAGACTGCCCAAAGCGTTAACCTGTGGCCAGCACTGAAAGCAGTATTTACAGCTTAGTACGAATCTGTGGGGTACGGGCGTCAAGTTGAAAGACAGAAGTGGAGTTAGACATAAAACCAGTTCAGCTATGGATTTAGCAATGTCACTTTTGGTGACCAAGACTTTTTTTTTCCATAGCAAGCAACAAGCAATTCAACGATTTAATTAACCAGACGTATATTTCATGTATAAAATATATTTTATTTATTTATTTTACACAATGCATTCACTGAGCTAACAAAGAATCCATCCATGTCTGGCTTGTGGAAGTGAGAGTGTCCGTGGAAGGCAGTAAATACGTGGTAAACTGGCGAAGTACATACAAAAGATGCTTCTAAATAAACAAAGATACCACACAGACAAAACAGGGAAGCTTTGGCCGGGAGCCGTGGATGGTGCGTGGCTGACCGGCATACAAGAGACCCATTGATCCCGGCAGAGACCGGGTCTGGATGCAGATTCAGGGTGCATTGAATACCGAGTAGCTGAAGGAAGCGGCGCTACTGTACAGACCGGCCTCTCTCATGGAATAACCGGCCCGTTCGCGCGGCTGCACATTACATCGCATCAAGAGACTTATTTATGGCTTCTATCTTTGCCAGAGACCACAGCTGGCTACATCTTGGACAAAAAGTAAGTTAAATTAGGTCATAGAAAGTTGAGCCCAAAAAAACCCCATCATATGTGTACCAAGTTAACCGTGCCAGAGGGACTGGTTTCTGATTTCTTTCCAGCAAACAGAATAAAAGATGCCGATATGCATTGTAACAACAAATGTATCCGGCTCTCACGGAAGGTTCTACCGAAGGCATTGATCAGTCTGTGGGCTCCGTAGTTAATTCTATGCTACATGATCACTGATCGCCACAATTGGAATATTAACCCTTTCGGTATCAGAAGTTGAGACTAACCCTGCATTACTCACCACTATTTTGGGGGGTTTATATTTGAAAGCTTCCTATAAAGAATAAGCACCTAGGTCTGAGTCTAGAACCCCAAATCAGTCCCTTAAAAGTTTATTCCAAAACTAGGCCTGATGAAGGACATCTGTGGTCCCCAGAGATCCAACGCTATGCATTCTACACCCCTGAGTTACAATGAAAAAGAACTCCATGCAGACTGCTGGGTTGTAATAAGTTAATCTGCTTTTATTAATCCACCGTGAGCAATCTCTGTACGCTTGCACTAAATATTTATACATTATTAATATTAAACCTCTTTCCTCCAGCTCAAACCAGAGCCAAATTCATCGGGTTTTCCAAGTTGCTTCGGAATTTCTCCAGGAACTTGGACGCCAGTTCATCGTTCACCAGCCGGCCGTCGCTGGACAAAGTGACGTTCAAGAGCTGCTTCTGGACAATCAGCGGATTCCCTTCTTCGTCTTCGCCCAGGGTGAGCTCGGCCCGGGATGTTCCCACCGCCAGGATACAGGACTGCGGCGGGTTTATTACCGCGCTGAACCCGGTGATGCCAAACATGCCAAGGTTGGAGATACTGGAAGCGAAGAGAAGAGGAAGAACACAAAGGGTAGGGTTCAGAGAGAGAGAGAGAGAGAGAGAGAGAGGGGCAAAAATTAACTATTTTTCACACTTATTTCACAATTTACACACACCCTTTGTAGACAGAACCACGCACAGCGATGGGACTGCCAAGACACCTTGTTATAACCTACATTAATGCTGCAGACTGTTCGTATGGAGCCTTCAATTTACCCGTCTCCATGGCGGACTGGCCGTCTTACAGGGAAAAACAACTGGAAATGTCCTCTTATACAAGCACTAATCCTGCATCTTCAGACTTTCAGAGATAAGTGAGCTTTCAGCGGTAAATCCTGCGCCAAAGCTGCTTACGACCAATATATATATACCTGCTGTCACCTTTAAGTGGGTATAACCGGAGAGCAAGAAAAGGAAACGATGGCGGTCATAAAGAACCTCGTCACTGGACTGCCACTTTAAGCGTAGGGCTGAGCAGATAATAAATACTTAAAAAGGTCAGCTGGGCATTACTAGCTTAGGGGGAAACCAACGTATTCTGGCCCTTAAGGGTCATATTTACCATCTCAAGGTCAAATTTACTTATAGTCATTGGGGCTTGGTAGGTAGATAGACCATTCAGTGCTGACTAAGTGTCTTTACGGCTGATATTTTTAAAAGCAGATACCTAGAATTACTCGCTTAGCATGCCAGAGCAAGCGTGGGAGCTGGAGCTTCCTCTAAATACCATTTCAACCACCAGTATGTATCACGCGCCCCATTCTGGTCCCATGACGGCTCTCCATAACCCAACGTGAAGGTTTTCCTGAATTTACCTGAACGATCCTCCTTGATACTCCTCAGGTAAAAGTTTTCCAGCTCGAGCCTTCTGTGCCAGGACCTGCGAAGCCGAACAGAGGGCACTGTGTGTTAAACCGGGACGTCTGATTGACAGCAGCTAAATGTCAGCTCGCTAACCAAACAAGTTAATAGATGTGATGGCAAGCTGCTGAATAATGTATCCATAAACTCACGCATGTCATGCACAATAAAATCCGATTTACAAAGATGTTCTTGAAGTGCCTGCTCACCAAAGTTTAAGTGATGTAGCCGGTTATACAAGTAACTGAAAACCCACTTTTACTTTTCTTTTTGGGTAAAACATGGAAAAAAAAAATAAAAAAAAATGAAGCCACAGCTCTACTGCTATAGCAACAGAGTATTTTAATGTCATTTCCCTTCTGCTTGCATCACACAACGTATCTCATCATGATGAAATAACTGTTAGTTATGTAATGCAACGATTTCCAGCGCTGTATGTAAAAAAGGTAGAAGGTTCTGTACGGCAGGTAGAATGGTAACGAGGACGCAAGAATAGTACTAGGCTCTTATGTACTGCACAGTTACAATCGCTCTCAGTGTCGTGTTGTTGGTGCTTTTGTTACAATGTCTCACAAGCACCTTCTTCGCGGCACGACAATGTATTAAACAAACTGGATGTGGCCGTCCCTGGCTAGCATGGAAAGTAATACAGTCTTTAGAGGTCGCTGTAAAAGTAGCAAGGAGGGAAGACAAGGGTTAGTCCCAGACAGCTCCCGGGTATTTTGCTCAACACTTCCAATTTACATAGTTAATTACCGTATTTGCTTGAATATAAGATGAGGTTTTTTCAGCGCAAAGGTTGTCTTATAATCAGGCCTCAAACAGAGGTCTGACTATAAGATTAAGATCCAGATCCTCCGCAGCGCTGCAGGGGACCCGGATCCTCCAGTCAGTCACTTCTATGATGTCCATCGCGCAGATGTCCACCGGCTGTCCCCACTAGACACCAAAGAGTCTGAAGCACGGGGGACAAGTCTGGGGATGCGTTGGTAAGTCGGGGGGGGGGGGGGCAGAGTGGCATATAGGGGGTATAAGGCATAACTGTGGCAGATGTGCATAATAAAAAGGAAAGAAAAAGAAAAAATGTATTTCTCGCAATCGGCCAAAACAACCTCAGAAGGCGTCTATTCCTTAATTTAACCTCCTAACAGTAAAATAACCCACCTTCTCTAGGTTTAGGAGGAAAGATCCTTTCTTCCAATCTTAAGGGACCACCCATGTTGTCTGGAACGTACGCTTTATAAAAGAGATCCCCAAAAAGATCTCTGCATTGACCTTGAACGTACTTATCAAATCCCCACGAACACGTCTTCGCTCCAGAGAAGACAATCCCAATTTGCGCAGCCTTTCTTCACATTCCTTTAATAATTTTTGTGGCCCTCCTCTGGACCCTCTCTATTTCCAATATATCCCAGTAGTTATAAGAGCTGCCTTTTACTGCATGCGCAGGTAGGGGAACCAGTGGCCTCCAGAGCTCCCTCTGCAGCTGGTAGCCCGGCACAGAAGCAACTACTTTCTCTTGCTTCAAACTTGTACGTGAATAACCCGACGGATAATTTATAGGAACATTCTTGCAGTCATCTCCACCCAACCCTATGGTATAGGGCTGGACAGGCAAACCCTTCAGGGTCATTAAAAAGAAATTATGTCCCAAGAAAAAGTTAGACATTATTATTTATTTTTTTTACGAAATCCACAGAGTCTCTGCCAGCACCTATTTATTGAGGAGTGCATTTACAGTCTTTGCCGTGAGTCATCACAAAATATTACTCATCCATAAAAATAACATGAAATGGATCAGAAATCCAGCACAGATGGGGTTAATGCTGTAAATGACTATTGTAGCTGGAACAGGCTGATCTCTAATGGAATCTCTTCATAGGCGTACAGAGGCCCTTTATCACTCCCATCACTCCTGTGTTCCAATGGCCCTTTATCACTCCCATCACTCCTGTGTTCCAATGGCCCTTTATCACTCCCATCACTCCTGTGTTCCAGTGGCCCTTTATCACTCCCATCACTCCTGTGTTCCAACGGGCCTTTATCACTCCCATCACTCCTGTGTTCCAATGGCCCTTTATCACTCCCATCACTCCTGGGTTCCAATGGCCTTTATCACTCCCATCACTCCTGTGCTCCAATGGCCCTTTATCACTCCCATCACTCCTGTGTTCCAATGGCCCTTTATCACTCCCATCACTCCTGTGTTCCAATGGCCCTTTATCACTCCCATCACTCCTGTGTTCCAATGGCCCTTTGTCACTCCCATCACTCCTGTGTTCCAATGTTCACTGATCCAAGTTTAAGGTTAAAAGGCTAATTGATGGTTAGAGCCAGAAATTTCCTGGTTTTCCATGAAACCAGCTCGGTGACCCAAAACTTTTAAACAATAGTGCATACCAATAAATAAGCTAATTATTCCGTGACTGCTGTAGATGGTCTTAATAAAAAGAACCCTGCATCTTCTTTAAGGTCCAAGATGGAGAAGACCATATCAGAGGGTCAACGATGCCCCCCACAGTCAGTAATGCAAACCCTAGCAGTATTTTAACCAGGGTGTACAGTGAATTTGCACCGGCAGAGAACATTCATGAACTCCTAATGCATTTACTAAGAGCAACGGGGTTCAAGAATGGAGACGGCCACTCACCACTCAGAAAACTAAATAAAAAGCCAAGTCCGAGTGTCGTTACATAACCTGCATTTATTAATCCATCACGAGCAGTCTTTGTTCAGCCGCAGATAATAATCTATGCCGAGACTCCATATCTGGTTCCGGAGCACTAATAAGGAGCAGAACGATGAGATCTCTCACTTCTTACATTATTTCAGAAACAATCTTATCACAAAAGAACGGTGGCCGCATTCTGTGGGCAAAAATATAACCGTGTACTCCTACATCAACGCAACGATAACGCTTTTAAAAAAAGGTATAATTTTTTCCCTTTCTGTCTAAAATAAAAATAAAAAAAAAAAGCAAAATTTTTTTTCTCCCAAAATTAAATGATTTGTCTTATAGGTTGAATATATCAGTCTGCGGATGGTAACAGCCTTCATACTTTGAGCCAGTGTGAACATTGTGGTGTAACACTGCTTAGAAGACATGTGCCATCTGTTCCGCAAATCCCGATGCAATTAAGATTTAATTGACGCCTTTCCTGCCACCGTTTCACAGCCGTGGCTAAATATTACCGATACCGCGATAGGTGAAGATGTATTTTCTAAATCAAGGGGGGGGGAGAAAAAAGTAAAATAAAAACATGAAAGGTAAAAGGGCGAGGGTTTTTGGGGCGTCAACCGCATAAATGAGCGTATTCCGCCTGTACATGTCCCTGCGTGGTGGCTTCTCGGAGAAAACGCCCATTTCAATCGGAAGAACCTTAAAAAGAGCCCAAAAACACGTTCACGGATCAGACACACACGGTTTGGGTGGAGCGGCCGTGGTATGGTTAACCTGTTAGATGCCAAAAAGCTATGCAACAGATTTCCAGAGGTATTATTAGCTTTTATTTATATAGCGCCAACAGTTTACTCAGCGCTTCTTACAACACATATATTCAAGGGGTCTGACAAGATGAGAACTGACAGACTAAGACAAACCAATACATTAGGTGGAGAGACTCGGCTCGCAAGCTTACAATCTAGATTCTTTCTCCATTCTTCTGGTGCACCAATACTTATTTATATTGTCAGATTAAGAGACGCTTCCGTTGGTTTAGCCACCCCACAAGAAAAGCGTAAGCCTTCGGGTCAGTATTACGGCTCATTGTATATCACCGGTTAATAACCAGGATTATCTTCCATAAGAACAGACATTAGAATTATAAATCCCCAGGTTTCAGATCACGTTTAATCTAAAGAGATCTAAATGACATATAATGAGGGCTTTGTTCGCTAAATAAGAGCTTCAGTTCCCATAGAGATGCAGACTGTGTTTATCATGGAAACATCCCATGCATGTTTAAATTCCCTCACTGTATTAGCTTCTACCACCTTTGCTGTGAGGCTGTGCCCCCTATCTACTACCCTCTCAGTAAAGTAAAAATTCCTTCTATTCTATCTCAGCCTCTGAATAAAAAGACACTGACCCAAGGCTGAAAATGATCATTTTTGTTTGTTTATGATAAGCTTGGTGTATGTTTTTGCCATTATAATAAGTAAACTGGTTAATTCCCTTTAAAGGCCTTTTGGCCCAGGTCTTCCACGCAAAGGTAATATAATAGAAATAATGCGCGCCGCGGGACAATGAAGCTCTTTGATCGCATTAAACAAACATCCTTAATCACCAATGGAAGAGGAAAGAGTCCCACGGAGACCTGCGCAGATCCATGACGCATCACCCGTCACAGATAAACATTCAAAATAACATCCTGAATACAAACTGCCAAGCAGGCGGCCATCGAGGCATATTCACTAAATAGCGAGTTGCGGGTCGGTTGAGATCAATTTACTGACATTCTGCATTCATTATAGGGCAACCTCCGTTCAGAGAACATCCGGGTATGATGGCCTGGAGCTCTGCAGCTCCCCTTTTATATAGAGGGGGTGGAGCTCGCTTTGGGTGGGGCTATTCATGGTATGTTGTGGGTGGAGTCAAATGCCACAACCCTGACCTGACCTGATGATCCTCATGGCATAGCTGGTGAAGAAGGAAGAAAGAAAGAAAAGCCTTCTTCTAACTCCATCCAGTATTCCAATTATGAGTTAGTCTTTCACCTCTACTGGAAGCATGTGGAACGCACCCACCACTCTTAATGAATAAAACAAGATGCCACATGGGGTATATCGCTTTGGCTGTGCGATTCCTTGCCATAGGCTAATGTGTGTTTAACCCCAGATGAATGCAGCAATACTCTGCTCTGCTGAATGGTAACCGATTGATGCCCAACCGCGTCATCTATAAACGGAATGACTGATTTGATACGGTGAAAGCCGGGATTCTTCACACAGATCCCAGGAATGCATCCTTCACGTATGAACCGTAACATCCTGCTTACCCCGAGACCAACACGCAGTGTGTTATGGGAGAAGGTTTGCGTGTTTTGCTCCCATAACTGGGGAGTCACACAGGACGCCATAAAAAATCTGTCTTGCCCCTTGGCACCACCTATTGGACCTGCTGCCTCGATGCTATTAGTTCTGCCACCTTCCTACCATCAGTAGTGACCGAGAGGCGTCCGTCTACTCCTGCATTGGTGATCAGCACTGCAGTCCGTGTGAACCGACATATCTCTTACAAAATTAACCCTGAGGATCCCCCCCCCAAAGTACTAAGATCAATACATTTTCCTAAAACAATCAATTGTGCTCCAGCCTCTCTGTGTTTAAGGAGCCACCAATTCCACCCCAGAACAGAAAGCAAGCGATGTATGGACGAGTCCTTAAAATGTAGTAAAAGATTCCGCTTTCCGGTATTTAGAGTATCATTAACACCGATGACATAATAACAGGGTGTGATAATAACAGGGACGGGTCCGGAGTGATACATGGAATTTTCTGGCACCGGGGCTGAGATCCGTTAACCCCCCCCTTATACTTGGCGACCGTAACAAGCAAATTCTACTTTATTACCGGAGCCGTCTGTATCTACACAGCTAATGCGTACAGTATTTTCAGAGGGTTAATTCCATTTATGTTGGAAATACTGATTAAATACTCAATAGCATTTAATATTTTCCGTTACGTCATTTCTTCCAGCCCAGATGAACCGTTGACGGTGAAACAAAGTTGCACGTTAAAGGTTCATTGTAGTGATTTTGCAAGGAACTGTCACCTAAACAACCGGTCCCCGAGCGGACAACCTGACACCGTGACTAATGACGGCTCAGGACGCCGACCCTGTAAGAAAGCCCCTCGCCTCTCGGGCCAAGTTGCGCTCACCTTTGCAGACTCGGCGATTTGCGCAATCCCTTTGCCGGCCGCCTGTTTTATGATGGGAGTTATAAGGCCGCGCTCGGTGGCCACAGCGATGGAGATATCGATGGAGTCCAGCAGCCTCGGACCTTCGCCGTTCCAAGTGACGTTCACTTCGGGCATTTGCTAAGAGGAAAAAAAAATATGAATTAAGAAATATATCACTATTTCTGGGGGGAAAAATAATGAATTAAGAAATAGATTACTATTTCGGGGGGGAAAAATAATGAATTAAGAAACACCTACAGCTTGCAGGGGGTGTTTAGCCGGTCGTCGATTTGTTTTAGGGATTCGGGTTTGAATGTTGGGGTTCAGTGATGTAAGAAGGAGGGAATTTAAATTCCATATCTTTGTTATTTTAATCGGTAATTAAGCATCTGAGTTTGATTACCCCGGACAGCACGATGCAGGCTGGCAGGTCCGTGTCACAGTAACCTTTCACCATGATGTAATATACGGTAACGGGCACCGCCATATAAAATAAATCATGCACATGCGTGCAGCTGGGGTGAAGCTCCGGTATACAGACACATGAAATCGTTTTTTAAACTTTAACCATGAACATTAATTAAATAATATTTTAGCTTGGTCGCCATCGGAAACCGGAGCCACATTTTAAAAACTTTTGGTAATACAAGCGAGCACTGATCAGAACGTTCCGGGTTATGTAAAGAAAAAATAAAGTCGATATAAAACTAGAAGGTCAGAGGCTTCGATGTAAGGACATTTTACTTCACTGAGGGGGTAGTAGATAAGTGGAATAGCCTCCCAGTAGAAGTAGTAGATGGTAATACAGTGAGGGAATTTAAACATGCATGGGATAGACAAACGGCTCCTGAATCTAAAACGAGACCAACGACTGATTATGGTTTGAGTCTTTACAGCAGGAGAAACGGGCGACTAGACGGGGGCCGAATGGGGCCGATCTGATGGCAGATTCTATGTTTCTATGTAGCAAAGGGTGGAATCTTCGTGCTGATCGCTAAGGTGATAAGATTGCTTTTTAAGCTTTGCTCCAGAGTAATTTTTGGTAACCCCTACCGATCCGAGTCTTATTTCAACAGAAAACAAACCAAAACGTGACCAAAGAAGAAAAAAAAAATCAATGAAATATTTAGCAGAGGCCGGCAGCGTGTGGGAGAATACGTAATGTCCTCCGGCAGCGATGATGGCATATGGGTTGATCCCAGATCAGACCGTCTGTTATGGAGTTACAGGCGAGGGACAGAATCCTGCTTACACAGAGCCAGCGATCTGAACAAAGGACCAAGCGAACTGGAACTCCCCGAAGATTAACTTTTAGAAATTAAAACAAAGGCAGAAGGAATACATTTGTTTCCTCTAGACTGTGAAAAGCACCGTGTCAGTAAAATTAACTTTCCTATCGACTACACAGGAGAAGCTACAGAGCGCCGGCGCGCAAACGCAGAGCAGGCGGCCGCTTAATGCCTTCTCTATAAAGTATTCTTCTTACACCTGGGGGTTAAAGGGCGCGGAAAGAAGAGATTTTAACCCATTTGTCATTCGTACGGTCGGTGGGTCTGAATTTCTCTTTAAATCTGAGATTTGCCAAAAACATATAATTTGACGGCAGATCGGCCCGCATTCGGCCCCCGCCTAGTCGCCCGTTTCGCCTGCTGTCAAATCTTAATCAGTCGTTGGTCTCGTCTTAGATTCAGGAACCATTCGCCTATCCCTTGCATGTTTAATACCCTCACCGATGGTCTATTGAGATAAAATGATTGGTTAGCTTTACTTTGTGACATCACCACCCGGCCTAATATGCAATCAATGAAACGCTCCGGGGGGGGGGGGTCTACCTGCATATAAAGGCTTGTGGTAATACTGCAAAAAGGTGAAACAAAGGCAAACATAAAATACAAATCTTTGAACATATATATTGGTTTTTAATGTCCCTTTGATGAAATGAAACGACTCCCCGGGTCGCGGTTCAATCAGAGACAGACAATACTTACTTTGAGAGTGACGGCTGTGGCTTTGATGATAAAGTCATTCACGGATACTTTAATATTATCTGGAGTTGGAAATAGAAAATTAAATGAATACGGTGAGCACGACATCATCAACATCAAAAAGGGTTTATCGAGAGAAAGGCGGATAAAGAAGTAATAAAACATGAACTGTTAGAGGGGGGGGCGATTTCTGGGGAAAATGTCAGAGTACAAAAAAATATATATATATTGTTTACATGGCGGAGTTTCGCTGCCCGTCCAGACGTACACCTCACAGACCACTCATGATGTCATAACGTACGTGACACCCAGAAAAAGCTCGGTGGGAGAGGGTATTTTCTGCCCACATTCAAGCCCACCAAAGGTCAAAAATTCAGCTTTCCTATGAAACTATTCATTGACTTTTCGTTGAGCACCCGTGAGACGCTACATAGGGGGTACATTCCCAACATTGCTTTACAGAACATTTTACAAATTAATGAAAAGAATGTACACTACTGTTCAAAAGTTTGGGGTCACTCAGCTGTTTTAATGGAAAACAAGGACATTTCTGGCTGTAACATAATTACAAAAGGGGTTTCTAACCATCAATTAGCCTTTTAAACTTAAACTTGGATCAGCGAACACAACGTGCCATTGGAACACAGGAGTGATGGGAGTGATAAAGGGCCATTGGAACACAGGAGTGATGAGAGTGATAAAGGGCCATTGGAACACAGGAGTGATAAAGGGCCGTTGGAACACAGGAGTGATGAGAGTGATAAAGGGCCATTGGAACACAGGAGTGATGGGAGTGATAAAGGGCCGTTGGAACACAGGAGTGATGGGAGTGATAAACTTGGGGCTGCCCCGTTGAAGCATTTCTGAGGTCAGTTGCACGCGTGGCAGACGAGCGTTTTAAGTGTCGGCCCGTTGACGGTTCCGTTGGATGTGGATAAGGTAGATTTTTTTTTTTAGAAGCACAACATTCATTAAATTCTAGGCAAAGGCACACAAAGCACATAGTAAATCTAGTAGGGCTGCAACTAACGATTATTTTAATAATCGATTAGTTGGCCGATTATTTTTTCGATTAATCGGATAAAAAAAAACAATATGCAAATTTTTCGTTTATTTAAAAGAATTTAATGAACTGGATGTTAAAAAACAACTTAAAATTTACATTAACATTCTTATTTTGTTATGATGTAATAAAAAACAATATTTTCAAAGTACAAGAACCCAAACACAATATTTATGAAACAAAATAACCCCAAACATTCTGAAAAGAGGTGGACTATTACTGTTCAAGAAACTTTGCCCCAGCACTTTGCACTTTGCACCCAGCACTTTGCACCCAGCACTTTGCACCCAGCACTTTGCACCCAGCCCTGGCACTTTGCACCCAGCACTTTGCACCCAGCACTTTGCCCCAGCCCTGGCACTTTGCATCCAGCACTTTGCACCCAGCATTCAGCACTTTGCACCAGCACTTTGCACTTTGCACCCAGCCCTGGCACTTTGCACCCAGCACTTTGCACCCAGCCCTGGCACTTTGCACCCAGCACTGGCACTTTGCACCCAGCACTTTGCACTGTGCCCCTGCACCCAGTCTCTAACTCTGCCCTGCACCCAGCCCTGCCCCCACATTCTGCCCTGCCCCCACACTCACACTCTGCCCTGCACCCACTCTGCCCTGCACCCACACTCACACCCTGCCCTGCATCCCCACCCCCACTCTGCCCTGCACCCAGTCTCCCACTCTGCTCTGCACCCACACTCACACCCTGCATCCCCACCCCCACTCTGCCCTGCACCCAGTCTCCTGCCCTGCACCCCCACCCCCACTCTGCCCTGCACCCACACTCACGAACCGCTCTGTGCGAATGGAGCCACTCGCACAGAGCGAACCGCTCTGTGCGAATGGAGCCACTCGCACAGAGCGAACCGCTCTGTGCGAATGGAGCCACTCGCACAGAGCGAACCGCTCTGTGCGAATGGAGCCACTCGCACAGAGCGAACCGCTCTGTGCGAATGGAGCCACTCGCACAGAGCGAACCGCTCTGTGCGAATGGAGCCACTCGCACAGAGCGAACCGCTCTGTGCGAATGGAGCCACTCGCACAGAGCGAACCGCTCTGTGCGAGTGGAGCCACTCGCACAGAGCGAACCGCTCTGTGCGAGTGGCTCCATTCGCACAGAGCGATTCGCTCTGTGCGAGTGGCTCTGTGCGATCCGTGCACATAGACATGAAGAATACTTACCTCCGGAACGCGTCACATCCGTCACGTAGCTAAAAGAAGGCGGAGACTGCAGAGCGTGTAGCAGAAGCGGGGAACGCTCGCGGAGGTAAGTAAAAGGAGCCGAGTGCTCCAACAACGAATTGATCACTCGATTAATCGATAACGGAAATCGTTATCGATGATTTCCGTTATCGATTATTATCGATTTTATCGATTCGTTGTTTCAGCTCTAAAATCTAGCAAGTTAAAACCCACTGCTCGGGGGGCGGCGGGACTCCTTTGGATTATTGGGGGGGGGGGTGGAGCCTTCACATTGTCTGAAGTTTCCTTTTGGTGAATTCCGTAAACCCATTTCCACTGATTTTACCTCCTCTCTATCTCCTCGTGAGAAAGGAACAGACAGACAGACAGACACTTTGTACTGTAGAATGTTACTTTTTTTTTTTCTCTGAAATTCTCCGATTGTTTAACCTCTGCTCCCTTATCACGATAAAAGGGGGGGGGGCAATTGCCGCTAATGGTTTTCAAAATGCCTCCAGATGCCCGGTTCTTGGAGGCGAAGGGTTTCTATGCCCAGATCTACATGAAGAATTAATGAATAAGGACGCTTTACGCAATTTTATGTCTGATATTTTAAAAAAAAAGAAAAAAAAAAAGAAACGAACAAAACTAGCAAAGACAGCATGCTTTTTAGATTGTGATGCTGTCGGTGCCATTATTATTATTCGGGATTTGGGGAGTATATCTGTGACCAGACACGGGTAGCAGGGTCTCGTACATCTCCGGGCGTCAGAGCCATGTAATAGAGGTTCCCTCACGATCATAAAAATACCATAAAAATATCACTTTTCACAGCCTAGCTACTTATTTAAGGATCAACCGCCACTCAAAGTATCCCACATGGCAGGCGGCTCGGCCCTTTTTAACCAATAAGCCGTCTTTAAAAGCATACGCTGCGGCCAAGTATCCTCCGAAGGCAAGAAGACGGACAAATGGACCGCGCATCAGCAGATAAACCCTCCATTAGCAGACAGACCGGGGCAGGCAGGATTACACAAAAACACAAATAAACCTAACCTATTTTCCTTAATCTGGTGTTTTTTTCCACTGAATAATCTGAGAATGGTGATAAATATGCTGCTTTACATTAAAAGGGTTCTATAGAACCTTCGTAGTATAATGCGACTCGGTGATGTTGGGAAATTACAAAAATAGGGGGAAAAAACCCAAATCAGACTAAAAGACTTGAGAAGCCAAGACATTAGAATACGTGGCGATATATTGTACAGCGCTACAGAATAAGATGCCGCTATATACATCAATAGATGCTTGAAACAGCCGTCCTACTGATGTTCTGCTGCTTGAACGAGCACAATGTTAAGCAAATGAACCTTAGCAGATCTGTCATTTTATTTCCCCCACCGAAGGCTTAATTACACAAAAAGAACACGGAAACGTTTTTAGAAGCTTTCATCGTTTCCACGGCGACCACCTATCCGGTTCACCGCTTAGAAAAAAATATTAATGAGGCAAAAACGTATAATATTAAACGATTATTTCTCAGAAGGGTCGGGGCGTTCAGCAGTAATCGGAACGGTGACGGGGTGGTTGTAAAATTCAGCAGAGTAAGTGGAACGGCTGGTTTAAGAAAGCCTGGGGTAGTCGCACGGAAGGGATTCAAAGCCGTGGATTGGGATATGTGCTAATTGGGTTCTCTCTGCCATCAGATGAATGTTTCTGTGATGTTCTCCCAGGGCATGATGGGACTTAACCAATTTCAGAGTAATTATGATTAAAAAATGTGAAAATGAAAGAGCCCGTGGTCTCCAGGCAGGGCGGTGGGATTTAGGAAGAGTCACATCACACTAGTGTTCCTTGCCCAGATTTTTAACCCTCTGGGTCACCCCCATCCAGAATCTGCTCACCCACCTTTGGCCAGCTCCTTCCTCAGCTTGAGAACTGCCCTAAGGTCACAGTCCGCGCTGGCGTAGGCGTGAGGGATGGTGGACTTCGATTCCGTTAACCTCTTGGCGATGACCTTTCGAATGTTGCTGGTTGGTATTTCGGAAAAGGTTCCCTGGAAAGACAACGCGCCGCAGGCGACAGATGAATATTAAAACCCGGACAAGACGCCAAAAGGTTTTTATTCTTGACACGTCTCGGCCCGAAACGGGCATATTTTCACCCGAGGGTAACAGTTCTGATTCTTGCAAAGTTAAAGATCTGAGCCGGATGGCAACACAACGGCAACCGCTTGGAAAATGTGTCAAGTTTATCCACAACATGTTAACGGCTCGCTATGGGGGGGTGAATTATACGTCTAAATGGATGAAGTTTCAGAGATTTCACACATCTGGGTAATATCCAGGCCAGAATGTATCAATGCGGCTTCCTAGAGAAGGAGACAATACTAAGAAGCCCACCTCATTAGCCAAAGTCCTTACCGCGACAGGGGGCTTCCCAGGGATAGACATGGGAGGGATGGCTGGACGTTGAAATGCAGATGGTGTTGGCGCCACTTGTGGCTCTGGCGTCTTCTCCGGCTGGGAACGTGGAACCGTTTGCGCCGGGGCGCCGACGGGCTCCTTCTTGTTGGCCAGGACTCGCAGGGCATCCCTAGAGAAACAAACAAAAGCTACTGGGTGCTTAGGACAAAACAAAAAGAGAGCAGAAAACGTAACTGGGTCAAATCCAATACCGGGTCAACCCAGAATCTAATTTAAATTAAGGGAAGCTGCAGACCAATGTCTCCTCTATATTTTGACATTTCACGCCATTGATTGGCTGCTTACAGCCCATCAGTATCAAGAATCACTGGACCAAGGATGAGATGCGGAGCTGCAACTTCTCCCCAAGGTAATTACATTATTTTGAAATAAATTCTTTTTTTTTGATGCCTGGGACAAATTAAACCATCGCTTTAAGGCCAACAGGCCCCCAGCATTAGCCGTGTTTGGTTCAGAGGTGGAAACACCGAATTTCTGTATTTAAAGGATTCTTTCTTTGAAAGATCAGTCTGCCTATCCAAGCTCAGCCCGCACTCCCCAGGCGGTCGATTGATGCGGATATTCATAAAGAATTGTCTTACTCCAGCCCTCGGAGCGGAAGAACGACAATTTGTCAATGACGGCTGATTCAGTAACACGCTCAGACTGCCCCCTGCAGCTTTACGATGGAAGTGCGGCGCGTAGTACAGAGGAGCAAGCTTCTGCGCAGCGAGGATCACATAAATCTCATTATTATTACAGTCTATTAAAAGCTCGTAAACGAACAGAGGCTTAGATGTGATGTAAAGAAGCTTGGCTTTACTGAGAGGGTAGGTAGATAAGTGGAACAGCCTCCCAGCAGAAATAGTAGGGGCAGATCCGCATAGGGCTCCTGAATCTAAGACAAGACCAACGACTGAAGGTTTGAGTCTTTACAGCAGGAACAAACGGGAAGACTAGATGCTTTATGGTGTTAAAAGGAAGAAAATCCTTCCTGAATAGAATCTATAGGGTTTATATATATATATATATTCCTCCCCTGTAATCTGATACGCTCTGTTAACTATTATATACACTAGCAGATGTTCCCATTCTGACGGATTCCGATTGAACATTTAAATAAAACCCCCGAGCGTGACGGCGCTGGGCGCGCTTTGTATGCGCGGCGTCTGTATCTTTTCTGGCTGAAAGAACAACAGAATAAACAAGACGGGAAAAATCGGCATTCAATGGGCTCTAAAAATACATTTTCTTGCTCGTTAGCAATTCGCCCGGAAGTAACGCCGGCCTCCCCCGAGACTCTCAAATTAGAAAGCTTTTTGCACCGGCAGAAGCCGTCACCCATCCGAGGAACGCGAGCGAATCTGCTGGGGGTCGTAAAATTCCAGGGCCCCGTTTATTTTTTTTCTCCTAATTAACCATTTGGATGCTGGAAGGCAGCGCAGTCTACGGCTTTTGCAGTAAGCAGCTGGAAGAGAAGAGGTTAAAGAGACATACAAAGTGACAGCTACTATATATAAGCCATGAATAAAACTCAATAGAGTGATTTATCCCCCCCCACCCCCCGCTTCAAATGAAAAGGAGGATCGAAGAAGCCAATTTTCGACGGAGGAAGCGAGCGTTAACGTTAAATATGTAAAAGGCTCGCTCTTGTCACAAGACTGATTTCCAATTAAATTGTTAGCGCGTTTCCGTGGCAACAAAAAACATCAATTACTTTGCGTTAAGTTCCACGGGGAGGCAGAGGGCGCTGACAACCTCCAAGGTATGGAGACAAGAGAATTAGGGGTAATTGCCAAACCGGAGAGGCAAAAAGATTTGTAAGTGTGACGTGAATTCGATGCGTCCGGGTCGGTCACGCCATATTAACGGCTCGCGGTTGAGGTGGAAGGGTGGTGGACCCTAAGGGAGCCTGAAACACGATACTGTAGACGGTGATAAGAGCTTCTACACACACGTAATCTGTTATTTATTTACTGGGGGTCGCAGCTTCATAACAATTAAAGTATAGGGGTACAATAAGCCCCGGCTCGGACAATGGCACCCACATTTTTGGAAAGGACTTCTGCGAGGGTTACAAAGCATTTCTTCAGTCAGTGTTTCCACGTCAGCATTAGAGCCATTTAGCGAGTCGTTTCATAGAATCATTATGATGGGCTATTAAAGGGTTAATGCTCAGGGTCAGCTCACTTAGAGAGTTCCCAGGTCCGATGATAAGGCAGCAGCCTCTTCTCTTTATACCAATAACCGCGCATTGATTCATTACATCTGAAAGGGTTAACGGGCCGTTCATCTCCAGCTCGGCAGCCATACTAGGGCAGCATGAAGCCGCCAAGCCCCTGACAGGTATAACACGGAAGGAACACGGAAGGAACACTGAAGGGTAAAGGGCTTCCGCTTGTGAAATCCGCAGTTGGAAGCAGTAAGAGTTCTTCGTGATCTGTAACAATGATGGCTTTTAATGCCGCTGACACGCGATCCGATGGTCTGGATGACAGCCCCGGGCAATCGCAGGACACAATAAGTCAACTTGTTCGAGGCTGTTTGCTTTTACACATAGGAGGTCTACTAACAGCCACGTGTTGTTTATGGTCGGATCGAGTCGATTATCGCGCAAAAACATATCTGAAGTCCTTCATTCTTTTCATGTCGACAAGCAGTTGAGTTTGAAACTTTGAGTTCCTTGTCGTGTTGAGTTGAGTTGCACTCAGTCGCTGTTAAGTGAACTCGACTGCTTTAGAGCGTCCTGCTCCGACAGATTCTCAACACATTTCAAAGCCAAATCGACCGTTTCAGACTTTCACCCACCTTCTTCTGAAGTTGAATTCTAATTGAAATCCGGACGTTTAACCAACTCCATTGAGACCGGCCTCGGCAGCTCAACTTGGCCGCCAACTCCATCTTTACCGCATGGAGGTAGAGCGCCATAAGGGAGCAGAACATGAATATCAAGACATTCTACGCTCCCTTGGGTTCATACCTACCAGATTACGCTGTGACATAACAAGAAACACCTGGGCTTCTCAAAGAACGCTTTACACCAGATGGCCCGCGTCGCACCATCGCTCTTCGTTACACTCAATCCCGGTGACCTAATAAAGAACTCTCCCTCGACTAGAAACAAAGTCCTCTCCATGAGTGCGGACGTTGTGCTGTGCGGTGTTATCCCAAGAGGCCAGGCTCAGAATATCCACCGAGCGAGCTCAGTGCAGATCTATCACCCTGGAAGACCAGCTGTCTGAAGTGCTACTTTTTCAATTTAATACATGCATGGAAGAAAAAGTGTAATGCGGATCCAAAAATGGCATAATTGCAAGATATTTCAAGTCGTGGTTTGTAATCTATCACTTCTCTCATTACCTTCCCGGGGACACTTCATTAACACCACGATAACTAGACACTGAAATAAGGAGTCTAAAATTAAACCTCCTAAGAAAAAAAAAAGAAAAGAGACTAAAGTAGCAAACTTGCTCATGAGGTTTCCTGAAGCCAGTATCGGGTCTACTTTTATTGAGGGACATCAGCAGTTTTAAATATTTAAAAAACACTCCCAAAAGAGAGAGCTGCCACCTACTCTTTGGTGATGATCCCTCGAGGTCCTGAAGGCACGATAGTTTTGGGATCCAGCCCGTGAGTGTCCAGGATGTGTCTGGCGGCTGGACTCACGCGGAGACTGGGGAGAGACCAACAGAACGAAGTCAGACCCCCCAACCCAGTTACCATTTAAGACGGAATTCATGATTAATGGGAATTCAGAGAAGGTCCTTGTGGGCCCAAAAATGTGGAAGCATAACAACTGACAACCATGGCAGTTCTTCCAAGATCACATTAAATACAGCCATGTTTTTACACAAATTATTACGCAAAGACAATAGCGGCCGGTCAATAGATCTCTCGAATGTGTCATGGAGAAGAGGGCCGGCTCTGCCTAGAAAATAGATATTCATCATTCACAAAAACCCTAGGATTTCTGCATCTTTCTCCCTAAATCTATCTGCAATATTCTGGCCTCTTGGAGAACTTCAGCAAAAGGGCGGAGCCACGGCGCACCGCAGGGACAGTCTCTCCTATGCTCCTCCAATCGGAAAGAGGGCGTGCGGGGAGGCTCCACCCCTTTTGAGGAAGCGCTCCGGGAGGCCTGGTCAACGGAGAAGGAGATGAAAAAAGAAGATAGAAGAACAAGGAGAGGCGAGAGAAGAAGCGGAGCTGTAGAAAAGACATGGACACGGAAGCGGGTGGTGGATAAGGATAGGGAGACATTGTGAGAGAGTTAGCGACTGAGGGTGAGAGCAAGAGTGAGTGCGAGTAAGAAAATTCCGGTCTTATCCTTCTACTGTGTACATTTTCTTTATAATGGCACCAAACTATAAGGACGCTGCCTATAATCAGGACGATACGGTAAACGTCTTCGGCGGAAGCCGATACTTTCTACTGGGTCAACATGTGTAAAATGTGTAAAGTTGATGATGCTCTCTGAATCCTTTCTTGGGAAAAATATCAAAATAAAAACGTTAAAAATGTTTTACAGCTTTTTTGTATTTATTTATATTAGCCTGCCACCATTAATGAATCTCTCTCTCCCTCTCTACAAACTACCAGACAGCTCTGCGTACGTCGTTAGAGACTCGATTTGATGCATTTGGCTCAAGGTCCTAATTAAAATAAACTGTGTTCTCATTCCCTCACCCAGGATTATGGTACAACATCTGCTGGAACCCACGGCCTCTGCTACTTATAAGGATCATTGTTAGATAACGGTATCCTATAAGTCGGGTTTTAGACTCCCTTATTGTAAGTGATGTGCCTGGCCCGAACTTTGTTATTCATCTAATAAACTAGAACAGCTGACATAATATTTTCTACAATTACCTCTGTAGGCTAAGATCTGTTTGAAACTTTGAAATGCCGCAGGCTTTCAAACAAGCTTAAAAATGACCGAAGTAGTTAATTAGCCACAAGTTTACGCTTTCCTGCCTCTAGTAATTAACTGCCATCACGAACTGGTATATGACAATACGCGCATTGAGGGCATTGCTGTCTGTTAAAGAGGAGGGAGAGCGTTACTTTGTCACGAGGCAGGAAATCTTTGTGTCTATTTAGAACTGTGTGTCCTATACAGTGTATGGATCAAACAGGAGACATTAATCTATAAACCTTGTTTACTGAAACAAGGAAGCCAGCATGACTGATTCGAAATGTTCAATGAGTACAACACATTCCCCCATCTTCATTAACCTTACAAACACAACTGGTGGCTCTCGGTGTTGCTCTATGACCAGACATACCCAAGTTTTGATGGCACCGGGTGAGCCTTCTGCTCGGACACCTGAACAGGGGTGGTGGCAGGTGCAGGGCTTGGGGGTGGAGGGGTTGTAACTTTGGGAACCTCAGCCTGCTTCCAGTCTTGACCTTCTTCAACCAAAAGTGCAATCAGTGACCCGAGTCGTATGTTCTTGCTTCCTTCCTCTACCTGCAGGACAGAAGATATTACTCAGCCATACATGGAGGACAAGCAGCTAGCATTCCCAAAAATGTTAATAAAAAGAGTCTAGGTTTAAACAAACTGCTGATTTATACCAGCGATCTCGGTGGAAGTGACATTAATAAGTACTTGTCACTGAAGGGTGACCTCGGACTCTCTGACTAATGAAAGTCTATGGAGGAACGGACTTCATTAGCATTGCCATAAAGGATCAGCTCAGTGTGGTGTTTGGGCCGGGAAAGTCACCCAAAATTTCACATGACCAATAACAATGGCGGCCTCCAGATAAAACGGAGTTTATTGGAGCAAAATGAGATAAAAAAAATTATTTACAAAAAATTAATTTCCTCAATGCGTCCTAAATATCAGCAAAAAAATATATACTGATATTTTCTGGGTCTTTTTAAGAATATCCACTCTACCAGTTTACACATCCCATTTTATGTATTTTTTTTATTTATTTTTTAACATTTATTTGTATATTCAAACACAATTTTTGGGAAGACATTTGCTATTGACACACTTTGAAGATTTTCTTCAAATTATTTCAAAGATATACCCAGGAATTTTGCATACGCAATCAACAACCTATAATTAAATTCTTTAGAAAATAAAATAAAAAAAAAATAAAAAAGTAATTATCCAAATGGAGATACCGAAATAAATTCCTCTGTGGATTAGAATATGAACAAAATAAATCATCCAAAACATTTTATCAGAACAAAACAAAAGGAGAATGAAGAAAAAAAAAAAAAAAAAAAAAGGATATGCCAGAAATTCTAAGTAAAATTTGCTATTTTTGTCCCTAAAAGCTTTAAATGCAAAAAACGTCCACACAAAATTATATGTTTTTGAAGAATGTTTCATTTGACAAAAAATGGGTAGTCACACTTCTACGGATTTACTGTTTAATTGCCAATTTCACATGGCAAAGCAGTAGCCATTTCAACACGTTAACCCCTTGGGTCCTTAAACCCATTAAAAACAATGCATTGTGTATGGGCTTTGTCATGAAGGGGTTAACGATCACACAACTGGCTTGTCATCAAACAATAAGATTCCTTATCTCATTTTTTCAAAGCATTTTATTTTATTTTTTATATATTTCTACACCATTTAAACCAATAGTGACATAATTTAGGTTGAAAAAAGTCCATCAAGTTCAACCCTTCTACCTATCCTTCGTGTTTTCGATCCAAAAGAGGGCAAAAAAAAAAAAAAAAAAAAATTGTAATAATAATAAAAAAAAAAAACAATTAAGCTACAATTCCTTCTCAGCTCCAAAAGGAAATCAGATTGGATCATGAATCTAAAATATTAAACATCTACATTTGTTTTATATTTATAATAATGGGGGGGGGTTTGTCTCTTCGTACATTTCAGATTACAAAAGACGGCAGTAAAAAATAGTTCATTGGGAATACATTCTCATGTTTTATGGGCGAGTTTCTGAGAAATGACGAAAGGTAAATCCCTGAACGTCAAGTAAATAAACTAAATAAACATGAATAGATCAGGTGCGTAACGAATGTGCGCGATACGCATCAGAATGTGTGTGCAAAGGTTTGGGGTCACTTAGAAACGTCCTTGTTTTTGTCCATGAAACTAACATGAAATGGGTCAGAAATACAGCGCAGACGGGGTTAATGTTCTAAACGTTGTAATGTTGAAGAGCTGCTATTTAATCAGCGATTGTCGTCTCGGACTTTAAACTGAATGTATTGTTTACTGACCCATCGGGAGACTCGGGATACATTAGCCAGCATTGCCAGCTAAGTCAGGGGCGTCCAACCTGCGGCCCTCCAGCTGTTGCAGGACTACATCTCCCATCCTCCTCAGCCAGCCCCTTAGCTGAAAGAGCATTGTGGGAGATGTAGTCCTGCAGCAGCTGGAGGGCCGCAGGCTGGACGCCCCTGAGATGAGTCCTCCGAGAGCCCATGGCCCCGGAGTAAAAATCTGTAAGCGCGCCTAGAGGGCCCCGTGTTATGTATAGGGATCGATACTATCTTTATCATACAATTAAAAGGACATGAAATGTTCTGCATTTATTGAGGAGATCAGCCTGGGATTCGCAGAGTACGGAATTAAACGCCGGGGCACAAAACCACAAAATGACCAAAGTTCCTGGATCTGTTTTTTTTAAGCATGTCGCTGCCCCTTTATGGGGCAGATCAAAAGGTGCATCACTACATGCGCAGCTACGGCGATGACGTCATAACGTCCGGCTACTTTTGTTTATTAAAATATTCTATTGGAGTCCTATTTAAAATATCTTAAACACAATATTCAGCTTCAAACCCTTAAGACGCGTGCCAAGGAGATTGTATTCATATAATCCTGATTAGAAGAGTTACTATTTTGGAATCAAGTCAATAAAAGCAAGCATTTGCCAGATCTCCTTAGCCCGGAATTCAGATTTTTAAATTGATACAAATGGCAACCCTTGACCCTGCTTACAGGATTATTAATAAGCCCCAACCTAAATGGCAGAATGCGATCCTTTAAGGAAACAGGTTTTTTTTTGTTTTTTTTACCATTTGCGGGATATTTAGCGTGTTTGCAGGAATCCTAGCAGGGGGATCTACTTAGGTAGAGTTTAAAGATAACACACGAAGCCTTAAATGACTTGTACTATATCCAGCGTTGGCTACCGTTGGGGGATCCTCCTCCGATCCAGTACTACAAAGAGTCGTCAGGCATCCCGTAAGCGAAGCCGCGTACCATCAAAAAAATAAAGCGCATTTTGCATGTTTTAGACGATACACGGCTTGCGTAGGGACACCGGCATCAATATTTGTGATCTCCAAGGCTTGCAGGTCGCGAGCACCGGCATCACACCGTGGGTAGGCGAGTACTCGTGCAAAATATAAAGCATGTGATAAAGTTACTATTTCTGGGAGTTTGCAAAAATAAATAAATATGTAATGTTTCATTAGAAAAATATATATTAAATATGGCGGAAGCTCCTGTTTAACAGCCACTTAAAACACAAAACAAGGAAGCATCAACAACCAGAGCCTCGGGGGGGGGGGGGATGAAGAACAATGGAAAAGATGAACCAGCAATGAATTGCCCAATTATTTTAGTATAGTGTGAAGGGAAGATAAAATGAAAATTTGCATTTATTATTGTAACGTTTGTCCCAACGCCAGTTGTCCTACATCAGGGGACGGAACCAGTAATGTAGCACTTGCCACCCCACAATTTTTGCTTTATGGGCGTAATACAATATTCATCAGATACACAAATGTGATAATAGCATAGATCTCCATAGGGGTAGCTAGCGTACTAAATATTTTATCACGCGCCTAAGAGGAATCCAGAAGAGTATTTTCCATCCCCAGGGAACCCTGGAACGTCAAGAAAATCCCTACGAAATTCTCCGGCAAGGACACAGAAGGTCACGGTGTCCTAAATAAAGACGCTATACAATGTACAGTACGAGATCGGATTCCCATGTAAACCGATGCCAGAAATACCACTTACAACAACTGCTCGATTATGATGTAAGAGGCTGGAAACGAGGGAAGACGTTCGGGTGCCAAAATCATTATTAACATTTCTTTCTAAGGGAAGTCATGGCAAAAACAGAAAAATAATGATGGTTTTGGAAAGAGTTCTATGCTACCCAGAATACATGCCGACATAGAGCTTTCAGGGTCAAGTAACAACAAACCTGGCTGGGGACAAAAGGGTTAATCAATTAAAGACTACCCATACAGCGGGCTCGTCCGTTAAATCCGTGTGTATTGTGACAAGAATGGATGTGGCTTCGGTAGAAAAGTCAAGCCAGCTAAGCCTCAGGGAGCAACACAAACATATACATTGCCGTTCAATAGTTTGGGGGGGATTTAGCTGTTTTTATGGAAAACAGGGACATTTCTGGCTGTAACATAATTGCAAAAGGGTTTTCTAACCATAAATCAGTCTTTTAAACTTAAACCTGGGTCAGCGAACACAGCGTGCCATTGGAACACAGGAGTGATGAGAGTGATAAAGGGCCATTGGAACCCAGGAGTGATGGGAGTGATAAAGGGCCTCTGTACGCCTATGAAGAGATTCCATTTAAAAAATCAGCCATTTCCAGCTACAATAGTCATTTACAACATTAACCCCGTCTGCGCTGGATTTCTGATCCATTTCATTTTATTTTGTTGCTTTTCTACCAAAACAATGAAATTTCAAAGTGACCCCAAACCTTTGAATATTAGTGTAGCATTCAATATAGTATTTTTTCCATGTGTTATAGGTACACGTGTCACGTTCATTCTGTCTCGCTAACCTCTATTCTTTTCTGTTATCAGACAGATCCAGGAACGTTGATCTGTGCACATTGTAGGCTCCCAATAATTAAACCCCAATAATCGGGCGTGCGATGCCATATGGAATACGGAGCATTTAAGAATCACACTGAGCTCCA
Source organism: Spea bombifrons (assembly GCF_027358695.1). Taxonomy (NCBI): domain Eukaryota; kingdom Metazoa; phylum Chordata; class Amphibia; order Anura; family Pelobatidae; genus Spea; species Spea bombifrons. Next base: position 5,238,168 of record NC_071096.1, read on the forward strand.
AAAGAAAGCAGAATAGAAACAGATATTTTGTCAGCAGGTCGGCCCCATTCGGCCCGTCCAGTCTCCTGCAGCAAAGACTCAAACCTTAAATCGGTCTTAGACATCCCCAGTGGTTATTACCGGCTACATAATCCCGATCCCCTATCATGCTCGTTCTTTTGGATAAGAGTCACACGGCGTCGCGTAAATCAAAGAGGTGCCTTTGTACGCAAACCCGGGACCGTGACACACGCTTTGCTCTTTCTTTTTTAAGAATGATCAGCCAGTAGTGACCTATTTATAAAAAAAATTGCCCCAAGCCGTGTCAGATTCACTGGTCTGTGTTTAAAAAAAACTAAAGCGTAACTGGAAGAGGCACGTCTAATGAGACGGCCCCTGTGAAGAGCTGCGGGGAGCGGCGACGGGTCGCGGGATCAGCACAGGAACGATGGACCTTTGATATGGCAGAGAATGTATCAAGGGTCTCGGGGGAAAAAAACAGGTTTCCCCCACCCAGTTTACCATTATTTTTGCCAACACGCCGTCGTCGCTGGACTCCATGGTAACCACCGCTTTGTCGGTTTCGATCTCGCACAAGGCATCGCCGGCATTCACTATTTCACCTGGAAAAACGGAGATCAAATCAAAATAGCACCAAACAGCTCAGGTACAATTAAACAAAACAAAAAATGGAAGGCGCGCGCCGTAGAACTACGGGAATAAAGGTTTCCGATAATATACGGATTTAATGTGTAGAAGAGATTGGATTTGAGAAAATCTAACCAAGGTTTGCCCAGCGCAGCAGCAAACGCACGCATTTCACAAATAAAATAATGATAAGATTAGCACAACAACAACTGCATCCAGAAACAAAGAGGGCGATGATCGGGTTACTTTGTGCAGCCGTGATCGCCGTGTAACACGGAGCGCAATGGATGTAAAAGCACGGAGTAGTCCCCCTAATTGCCAGAGGGGCGAGTAAAAGCCGGAATCCTTGGATTCCTAATTGTTACTTCTGGCTCCTAGCTTTCTGTGCGATTCTAAGTCGAACCTCATTGATATAGCTGAAGCACGGGGCTATAAACCCATTAACCTCTACTATCCCCCCACCTCCTCTAAAAAGACAGAACGGCAGCGAGAAGACACCGGTTTGCAGATCGGGACGTACACGTTGAGACAAAACGGGACAATACTGAGACAGGCTGTAGGCGGATCAGAATTCCAGTGGTCATTGGCAACACTAATCTCTAAATAATCATGGGATAGCATCAAACAGAGCTCTTCTAGACAAAACTTAACGTTCTCCCTACTTTTACGGAAACCATGATTATTAATAAGAATAACATTAATCAGATGGAACTACGCTTCCTAAACGGTGTTCCAAAGAACCCTGCAGATGAATGTTTGTTTTGAGCGAGAAGATATATGAACTCGTGCTCGATATACCGCTACCTAAATGTCACGGGAGCATATCATGGCGACCTATTAAAAAAAGGGGGACAGGACAGGGTCATATGATGTAAAACGAGACTCTTAGGTAAATAATACGAGTTATTTGTTACAGAACAGAATGTATAAATTAGATTGCAGCGCCCTCTGCTGGCGGAAGCAGTTGGCTGCCGAGTTTTGAGACTCCGTGATAGTAAAGCGGCTTAAGGTATCCATTTAAAGAGGAGACCTCTGAGGTATTGAAACGTATGCAACACAAACTCTTCTTATTTGCTGACCCAATAAAAGATATTACCTTAGACGAAAAACCCAATAAAAAGCAGGAAATTACATCAAAGACTGTTAGATGTGGTTGGCAACATTTCAATTCTAGAAGTCATATATCCCTCCAACTAACATGGAGGGGGTTAGAAAGCCTTGGGCTAGTTGATAGAAACCCCCCAGCAGGTCCACGCAGAGACCACTAACTCACCTTCTTTCTTCAGCCACTTTACAATGTTTCCTTCTTCCATAGTGGGAGACAAAGCTGGCATGAAAACCTGAACGGACGGAACCCCTGCAAGACGAAAGGTGCAATCAGTAACGGTACAAGCTACATTTAGAAGTCACTATAAACAGATAAATAAATCTAGAAATCTGTCTAAGTTACATATACACAATATATATATATTTACAATTTTAAAACTATTGTTTATTTTTTCCCATATGTACATGCGCCCCAATTTCTGTTGATTGTAACATACGGTAATTGGAAAAAAGGTTTCCTAACCATGAATTCGTTTTTAAACTTAAATCAACAAACAACGTGCCATTGGAACACAGGAGTGATGGGAGTGATAAAGGGCCATTGGAACCCAGGAGTGATGGGAGTGATAAAGGGCCAATGGAACCCAGGAGTGATAAAGGGCCTCTGTACGCCTATGAAGAGATTCCATTAAAACAAAAACAAAAAAAATCAACGGTTTCCAGCTACAATAGTCATTTACAACATTAACTCTGTATGTGCTGGATTTCTGATCCATTTCATGTGATTTTAATGGATAGAAATAGCTTTTCTTTCAAAAACATGGAATGTTCTAAGTGACTCCAAACGTTTGAACGGTATATAAGTATATGTAGACAGACAGATGTAAATCACACGGAAGTGGTCGCTAATAATGATTATCACATACTAGTCTGTGGCAGAGCTCCTCGGTTATTCTGCACATGGATTTGTAGACCTGTGATTTGATTCACCTAACACAGAGAGTGTATGTTTGCAGACGGTCCCTGGGCATCATCCCCCCCCCCCCACGCTGTACTGAAGCCAAGTGGACCTTGGAGGAGCTGCCAAGTGTTACACCTGCTCAGGAGACATTGTGTAATTGGATTACCAGGATTTACATGTAACCAGTCTTAGCGGGTCAGAAGCACGAGATCTCTTAAGAATTACACATGCTCCACGTGTTGCACAATAACCGCGAACCTTACTGTCATCAAACTGCCCCCCCGAGGGACAGCGACCAGACCAAAACACCCCGATCTACAGAAAAGGGGGATCAGATATTTGGAATCGTGCGGATGTGGATTACAAAGCCTCCTATATAAAGAGGCACTAGTATAGATCCCACACAAAAACAGAATTTACCCGCAGATCGGCCCCCATTCGGCCCCTGTCTAGTCACCCGTTTCTCGTGCTGTAAAGACTCAAACCTTAATCAGTCGTTGGTCTCGTCTTAGATTCAGGAGCCGTATGTCTATCCCATGCATGTTTAATACCCTCACTGTATTACCCTCTACCACTTCTGCTGGGAGGCTGTATACAGCTACGTGTAAACTGCCAAAAAAAATAACCCTGGCCCTTTAAGAAAAGTCTTGAAATAAGTATTTCAATTAGGGGCCATATTAAAAACAGCTCAATATGCTGGTAGTTAGAGTACCTGTCCCAGAAAAAACACAGGATAAGTGACAGCGTTGATACACCGGGACCATTTAAACACCTGCGCTGGGGCTGTGGATCGTTCCAGTTGCCCTACACCTTTGCATTATATTTTACATTCGGTTACGTAGCGCCATCAGATGCCGTAGCGCTGTTAGAACCAGAGTCCGTGAAGTCATTTAAAATCACTTCCCATAACAAACCGGTACAAAAAGGAAGAGAGGACCCTGCTCTTGTGAGCTTACAATCTAATCTTTGCTTAATATCACTTAATAGGATAATGAAAATGCTTGGAAGGCAGATAAATGCTCCGTAATTTCTGTATAATAAAGCGGACACGGACCTGAACAACAATATATACTCTCCGCTTACGTATATATCCTTCTCAGATTATAAACAGTATCGACGACATCGCAATATTTATGCTGTTTGCGAAAACATTAAAATACTATTATTATGAAATTACATTCTCATTAACTTTAAGGAAGGCCGTATCTATCTAAGCATCCAAACAACAACCTCTCTCTCGGAGGACTAGTTATTTAATTTAAAAAAATAAATAAAATAAATTAATAATAATAATCTACATTTTGAAAATGGAATGGAAAATAAAAATAAAAAAAAATATTTCTCCGTTTGAGTCACTCTGTAAAGCCACGCTTTACAGAGTGAAATCTATCAACTTTGAGGATTTTTGTGTCTGGAAGCATCAGATCTGGGTCTGCTTGAGTGTCAGGCGCGTGAGAACACTCCGGGACCGGACGCTTGATGTACACAGATAAAAGGTTCGGGCCAGCGGACAGTCTGGTGTCGCTCTATCTCACTACCCCTACCCTATTCTGGCAACCTACTGAGTGATGACCTCATTTATTACAATTCCCGCAGGCAGAAGGTGAAGGAACGCATCACTCAAAAGCTGGTCTGTGTGCGCCACCTGCTGGACACTGGGGTGTACTGACAACGCAACACAAATACTGCATCTACTCACATGAGAAGCCATACTATACAGGGGAGAGCATGAAGGGCCACAGGGAGATCTAATAGCCAATAGAAACAAGGCAGAGAGGCATTGGGAGGAATCATTCACACAGTCAGGATTTGCCCCCTTCCCCTGTAAGATCCCATGATCTGTGCCAGCTTAGGCTCCTGCCTTGATCATATCATGAAACCCATAGGAGTACATTACAGGTGAACGCACGCGTGTATAAATCACACATGAAACAATAGCGTGTACGGCAGCTTTCCCAGATGACTAAATCATCACACAGGGGCTAAACACCAGAGCTGGATACATTTATATGGAGTATAATTTATATTTATATTTATATTTAAAGAAAAGAAATGTGTCGGGCAGTTCTAGAAGCAATAAAGTATCTGACACATTGGAAGATGTCCAATCCTGTGTCTCAATATCACTTTGTCCCGATAATCAATAAAAGTTTGTTCTTCCCCTCCTATTCTCACTTACTTCTCTAGAGATTGGCATACCGCGCTCCATAGAGGCACATAACATCACAATGACAGTAATAACAAATGACTATAAAAGGGTTTGCTTTAGTGCATAAATAAACCGCAAGCAAGAGTAATATCCAAATATTTACAGTTGGCAACCAAACTCTTGGTCTGGTGTTTTACAATCACCTGTAAGCAGTAAATGGAACAGGAACAGGACGCTCCAACAACACCGGGGCCAAACCTGTGCATAAGATACCCCCGGCTCCCCACGTAAAGTGGGATAAAGGGTATACCAGATCAAGTATGATCGCAAAACTACATTTTTCCACTAGATGTGAATTAGGACTTATGTGACCTGCTTCCCTGGCTGCCCAGAGATAAAAAAAAACAATAAAGAATGACGGCAAACTATATAACAAATTACTGAGTACAGTAAATAACATGAAATAGATCATAAATCCAGCACAGACGGGGTTAATATTGTAAATGACTATTGTAGCTGGAGACGGCTGGTTTTTTTTACAAAATATCTTCATAGGCGTACAGAGGCCCTTTATCACTCCCATTACTCCTGCGTTGCAATTGCCCTTTATCCCTCCCATCACTCCTGTGTTCCAATGGCCCTTTATCACTCCCATCACTCCTGCGTTGCAATTGCCCTTTATCCCTCCCATCACTCCTGTGTTCCAGTGGCCCTTTATCACTCCCATCACTCCTGCGTTCCAATGGCCCTTTATCCTTCCCATCACTCCTGTGTTCCAATGGCCCTTTATCCCTCCCATCACTCCTGTGTTCCAATGGCCCTTTATCCCTCCCATCACTCCTGTGTTCCAATGGCCCTTTATCCCTCCCATCACTCCTGTGTTCCAATGGCCCTTTATCCCTCCCATCACTCCTGTGTTCCAATGGCCCTTTATCCCTCCCATCACTCCTGTGTTCCAATGGCCCTTTATCACTCCTGGGTTCCAACGGCCCTTTATTCCTCCCATCACTCCTGTGTTCCAATGGCCCTTTATCACTCCCATCACTCCTGTGTTCCAACGGCCCTTTATCCCTCCCCAATCTACTCACAACCCCTTAAGATCATAATTTCTCATGTGAGGCCACGGTAGCTGCCTACAGCCACCAGCCTGGGACTAAGGTGAGGATGCAGTAATCTATTTGCATGAAAAGTCAGAGGGCCACTTGCCAGCTGGCTCTAGCGGTGGTCGCAGTTTATGCACCGCGGACAGGTATGACCTGCGCTTACAGTCACTAGAGAACAAAGCATTATTTAACTATAGAAATAGCATATATATGTTAAGCAAATGAGAAAGGGGGGGGACGTCATGGGGCTTTGGGGACACAACACAGACACATAAGATGTATGGAAGAAAGAGAAGGAAATCTGTGTTCAGATACGCATGACAGATATGGGGTACCATCCCTACTTTTAAAACACAACAGCCATATTTACAATTATGAGTCAAAGCCTGTAATATGGAGAAACCGCTATTGACACCAATTGTGTTGTTACTGACAAAAACTTAGCATTTGGCACTCAATCCTACTTTATTAACGTAAAGCAGTAGAAACATATCATGCCCAAATATGCTAAAAATCATTTCTCTCTGAATATTTGGCATTACATGCACCTATGTACAATGTCTGCATGATTTGCATGCACTGAATGGAGTATAATGACAGGCGTAGTGGCTAAACACCCAGTCTCCCCACTTGCCCCACGCTCACCCCTCCATCTTCCAGTGGTGTGCAGAACTCTCAAGCCACCTTCACAACCCCGGCTCCGGAGACCCGCCACCAATGACCTAACGATCCCTTGACAGCCCAGTCTCAAGGAGGCAGCCATCTTCCCGCAGGACCCCGACTGGGAACACCCTCGCAGTGCCTGTCCAGAATACAACACAACTCTTCCCTGTTTTCCGGAAAAAGCCGTAACAGCTTGTCCTGCACAGCCTCTCTGGTATTCACGAATTTACTCCTGTGATAAAATAGACAATTAGTTCCGGCAGGAGGTTACTCTCACACGGGCCTGAGGACCTTCCGTCTGCGAGGTCCCCAGAGAGGCTGCCTCACTACTGCCTGACTAGAAATAAACAAATATCCCTGATCATAGGGACTAGATGTGCACTTCTTACTCTATCGCTAATGCCTATAATCTTGACTCGGGGTTGCACCCTCCGAAAGAGGGTGCCCCAGCGCTAGAATCTAAGTCCTAGATTGCAGTACGTCATCAAGCCGCGCCAGTATCAGGCCATGAGCTGTGGGCATTGAGTGTTTATGTCAGTGTCTGACTCCTCCCTTCCCCAGCACTGACAGAAAATACACCTCAGTGAAGCACATTCTAACAATTAGATTAACAATATGCTATAACACAACCCCCAACACAACAGACGCACAACATAATGTGTTACACTGTAATGTAATAACATACATTGTACTGCCCGACTTGCACAAACACTGAAACTAAGTAAGGTACAGCAGATAGAGACACAAAAAGGCCCAGTTTAGCACAAAAAAGACACACAAATAACAACAGCTGCTGCCTGCCAATATGTATTACTGCAACGGAGAGAACTGCAACCAGACCGACAACGCCAAGGTACAGTGCTTCCAATGTTATTGCCTCTGGGTACGTTTGTGTTCATCGGACTAGTTATTTATTTATAAACACACAATAATGTACAAAGAATTGCCTTTTCATGAAACAAAGTTGCAGCTGTCAGGTAAAGCAATCTGTCAGGTTCCTGATATAAAGGAGCGTCGCTTCTTTGTTTTAATTCCACGTTTAAACTGCTGCTTTTAATGCGTTGATGTATGTAGACTGCCTTTCAAAAGTTTGGGGGCTCGCTGAGCTGTTGTCATGGAAAACAAGGAGATTTCTGGCTGTAACATAATTGAAAAAGGGTTTCTAACGATCGGTTAGCCTTTTAAACTTGAACTTGGATCAGCAAACGCAACTTGCCGTTGGAACACAGGAGTGATAAAGGGCCGTTGGAACACAGGCGTGATGGGAGTGATAAAGGGCCATTGGAACGCAGGAGTGATGGGAGTGATAAAGGCCCAGGGCCAGCCTTAGGGGTGTGCGACCTGTGCGGCTGCACAGGGCGCCATGGCAACAGGGGCGCCTGCCTGGGACTTAAATTAAAACATCGTTGTTTTTTTATTTATTTTTTTAACTTCATTTAACATCCTCCATGTTAAATAATGTTTTTTTAAAACTTTATTTAACATGGAGGATGTTAAATAAAGTTAAAACAACAAAAAAAACCCCAATGTTTTAATCTAAGTCCCGGGCAGGGGCGTCGAGCGGGCGCTCGTGAAGTTTTCAGAAACTGCTCGGCAGTGAGAAGGGGCAGAGTTGGGAAAGGCAGTGGGAAGGGGGGAGAGGGGATAGATAGTGAGAAAGGGGAGTTTTGTGACAAGATTTTTTTTTCCTTTCTTTTTGGGGGATGGGGAGGCGCCAGAACACCTAAGGCCGGCTCTGTAAAGGCCCATTGGAACACAGAAGTGATGGGAGTGATAAAGGGCCTATGTACACCTATGAAAATATTCCAATAAAAATCAGCCGTTTCCAGCTACTATAGTCATTTATGACATTAACCCCGTCTGCGCTGGATTTCTGATCCATTTCGTGTTGTTTAAATGGACAAAATGTGCTTTTCTTTTAACAACAAGAAATTCTCTAAGTGACCCCAAACTTTTGAACGTAATGTAAACATATAGATAGATATATTTATGGTAGCAATATGTTTTTTTGTATGTGTGCCCATTTAGTCTATAAAGCTTATCACCCTGACACAGAATGTACCAACAGTTATACTACATATATTTCCGCAAAAGGAAACAACGTGACCTAAATTGTTTAAATGCCTATAAAACCTTCAATAAAAAGTGTGTGCATACAGGGGAAGTGATGACAATATTAATTCAAATGTAAGTATGTAATTGACAGTAACAATAATTTGGTGTTTTCTTTATAGGATAAAGGACATCCAAGGAACTTGATACCTGAACTTTGCAGACAGTTTTACAGCTTGGGCTGGGTTACTGGAACTGGAGGGGGCATCAGCCTGAAGTATGGGTGAGTTATCATCTCTTGTGTGTTTAAGGTGAAACTATTATATTAAAATCACCTCTTTTTTTAATAGTTTGTTAAAGGGACAGTTTAGTGCATATCACCCAATAACCTCTACCCTCTGTGAGTACTTAACATTCATGTTTGAAGGCTAAAAAAATAAGATAAGAGACTGCGGGCTGCCCATGCTCACCTCCTTCGTGGGTCAACAATTGTTGCTGCTGATTTACTGTTTAAATCATCAGGAAAAGAGAAGCATTTGCAAATGGAGAACACCATTAAAATGTAAAGGGACCTCACAGCTATCATATGCATTAACGTGCACATGATGCCTGGATTGTCGTTTTCTGATCACTGAAAAAAACTATAAGAATATATAGAATCCTTCAACAACTTCGACTTTCTAAGATGTTTACCCTTTAGAGAGCAACAGGGTTCTTTTTTTTAGTATATGTAATCATAAGAGACAATATCTTTAGGCTTACAGGCAGTTTCCATATTCCTCTTCTATCGTCATTCAAGTCCTTTAATGTGGTTGAGAATAACAGGTAGAGGTTTAGGGTTTCACTGAAGAAATATGAGATTGAATCTGATTTGAATATCACTTCCAGTGAGTACAGTATTCCTCATGAGAAATGAGTATCTCGTATGGTGTCACTAGAGGTCAGGCTTACAATACGATGTGCGATAGACTTCCATGTGTCCAGAGACTTAAGACGAAACTCACAACAAGAACAATACAGTTTTAATTGAAGCATGATGATAATAAAATATTTCGCGGCCATAAAAATAAGGGTGAGTAATGTGAGTCATAGTGTTGTAAGGCAGGATCAAAAACATACAAATCCATTAATGAAGTCACTAAGTGTCGCAATGAACCATGACAAATACTATTTTATTCATATCTCGGTTACCATATAACTTGTCACCATATGCCACGTGTTGTATTTGCTTCTTCAGCAAAGTGTTGTTTTTTCATTAAGCAGAAATTAAATTTTACCATGATCTTTCCAAATCGTTACCAATATATACCGCATTGCTAACTTTTTTTTTTTACCTATTTTTTTTCTTTCAAAAAGAGACGAGATTTACATTGCACCATCTGGAGTCCAAAAGGAGAGAATTCAGGTACAGGAAAGCTGCTTTCTTGAGTTATTATCTGTTACAAAAGGACTGTATTTAATATATATATATATATATACTAATTTCTATGTGTGAACTCATTAAGCACTTGTCCTGATATTTTGTTAATGCTAATGTTTATGTTCTTTTTTAATCATTATGTAATTAAATGGGAAGTTAAGAGGCAGTAAACACCCATAAATGCAGGGGGCTACTTTGCCCTTCAGCTGTTGTCAAACATCAACTCCTGCAAATCTCTGCAAGGCGTTGTGATAGACGTACTTAAAACTTTGGGGTAACTTTTCATGGAAAAGAAGGGCATTTCTGGCCGTAACATAGTTGCAAGAGGGTTTTCTAATTATCAATTAGCCTTTAAAACTTTAACTTGGATTAGCGAACACAACATGCCATTGGAACACAGGAGGGATAAAGGGCCGTTGGAACCCAGGAGTGATGGGAGTGATAAAGGGCCGTTGGAACACAGGAGTCATGGGAGTGATAAAGGGCCATTGGAACCCAGAAGTGATGGGAGTGATAAAGGGCCATTGGAACCCAGGAGTAATTAAAGACTTCTGTACACCTATATGTCAAGCAATGTCTGCTTTTTGTTATTCATATCAAAATTAGATTTTCTTTCACAAACAAGGACATTTGTAAGTGACCCCAAACTTTTGAACTATACAGTAGTTGTCCAGGAACTGGAGAACTGCAAGTTAGCTTTTACCAACATAGATCCTACTTTCTCTTTGTGTCACGTAAAATTACAAGGCAACGAACCATCGCTTTACCCGCCGTCTCCTCTTTCCAAAATCCAGCAGTTCCCGGTGATCCGGGGTCCAAAGGAAACCTCTTAATTGTGAGCCCCCCCTCCCAAGCTGTGAAAGTGGGACAGTTTTATTTGTGTAATTTCTTTAATGGAAAGCGAGTATTTTCTATGTATTTGGAACGTTTCAGCCTGTTCAGTCACAAGGAGGAAGTTGGAACAGTACCAGTTCATGCAAAGTTGGGTTAATGCTATAGCCAAGTTTCTGTGTCTAACAAAAACAGGTTTTTGGTTTAGTATAGGCGAGAGTTTTACAGTAACTTTCACCTTGAGTTTTAAGTAACATTTCACTTCAGTTTAGCACGCTTGCTAATAAAGACTGACACTGTCCCAGCTTGCACAAAGGATGTTAATTAAAAGAAGTAGAGATTTTATCTGTTGATGATGCTGCCAAGGAAAACATATTGCAATTTGAGCGGCATCATCTTCTCCTTCCTCCCAGAGGGACATGTCCTCATCCCAAAAAAATGCTTTTTTAACAAAAATTAAAAAAACAGAAAAAAACCTTCTTTAACCATTTATTTATTTAACATTATTTTTTCTTTTTTGTTATATTGTGTGAATACTAATAGTCGCCAACTTTGCCTTAAATCAGGAGGCATAATGCATGCATTAACCTCAATTGGATTGTTGAATAGTTTATGGACTGTATGCTATGTCGTGCAGCTGCTATTTCATGGGGATTGACATTTGATTAAGACTCTCTACGATATATTACAATATGCATATATTAAAATAAGAGTGGTCTATACACCCGTCAAAAATAACCTACAGGACATAAGACAACATGCCTGCGTTTTCTTTCAGCCAGACGACCTGTTTGTTTGCGACATTGATGAAAGAGACATTAGCTGCCCTCCGCCATACAGAAACTTGAAGAAGAGCCAGTGCACACCGCTTTTTATGAATGCTTACACCATGAGAGGTATTCTACATAGGGGTTTATTCAATAGGATGAGCTTGAGTGTTCCTGAGTAATGCATCAGTAAATCAGTTCTTTAAAGTCACTGATTGATCCGTGCGTTACTCAAGCGGCGTTTACTGTACCAGCAGACCTTTTAGTCTAATCTGTACATTATATATACAGCAATTAAATTTGAGCCATATATAAGTTATGCTTTTATACAAAATTGTCTGCGGCAAAATTCTAAAATAACACATTTTGCTCTGTGTGGAACTGTTGGCCGCCTGCAACACAACGCTAACGTTCTTACAAATGTTTGGTTTTCGCAGAGGCCGGCGCTGTCATCCACACTCACTCTAAGGCTGCCGTTATGGCCACATTGCTCTTCCCAGGGAAGGAATTCCGGATCACGCATCAAGAAATGATCAAAGGGATAAAGAAGTGTACCTCTGGCGGCTATTACAGGTGCATACCCAATACCCGTCCTTCATTCCTATTATACAGTAAAGCCTTGCTCCTATTAAATATTTGTCAATCTCAATGTCTTAAAATATGTTAAAACATGAAATGCAATACATATATAACACAAGAACACTTAAACACACAGCTGTATGCATATTTCTGCAATGCCTAAGTTCACTCTTGTTGCAGCGATATACCAATAGTATTATTCTGTGTCCAGATAGCAACCCGCTGCAAACACGGGACAAATAACGGTTTCATAAAACTATAATATAGCTATAAATAACTGAGTAGTTAAGGAGACAGATGATGATTTTTTTATACATGCAATGCTTTAATACCTTGGTTATATTTGGCTTCAAGTTTCCTTTATTAGATCATTTTCCTTTCTCATGAAGTTTAAGAACTGAAATAGAATGTTCATATTTCTAGTGTTATAAGCTATGTGTGTGAGGTGCCCCCCTGTTGTATAAACCCCCTGATTCCGGCTTATGTCTGCTAGGTATGACGACCTTCTAGTGGTCCCCATCGTCGAGAACACTCCGGAGGAGAAGGACCTCAAGGATCGCATGGCGAGAGCAATGATGGAGTATCCCGACTCTTGTGCGGTTCTTGTGCGTCGCCACGGCGTGTACGTCTGGGGAGACTCCTGGGAGAAAGCAAAAACCATGTAAGCAAAGGCTTCTGATTCCACAAACACAGGAGCAGCACACCTCTCAGTTTAAGAACAGTCGTAAATTGGCTTTGACTGATTTATAGGGAAGCGCTACGTTTCACAACGTACATGCTTCAAAGTACATGGCAAGCATGATTTATTTATAAAGCTGTTGGAACCGCAAGTAAGATGTAAAGGTATTGCTTAGAGAATACGTTTTAATGGAGAGGGCCATAAAGATAGCGCGATTGTAGATGCGTAAATGTACATTTCTGCCCTGTCAATGACGGCTTGGTGTTCACCCATGCATTTTTCTTTAGTTTCTAATACACATTTGGTAACAATGGCAACCATTGTTATTATGGTTATGAGACAAAGTTGTCATCTATGCACTGATGTGATAAATTTATTGAGTTAATATGTTCTGATGGTTCTGATGTCAGGTTTGATGACCATAGTTACGATTTATTGTTTAGAAGGGGCCATGAAATTGCCCTAAAATATCAAAGCTGTAGGAGTTCCTATGACTCTTATTAATATTTAAAGGCAGTCGAATGCCTGGGATTAGAAGTAGTTAAGCTGCCTGGCTTCCCCTGATCCGACACTTTCCCGTTTCTCCTAGGTGCGAGTGCTATGATTACCTTTTTGAGATCGCGGTGCAAATGAAGCAACACGGCCTGGACCCTTCTGCTCTTCCTACCGAGGAAAAGGGAATAGTTTAAATCCCACCCCACACCATCGATACGTCAATCATAGATCCACAAGTAACAGCACCGGAGCTCCGCAGAGGCAAAGATCCCATACCCTGCTAAGTGCTTATTACGTTTTTTGTCATTCTCCCGTCCCCGTCATCTTTCGCTGTATCCTCTCTGTACCGATAATCTAAAAATGAGTGAAAAACTGTGAAACCTGTTCCAATAAGAGGGGTCACTGCTTCGCAGACAGCTCAAATTTGGTTAAACCTGGCCATTTTTAAGGCCTTTATTTATAAAGGTGCAACAAATCAAGGAGGCCACTGTTCAAAAACTGTGAAGCTTCATACTGTTAGCAAGGCACAGGGGCGAACTTCCACCCCTCTGCCCCAACACGGTGACCTACCGTAGGCTTAGGGATACTTGTAGCGTTTAAATTAAATCCATAGCTATGCACTTTGCTTCATTCCATTTGCCTCGTGAAGTACAAAACATTTTAATGATCTATCCAGGAAGCCAAATTTTAGAGAAGGGGGGGCTTGTTGTGAATAGAGTTACATTTTACTGTCATACCAGATTCCGCCAAATCTATCAAATCTGATTATAAAAATAAAGCACAATAAAGCAGGCGATGATAATTGACCCTCCCTTCCTTTGGGTTAGTCCTGGTAGGCTAGACTTTTACTGATGTACTATGTTTTTAAACGTGTGTGACGAGTGGAGTTATCGCAATGTGTTATGAACGTTGTACGACGTTGTTTAAATCTCACATGATGCAAAAATAGTAAAAAAAAGAAGAAAAAAAAAATAACCTCAGCTTTCTTTTTCAAGGTGCTTCGGAATCAAACCGTTACCCACTATAGTGTTTGGTAAATGAACGATTAATGTTATTTTCTGATGCGTACCTCCTGCGGAAGGAGTGCTGGGTTACCAAAACATACATTAAAAAATGTAACGGAATTTTCCAGTCTATTCTTTTACATTTCAGAGCCTTGGTGGGTTATTCTCCTAGCAAATAAATGATCATATATGGGGGAGGGGAATTAAGCCGATGCGCACATGGAATGGATGGAGTGTTTAGTGAATAATATGTAAGTATGCCTTTAATTGTAAGGGTTCCAAAAGTTGCTGATGTTAATGTGTCCATGGCATGTTTTCATGAACACCTGCGTATGTTGTGTTTATTTTTGGAATATATACCCCCCCCCATAGTATTTCCTATCATTGGTCAGATTGGTTGCCCGCAGTTTATAGGGGTTGGCCAGTGCTGGATGCCATCTTGTAAATCATCTGCCTTCTGCCTGCCCCACCTTACAATACAAATTTAAGGACAGGTGAAAAGAGCAATGAATTTCAAAATGTCAAACACTGACGTGTATGCAAAGGGAAGAACCGACGGATCAGAGAGAAAAAAATATTCAATATTAAGGGCGCGACAAAAGGGCCGCCGTAAAGAATGCCGTGTCGACATGGCTTATTGTGAAACAAAGTTGGAATCATTGAGGAGATTAATCCGTCAAGCAATAACTCCAGACCCAGAAAGTGTATATCCAGCCCTCTCCTGCTTGCTTACCCCAGCTGGGTAGGGGCTTCACGTGTCTCTACAGCTGGTGTCAAGCACTGGGCTATGACATCATACCTAATCCCTTTGTATATGTGGTGCAGGGGAGCATTAAGATAGCCCTTTGGCAGATGAGGTGCAGACCTCACCTTCCACCAAACCCCACTGGGTTGTTTGGGAAGGTCGTGTGATGTCCCCAGCTGACCCGTGGCGAGCCCGGATAAACTCTGTGGCCTTCTGTCCTAAGAAGAATCTCAGATCTATCCATAACCCACATCTACCACATCAGCACGGGTGGATGATTGTCCTTTTTGACTCCACCTGACGATCTTCATAGGAGATCCTGATTCACACGTCAGCCTGGACCTGACTCATATTCTACTGCGATGTAACGATCGCTAAGAATTGCATAATCTGAGTATATTTTTAGAATATCTTGACGTCCTCAGTGACCATCGCTGATATTTCGAAAGCTCTCGGGGTTTGCTCACTTACTAACTTACCCAGGTATGGGGGGACGTAATCTTCAAAACCCCTTCTGCTGTTTAAGGGACTTTTCAACATAAAATAGGTCACCTGTTTCATAAATATCGACCAAAAAAAACCCCGATCGCACATTTTGAGGATTCCTCCCAGGAGAAAAACATATTTGTATATTTTGCATAAATTATTGGGTAGTTCTGGTGAACCCAAATAGTGTTTTAAATATATTTTTATTTTCAGGACAAGTTGTTTTGGAAAAACTCCATTTCTGGCTGACATTCTGTACAGATCCTTTCCCGGTGTTATGTAGGGTGACATTGATATACCCCGCGAGCTTCCTGCTATGGGGCAAACACTCCATTAGTAGATTTGCATACACTAATTGCAGCTGGCAGAAGAGAGAAAGGAAGCTTCGTCCTCCAATAATTACATTGTAAAAATGTTATTTATTGTGATATAGAATACTTCCTGATGATCCGGTCCCTTCGAGGCATTTTACATATCCTAATGGAGTCATCGCAGTGCAATGCAAATCCGGGCAGTTACCGCTGTCACGAGCGTGTAGACACTGGAGAAGAAATCTATTATAGACTTCTATAGAATCAATCAGCAATTAAATAGTTAATCCTTTTTTTTTTCTTTTTTTTTGTTAATTAATAATCACTATTACTGTATTTTATCATAACTTAATCTAACTACACAAAGTATGTTTTCTTAAGTAATTTAAGCTGGATTGTTCACATTTATTTTTTTATTTATTATTATTAATATTTTATTTAATGCTATAGAAGGACGAATGGCTCTTATTGTACCGGAGTCAAAAGATGGGGGAGGACTCAGAACTTTATTAGGGTAAACCTTCATTTCTGATCATTTTTGATTGGCAATTGTTTGTTTTCATCTCCTCCATTTAGCTTGAAGGGGAGAAGTTGTGTCACAGAAACCTCTAAATGCATTTAAATACATTATATACACTTCAGCGCGGTAGGGAAGTTTATTTCAAAGGAGGAGAAATGTTAGAGAGTTGTAGATAAGTAGAACAGCCACCTGGCAGAAGTGGTAGAGGCTAATACGGTGAGGGTATTAAACATGCATGGGATAGGCATATGGCTCCTGAATCTAAGATTGAGACCAACGACTGCTTAAGGTTTAAGACTTTACAGCAGGAGAAACGGGCGACTAGACAGGGGCCAAATGGGGCCGATCTGCAGCAGATTCTGTGTTTCTTGCAAACTGTTGCATTTTAGTGAGATTATTGGGCTTTATTTGTTTCAGCGATTTTGGTTAAAATTGAAAGATTTTGTGTTTCAGTTTTCACATCCACGCCTCCTATTTGTGACCCCCCCCCCACAATTATCATTTGAAAAATATGGCATAACTTAAACTTTGGAAGAGGAAGGGAAAATGCAATTCACGAGTTACTGAAGTGTCACAAAGCAAAACCCAGCACTTAGTTTACGGTGCCCTGAAATGATTTGCAATGAAAAGCTGTCAATTATCGTGAAACACAAACTATAAATCATTCTTAACTGGGTCAGTATATAACATTATACTCTTTAATAAATATGTATATATTATATATATATATATATATAAACATTTATTTTTTAGTTTCTTTAACTTTTTTTTAACAATTATAAAAACAAATGCATGCAATTGACAGACTAATGGTCTATTAATATTAAAATTATACGCTAAATTAACCACTAATTTACCATCTCAAACCAGATTTAATTAAACCAACAACCGTTTAGAAGTATTAAAACACAGTGAGTGGGATCACCTTAGGGGATCATAATTGTGATGTGTGCAGGTGGTGTTAACTTACTAAACTAAAGCTACATATATATATATATATATATATATATATATATCAAGCTAGTAGACTCCTAAGCACCTCCCAATTGTCCCTGTCCCAGCGAGTCAGTCCCTCTTTGGACCCAAATACCTCTGTTTTCTCCTTAGCTGACCCATGATCTCCAACGCCTGCGAAATCATTTGGGACATGTGCTGAAAAATCAGGACTGTCCCACGTACAAGGGGACAGTTGGGAAGCATGAATGTGTTACACTGAAGGGTATAAAAATAGAAATGGGTTTATGAATGAAATGGATTTAGTCCGTGAGTCAGATGTTACTAATTAGATTTTCTCCATAATATTTATACACATGTAGCGAGATAATATTTTGTTTGCTTTTCTTAGTGAGATAAAAGAGGTAAAGAACTCTTAATGCCGGCACTTTGTAAAGAAAACAGCCGTCAAAAAGTTGTAAATCTGACTTCTATGTCATCGTTTGTTTCCCCGGAATCATTTTAAATCCTGTTTCCATTTTTATGATGTTTCCTAGAAGATGGTCAACAGAAGGTAATATCATAAACATCATCGTGTTGTCATCAATTCTAAGTCTAATTATGAAAGAATCCACAAAGTAAATATTTACTCTTGGCGGATATCGTGGCAGATATGGAAATGACATCACTCATAACGTCTAATATCACGCTCGGGCCGTAGACTCGGAACCAGATTATTATTATTATTGTTACTATTATCTATTGTTTTATAGAGTACCATAGTATTCCATAGCGGTGTCCGATGGGATTACCCCTTTTTCACCCACGCTGCCTATTGGGGGCCCAACATTCCAAAAATATTAAATTACCACCCAACCATCTAAAAGATTTTGGGGGGGGGAATCCTAATCCAAAGAATTCTTGCTGGAATCTCCACCACGCAGGCACTTTTTCCAGTAGACCTTGTTGGGTTCTAGGGTTCCAGGAGACCTCTGGAAGACGATTGGTTGGCAGATGTTTCTTGGATGACATTTGACCGCAGACCATTAGAATAGACGTAGAATAGGAATGACTCACAACATGCCAAGCGACTCTGATCGTCAGATCGGTGAAACTTGGCCCGGGCTCCTCCGTTGGCAGGTTTGAGGTGTGGATTTGGGATTTTTGGGTTATAGAATTCTGTTTGTATTGTTAATCTTGGCTTCTAAATTAATCCGTGACCATTGGCGGAATTTCCAGCTAAACCCGAGGTTGTTTTAATGAGACTGCGGATCGCGTTGCCTTTCCGGTGAAGGAGCGGCGCGTTTTCCCAGCTGGTTTCTGATGTAGCGTTAATGTATCTTTCTGAAGATGGAAATGCAAACTCTGAGGTTTCTCGTCGCCCAGCAGCAGAAATTCGGGATGGGTGGAAAGAAGTAACTTTAGCTTTTAAATCTTTCTGATTGTTTTGGTAAATATTATGCTTTTGGTTATTCCACGTCAGTCTAATGAGTTCGGGGCTGCGAAATATGATGGCGCGATATATAAAATCAATAAATAATAACACGGGATATTTAATCAGTAGTTCTTCCAAATCCACCGCAGAATCAGCGGAAGAAGTGGATGAAAGATAAGTGAAAGTGAGCATTCTCAGCAGAAGTTATATACCCGCTATCCACAATGGGGCAAAATAATAGAATTTTTATTATATTTTTTTCTTCAATTGGACACCCCAGTGCTGTATACAGTAATAACCCCCAGCGCTGTATACAGTAATAACACCCTGCGCTGTATACAGTAATAACCCCCAGCACTGTATACAGTAATAACCCCCAGCGCTGTATACAGTAATAACACCCTGCGCTGTATACAGTAATAACCCCCAGCACTGTATACAGTAATAACCCCCAGCGCTGTATACAGTAATAACACCCTGCGCTGTATACAGTAATAACCCCCAGCACTGTATACAGTAATAACCCCCAGCACTGTATACAGTAATAACCCCCAGCACTGTATACAGTAATAACCCCTCAGTGCTGTATACAGTAATAACCCCCAGCACTGTATACAGTAATAAGCCCCCAGTGCTGTATACAGTAATGCCGGCCGGTGACAAAAACCTGGTTTAATCTCATTTTGTTCCAATAAACTCTCTTTATCTGCAGACCTGGAGCCGCCATTGTTGTCAGTCATTTCATATTTTGTGTGACTTTCCTGCTCACACCACACTAAGCTGATGCTTTATGGCAATGCTAATGAAGTCCGTTCCTCCATAGACTTCCATTAGTCATAAACTTTCATTAGTTCTGCTGAGTGAGTAAGACTGAGTCATTCTATTGTTCCCCACACGCAGTATGATACGGAGTTGGGGGGTTTGTTTAGTAGATCGGGGCTCAGATAACAGAATGAGAACTCTGGCTAATATGCAGCTGGTTACTCTGATTGTGTCCTTTTAGGAAGACTCGTGCCAATAGAGCTGATGCAGGCGGACCTGAGGATCCTACTAGCAAATTCCTTGTGACCCAGTACTTGATATATTTATGTATCATCTGTCATAAGGCGTGTTCTTTTAGATATATATATATATATATATATATATATATATATATATATATACTGTTTAGACATATACACAACATGTTATTCAGCTTTTCTACATATTGAATGGGGAGTTAGGAATGAATCTTGTTGGTTGGTTGTGCAATGTTGCAGTCAGCGCGTGAGGATTAAAGCAGGTTTTAAACACCCGTCTGTCTCCAAGTCCTGCATTAAATGCTGTAAATCATAAAACCTCTTGTTCAGCAGGCAGTTACCTGAAAAACACGTTTTAAAAAGCTGTCTTTATAACGATGACTTAAATCCTATTTGTCGAAATAAAACCAACATTTCTGAACACCATTTTAATGAGGCTTTGTGTTTAAAGGGACACGTCAGGCATCATGTGCTCTGTAATGCTGTGATAGCTGCGGGGTCCCTTTAAATTTTCATGATTTCCCCCTTAAAAAATGCATGAGGGGGGGTTCTAAAGAACCCCCCATGTGGGTTTGCCCCCTCCCCCACCACTTTCCATCCATCCTTACATTTGTTATACTTACCCCCAGCCATCTCCAACGCTGGCTCAGTGAGCAGTACGAGCGACCAATCAGTGGCAAGAATTACCCAGACTTCCGAGATGAAGGGCAGCTGTAGCTCTGGAGCTGCAGCTTCCACATCATTGTTTTTTTTGTGCATGCATTTTTTGCAAGCATTCATCTTTACTGGGACTGTAAAGGACATTAACCCCTTCGTGACAAAGCCTGTACGTGTACGGGCTCACAATGCATTGTTTTTAATGGGTTTAAGGACAACCCATTGTCCTTAAGGGGTTAAACTGACCCTTTAAGGATTTTCCATTCGAAATTAAACTAAAACTCCAACGATCCCATTGCAAATAATGTATCCAGTTACATTTTGAGGTGTGTACCCCTAAAACAACATTACCATTTAATGAACAAACCCCAATCAATGCTGTTACAGTTTATTAATGAGCGTAGCCCTAGTTAACGCAACTCTAGATCCAAAATCCAACACCAGAAACTCACAGTTTATATTTATATGATGAAAATACCAATTCTTAACTTGCTATAACACCGGGGTCCACCTTTACGCTCCCCTCTGAGTAAATGTTATTGCAGCTAAATCCATATTCTGAACTGCGAAGAGTTAACACGAATTTCTTGGAGCATCTACAGATTAAGTAAATTATTGAGCCTTGTGACGTGTCCTCAAATCTAATTAGCAAAGGATGAACTTAATCCCCAGGAACACAAATAAAGGGACACCTACGTTAATGGAAGACGGATACAAAGAAAATGCAAATTTAAATACTTCTGCAAACACGAGAGGCAAACTACCGGATAATTAATTGCTGTGGACAATCTAAGCTATTATTCCGCGGCTGCATGCAGGAACCTAGAGGCTAGCTCTATCCTAACGTGTCTGCGATGGACCTGGGGGAAGAACCCAAAACCCACCGCTCTCAACCCATTATACCCCTTAATGTCAAGCAGTCCCAAGTGGACCCAAGACAGGGTAACCGGTAACATTCAGTGCTCAACGGCTTGTGGGTATTCGTTAAGATATTGGGATAAGCTTGCTTCTGCAGATGAACACGTGATCCTGGAGAATTCAGTGGCCGGCAACCAGATTACCATCCATGGTTATAGCCCAGAGAAGCAAAAGGCAGATGCAGGAGAACGGCTTTTCTGTAATCAGACTGGGCATGGTGATCAACATCAAGATCCAGCGATTCTCACTGGCATCAAATCCATATTATTCATCATTTCCATAGTGGTGGCTGCGATGTGATCTGGCTACTGATTCTACTTATTCTAAAAGTTATAAAACTTATTCTAAAAGTTAAATAAAAAGTTAAATAAAGCATACAATCTATCCTCCTAATCCCCCCAAACCTTCGAGATCTTCTCCACGTCATCCTCACCCAAGCAGTCCTTCACCTTCTGTCTCATTTCCCCATCAACCTCCTAATAGATCGTAAGACCAAAGCCCTTTCTCCTTCTGTACCAACACGTTTTAACAATTCATAGTCTCATTGTTTAATTTCCATCTTGTGAGTTTTAACATCACCATTCATTTTTACCCCCCCTCCCCCATTGTAATAGAATCTGCTGGGGGTTTTATGGATATAACGTAATAATACATTTTATGCCAATTTTTTTTGTAGCCACGGAATAAGTACATCCATAAAGTAATAGATAACATTTTAAATATGATATACTGACTCGCGCTAAGATTTTATTTCTTAAGAATATGTTTTTATATTTTATATTTATTTTATTTTTTTATTTATATTATATACAGGATACTTTGTCTATACGGTCTTTTCTCAGATAAATATTTGTAAATATTTATTACATATTTAGAAATACAGATATGATCAGTATGTAAAAAAAAATATGTAGCTTTTCCCAAATCCTTTACTTTATTGTTATCTGCACTTAATAAACCCATATGTGTGTGCAGATTAAAATAATATATATATATATAGTGTTTATGTTTACCATAGCCCAAATTTTTAAGTTGCTGATTGTTTTTTATTGGTTCATTCGGCTTTCATAAGGGTGAAGGGAGAGGTTATTGATTAGATATTGATTAGATAATGCTGGATGTGCCACAGGCTGCCACCCAGCTCAGCGTCCAAGGGGTGCACTTTAAAACGAAATACCTCCATAAATTCAAGCCGTGGGAAGTTTTACCAAATTCATTTAGTTGCCAATAGCTGTGATGGTGACAGTTCGCCTTTTAATTACAGCCTTTTCATGAAGAGCAATTAACAGATGTTTCGTTTTCTGGATGCCGTCTGCGTTCACCATCATTCTGCCATCACCTATAGCAGTAAAGCGGATCAGTCAGAAACTTAAGTATACTTAATAAACAAATGGAACTGTATTTTATCAACTCCTTATATTAGAAATCGTCATCATCATCATCAGGATAAACTCCCTTATTTCAACAGAAAGGCTTAAGATGATGGCGCTGCCTGGAGAAGTTTAAGTTTGTTTGTGACGTCATTATGTTACTAAGGGTTTGATACTTTGTAACTAACGGGTCTTGTTCAATAGGAGTCTGAGCCTAAACCTATTCTCCCATGAGAACACCAGCGGGTCCGTCCTATTCATACCAGGGAACTTTTTATTTTACACTCTGACCCCGAGACTCCTAAAATATTAACCCTTTAATAGCCTATAGAGAAGACTCAACAAATGTGTCAACCAAACGGCTCTTACAGAAACCTTCACTTGTCTTTAGTTAAAGATGCACTTAAGAATCACCTATATACGATCACAGCGGGGTAGGATAGGAAGGAGTCAGCTGTAGATTGTGTGACCCTAAGAATCTGCCCCTCCACCTTAAGAGATTGGGGGAAAAACTCTGAGGCTTAGAGGCAAACCCTGACAGTTCCTGGAAATAATCATGTTTGATGCATTCATAGTGAAGTACAGTGAATGATTATTCCTCTGTTCTATTATTATTATTCCATTGTATTTATATGGCGCCAACAGGTGCCGCAGCGCTTCTCACACTCCGTACATTCAAAGGGTCCGACAAAACTAGAACCGACAAACACACAGCGGGCTCGGCTCGCAAGCTTGTATGTAACAAAAGGTTTTGTAGATACCTTGACTAGAAATAGATTAATGCCAAGTAAATATTAACATTCTATTAAAGCAATGCACCTGCACCTAAAATGAATATTTTTTTTTTCTGTTTATTACTTTTCTGCTCCAACATAACCATCCAGTCTTTCTTGGCAGAGGTACAAAGTGTCAGAGCTGTCATTTCTTACAGTCATTTCTTTTTTTGGGCCGTTGTTATATTGCAAAACCCTGTGGTGTGGATCTGTGCCATTACAAGCTAAAGGAGGGGGTCATATAGCCGAGGAACACAATGTACTGTACTCAGCCGTATATAAAGAAACAAACAAGCGAACGTGCATACAGAGAGGGTTAAGAAACCTATAGATGGCCAGCTGTTCTCCCATGATCCGGTGCTATCCATTGGCGCTATGGTTTATCTGCCCATGGTGGCCACCAGTCCAATGTCTAGAAGAGGCACCTTCGGATTATTCCAAAAGTAGAACCAACCCAACCATCGAAAACCTGCCTCTGTGGCCACAACCAATCTGGATTCTAATACAAATAGGATCCAAAGATTCAGCAAGAACCCAAAGTCAGAGAACCATTTTAATTGTGTGTAGGCCAGTCAGATACTGCAAAGCAATGTTCTCCAAGACCCATCAAGCTAATTAATCAAAGAATCAAAGATAGAGTTACACCAGGGGACTAAACCTTTTTCTCAGTTCAAGGAATTATTGTGTACTTAATTTCGCCGATGCCCTAGGGCAGTGTCCCCCAACTGCCCCTTTTGTGGCCGCCGTCCTCACTGTGAAGTGCCAGGATCTAACGATGGAGCTCCGCAGTCTACAGAGACTTCATATTGAAACGGTTGGGTAGATCAGAGATCTCCCTGATAAGTGGCCCCATAAGCAGCAGCACAATGGAGGACCTGATCGTCCATGAGGATGACCTTCTCCCAGGTTTTCCTTCCGGTAGCCCTGTTTTAATAGTCTTTTTATTACACACTATATCAGAATATAGTCGTTCATGTGGGAATGTTTTTTTCCAAGTAATTGGATTCGTGTATAATGTCCCTTTAAGATGGCTTATGGTTTGGTGAAAGCCTGAGTTTTGTTGACAGCTATGCCATTATGCACCCTATGCCAGGATATTATTACCATCTGTCATTGTTTGAGATGGATTCAGGTTCCCAATAAACGTGGCTCACAATAGCCCTTTGTCCCCGAAGACGCAAACCTTTTTGACAAACGGGTAGCAATTACTTGCCGTGGATCAATATTTTGCTGAGCCTTATCAAGCCTGCGTCCTTATTTAATTTTTAATCACTGTGTTGTTTTCCTACTCCAACCTGCCGGATAATATTGTGTTTATAACTTTCCCGCCAGGCGTGTTCAATGGGTCTGGCGAGAGACGATATGATCCGCAGAAAATATGACGAACGTCATATTCCTCTTTTGCAAGGAGAGTTAGGACCTAAATCCCTTCCTTCATCCCTCCCCTGATGCCCCTCTCTCCTCCCCCTGATGCCCCTCTTTCCTCCTCTAATGCCCCTCTTTTCTAGGAGGTCAGAATGTTTGCTGGGTATGAGGGGATCGCAGGGTTCTACAGCCTTAAAAGCCCCAATAATGTGTATAGAAACAACAGCAAACCAGCATGGTATTCCAAGGAGTCTAAAATACCCCCAACATATCAAGAGCTTCTGGGGTAGTTGTATCTTTCACCCAATCGGCAAATCACCCAATGCTGGGCATAGGAGAGCTACAGATCATTTGACGTACAGCATATTGATTGAATATCTGCATTGACCAAGGACCCAAGTCTTATAATCTTTGACCATCACATAAATCGGATCTCTTAGTCTACTGCCTTTAGTGGAAGTGGATACATTTAACTGGGTGAACATCGAAACAAAGTTACACACAGCTTTTGGGACATCATTTTCTGGTGGAATCTATTTGGAGAGGAAAGCTCTAAAGGTCCGGAACGTTAGGTCTTCTTCTATGTTGGCCCAACTAAAGGTATCAAAGTCAACCAAAGACTGTATTCTCTTGGGGCTAGCATGGCCACCTCCATTTTTCTTGTTATTATAACCGTGCTTGGCAGGGAATCTTGTTGTTTTTATCAAACGCTCGCTTGGCTGTTGTGTTAGTAGCAACGTGACATTTGCCATGATTAAGCAAACTGGTTTGGCTTGCATCATAAACTCGACTAACCAAACAGTTGATGAATATAGACCCGCGCCATAGCTGGACCCGTTTGGCTCGTGACCCGCGATGGGACATGTAGCCTTCCTTGGACATCGGCGAGAAGAATGGCCGTATAAATAATTCATTGTCAGGAGAGTATCCATAATGACAGAGCCCCTCCCCCCAGATAATTACTGGATATTTATTGGCGACAAATCTCTTGTTTGAATAATTATAATGAAACTAAAAAGATTATTCAGAATGAAATCGAAAATAATGAGAAAGGTCCTGGTGATAGCTGCCGGCCACCGTGATGCCTTAGAAAATAACAGATAGAAAATGGAACATTAGAGAGATATCCCTGATTCATGTACATGTTCAGAAACGCTCCAGAAATAGTTATTTTTTATATATATATTTTACCAAATTCATGATTTTTTAGGATTGTTACAAGTTACTCCTGAGACGTTGTGCTGCCTTCTACTCGATGTCCCCAAAGGCTCACAATATAATAATGAAAACTATATTTCTGTAGGTAATGACACCATAAGGGCCATATATCCACTTAAGAAAAGTTAACCCTTTAAATCTCGACTATGTGATGTATTGAGACATCTCAACATGGAATTGGATGGCAGATAAGAACCATTCAGCCCAACTTGACCTTCTGTAAAGACTCGAACCTTAATCAGTCGTTGGTCCTGTTTTAGATTCAGGAGCCGTATGCCTATCCCATGCATCTTTAAATCCCCTCGCTGTAGTAGCCTCTAGCACTTCTGCTGGGAGGCTGTTCCACTTATCTACCACCCTCTCTGTAAAGTTAAACTTCCTTACATTACATCCAATCCTCTGACCGTTTTAAAAGAATTGAGAATGATTTTTTTTATAAACAGGTTCTAACATGGTCAGAACTGGAAATGCTGCATGGCAGACGTCCTGGTGATGATATCACAGGCAAAGACTGCGGCGTGGCGTGCCAGCGAGAGAGCTGCCCTTACTCACCCACTGGCGAGATGCACATTAAACCTTTTCATTTGGAAGTCAGAAGCTTCTACTCACAGATTCCTTTTCCAGCAATAAAATGCTCGTGTCTGAGTCCAGGGAACGACATTCTGTGAATGACGCAGCCATGAATTTATCGTTTCCATAAAGCTCCCCGATGCTCCCCATTTAAAACGAACGGGGATCGATTTGTTCAGCGGACCACTTCCTGTATCGTAACATGTCTCTTTACAAGGAGAAGTGGGGTTTATGCAGGACAATAAAGATGAAATTATACCTTTGCATGACAATTTGTATCTGCGGATACCCATTTTTGAGTCCATGGGACTGAAATATTAAACCTATAATTGCCCATCGTGAAGATTCTGTGCCAAATTTATAAACCAAACGGCTTTAACAACAAACTTCATGGAAACCCTTGGCCTGCCATTATTTAAAGATATACTTATTAGAGTCACCTGCATTCAAGCAGGGAAATTAACCATAACATACAGGGAGCAAAAGGACCTATTGGGTCCCAGCGGGGCAGAATAGGAAGGAGTCTGCTCAAGACTATGTAACCCTGAGAATCTGCCCCTTCAGCCTGAGATTGGGGCAAAAACCCTTAAACTTGGGTCCAAACCCTGAGAGTTCCCGGGTATATCCATGACATCTTTATGTCATTAAATGTAATTTTGAAAGGTCAGGTTCTACCATATTTGATTCCAAACTCAGCGTGTTCCCCAACAAACTCCACAATGTCGAAGTATTAGTGGGACCTTACAGGTTTGGGACCCTCGTTCTGCAGCAGGGTCAAAATGTCGCCTGTCCCAGACATGGAGCACCAGGCACGTAGGCGCAGCCATGTTGTTGCTATCTTGTTTACTTGCAAAATGGGCATTGTTCGTGTCGCTCTGTTCGCGGAACTAAACCAGTTGGATGTAAGTCCCACTGTCTCCTGACCTCATAATAGATTGTAAGCTCACAAGAACAGGGCCCACTTCTCCTTCTGTACCAGTACGTCTTATCACGTGTTAACCTTATTGTCAAATTGTATCTCGTCACTTTTATTGTTAATTGTTCATTTTCGCTCTCGCTATTGCCACATAATCTGCCGGAGCTCCAATAAATGTAAGACTAAAGGATCCAGATGCACCATGCTGCTGTTCAGCTGTTCCAGGTTTCTTTCCTGTTTGGATGAAAGATGACTGCAGGCGACTGTCATTAAATATTTGTTTCTGACACAGTGTTTGCCAGTCTTCAGTTTCCTGGTGGCATTTCATGACACATAAACACTCAATAACTTCTCATGCCCTCTGATTTTATTAGGGCTCCCATACCGCTCTACAGAGTTGGAAATGAAGCCTGAACACGTTCGTCCCTCACGTGAATCACGAAGATCAGAATCTGGCAAATATGTTTATGTTCTCTTTGTCTATTTACAAACATACCAGTTGTGCCCTGTTAATAAATTAGTCATTTTTTCAGCCAAGTCGTTTTAGTTGGCATGGGTGAAGCAAACTCATCTGCCAACTGGATTGTTGTTGAAGTCTACTTGACTTGTTGACTCCGTCGCAAGTTCTCCAAGAGTTTTTATGGAAAGCACAACTCATATAGTCAACGAAAGTGAGTTAGCGGTCAATCAGCCAATAAAAGAGCTCCATTAAACCCACTAGGGCTGCCCAACTGGAAAACCAGACTCAACCACTAACTCAACTCTGATGAAGCCACCACTAACCGAGCCAGCAGGAGACTCTTAATCTACAACTCAACAGCACTCATGAAGCTTGACAGTTACTCGTCTTTCTTTTGCCAATACACAAGATGACTTAGTTGAGTGTCAACTCGGACCTTAATTCATTGAACCGTCTGCCTGACTTGTGGGTTGGTTTGAGAGAGCTGAGATGTTATACCGTGACACCGGTGTTCAGTTGAACATAGGGTTAATATCCCGAGCTTCTGTTGTCTTTTCGAGGCGTTAGCTTTAGTTTTTCTTGTGTTGAGACTAAACATTCATTGTTATTGTTCGTATAAAACAAGTAAGGGCTAAAATCGAAATGCAAACATTCCCACCTCATTGTCCAATGCAAACATACATCGCGCAGGAACATCCACCCAGGCATAGAACTCTTGTCCTTTTTATGACATTTGGGCTTGCAAAAACGCTCTAGATCGTAGACAGACGGCGGTCTGGTCTAGGTCATAAAGACAATGTTTCACAGACTATATAATTGGCATGACAACGTTTGTTTGAGTGAGCTGTACGCTATCGCTGCCTCCTCCTCTCGACAGCCGAAAACCTCCTGTTGATTAAACAGAACAATTGAGAAAGATCAACAAATAAAATTGGCTTTATTGTCCGAAGCCCTTTTCTTGAGAAGCCGGAGTCGTTTCATTTGGTTTATTTAAAGTCCTTTTGTTTGCGATTAGCCGTTGTGCGTTAAATGAAGCGTTTTTTGTTTTTCAAGTCATATAATTACGTAAATAGGTCGAATGCTGAAGCCGATTATCCATTGGTTGAATCCCAAGCTTTGGTAGATCTAACACATTGGATCGAAATACATCGCAAATCGGGTCCACCGGGATTATCTGGTTTTTTGCTCGCTTGCCTCATATCCCAAGAAATCAACTCAATTTTAAAGGGAATCTATAATTTTTTGGCATTAACTCAAATTGGCCAAACTGACCCCGATATGCCCACTTTTTTCTCCAAAAATAATAGATCCCTTTTAAACTATTTTCACCATTGATACTAAAAAGATGCCTCCATTCTTCTTGTCGATCATAACGGGAAACGTTTAATTTAATTGTAATTTTGGAAAATGACCACACAGACGGTTTAAGCGATTTTGCTTCAAAATGTATTTTTTTTATTTTACAGAATGTCAAAACACATTAGCCCTTTATCAGCCATAATAACAGAATACGGGTTAAAATATCACATTGGAACCAAAAACGCTCTAACTTCTAAAGTACATTTTAAAACGTTAGTCCTATGGAGACGTCTAAGTTACCTACCCGATCATCCAGACACTGGTAAGGAAAGTTAGAAAAAAAAATAAGAGTGGGATTTAAAGCCCAGGTACCTCTGACAGCCCATTGGCAAGTAAATGGGCAGATCTTGGGAAAAATTAAGTGGAGAAGAGTGAAAAACGGGACAAATATGAACGTTCTTGGGAACTCGGATCTGTTGGAGAGTTGGGTACCGCAGCTAATTAACTGACCTCCGGGGGGCAGTCTTTGATGATGGGTTTTGGGCTCTACTCAATAGCCCCCGGGATCCATCAGATTTCCCCCACGCCTGTGATACCAAGATGAATGCTGAGTGTTCTCATTGGTTGTCCAGTCATGGAAGATCCAGTAAGAAGTCCAGGCAAAGCAGGATGAGGCACGTAGAGTACCAAGAGCTTACACTTCATATGAAAAAAATGATATATATTATCAAATACATCGGACCAAATCTAGAGGTAAGTTGATTGGAGAGGGGATTAAGGACAAGGCAATCTTGGCTCATCCTTAAAAAAGCCACTGATCACTTTATCTCCTTATATTATTGCCCCTTAATAAAGTATCACAAGCTATCAACCCTTTATGTGCCAGAACAGCATATAATATGTACACGTGGGCACCACGATGACCTTTATTGTGTATTTATCACAGAGGAACCCCTATATTACCCAAAAAAATATCAGCCACCCTCAAGCATTTTAATTAAAAAAAAAACAATATGGATTTGTCTTTATTTCTTCTTTTTTCAGGGTTCTTCATTGCATGTCTGCACTAAACACTATACAGAAAAAATACATCCTTCATATTTTTTGGTAAAAATAAAATAAAATATTATTATATTTACTTTTTTAGCCATTGCCAGCTGCTCCCTTAACCTAAAAACTCAAATCCCTCCAGCCACCTTTTGCCACCAAAATATTCCACGTAAGAATTCATCAGCCCTTTACATTTTGATGTTGGCCTTTCTACCAAACTACCTGGGTTTGACCCGGAGTCTCTGGGTAGGGTGATGCTTCCCTGGGTCTCCGGGTCACTTTCTTCTTTTTTTTTTTTTCTTGGGCATGCCTACTCCTTACTCACTTTCCCTCCTGCTCAAGACTATCTAGGCATGGCCTAAAACACTCCACCAAAAGAGGGAGAGCTCTGGGAAGTTCTTCTGTATGCATGGGCTAGACACAACCTTAAGTGAAGAATACTTTGGAACAGGTGATCCGTTCATGCACAAAAGCCAACAGGCGCCACTTCTCTGAAGTTAGGAAACACAACAGCTGATTTGCTGAATGAGAGAAATATGTGAAGCAAATAAATCTTATTTGTTGATCCTTTTAATAAAACCGGCCCAAATGTTTGAGGACACGTTATAGGGTGTTTGTGTATACACAGGAGGTGACGCTGAGAATTATTCATAGGAGCAGGTGGCAGGAGGCCAGCTGAACACTACATACTTTATAATACAAACTTTTCATTCATCTTATAACAAAATCTTACGATTCCCACCCAAAAAACCAATGCGGTATATCAATAACATACAATAATGCCACATTTCACAGAAAACTGTGTACATGTCTCTTCCGAAAAATAAAAGAGAAATAGCTTCATCAGCACCGACGTCTGTATCGTTCCTTTGAAGTTATTATTTTCTTCTTCTTGTTTTTTTTTTTTCTTATATATCTTTTTTTTTTTACATAAATAAAATTGTCTTTTCTTCCAAATCCGTAGGGGCTTCAGCTGTCATTTTCCTTCCATCCGCGAGCGTTCTTCCCGAACTTGTACACTAACCTTCTGCCGTCCACGCGCTCCAAGATCTCTCTCTTGTAATAGTACCTGAATGAGGGATGGTCAGGGTGAATGAATGGGGCAAAAATGCCAAAAGCCAAAATGTTTTTCCGACTACATTAACCTTTTATGAACCAGGGCTGTTTTATGCTACAGGACCAGAATACATTTTTGAAAAATCTTAATTTTCAGAAAAAAAAACACATTTATTCACAGTTCTAGAAGTACATAAATTAGACAAAGCCAGGGGGGGTATATATATATATATTGCCATTATATTGGAAACCACCTTTATCTTGCTATAAGATTTTTATTTATTTCAAGTTTTCTTATTTTTTTTAACCCCTTAAGGACAATGGGCGGTCCCTAAACCAATTGAAAACAATGCATTTTGAGCCTGTACATGTACGGGCTTTGTCATTAAGGGGTTAAATGTATTTGTTTACTTATTTATTTTGACTTTTTAAACCCTACCTTGCACTAAACATCCGTCGAACCCTATCTAACAAACTCTAGCCACCCACCAGATTAATAACACAATATAAACTAGCAAATAAATATTGCAAAAATAATAAATATATATATATATATATATATATATATATAATTAACCTCTTAGGGTAAGGCTAAAAAAAGGATAAAATTGAAAAACAATTGTATCAAATAAAATCTTGCTTGGCCCTTGGGGGGGACAATGTATTATTTTAAAATCTTTCAGTTGTTGCTACTGGTAATTACTTAAGGCAATGGGGGACATCACACGCGTTAAAAAGAATTTGCATGAGCGTCTTTTACATACTTAGACTGTTAAGCCATACATTTAAATATAAAGATTGCTACATACACACGCGTAGAAGGAACACCTCGTTATGAGTTATTCATGCGGCATGATTAGAAAATTACCCCGGCGTTGTTCTACTTAGCGTGGCGTCTATTTCAGGGTTTAGTTAGGAGCCAAATGCAAACATTTTTTTTTTTTAGAAGCCAAGAAGGGAGATTAATAGACAACTGGGCCACCCTGTAGACGCCAGCAGTAAAAATTTTAAGCGTAGTTGCCAGTCCTTAATTATTTGTTAAATAAAATTTGCTGTGCTGGCAGTCATGATCGCTTGGGCTTCTGGGTATCTGGACACTGCGACCGGAAGCACAGCAGCACTTTACGGCTGCTGTAAATAGAAGTACGTGTTGCTTACCTCATGGCGCGGCTCAGCTTTTCGTACGTCATGCTGCTGTTGTTTTTCTTTTTCCCCCACAGCTGAGCAACTGCTTCGGACTTCAGGAACCGGAAGACCCCCTCGGATCGGTCTTCCCATTTTATCAAACCGGGGTTTCTTTCTGGAGTAAGCAGGATGTCCCGGATAAATTCCCACAAGTGGGTGCCCCGGGGGTCTGCGCAGAGAGAAAGCGTGAAGTAGGGTATGGCGATGTCTGATGGAATTGTTAGGTCATGTATGTATGTTTGATCATGTATACAAGGGATCCACCGGACAGAAGATGATCTACTGTGCCCCTATTATTGGCTGGTGTATAAATTATATATACCCCTAGATTACTTTAATTGGTTGGTGTATAACTGCTATATTTCACTGTGTTACTGTGATTGGATGGTGTATAAATGATATAATCCACTGTGTTATTGTGATTGGCTGGTGTATAAATGATATAATCCACTGTGTTATTGTGATTGGCTGGTGTATAAATGATATAATCCACTGTGTTATTGTGATTGGATGGTGTATAAATGATATAATCCACCGTGTTATTGTGATTGGATGGTGTATAAATGATAGATCCCATTGGATCCCTGTGATTAGCAGGTGTATAACTGCTATATTTCACTATGTCACTGTGATTGGCTGGTGTATAAATGTCATTGCAATTGGCTGGTGCATCACTGTGATCAGCTGATGTAGCGATCATGATTATATGACTGTGATTGGCTGGTCGACCCCAGCCTGCTGTATTATTAGTTGGTGGATCACTGCGAATTTTAGTGGGTCACTGTAATTGGATAGTAGATCACCGAGATCCCATGTTGGGACTGCTTTATGTGTTACTATGGGAAGAAAAGCTGTCTCGCATAGAGAGAAAACCATTAAATCCATTCCGGCGCTCAGTTCACCTGTTTTCATGAATGGCACCTGTCTTACACCTGCCCCCACATCCTGTCTCTCTAGATAAAAGCCTTCCACTATTCACGACTTCTGGCATATTAACAATCACTCACTGTGCTTCTTGGAGCCGGGTTTCTGGGGATGGTCGTGAGTTTTCTTTACGTCAGCCTCCACATGCTCTGAAAAGACAAAACGCCATTGTTACCGCGTGAAGCCGCCCGTGCCAGGAGAGCCCTAACGGAGACGCTGGAAACTTCCATATAGAAAGCAAACAAAAGTTCACCTTAGGTCTGATGCAATGCAATCATTTAACCTTTTCTATACTCCCAGAGACATAAAAGGGAACACCAAGTGTTATTGGGTTTGAACCTCTATCCAACCACATGGAACAAAGTTCCAACAATGAGGTTTATCGTATTAAACTGTGATGTCACACAAAAAAAAATAAACACATCCCAAGTTCTATGTCCCATCTAGGGCCACATCATGCCCTACTTTCGCATATAGTACTCTCTCTCGCTGTCGTGTTAGACCCACCTACGGCGTAGGGATTAGACGATGCCACGGACAGCTGATTTCGACAAAATGCTTTGTCTTCGTAGAGTTCTGAAACAAGCAATGGATTGAAATTAGATTCCCATCTCGTGATGATGTCACTAGAGAGTAAGCAGAAGAACACCCACCTTCATAGCTGTTGTCGTATAAGTAGCTATCGTCTTTCCAAGGGGTGATTGAATGGTGTTCTGGACGAAAACAAAATGAGTTTAACTTGTTAGACGTTACGGGAAACATGATCCATCAACATATTTATTTATCATAAGGATCCGTTACACAGTTCTATAAACAATGAGGTTTAGCATTCATACAGTTTGTTTTTTTCCCCAAATGTTTCTCCCATATCTGAAAAATGTGGTAATTTGAGTCACAAGTGACACTCGTGACATCATAAGGCCGATCATGCGTTGTGATGTCAGCAGGGTGGAAACGTACATGTGGCCTCCAGCCTTAAAGGGCCAGCACTTGTGTTTAAGTGTGATTGGGTCATGTTTCTCCATAAAAGATCAGCAACACCTCTAGATAAGATTAGAGGAATGAGTTAACGATAATAACCCTTGAGGAGCTTCGTTCCTCACGTTCCTCACGGGACCCACCGCATGGTGTTATTGGCTTGGACTTCGTTGATGATGTCATTACCCGTCACACATGTAATTTCACCCTTTAAAACGTATTATTGGTTGGGGAAACTAGAGCGACTAAGGCTTTGTGCCGAAACATTCCCGTTTGTGGAATTCGAAAGACCCTAATTTGGGAGAAACTCGGCCTGAGGTCACCCCAATATTTACAGTTTTTTTTTTTTAATTTAGCCTTTCATTGGCAAAGAAAACGTATTATTGTATATAGTAAAAATATATTAACCATACCTGCTTGTTCCGTCTTTATGACAACGTTGAACGTCTGCAGCATTTGGCTATCACAGTGACCTAAAAAGAATTAATACGGTTTAGAGCGTAAACGGAATGCAAATAAAAAGAAATAGAAATAATTTAAAAAAAAAAAACAATATCTGCTGAAAAAGAATCTTTACAGTAAAAGTACCAAAGCCCCAAAATATGCAAATCTATATGTTAGCTTTTGTAATCAACCGGATCTAATTTCATTGATCACAATAGACCTATTATGCAAATAAATTGTTCTAAACAGTTATAATGAGTGATAGGTGTGAGTAGAAATCGAAAATGCTATAAGAACCTTCTGTAACGTCTTTAACCCCTTAATGACAAAGCATGTACGGGCTCAAAATGCATTGTTTTCAATGGGTTAAGGGACCGCCCATTGTCCTTAAGGGGTTAAATAAAAAATGTGTATTTTTATTATTATGTGAGCAGGTAAAACAAGGTCTAATATTGGAAATCTGCCAAATTTAATGTTTATACATTTATTGCAATAATGTTGCTTCACGGTCTGGGAAATGAGCCAAATTAAACTATGTTCCATTTTACCAAATGTGTATATATATATATATATATATATATATATATATATATATATATATATATATATTAGAAAATCTAAAAAATAATAACAAAAAAAACATTTTTCCCAATAAGTTCCCGAAGTGGTATGTGATTCACCCTGCAGATACCCAAAGGGTGCGTTGGATGCACCCCATCCTCTCATCCTCCACAATTTACAGGTTAGGGCGTTAGATATGTTTTTTATTTAGACCGGTGTGGCATGGGCTCCATGTCTCTCCTTAATTTCAGTTAATCCCCTATCCCAA
Source organism: Spea bombifrons (assembly GCF_027358695.1). Lineage (NCBI taxonomy): Eukaryota > Metazoa > Chordata > Amphibia > Anura > Pelobatidae > Spea > Spea bombifrons. Next base: position 5,274,006 of record NC_071096.1, read on the forward strand.
TGGGCAGGGTGTGGGTTGCATAGGTGGGCTGTATGCCCCTCAAGGGAATTTTTATCCATGCAACTTGAGTGTTAAAGTCTATGAAGACAAATGTGCGTACACTTAGAGGATGCTCCCAGTCAACCCAGGACATGTGGTCACCCTAGAGAGATAACCTAGATGAAGGACCCTAGGAAGGAGGCTTTCTTGCTTTCTATGGTGTCTTGGTTACCCACCGTGCCACTTGAGATGCTGCACGTTGTTGTATAGGATGTGCCCAGCCGAGCCGGCTGCTTGGGTGAAGTCCTGGAGGGTCATCCCACACAGAAGCTCCCCTGTGATGTCAAACTCCTGGAAGGGGATGCAGCTCGCGTCCAGCTGGTTGGTGTCCATGAGCTGCTGCAGCCATTCCCAGACGTGGAACTTGGTCCAGTATTGAGGGTGAATCTCATGCCACTGGCCACTGAAGAATCCTACAGAATACAACACATCTTAACAAATCATACATGACGCATGAAGCCGTGTATGCTGAGACCAGCAGATTAACCATTTAGATAATGTGAGACTATGGGTGGAAAACGATGTCTAGGGACCCATCCCTTGTTTCAATTAAAAGGCTGATACAATGAGAAACATTTGGTTTGATCGTGTAAGAACAAACTTGATCAATGTTTCATAAAGTATCTATTTTTCATTTCTATTCTATATTCTTTTAATCCTGGTACTGAGTTGATTGAACACAATGAGACTCAAAATGGGATGGAGTCCTATAACCCAGCTAGTGTCCCATTACATCACATCCATTATTTATAAGAAAAGTGGGACTTCAACTGTTGGATTGGAGAATCACTGATTTGAGGACATTCTTTATGTTATGTTCCGTGGAGTGCGGGGGTTCTTAGAAGCTGAGAGGGGGATCTTATTGGGTACAAGAGAGTCATTTCTGGCCCACAAATTCATAAACATGACTTTGTAAAAACCATAAACCCCAACAAAAGCTTTCTCACCATCACACGCAGTGTAAGGGCCGGTCCAGGCAGGTTGGTGGGTATGAAGATTGGCGCTGGGGTTCATATTCATGTTGCTGTGTCCTTGTAAAATCATGATCTGTGAAAATAAAGAACAAGAACATAGTAAAAGGCATGGTGTTTAAAGAGACATAACAGAGAAAACAGAACATAGGAAGATGCAATTAAAGATCATTGAGGATAGGAAATTCTGTGCGTGTCATTCACAGTGAGCGCGCTCTCATTCAGGCGCAGGGTGTCACTTATCAAAGAATGATTTATTCACTGAACTGTGAATTCCAAGATTTTCTACTAGAATACATCCAATCCAGATTTGGTGAATCTCCCTCTGTTTTTTTTTTCACCTAATCCCCCACCATTCTCTATCTGTCGTTGAGCGCGTGATCCTTGCCTTACTGCTGGAAGTCAGGAGTCAAAAAACACAGACAGACACTCGGAGAATGAAAAACAACGATGCTGAAAACCCAATTCTATGTATTTCTGAGTTTGTGAAATAAGCGGCGTCTGCTCTGTTTCAAAAGGAAACTTATTACTGATTTTTACAGAATGGAAAATATTATAGATGCCCCATAATGCCCCATTCTGTATATTAAAAAACCTCTAAACACAGAAAGTCTATTCTGAATATTTCTTTATGTCTATTATGCTAAATGTATTCCTTCTATTAATATTTGGATACATTTGATACAATGCATTTGTATCTTTGGCTCAATATGACCTTGAGTGTCCTTTAGCACTGGCTGGTTTCTGACATAACTGGGGCGATTGGGGAAAATAACTCGGACAACCAGGATATTTAAATATTCCTGCCATTTTTTGTTTGCTTACAAGCTGCATTTGACCTTAATACTATGGAGAATGCGTGGTATGACATCATAGGAGATAACAAAATTGCTAGTCATCCCCTAATGTTAACAGCTTCTGCATGCATTCCATGTTAGAAGTAAATGAAGTTAGCTAGTGAAAAACATATAATTTACACTACCGTTCAAAAGTTTGGGGGAAATGTCCTTGTTTTTTAAAGAAAAGCTAATTGTGTCCATTAGAATAACATGAAATGGATCAGAAATACAGCACAGACGGGGTTAATATTGTAAATGACTATTAATGACTAATTAATGATTAATGGCTATTTAATGGCCATATATCAGCCTTTATCACTTCCATCACTCCTGTGTTCCAACGGCCCTTTATCACTCCCATCACTCCTGTGTTCCAATGGCCCTTTATCACTCCCATCACTCCTGTGTTCCAACGGCCCTTTATCACTCCCATCACTCCTGTGTTCCAACGGCCCTTTATCACTCCCATCACTCCTGTGTTCCAATGGCACGTTGTGTTCGCTGATCCAAGTTTAAGTTTAAAAGGCTAATAGATCGTCAGATCTTTTTGTAATTATGTTACAGCCAGAAATGTCCTTGTTTTCCATTAAAACAGCTCAATGACCCCAAACTTTTGAACTGTAGCGTGTATCGTGTATCGTGTAGCGTGTAGCGTGTAGCGTGTATGTAATACAAAGATAAGACCATAGAAGGTCGGGAAATGTCACATATTGACAAGCTGGTCTGCAGCAGGTAAGTGACCTTGATTCGTGTACAAGGTTATAATCTGAACCTTTTCACAGAGGTAAGAACGAATGATCCGGTTGGGTTTAGGTCGAGGTTGTGCATTTCATTCTCTGAATTCTCTTCAATAAGCGGGAGTCTCACGCCAGACCCCTGTGCGTGTCGTGCGAGTCTCATGTTTCATGTAATGTTTCCATGGCTGTTAATTAGGCTTATAATCCACTGAAGCAATAAGGGCAGGTCCTCCGTGTGCAATACCCACTCGCTCACACAATGTGCTGTTTGTGTACGTGTCCGGGAGGGCCGTTTATGGTGACATCTAAAGGGACGTTTAAAGGGAACAAGAAGGTCGATCCTTTTAACAGAGAACCTCATTTTACCTTCATAATAAATATCTTATTCTGCTGTTTTCTATTTTAAACCAGTTCTAGGTTTTTACCCCATAATATAATGTTTTCAGGCCCCTGCATATTAGCCGTTTGTTTGAGTTATCTGACCCCCGATCTACTAAACAAACTCCTCGACTCCTTATCATACTGCCTGTGAGAAACAATAGAATGACTCAGTCTTAATCACCAAGCAGGACTCTCTGACTAATAAAAGTTTACGGAGGGACTGACTTCATTAGCATTGCCATAAAGCATCAGCTCGGTGTAGGGCAGGGAAAGCCACCCAAGATATCACATGACTGACGACAATGGCGGCCTCCATTCCAAATCTGTTTACTTCCTGAAACGTTTGAAGGGATTCCATGACCGACGCGGCATGACGGACCGCAGAAACACATGTTTTCTACAATAGTTTCAACGAGGCAGAAAGTAGCATTTACCACCAGTTTTTGATTATGGGCGAAAGTTTTTGCCAACCTAAAGTCCTTTCATGCGCCATTCCTTCAGCATTTACCCCGGGGGGGCATACAAAGGACGCCATACTGCGTCAATATTTTATATACAGTGGAGAAATAAAAACAATCCTTGGTCCTAAGAGCTTACACTCTACAATAGAGCGCTTTTAAGTTAGATTTGTCGATAGCTGCACCTCGGTCCGTTGGTTTATTCAACGACCTTTTTGCCGTTCTTGGTGCTGTGGAACCGCGCATGATGGAGCTACAATGACGGTGCGGTGCCGCGTATGATGAAAGTGTGTGCTCGCCGCCATTGTGTCTGCGCAGGGAGACAGAGATCTGAGCGCGCGGCATTATAAGGCGTCTTGTGTTTGTGGGATATTGTGTATTCATTAGCCCGGGTATATGAGGCTGAAGCCCACGCTGAGAGCGGCACTAATCGGCCGTTGGCCGGGTAACTGTTTTCTTATGAATGCCGCTCCTGGGGCATTATCCAGCGGAGGAGTTTGCGTTGGCAGCCCGCGCAGGTCCCTGCACCTGTTCCTCCGCTCCGATAGCATCTCACGTAAGCTTTGATGTGCGGGAAATAAACACTGAGTGTAAAGAAAGACATCTGCCCAAACAGCTCCAGCCACTTCTCAGCTATACCTCCGTAACGGCTGCTGTTAACTCTTTGATGCCTTTTTTTATTTAATGTCTGGAAGTCCGTGTGTGAAGGTTCTAGACTTAGACAGAAACGCTAGAAAGCTATGCCTGGAACAAGGAGAACCGATGCTATACGCAAGTGAGCGAAATGCATTGGGTCGGTGGAGATTGTAGCTCATACAAGGCACTGTATGAGTAAGAGTCCCCGCTCCCGACGTGTCCTCGCGTCACCCTCCGAGACACATCTGTCACCTGTCTGGTATGGACGGAACAAGCAAATAATGTAAACGACAAAGTCTCTGCTTTCCGTCTCCTATCTTATATCGATCACAGTCTCTGATTAAAAGGAGGTCCGATTACAACATTTCAGACGTTTACTTAAATGGCTTCCACTTTTATCATCGACCAGCCTGAGCTATCTGAGGACACTCCAGTTCTAGACTGGTCAACCAACACTTGCTGGACTCTAGGACCAAGACCTAGAAAATCTAGCACCCCAGATGAACCCCCGTTCCTGGGTCTACTTGTTTGCTACCGTAGGGAAGAACATAATAGAGTAGCCCCTAGCGGCCCCAGGCAGGGGCTGATTTTGCCTATAAAACAGTCCTGGCCCGAGGTTCTTCTCCTCCACGCTCCCCTCTTACGTATTCCATTTCGTTTGGAATAGTCTGTGTGTTCCTTATCATATTTATCTTCACGTTACATACGTCATGGTTCTCACATACCGTATAACTTCTATTTTACGAACCGTGTAACTTCACACAATATAATATTTGCCGTCTGCCGATATAGATTTTATATGTTTCACCACATCCTCCTACATGGGATTAATGATTAACTCCTGCCGTTTACGTACAGATCTAATGTAACATTTTCACTTACAAGCGCCTGCCGCACCCTATTTTATACGCGTTTTCCTGTTATCTTAGCCATTTTATTAACTCAATTATAAACACTTCTCAAATCTATCCATATAAAAGACTTCAGCTACAAAATGCAATGATTGCTGATCCGCGGGGTCTCCGTTATTTGCCAACGTTTGGTAAGAATAATGTTCTGTAAATATATTTAATATAAAGTTTCAGATTCAAAATGGCGGCACTTCCTAAACAAAAAAAAAAAAACATCTCATCCCATAACGCGAGGCCTACATGATTAAAATTCTAGGATTTGCTCTTTTATTATAACGCAGAACCAAGACTGGTTGACATGAAAAGTTGCTAAACAAGTTTATTCGCACCTTTTGGTTATTTCTGTAAGTAACACAACTTTTTATTCTTTCATGTTTCTCAAGAATATAGAAGGCCTTTCCATCTTGAGGTTAAAAAAACCCTCAATATTATAGCTGCCCATAGTAAGGTTTGCTAAGGACCAGCCTGAAAAGAGAACTGTATCGGCCAATGGATGTCCTCTTTGACCAATGTCCACATTGGATAGTACATAGGTCAATGTAGGTGGACTATGACATCATAACTCCATCCACTGGTGATGTCAGGGCCACCCGATTAACCAAGCATGAGCTATTTGAGGACACTCCAGTTCTAGACTAGTCAATCAACACTTGGTCTGTTGTTAGACCCTAGGACCAAGACATAGGATATCTGTTACCCCAGTGTATTTAGATATAAATGGCTTCTTCATGTATTTTGTGTAGGGTGGCCACTGGCTCGCCAAATGAAGGGGAAGAAGGAGGGCATATTTGGCCATAAAAGCCACTGATCTATCAGCTCCTCCAAACTCTAGACAACCACTTGAGGTCTGCAAGCCTTCACTTCTCTTGATGGATAACATATAGCCCTCAAAATAATCCAGCATGAGGTCCTCCTACTGAAGACAATATCACAATGCCTTTTACCTGACCTGAATTTAATACACATTCAAGAGCGGTGAGTCTTCTGTATATAATGGAGAAACATTATCCTCCTAGAAAACAAAGAGTTGGCACTGTCTTAAACAAAAAAACCTTCACCGGCGAGTAAAAAACAGGTTAAACCTAAAGTATGATCCAATATTGCCACGAAGGATCAGAAATACCATTAAGCAGTAATTCTTTACGGTGTTGCAAAACAATAGAGTTATCTGATAAAGACCGGTTTCTACGGAAAAAGAGACAACCGGAACTCTCTGGTCTCTCATAATAATGATTATTGTTACGCGGCCAACACATCACCCTGACTGAGTTGCCGTTGGTCTTCAAGTTGAATGCAAACCTCACTGATACAAATCCACATCATCGGAACCCTGTAGATCTCACCAGATCTAACCCTGAACTCAGCAGCACCAAGCACCATCATAGAGAACTTCATACCTTTACTAAACTTAATAAGAACCCCAGCGCAGGTAGACCTGCGATATTCCCAGTCTACGGTTATCAAAAAGAGAATAACCTCGGTGGGGGGAGGACATTAAACCATTCAGAATTTACAAGATTGGGATATATTTCAAAGGTCCTAAAGGTCCTAAAGGCAAGAAATCGACGATAAGGCATGAACTCATTCAAATGCTACGCTTTAATCCCAAATCGTTACTCAAACAAAAACACGATGATGGTGAGAGACAATCCCTAATAAATAAATAAAAAATAAATAAATGTGCTCCCCATAGATTCCATCTCTTAATAAAACATGGAAAAGGGATTAACTGAATACTTTACTTAAATTATTATTATTATTATTATTTATTGGTTTATATAGCACCATCAAATTCTGTAGCGCTGTACAAGGGGTAGACGGGACATAACAAGTAGTATATAACATAACACTATGACTTACAGAGACAACAGGTGAGGAGGGCCCTGCTCAAAGAGCTTACAATCTAGAACACAGAGTATATGGTTGTTCTGGGCTTGTAGTGTTAATTAAGTTATAAAAAATGTATAATACAGAAAGATTAATTTTAGAAATCTTAGCAGATACAAAGCTGTCCATTTATTATAAGCACAATATTTTTATTAACTCTTGTCTGTGATACATTGTATCAGCCAACGTATTCATTGTTACAACATAAAGTCACAGAAGCTTTAAAGACCTCAAAGATTAACTCTTAACTCTCTGCCTCCTCTAGTACCCATTCAAAAATACCCATTATCATGGATTATAAAAGTTATAAAAATAATAACAATTAAAAGAGAAGAATGAGGGTCAAGACTGTTCATTGTGTATTATTATTATTATTATTATTATTTTTATTTTTATTATTTTATTTATTTTTTTGCAATATCTCATGAAAAAAACTAATTTATTTAGATTTCTTATTTAAGAACAAATTAGATGAAGTTCTTTTTTCAAGTGCACGTTAATCCTGTTTTTTTCTCACAAACGTGAATTTCATGTGACATTTAAATAATAAACACATACATGCAAATAGATACAAAATAATTGGATGCAGAGAAATAATTCTAATCTAATTAATTAATTAATCAATGAATTAATTAATCACAATACAAATTGGACCGAAGTACCCCCCCGGACCCCGATCATTAGCTCCCCAGGAGGTACACTAAGCGTAGATTGAGAAACACCGACAGTCGTAACTCAAACCATAGCATTCAGAACTCGAAAAGCCCACGCACACTCGTGTTTTAAAATCAGGTCCAGACGTCTCATTTAGTAGCCAGCCAAGCTTGTACCCAGTGAGCAGCCCTACACACATGAGTGACACTTACCTGAGTGCAGGTGCTGACAGGGACAGATCACACGGTGCCCGGGCAATTGCAGGTATAATGTCAATACTGTTAAAATAGCAGCACACGCTGCGACTACACAACAGATATGATTAGCATTGTTAAATATTTGTGACAGACGCCGAGCACGGGCAATTATTCAGCCAATCAGCTATTTTTCTTTTGCCACTTCCTTTTACACGTATATTTATATATATATATATCTCGTCTGGTCGCAGCGCAATAAAAAGAACGGCAATCATTTGCATTTGGCACCTGAAAGCTACATAAACAGGTCTGACTCGGTGACGCGGAGAAGTGGTTTGGAGAGGGTGAAGGCGGGGGGGGGGGGCATTCACCTTTCTTGTTAATCCTTAATTTATTCCACTATGAAAGATCTTTTATATAAACAACACACCGCAGTCTGTCTGCTTCATACGCCTGCACAAACACGCTCGCACACACACGCTCGCACACACACACACACGCAGGTTAAATACCCTCGCTGTATTAGCCTCTACCACTTCTACTGGGAGGCTGTTCCACGTATCTACCACCTTCTCAGTAAAATAAGTAATGATTCAGTTGACCTATATGTATCTAACGATAAGCAGTTTAGATGGTAACTTACTGGTCAGGAACTTACCTTTATTAATATGAGTTTGAAGGGAAACAAGGAAAGACTGTGGGTAACCAAGCCGCCCTGGCACTTTAAGATCAGTGGCCACCAAATGACGTCTGTGCAGCCACAGTTTATTCTAATATACTAAGGCAGAGTACGGCCATCAGCATCCAACAGGTGCAGGACTCAAAAGTAGCAGTAAGGGCAACTTAGGGGGTGCTTCCGGCCAGCGGCCGGGGAGTAATTTCTCCCGTAGAAGAAATATAACAGATTTACCTAGACATGTTACGCTTTCCTTGCTGTAGAAGCCCCCTGGGGTTGATTCTTCCTAAAGCAGAGTGAAGCCAATTCATTTAAAACATAAACCCCCAGTTTAGTGAATAAACCCCATTAGAGAGGTTTTACCTCGGCTTTAACCGGCAACGTTATGGCATAAAACCCAAATCCCAAACCGTTTACTGGAGTAACAGATCCTTCTGACTGTGTCTGTAAATCTTCCGCCTGGTGTGTTTATATCTGCGGTTATAAATAACGCGTCGTGAATAAACAAACGTCCGTCCTTTATCTAAAAAAGGGGAAGGTCGTAATAATTACCACATCGATAAAACATAAAAGTGCGTATTTTTTATAGGAGACAACAATGATCAGTTTGATTTATAAAGATCTGTTCCGTCCGCATATACAATGCACTTGGCCAGGTACGGTCAAGAACTGCGTTCCCGAAAGAAATGGGACAGAAGTGGGATTAAAAGGCCAAGATATTCATATTTCATCCCAATGATGTCACTGTAAGTACTGACTAATATAACTCAATAAACGTAATAACATTCCACAAGTCATAACCAACCAGGCCGCGGAGAGACCGCCATAGACACACTGACATGACCGTGAAGAGGAACAACACCCAAGGGGGCCACACCTAGAGAGTCCTCCAGTCTGGTGACCCAAGATGATTGCCTGAAGACTACCAGTAACCATGCTAGGATACCCTAGTAAATCTACAGCAGATGCAGACATGGCGGTGGGGGGTGAACATTAAAGCCATTACTCCGTTGTTTAACGGGGTGTGTGGAGAATTAGATTCCATGATCACCTCGACAATCACCATGATTACCGGAGGGATACGTTCACAATATGCGGTATCTGACAGGACTTTTGTATCGAAGGGAGACGTGAGCTTTATACCCAACCCCGTTCCTTGCACGCAAGTCTGGCAAAGACCCGGTATTGTCTGCCATTGTATCCAAGAACCAGGTGATCCAGACATAAAAGTACGGGAGATTTGGTTTCAGTCAGTCTGCACTTCTTTGCTGCCTCCCTGGCTAAAGGACATAGCTGTCCATCTTAACATGTATGTTTTAGGAATGACTAACCCTTGTCCCTTCTCTTTTAGTGGAATGATATCAAAGAAGACATTCTTCTGTATGTGGAAATAAATAGATATTGTGTTCCAGAAGAATATATATACTGGTATATATATATATATATATATATATATATATATATATATATATATATATATATATATATATATATATATATATTATTATTATTATTATTATTTAATTATTATTTTTTTAATTTTTTTTACAAGGGATAATTACCAAAGGTGTTGGCCATTAGAGAGGTTTGTGCAAATTGGTTAAATTGGAAGCCAATCTTCTTCTAGTAATATGGCTATTAGTCACGATTTCATTACCAGACGTTTGGAAACCTGGAGGTAATGAGAAGAAAAGTTGCTCAGTGCCAAGGAAGTAAATGTCAAATGATGTAGGTCAAACACGACACCCGCAAACACGGATATGTATCAATGTATCTCGTTTTACTGTCCTAGAGGTCACAGAATAAGCAAGGTAAACAGCCGTATGGTGGAATTCTAATACGATGTCCTGGTAATAAGGCGAACGGCTCATCAGTGGTGAGACTCGACGGACCATGGAGGAGGCTGGGAGCTGCAGCTTCTCCCTAAGCTTAGTATTTAGGTATTAAAAGAACAAAGTACTTTAATATGCATTATTCTTTGGTGAACCGAAGCAGATTTAGATACCAAAAAAAATCACCAAAAAAGAGTATAGTAAATAAAAAAAACAGTATGTAGAAATACAGAAACTCTAGGACCCATGTAACATAGCCATATTTATCAATGCATTCTATTTGGAGGTGTTACTTGAACACAGGTGACATGGATAAGAATATTGTTGACCTCTGGAACTATGGGCTTTTTTCCTATTGAGAATGTTATTATTGGAACAATCCATTGGGGGCACTTCTTCACTCTGCCTCCATCCTGCCACCTTGTTTTTGTAATAAGAGAACAGCGCCATCTTGTGGCACAAACAATAACTAAACGCAGGTTCTGACCAACCCTTACCCCTCCTGCCACACAGGGGCTTTAAATTGCTTGAGGGTCTTGTTGGGTTAAAATGTGCTGCAGTCCCACTGATTCAGCTCCTTGGTAAGCAATGTAGCCATGAAAAATTAGACAGGACTCGCCAAACTTGGGGTACTTTGACGTAGCGGCGGGCAAAGCGATATCCGGCCATATAGTGTGATGGAGACCCCAATATTTATGCCGAAGATAGGTGTTTTCTGAAGGACAATCGCTGGGTGTGCGCCAGATTCTTGCTTCGTTTTAGATAACTATATCAAATACACCGGTATTTACGAAACAAACACGTACTGTAATTGCTCAATAAATGTATATTTTTTTGTTTCCTGATTACGAGAGACGCGCCTGCTAACCCCACACCTCGGCAGTCTGGTTATTATTATTGTGCAATATGATTCATTAAAAAGAATCAGCGTTTCCTGTAAGGCTGGAGCAAAATATCCCGCAGGCAGCACTATTAATTTAAATGGAGACATGGAGATTGTCTACAGGGGCCGGACGTGGGGCAGGGGCCATTTGCCCTCTGAGCTGGTCTAAAATGCTTTAGAAAGGGCTGATCCCACCAGGAAAGCAGCAGGGTCACGAAATGCGATGTTACGTTACCCAGGGGTTAAAAGAGAGGCTTCTCGCCCAGTATGTGTGAAAAGCCAGAAAGAAAGCTTTGGGTGAGAGGGAGTGAGTGTGTATGTATGGATGGATGGATGTTAGAGTGAGTGTGTATGTATGAATGGATGGATGTTAGAGTGAGTGTGTATGTATGAATGGATGGATGTTAGAGTGAGTGTGTATGTATGAATTGATGGATGTTAGAGTGAGCGTTCAAAGGTTTGGGGTCACTGAGCTGTTTTAATGGAAAACAAGGACATTTCTGGCTGTTACATAATTACAAGAGGGCTTTCTGATGATCAATTAGCCTTTTAAACTTAAACTTGGATCAGCGAACACAACGTGCCATTGGAACCCAGGAGTGATGGGAGTGATAAAGAGCCATTGGAACACAGGAGTGATGGGAGTGATAAAGGGCCATTGGAACACAGGAGTGATGGGAGTGATAAAGGGCCATTGGATCACAGGAGTGATGGGAGTGATAAAGGGCCATTAGAACACAGGAGTGATGGGAGTGATCAAAGCCTCTGTAGGCCTATGCAGAGATTCCATTAAAAATCAGCTGTTTCCAGCTACAATAGTCATTTACAGCTTTAACCCTGTCTGCACTGGATTTCTCATCCATTTCATGTTATTTTAATGGACAAAATGACATTTCTAAATGACCCCAAACTTTTGAACGGTAGGATATATATATACACACACACACACTACCATATTGGGTGCTTCCATCCAGTGGCCAACCAGGCATTTGCCCAGAGTGCCAGACGCTGGTTGGAAAATAGTCCTACTGTAGAGCCTGTCCTGATCAAATCGGGGCTGTTGGTAGCTATTCTGTGGTCTATAGATAGATCTATACTGTCCTTCATAAAGCTGAAAAAAAACAATTCTAGCTGGTATAGAGAGCGGGTCGTGTTCATTTCTGATGCAAATTTATTAAAGTGGAGAAATCTGCAGGAACATTATATTGGTTGCCGTGGTGACTGCACAAGGTTTTTTTTTTACCAGTTTGCACCAATATTTGTGTTTATAAATATCTCTCAGAGTTTTAGGTTCCAGTCTCTTATAGTTTGCCGTTTCATTACAACTTTATGTGACTGCGATGTGATTACCCAGCGGCAAAATGTCCCTTGGACTTACATTTAAGCATTAATAACAACTGATCATAAAATGGTTTGATGAAAGAGTTAAATGATTGGAGAGAGCGTGGAAGCCATGGGCGAGGTGTGCGTGATGTGCGATGATGTCAGAGAGCTCTGACGTAAGCATGGCACTAGAAGTGTTTGTTTTGGAAGCAGTCCACGTTTTGCCTCCTTAGGTTAATGCCAAGTACACTTTATTGTTGATCGTCTTGCAAAAGCTCCTTTTAGTCAATAAACCCTTCTGAATGGAGGAGCCAAGAAAGCATTTCAGGTTTGTTAACGATTTCATCACATTTAATCAGAGCAAATGTGGGGAATGGTGGGAATGGTAAACCGATCAGAGCACGGAGACACGGCGGGGCACAAAGAGCCGCAGGACACACTAATACCCCTTTATCAGAGACAGAGCGAGACGTAGAGAGCCACAGAACTCACTAATACCCCTTTATCAGAGACAGAGCGAGACGTAGAGAGCCACAGAACCCACTAATACCCCTTTATCAGAGACAGAGCGAGACGTAGAGAGCCACAGAACTCACTAATACCCCTTTATCAGAGCGCAGAGAAACCTCGAGACACAGAGACCCACAGAACCATTGTTTATATATATGTGTCAGTGTATGGTGTTAGCAGTTGGTGTTGGTATGTGTGTGTTGGTGTTAGTGTATGGTGTTAGCAGTTGGGGTTGGTATGTGTGTGTTGGTGTCAGTGTATGGTGTTAGCAGTTGGTGTTGGTATGTGTGTGTTGGTGTCAGTGTATGGTGTTAGCAGTTGGTGTTGGTATGTGTGTGTTGGTGTTAGTGTATGGTGTTAGCAGTTGGTGTTGGTATGTGTGTGTTGGTGTCAGTGTATGGTGTTAGCAGTTGGTGTTGGTGTGTGTGTTGGTGTTAGTGTATGGTGTTAGCAGTTGGTGTTGGTGTTGGTGTGTGTTGGTGTCAGTGTATGGTGTTAGCAGTTGGTGTTGGTATGTGTGTGTTGGTGTCAGTGTATGGTGTTAGCAGTTGGTGTTGGTATGTGTGTTGGTGTCAGTGTATGGTGTTAGCAGTTGGTGTTGGTATGTGTGTGTTGGTGTCAGTGTATGGTGTTGGCAGTTGGTGTTGGTGTGTGTGTGTTGGTGTCAGTGTATGGTGTTAGCAGTTGGTGTTGGTATGTGTGTGTTGGTGTCAGTGTATGGTGTTGGCAGTTGGTGTTGGTATGTGTGTGTTGGTGTCAGTGTATGGTGTTAGCAGTTGGTGTTGGTGTGTGTGTTGGTGTTAGTGTATGGTGTTAGCAGTTGGTGTTGGTATGTGTGTGTTGGTGTCAGTGTATGGTGTTAGCAGTTGGTGTTGGTGTGTGTGTTGGTGTCAGTGTATGGTGTTAGCAGTTGGTGTTGGTATGTGTGTGTTGGTGTCAGTGTATGGTGTTAGCAGTTGGTGTTGGTGTGTGTGTGTTGGTGTCAGTGTATGGTGTTAGCAGTTGGTGTTGGTATGTGTGTGTTGGTGTTAGTGTATGGTGTTAGCAGTTGGTGTTGGTATGTGTGTGTGTTGGTGTTAGTGTATGGTGTTAGCAGTTGGTGTTGGTATGTGTGTGTTAGTGTTAGTGTATGGTGTTAGCAGTTGGTGTTGGTGTCAGTGTATGGTGTTAGCAGTTGGTGTTGGTGTGTGTGTGTTGGTGTCAGTGTATGGTGTTAGCAGTTGGTGTTGGTATGTGTGTGTTGGTGTCAGTGTATGGTGTTAGCAGTTGGTGTTGGTATGTGTGTGTTGGTGTCAGTGTATGGAGTTAGCAGTTGGTGTTGGTATGTGTGTGTTGGTGTCAGTGTATGGTGTTAGCAGTTGGTGTTGGTGTGTGTTGGTGTTAGTGTATGGTGTTAGCAGTTGGTGTTGGTATGTGTGTGTTGGTGTCAGTGTATGGTGTTAGCAGTTGGTGTTGGTATGTGTGTGTTGGTGTCAGTGTATGGTGTTAGCAGTTGGTGTTGGTGTGTGTGTGTTGGTGTCAGTGCATGGTGTTAGCAGTTGGTGTTGGTGTGTGTGTGTTGGTGTCAGTGTATGGTGTTGGCACTTGGTGTTGGTGTGTGTGTGTTGGTGTCAGTGTATGGTGTTAGCAGTTGGTGTTGGTGTGTGTGTGTTGGTGTCAGTGTATGGTGTTAGCAGTTGGTGTTGGTGTGTGTGTTGGTGTCAGTGTATGGTGTTAGCAGTTGGTGTTGGTGTGTGTGTGTGTTGGTGTCAGTGTATGGTGTTGGCAGTTGGTGTTGGTATGTGTGTGTTGGTGTCAGTGTATGGTGTTAGCAGTTGGTGTTGGTATGTGTGTGTTGGTGTTAGTGTATGGTGTTAGCAGTTGGTGTTGGTGTGTGTGTGTTGGTGTCAGTGTATGGTGTTAGCAGTTGTGTTGGTATGTGTGTGTTGGTGTCAGTGTATGGTGTTAGCAGTTGGTGTTGGTGTGTGTGTTGGTGTTAGTGTATGGTGTTAGCAGTTGGTGTTGGTGTGTGTGTGTTGGTGTCAGTGTATGGTGTTAGCAGTTGGTGTTGGTATGTGTGTGTTGGTGTCAGTGTATGGTGTTAGCAGTTGGTGTTGGTATGTGTGTTGGTGTCAGTGTATGGTGTTAGCAGTTGGTGTTGGTATGTGTGTGTTGGTGTCAGTGTATGGTGTTGGCAGTTGGTGTTGGTATGTGTGTGTTGGTGTCAGTGTATGGTGTTAGCAGTTGGTGTTGGTATGTGTGTGTTGGTGTCAGTGCATGGTGTTAGCAGTTGGTGTTGGTATGTGTGTGTTGGTGTTAGTGTATGGTGTTAGCAGTTGGGGTTGGTATGTGTGTGTTGGTGTCAGTGCATGGTGTTAGCAGTTGGTGTTGGTATGTGTGTGTTGGTGTCAATGTATGGTGTTAGCAGTTGGTGTTGGTATGTGTGTGTTGGTGTCAGTGTATGGTGTTAGCAGTTGGTGTTGGTATGTGTGTGTTGGTGTTAGTGTATGGTGTTAGCAGTTGGTGTTGGTATGTGTGTGTTGGTGTTAGTGTATGGTGTTAGCAGTTGGTGTTGGTATGTGTGTGTTGGTGTCAGTGTATGGTGTTAGCAGTTGGTGTTGGTATGTGTGTGTTAGTGTTAGTGTATGGTGTTAGCAGTTGGTGTTGGTGTCAGTGTATGGTGTTAGCAGTTGGTGTTGGTGTGTGTGTGTTGGTGTCAGTGTATGGTGTTAGCAGTTGGTGTTGGTATGTGTGTGTTGGTGTCAGTGTATGGTGTTAGCAGTTGGTGTTGGTATGTGTGTGTTGGTGTCAGTGTATGGAGTTAGCAGTTGGTGTTGGTATGTGTGTGTTGGTGTCAGTGTATAGTGTTAGCAGTTGGTGTTGGTGTTAGTGTATGGTGTTAGCAGTTGGTGTTGGTATGTGTGTGTTGGTGTCAGTGTATGGTGTTGGCACTTGGTGTTGGTATGTGTGTGTTGGTGTCAGTGTATGGTGTTAGCAGTTGGTGTTGGTGTGTGTGTGTTGGTGTCAGTGCATGGTGTTAGCAGTTGGTGTTGGTGTGTGTGTTGGTGTCAGTGTATGGTGTTAGCAGTTGGTGTTGGTATGTGTGTGTTGGTGTCAGTGTATGGTGTTGGCAGTTGGTGTGTGTGTGTTGGTGTCAGTGTATGGTGTTGGCACTTGGTGTTGGTGTGTGTGTGTTGGTGTCAGTGTATGGTGTTAGCAGTTGGTGTTGGTGTGTGTGTGTGTGTTGGTGTCAGTGTATGGTGTTAGCAGTTGGTGTTGGTGTGTGTGTTGGTGTCAGTGTATGGTGTTAGCAGTTGGTGTTGGTGTGTGTGTGTGTTGGTGTCAGTGTATGGTGTTAGCAGTTGGTGTTGGTATGTGTGTGTTGGTGTCAGTGTATGGTGTTAGCAGTTGGTGTTGGTATGTGTGTGTTGGTGTCAGTGTATGGTGTTGGCAGTTGGTGTTGGTATGTGTGTGTTGGTGTCAGTGTATGGTGTTAGCAGTTGGTGTTGGTATGTGTGTGTTGGTGTTAGTGTATGGTGTTAGCAGTTGGTGTTGGTATGTGTGTGTTGGTGTTAGTGTATGGTGTTAGCAGTTGGTGTTGGTATGTGTGTGTTGGTGTTAGTGTATGGTGTTGGCAGTTGATGTTGGTATGTGTGTGTTGGTGTCAGTGTATGGTGTTAGCAGTTGGTGTTGGTATGTGTGTGTTGGTGTCAGTGTATGGTGTTAGCAGTCGGTGTTGGTATGTGTGTGTTGGTGTCAGTGTATGGTGTTGGCAGTTGGTGTGTGTGTGTTGGTGTCAGTGTATGGTGTTAGCAGTTGGTGTTGGTATGTGTGTGTTGGTGTCAGTGTATGGTGTTAGCAGTTGGTGTTGGAATGTGTGTGTTGGTGTCAGTGTATGGTGTTAGCAGTTGGTGTTGGAATGTGTGTGTTGTGTCAGTGTATGGTGTTAGCAGTTGGTGTTGGTATGTGTGTGTTGGTGTCAGTGTATGGTGTTAGCAGTTGGTGTTGGTATGTGTGTGTTGGTGTCAGTGTATGGTGTTAGCAGTTGGTGTTGGTATGTGTGTGTTGGTGTCAGTGTATGGTGTTAGCAGTTGGTGTTGGTATGTGTGTGTTGGTGTCAGTGTATGGTGTTAGCAGTTGGTGTTGGTATGTGTGTGTTGGTGTTAATGTATGGTGTTAGCAGTTGGTGTTGGTGTGTGTGTGATTGATTTTGGATCCCTACCAGTAGTGAACATCTAATCTGCTAATAACAGTTGAAAGCTTCTAAGTTTGGAAAACATTACAGGCCACCCGTTTTTTTTCCAGAAGGATTCTTTTTCAATACATAAAAATATAAAATATTACCAACATTAGGACATAGATGGGAGGGATCTGATTAGGGCTAATGGGAAAACTGTTGTCAGACTGAAGCTGCCGATAACGAATATAAGATAGAGAAGAGAAAAAAGATCCAGGAATAGCGATGTGTGGGGAAATCGATGGTACCGGGAAGAAGGGAGACGAGCCAACGCTGCCTCCCATGAAATTTACATAATATACAAAACTGGATCGTCCAAGCGTTTCCCGCATTGCACAGACCACCTACACGGAGTCTGAACACCGGGCTTCACATCGCTCGGAAGGGGTGTCGTTGTCTCACTTTTTACTCTTTTGCAATCACCCCATGACATATTCCTTCCTTCAGGCCGGTTACTCCCTTCACTTCTTCCAATACATCTTCCTAAGGAGTCTTACGAGAGTTATCGGTCCAGGGTGAGCCCACTGGCCCTCCCTAACAAATGCCCGCAGCCGCAAAAAGAATTAATAGGATAGCGAAAGAAAGCCACCAACAACGGAAAATGCGTAGGTCCAAGTCATTCTTGATAAAAGAAGAAGTCCAGCTTCACGGAACGAATGTCCATAGGGGTTGGCTTACCATCCCGCCTGTATTGTTTGTCTTCTACCAGGCATGTTCGGTCTCTTTATTTGGATTAAAGATCATTTTTTAAATACCTTTTTTTTGAGAAAACATTGGTATGGGCCAAATTGTCCTGGTGGACCTTCACGCCGTCGTGCTCACTCATGAGTTCTCAGAAGACCTTCCTCAACCTGATGTGATTGGGACAATTTTTTTTTAATATTTTCACATCTTCTGTATTTGATGGAATCTCGACTCGCAATTTCTCATTAAATCTATAAAAAAATAAAGAAGGTTCCACTTGGATCAAGATAGGTCATTAGAGTTCACTCCACCAAGACCAGGCTGTGCCACCAACCGACATCTATCATTCTATTTTGTATCAACAGGTTTAAACAAAGGCGCAGTAAGCTCCTTCAGCTGTTATGGCAACAAAAACATTCGACCTATCGGTACTCTTCCCTATGATAACAAATATTAATGGTGATTTGTCACACATTTAAAAAAAAATTAGTTCTAAGCAGGTATCGGGTCGAAGGGGCGGTGGTCTCAATACCATTATTATATATTATATATTACAGAATTATGATAATACAAACACAACAAATGTAATAAATCAATCCATGTATATAAAAAATCGAATCTATTATATTTAACAGAATAGGTAAAGCAGCACTTTGATGGTAATTATCAAAGAAGAAGTCCCGAAGCAGTGAAACATTACTTTGATTTATAAACTAAAACACGACAGGTTCTAATGAAACTTTTGTTATTTTCCAGGTAATAGCGGATCGGTGAGCTGCAGGTGAGGTTACATCCCTGATCTATATAGATTGAGTTATTGAGAATCCCATCGGTCATGTTTACATACAGATTGCATAAAAATGATCCGTCACGTGGGAAGTCTGAGCGCTTGTAACAAAACCGTTCAAAATGATATTTACTAAATGCACTGAAGTCGCCAAGCCGACAGGATAGCGACCCTTATTTATTAGAATGCTGTAATCGCACTCGGAACATGAGTTGATATTTTATTGGGCAAAATGGGGTTCTGTGGAAGCCACCAAGAAACCTTCTGAATGAGCGCATCTTTCAGAATGTTAACCCTTTAATAGTCCTTCACAGAGAGTCTTCATCGTGAATGCCTTAAAATGAAAGAAGTCTCTACAGCCCCTGAGTTTTTAATAAGTTCCCTTAACTGGAGCTTTGAAAAGCCGGGTCTAATGCAGGTCCTCGTCAAAGTCCCACACACACATATATAGATATATATGTGTCTGTACATAAATATTTTCAACTAGTTCGACCAATGAGGTCGAAGAAACCTCATATTGTTGCAAAAAAGCTACGTAACCTTTCTTCTTCGCCATGAGAACCTGACAAATTACCCTTAGAATCTTCTATTCACCATGAGAACCCCGCAGTTACCCTTAGAATCTTCTATATATACCATGAGAACCCCCCCAGTTACCCTTAGAATCTTCTATATACCATGAGAACCCCCCAATTACCCTTAGAATCTTCTATTCACCATGAGAACCTCCCCAGTTACCCTTAGAATCTTCTATATACCATGAGAACCCCCCCAGTTACCATTAGAAACTTCTATATACAATGAGAACCCCCAGTTACCCTTAGAATCTTCTATACACCATGAGAACCCCCCCAGTTACCCTTAGAATCTTCTATATACCATGAGAACCCCCCAGTTACCCTTAGAATATTCTATTCACCATGAGAACCCCCCAGGTACCCTTAGAATCTTCTATATACCATGAACCCCCCCCAGTTACCCTTAGAATCTTCTATATACCATGAGAACCCCCCAGTTACCCTTAGAATCTTCTATATACCATGAGAACCCCCCAGTTACCCTTAGAATCTTCTATATACCATGAGAACCCCCCCCCAGTTACCCTTAGAATCTTCTATTTACCATGAGAACCCCCCAGTTACCCTTAGAATCTTCTATATACCATGCGAACCTCCCCAGTTACCCTTACAGTCTTCGCAACCACCTTTACAAAAAGAGTTTGTGACCCAGAAAATTATTTTTATGATGATTAATTCTATTCTAATACCTTCAAATAAAAATAGCATTGTTTCCCTTGGTTCCGTACGGTTCCATATATATATATATATCATACACACAGGTCATACAGAAGTGGTCTCTTTATTAACCTGCGTGATTCCATTGAAACAACAGCCTCCCCCCCTTCTATCTGAACGAAGACTTCCTGAAAGTCTCTCCCCTTTAATCCTGCTCGTCACGGGAGGGTGTGTGCTTCTACCTGCAAAACAGACCCAACCTGTCTACGCTTTCACAAGCAGCCCTGTGCTCATCAGAGACGATCGCGAGCTTCGCTCTGTAACGGCTGGACTTCTGTACGCGATTCCTGCTCTGAGTGACCTGCACAGACTTTTGGAAGGTGAGCCTTTGTCTGGGCGGTATTGGGCCCATGGGACCTTCTCATCCCCAAATGGTCTAATATGGGACAGTGTTGGCAATGAAGGGATTAAATACAATTCCCAATATCCCTCCTGGCTGATGGGAGATGAGGTCTGATTAGGAGAAGATCACAAGCTATGTAGATAAAAAGATAACTCATAGAACATCAGGTATCAAACCTCTCATTTTTCTCAAAGCA
The DNA here is from genome assembly GCF_027358695.1 of Spea bombifrons. NCBI lineage: Eukaryota > Metazoa > Chordata > Amphibia > Anura > Pelobatidae > Spea > Spea bombifrons. The sequence goes on from NC_071096.1 coordinate 5,294,461, forward strand.
CCAACTTTTTCTCAAAGTTTCCACTAAATATATGGCATAGTTATTGGATTTTTCAGGGGTTAAAGTTTTGATTTTGTGTTTGTTGGTGGTAGAGTTGTCATAGCCTTGATTAGGTCTACTATCTGATTTAGTATCAGTTGCTTTACCGCTGTAATACTGGGGCAAAGTTGTCCTTTGTGACCGTGGCTTCCATAATTAAGTAGCCGAAATTGGGTCCAGCTTTGGTGTTTTCACAGTTGTGTAGTGCTTATTAAACAATGAGATGATCGAGACGAAGCTGGTATTGGTGTAATAATCTTTTATTTCCGGGATGGGTTGTAAAATCTCCAATCTCCAAAACACTCAATTGTGCAATTCTGAAAATGATAAATTGTATCAATAGACGACCAAAAACACATCTTTTGGGTGAAATCATGTTTTTTATTGTCCTATTCACACTGCTATATATATATAAAAAGTTTCTAGACTTATAAGGGTATTTGTTTGAGTTTAGAACCTTTCCTTGTCCGTTAAGGATTCCATGTCTGATTCCTCTTGGTCCAGTCCAGTGAGCTAGATGATAAATAACATAGTATTATAGTCTATAATAATACCTTATTTCTAACATTCCGAACTTATGAACTTCAAAGAAAGTGGACCCTCATTTATTAACCCAAAACCAATGAGAAACCTTTTCTTTGAAATGACCTTTTAGCGTAGTAAATAATAGTATATCGTATACATTGTTATTATAAGTCTATTTAAACCTATAAAGAATTCATTCATAGAGGTTTTGTTTTTTGTCTCTTTGGGTTTGTGATAAACCGATCTAAAGCTTCATTTCTGGACCTGAATTGAGTTTTTTTACCCCCATTCCTTAAAAATGGCTTCTTTAAGCTATGTTTCCTATTGACGTCACCAGCCAACGCATGACCAACAGGACTCTGGAACCACATAAATTGCTGTTAGAAGTAATTCTGGGCAAATGGAGCATCTGCCGAGGCAGCTATTACTAAAGGCTTCTCTTCTGTATACCATGAGAAGTCCACAGCGGCCAGTGGGCCTCCAGATGTATTAGGTGTTGATTTGAGTCACCATTCTCAGTTGAGGTGGTGTCCCATAGGTCATCTTAATTTTGAAAGCACCTTGGTGGACCATGTATAACTGTATGCAGAGCTCATCACGTACTCAGAAAAAGAATGTAGATTTCTAAGGATTAAAGTGCTTCCGAGGTTGCTGCGCTTTTGTGTCAGACACATCGGTGTGCTCACACCCGAATTGGACCCAAGAAACATCTGTGACATTCGGTAGGGTCACACCAGGTTGATGACCCAGTTCCTTCCAGGAACCAGTTGACAGTTGGTGATCACCATCCTTCCATGAAGGTCCTCACTGCCCACATACAGTTTATCACATGTGTGGTACATGTACCATAATCACCATTGTTAAAATCCTGAAGTGAAGCTTCTAGTTACCTTCTGGATCACGCAAGTGATCTTTTCGTTCACCTCTGGAAATCTTTATTTACGAGACTGTCTCATATTAATCTGCATTAATCCCTGACATTTTTATAGAGGGTGAAATCGTTAATCAGGAATGTTATTGACCCGGATGCGGGTGTCATATGGGACGCAATACAGAGATAATGTCAGAAACAGTAGCAGGATAGACAGATAGATAGACCCACCTGGGAAGAGGCTTCTGTAGCTCTTGACTTTATCGCAACCTGTGGAAGAACATCCTAAATGGTCTTCTCATTCCAAGTCAAGGATTGCCATGCTTATTAAACGCACCCCAACATTGTACAAACAACATGTTCTACATGATACCTAACGTGTTTATCTGTGTCATACGGGGAGAGGGATGACTCTAAGCTTTTAGAACCCCAGGCATTTATTCCATTAGAATTCTCCAACATTCAACATATTTATATGGAACGATGGTCAACCTTTCACCTCAAGGTGCGAGTCCCTAGTAACAGACGCTCAAACGCTTGCTGTTTGAAGACAATTCCATGAGTTGTATACCATATGTTACGATAGAGTTGTTAAAGTTCTAGGCCACTTAACATTCACGTTCCTCCATTCGATGAGGAAATCACCCATTGACATGACATCATTATGACAAACTGGGCTTTTGATGTGGCTCAGATAGCTTTTTGGCTGTCCATGGCCTCTAGGGACCCGTGTTGGCCTCGGCAAATGGGGCAAAACTGATGGCAACTAGTAAGAAAGTGGGTGTGTAGTGAGCGGTGTTTGGCAATACTTGGGTGTGTGATGTCTTGACGGTATGTGGACAATACAATGTTTTGGTTCTAATCTAGATAACACGCATTGGGAGGACCAGAACGTCTTCGCGGAGTCACCTCGTATTAAACTTTTACCCGGTTACCCTCCCTTGTTTACGTTGTCTGGCACAGACTGAATTCATGTAGAAAATATGTAATTATGGGACAAATGACTCCCGACGCCCCGGGGTACAGATGTTTTCTTCATTATTCCGATTCTGTAAAATAGGGCGAGCCAACCGGTAACCTGCGGTGGGACCAAAATGCTGATCGGCCAGCTGTGGAGCACCATGGGAGTTGTAGTCCTGCCAGCAGAACTATCTTCTTCATAGCTGTCCCACAAGGCCCATACTTTAATGAGTGCTATGGAAGTTAGATTTTTATTTCTTTAATTTTACTGCAATTTAAATGTTACTTTTTAACGGCGCCTTTAAAGTGATTCCGGAATATCGTACAGCGCTACGGAATACGATGGCGCTATAAAAGACAATACAGAAATTGATATTTACGCATAATAAGTAAATATATATATAATAAAGCGTTTTCAGGCTTACGGGAGGGTAAATGAGTGTAATAATTAACCGGGTTAGTATTTCCCGCAGCTTGGATTCCGCGCCAGGATTCTGCTAATAAATATTTTACCCCGCGGCATTCAGCGAGGCGACGGAGAGATTCGCGGGAAGGTCCAGGAAGCGTCTCCGTTCGGGGAGATTCCCACAAATCCCCGGAAAGAGCAGATTATCAGCTTATGGGAGGAGAGAAACACATTTTACTGGGTTACAATCCGAAAGGAAGGTGTTTTCGATGGGGTAATAGCGGACGATATGACCGAAATAAAGAATTTGGGCAATTATTTGGGCAAAAGTCATAATTTAAACTGGATTTGTTATTTTGCTGATTTTTTGGTAGCATATGCCGTTTTTCAGGAGCAGAGAGTATTTGGGGAGAGTGTTGGGGATATGAATGTATCGATCCATAGAACACAATGGGAAGGGTTGTGTGTTGTGTCTACACATACGTGTTCTCTGTATGTTGCAGGAGATGATAGAGTCTGTTCCGCAAAGTGCTGTCATGCCGTCATATTCCGAGACGCACTTTTCTTGGATGGATTTGTTCTGCAGCGATATCTACCCAGCCTACAGAGATCCACCAGGTGAGAACAAGTCGGGTTTTGGTACTGGGGGGACAGCATTTAAAATATTTGATGGGCATTGATAATAAAATTAAAACAAGGACCTTTCTGGCTGTAACATAATTGCAAAAGGGTTTTCTAACCATCAATTAGCCTTTTAATGGGTAATGGGAGTGATAAAGGGTCATTAGAACACAGGAGTGATGAGAGTGATAAAGGGTCATTGGAACACAGGAGTGATGGGAGTGATAAATGGCCATTGGAACTATACTATAAGTATACCGGTGTGTGTATATATATATATATATATATATATATATATATATATATAATGATTGACCAATAAGAAGCTAAATGTTATGCGCTAAATGAAATAGTTAATGTTGATGGAAAAGTATTGTTAGGTTATTTAAAAACATTAAATACATTATAAAAACAAATTAAATACATTATCCTTCCTTCGCATATTTTTCCTCCAGATATTTTTGTTCCATGCAGGTGACTCCCAATAAAGCCATGTCCTACACGTTTCCAAAAAATCACTATATTAACCCAAAAAATGACCACCAAGATCCAGATCACTAACGCCGATCGGTAGCATCTGTTTATCTTCTTCCTCAATTAGAAGATGGTTTATAGAACATTACTTGGCCCTGAGCTTTCTTTGGGCTGTGTAAAGTAATACTAAGAATATTCTTCTAGATTGTAAGCTCTTTGAGCAAGGCCCTCGTCATCTTTTGTTTCTGTAACTCCAAATTGTTATGTGATGCCCTACTTGTTCTGTCCGGTTTACCCTCTGTACAGCGCTGCGGACTATGATGGCGCCATATAAATGAATAAATAATAATAATTATCCAAAACTCCCAGACAAAATTCGAAAGTCCCCCCAAATCCCCCCAAAATGTCCACAGTTGGGTATAGTTAAGGAAACGCATGCGTTGGGTCACGGGGAGGTTGCTGAAGGAACCGATACCCTTATGTTGACATCTATGCCCGTTTTTTTCCTTTAAGAAATGAATGCCGTGTTGCGCATGTTTATTGTAAATGATTCTTTATTATTTATTAATACATAGAGCGGGGCTGTTCCATAGCTGGTGACTAGGAGACAAAGAAATATACATTAGCCCTTCCCATCAGCATCGGCTTTTTTTAATTACCGGGGCAAAGCTCCGATACATTAATCATCACGGAGTCTCTACTCGCAACAAACGCGTTTCGGGGATTTCCCTGCCCCAGATAGGCAAATAAGCCGCGCAAGATCCTACTAGTCATGGAATACTTGGGCGAGGAGTTACCCGTCCACATCCCTTCCTAACACCGACTAAAAAAAAAAACAGGAATCTAGAATATTCCGCCCATCCGGAAAAAGAGGACCTCCGGAGAAATCATCCAAGGGGTACAAAGTATCTGTTCTTTGAGTAAACCTGTCGCTGAGTCCTGCTCAACGGCGGATAGGACTGATCCCAACGGCAAGGACGCTGTAAGAACTGTTTGTCGGTTGCTATGGCAACAACCTATCTGTGACTGCTTTTTTGAGCTATGATTTTGAGCTAATTGTCTCATATTTGTACTGCGTGTTCTAGGTGTCCCTCCTCTGTGGTCCTCGCTGCCCCCCGAGCACTGGACCCGGCACCATGTCTGCGACTGGCTTCAGTATTGCTGTGACAGCTACAAGCTGGATGCCACCTGCATCCCGTTCTCCTACTTCAACGTGTCCGGCCTGCAGCTCTGCAGCATGACCAAGGAGGACTTCACCGAGGCGGCAGGCGTCTGCGGACAGTACTTATACAGCCTTCTACACGACATTCGAACAAACGGTTAGTCTGGCGGCGTCATCAAGCGTGCCCAGCCCAGCGGTCAGTGACGCAGCACGTCACATGGTCACGGAGGATTTTAGTCTCAGAGATCCTTAAACCCAGAGCCGTACCAAAGCCATCAAAGGCACGGCGTTGGGTCAGATGTGGGTTGTAGACGTGTGCAAACGGACCAAAAACCATTCAGACTTCAAACAAAATTTGTTATCACTCTCATGCTTTCACACATCCTTACTCTCTCGCACACTCTCATTCACTCTCTCTCACACTCTCATTCACTTCCCTGCTCTCATTGTCCCCCTACATTCTCCGCTGACCACTTTCGTGTCCCTGTCTTCTTTCTCATCGCTGCGCTTCTTCTCTTGCCTCTTTTTGTTCTTCTGTCTTCTTTCTTCCTCCTCTCCCCCCTCGGTATCAGCTGCGTTAACCAGGCCTCCTGGAGAGCATCCACAAAAGGGCGGAGCCTCCGCACACACCCTCTCCTTCGATTGGAGAAAAAGAGGGAAAAGCTCTCCTCTCGGCGCTTGATGTAGCTCCGCCCTTTTTTCGGAAATACTCCAAGAAGCTTGACAAATGGAGACGGATTTGCGGAGACCGAGAGAGATGCAAAAACGCTTCTCTTTCTCTACGAATCTGTCTGCGTGCGAGTGAAAAAGCAACAAAATGCCCCAAAAAATCCAGAGCTCTCTGCTTCGTTGTTGTTTCGTTGCGGTCCCTCCTCGTTTGCAGGTAAAAATTAACAAAATTGGCAAATCCACAAGTCTATTGTAGGCCTGTTTTTATTTGTTGATTTATATGGCGCCAACATATGCTCCAGCGCTGTACGGAAAGGTCTAGCACAGGCAGCAGAGTAAAATTTGCTTCCTGATCTGCTCAGTTTGGGTCAAACTAGTAGCGGCTGTAATTATTTTCTATGAAAATAATTATTTTGGGGGGGGAGGAATCATTCAGAGAAATTAAATGTTTTTTTTCTCCTTTTGCTTTTTTTTTTGCAGGACTTTCCTTACTTAATAATGCGGAGAACGCAAAGCCGCTCCAAGAAGAAAGTAAGTCCCAGGATCTCATTGTCTTTGTGGATCTCTGAGATTTATTTCTTTAACCCCTCGCTGTATACAGTGTAGCTCCCTCTGGGAATGTATCGCCCCTCTGTGTCTGTATATACGCACATGTGTGTGTTTCTACACGTAAAGCACATGGATCCAGAGCAGATACCGTGCAAAAACCATAATATGCTCATACATGACTCAAAAAATGGTAAAAATCATGCCTTTATTGGCTCAAGCTTTTGAGACTAAACTACCATTCAAATGTTTGGGGTCACTCAGCTGATTTCATGAAAAACAAGGAGATTTCTGGCTGTAACATAATTACAAAAAGATTTCTAACCATCAATTACCCTTTTAAACTTAAACTTGGATCAGCGAACACAACGTGCCTTTGGAACACAGGAGTGATGGGAGTGATAAAGGGCCATCGGAACACAGGTGTGATGGGAGTGATAAAGGGCCATTGGAACACAGGAGTGATGGGAGTGATAAAGGGCCATTGGAACACAGGAGTGATGGGAGTGATACAGGGCCTCTGTACGCCTATGAAGAGATTCCATTAAAAATCATCCGTTTCCAGCTACAATAGTCTTTTATTTCATTTACCCCCGTCTGCGCTGAATTTCTGATCAATTTCATGTTATTTTAATGGACAAGATTTGCTTTTCTTTCAAAAACAAGGACATTTCTAAGTGACCCCAAACTTTTGAATGGTAGTGTATGTCTCCTCTTTGGGTTTATTATAAGACCTACGTAGTTTTAGAAGCTTGCAATCTGTCATCATAAGTCTCTATACCGAAAACTGCAAGTCTACTGACACCTTGTGGCACACCGTGGAACTGCACATTCCTGAACACCTGAGCAGAAGGAGTACACCATGGAGAAAAGCTAATTTACATATTTTTTTTTTTCTCTAGATGAAGAAAAATTTACTCTGAAAACCGAAGCGGTAAAGAAAGACAAACCTCCTGCGCAGAGCCGGCCCAGTAAGAACAAATTCTAATCAGATTTTGGGATAAATTCATCATTCTTGTTGAGTAATATGTGCCTTTTATAATATGTTTATCGCGTACTATAGGAGGAGGTTTCAATTATTATTTCATTATTTTTGTAAAAAATAAATAAATAAATAATAATAATATTTAATAGATGATATAGAAAATAGAATCAGAAGCAGACCCACTTGTTGTTGATCTATAGCCAGGTCATAGATTATTATCAGGATTTTATTTTTATTATTACTATTATTATAATTATTATTACTATATAATATATATTTTTTAGCTGGCAGACTAAGAAAAGCCGATACATTAGGTAAAGAGGGCTCGGCTCACAAGCTCACAATCTAGAGGATATATTATTTATTTTTGTTGCAGGAATACACAGTTCGCACCTGTGGGAATTCTTGAGGGATATCCTCCTCTCGCCGGAGGATAATAACGGCATTTTGGACTGGGAGGATAAGGAGCAGGGCATATTCCGTGTGGTGAAGTCTGAAGCCCTGGCTCGGATGTGGGGCCAGAGGAAACGTAACGACCGGATGAATTACGAAAAGCTCAGCAGAGCCTTGCGGTGAGTGTCAGAAATACCCTGGAACCCCCCGGCACGGGGTAAAAGAGCTCCTCGGCCAAACTCTAACCATCCAACAATATCATTGTAACGGGAGACTAGGTCATCGTTTTGATGCCCCCAAGTAGCTTTAATCCATCCCTTATTATGAGCTTTCTTCTAATTAATATATAATTAATAATGAATCATCACCCAAAGGACATACGCCACCAAAAACTGGGGGCCCAAGCATCCGACCTTCCAACACAAGTAAGGAATAGAGAAGATCACACGTATGATGAGGATGCTTTTGTGGCAATAAACGTGACAATGTATCAGTGTTCTTATCTTATGTCACATGACTGTAGACTGGAATTAAGAGGTCCAGGATAAATCCCTAATTCTGAGCATTTCATAGTAAAGAAGAAAAATGTTGGAGGCGCAACTGCCGTGCGAAGCTCTCGTGAGTTAAAATTCGGAAGGTTTTGGTAAACTTAGCTTCCCGGTGTTAACAGAAAGAGAGAGATTACATATTATTATACACATAACACCATTTATATGTGCTGTACTTTAACCCTTGTTCTTTTATACATTATACAAACCCAATTTATAATTATTAATTATAATTATATTATATATTTCATTATTATTATTATTAATTATATAATAATGTCTATTTTTTTCTAGAATTTTTACCCTCTTGTTGGATCCAATAGTTTGCATTTTTACTTGCTATAATTTAAGGGATTTTTTAATATGGAAATTTGCATTGCTATCGCAGGCATTATTACAAGACGGGGATCCTGGAGCGGGTGGACAGACGCCTGGTGTACAAATTTGGGAAGAATGCTTACGGATGGCATTGACCGCTCTCCAAGGATTTGCTCCCAAGGGAGTCTCGGCTGAAGCTCAACGTGTCGCGATTTAACAAAGACTGTTGGGGCTGAGATCTCCCGGTATTGTTACGTTGCCCCGGAGACGTGACACGCCGGGAACGTGTCTCTGATGTCATCTCAGGGGTCGAACCCGAGGAACTGTTGGTGGGATTCGGGAAACGAGTAGGTAGAAAATAGAGGAATAGATTAAGGAGGTGGTGAGAGCGCTACATGCCCACCATCCCCCAGCCCAAAGCCAATTTTCCATAGCTCCTGGCAAATCTCTGGGAAAAACATAAAAAAAATCCAATTTTTTCTAATTTACTAGAAAATTCTGGTTTAATTCTGGAAATAAATGCACTTTGATGTCCAAATTTTTAACTTTAATTTGTAATTATGTTTTAATCTCTGGGGTGTAGGGTTGCTATCTGGAATGACATTTTTGTAGATTTTTTTTTGCTTTGGTAAATGAGACAACTTTTAGTTGAAAGATTCCAATTTTAGTTTTGTAAATCACCCAAAAAAAATTCCCAAAACCTGCTCTTTTCACTTTACGAAAAATACAATACGGGAATCGTTTATAACAATGCATAATTATACATAATAACTGGAAAAGAAAATGCATTATGTAAACCTTGGAATATGCTTATGAAAATCTGCTTTTTCCTACTTTTTTTTGCTTAAAAGAAAAGGTAAAAACTGTACAAATTTGTAAAAAATGTGAATAGAGAATATGTATTTTTGGATAAAATATTTGTATTACGGCCATAAAAAATAAACATTTTTTGAACAACTGAGCAACAACTGGCTGTGAAACTGTGCGCAAAAATCCTGGATAGAGTAACAAAATATCAGTATTATTCACCAAAGACTGGCGGAATAAAAAATAAGTGCTGCAATCTTCTTTGTAACCACTAGATGGAGACAAAGAGGCAGCTAGATTTGGAGTAATGGGGATACATGTGGAGTAGTCGCCATAGCAACCAGTGATAATGTTCTTGCTGAATTAGACATTTCCACCAGGATTTCCCATTGGCCAAACGCATATATTTATAATATAGATACTGCTTACATAAACCATCTATACAAGCAGTGATCTGTTTATAGCAGTTCCAGTCCTAAACCTGACCCAAGGCAGCTCTCCGAGCCGCTCCCAGGACCTACCATGCTGAGGGTATGGGTAATTAAGCCATAGTGAAGAAGCCCAGGGGCTCCAAGATCTGCCCCCTGGATCTTGGATCTGCCAGAACACAGGAGTGATGGGAGTGATAAAGGGCCATTGGAACACAGGAGTGATGGGAGTGATAAAGGGCCATTGGAACACAGGAGTGATGGGAGTGATAAAGGGCCATTGGAACACAGGAGTGATGGGAGTGATAAAGGGCCATTGGAACACAGGAGTGATGGGAATGATAAAGGGCCATTGGAACACAGGAGTGATGGGAGTGATAAAGGGCCATTGGAACGCAGGAGTGATGGGAATGATAAAGGGCCATTGGAACACAGGAGTGATGGGAGTGATAAAGGGCTATTGGAACACAGGAGTGATGGGAGTGATAAAGGGTCTCTGTATGCCTATGAAGAGATTCCATTAAAAATCAGCCGTTTCCAGCTACAATAATCATTTACAACATTAACCCCGTCTGCGCTGGATTTCTGATCCATTTCATGTTATTTTAATAGACAAAATGTGCTTTACTTTCAAAAACAAGGACATTTCTAAATGACCCCAAACTTTTGAACAGTAGTGTATCTGAATAGAAGTATACCCAGGGACGGCTCTTGGTTTTAGGGCCACAAGGTGCGAATAGTTATGACAAATCGAGGAGCGCAGTACATATGGGTATAAGCAGTCAAGACTCATATAATTCAAAGTGTAAAAATAATATAACGTGTAATATCTGGGTATTTAGGAATATTATGTATTCTATGAGAATATTAAAATGAAAGCTTTATAAAAGATACGCAGCCGGCAAAATATAAAATTTGTACGAATCCCAATGCATAAGCCTGACGTAAGCTAAAAAAATACTGCATGTATTTCTAACAAATATAAACCAAGGGAATATTCTTCTGAAAATGAACATTTTTTGTTCCCAAAATACACGTAATCAGGCAAAACAAAACATACACATGACCACATTGTAACATACATAGTATTTGTGTTATGAACGCTACACGTATAGAATTGTGACACAGTTGTGCGATTTCTGACAGCATTCACTTTATGAAATCTTTCTGGCTTTTGGGGGCTCTGCCGCCAGACCCCCGCAAACTCTCCCTGAAACCCATTCTCCAAACGTGGGACCCCTGTGAACGGGATTCTTCAGCAACACCAATGAATGCAGTTTACAGGACGGTTGGCTTGGATTAAGCGCTTGTTTCCAAAAACAGTTTGCCCAAAACAGGCAAAAAAAAAAAGCAGTCGCAGGACTAAAATCGCAGGAAATGCAGATAAAGGACGATGGGATCCACCAGACATCGAGATCCCCCATAGCTGCGCAGGTCCAACACCCTACAGCGCGTTCTTTTCGTCTTGTCTAACATAACAATGCAGCGGTTTCTAAATAAATATAAAAAAAGAACAAAATTAATAAACTCCAACAAAGAAAAATACGTAAACAGACGTACTGTCTTCTAATACAGAACATTATTCTGCGTTCTAATTTTTATTCTATTCTTTGTGGATTTTTTCCTTTGTTCTTGTTTTTAGGCTGATGTTTAAAACAAACATAACAAACAGGTTATAAGACGAATTGTTAGGAAATCATTAACATGTCTTTGTTGGCTTCAAAGGGATCCAAATACATTTTTTAAATAAGAACTGTAAGGCAATGACATATGGTGGGGAGTGGTGAGTAAGGTGAAGCCACACATGGTGGTGAGTGGTGAGTAAGGTGAAGCCACACATGGTGGTGAGTGGTGAGTAAGGTGAAGCCACGCATGGTGGAGAGTGGTGAGTAAGGTGAAGCCACGCATGGTGGGGAGTGGTGAGTAAGGTGAAGCCACACATGGTGGGGAGTAGTGAGTAAGGTGAAGCCACCCATGGTGGAGAGTGGTGAGTAAGGTGAAGCCACGCATGGTGGGGAGTGGTGAGTAAGGTGAAGCCACACATGGTGGGGAGTAGTGAGTAAGGTGAAGCCACACATGGTGGGGAGTGGTGAGTAAGGTGAAGCCACACATGGCAGGGAGTGGTGAGTAAGGTGAAGCCACGCATGGTGGGGAGTGGTGAGTAAGGTGAAGCCACCGATCCCCTCTACCTGGTTATATGGAAAGGAAAGGCAGGTTTTCAATCACTGTTATGTTTTTTGGGGGGCTCTTATTGTGTGTAATGTCCTTCGATCTTCGGAAACATATCCTCTGACCATATCCTTCAGGCTGAAAGGGTGATTAGAATTTCTCCTCAAGTCCATAGGTATAGCCCATGGTATACTGACCATTTTCAGTGCTAGATACACCATCCATGTACCCTTAGGCACAAGACCGGCCCTCTGGGCAGAAAAGGTTGCAGACATTAATGAGCTCCATAGTATGGGATTTTGGCAATAAAAGGTATTAGCAAAACAAAACACATAGAAAGTGGGTGGAGATTTTTTGAAATGGGCATGGCTTTGTGGGTGTGGCTATTATCAAGCCCCACCCAGTTCCCCTAAAAATTGGATAACCTATCACTTATGAGGAAACGTGGCCCTGAGGTTTCCCTTTTCTTCCCCATGGCTGCTTTAGGGACACGTGTTAAATTTAGCCCTTAGCGTCTAGTTTACTGTCCCTTTAATTCGCCATTTTTTTTTTAATTTTGAATTCGTTAAATGGTCCTTTTTGGAAGGTTATCTGTACCTTATCTCCTTCTGCAGCATTATATTTATCCAGCAGAGTCTGGATCCTCGCGCCGTAATCCTGGTGAACGTCACTGAAGTTTTTCACCTGGGAAAGAACCCAAAACACTTAATTCTAACATCAGTTAAAAAAGGCACATAAGTAAATTGGAGAGTTTTCACTCCATAAGTATCCATCGATGATGTAATAACACACATAGAACATAAGATATCACTCACAGCTCTCTGCTGGATGAAGATCTGAGCGTCTTTTAGGTGCTTGGCGATGTTCTCACACAGTCTCTGCCTCTCGCACTCGGACAGGGTTTTGGTGTAGAATGCTCTCACCTGAAGTGACATCATTTATGGATAAAAACAACCAAAAAATAGAACATTTAGAAATAGTATCAGGCTGAAAATAGGTTTTCAAAAATATTGCGCTTTTTTCCCCCAGTTGTAGTTTTTGCCCTGTAATATAATGTTTTCATGCAGCTGCATATCAGCCGTTTGTATGATTTCTCACTCTGTTATCTGAGCCCTGATCTACTAAACAAACACCCTGACTCCTTATCATACTGCCCGTGGGGAACAATAGAGTGACTCAGTCTTAGAACAGACTTAATTAGCATTGGCATAAAGCATCAGCTCAGTGTAGTATATAAGCCGGAAAGTCACCCAAAATATCACATGACTGACAGCAACGGCGCCTCCAGGTCTGGAGATAAAGGGAGTTTATTGGAGAAAAATGAGATAAAACCTGTTTTTTGTCATTTCCGACATTACTGTATACAGCGCTGGGGGTTATATTACTGTATACAGTGCTGGGGGTTATATTACTGTATACAGTGCTGTGGGGTTATATTACTGTATACAGCGCTGGGGGTTATATTACTGTATACAGCGCTGGGGGTTATATTACTGTATACAGCGCTGGGGGGTATATATCACTGTATACAGCGCTGGGGGTTATATTACTGTATACAGCGCTGGGGGTTATATTACTGTTTACAGCGCTGGGGGGTATATATCACTGTATACAGCGCTGGGGGTTATATTACTGTATACAGCGCTGGGGGGTATATATCACTGTATACAGCGCTGGGGGTTATATTACTGTATACAGCGCTGGGGGTTATATTACTGTTTACAGTTGTTATGTATTGGGGTACTATGTAGTCTGTTTTGCCAGTAGATGGCAGCATAATGGGAATGTGTACTTGTTCTGTTGTGTTAGGTCTCTTGTGTATATATCTTAACGTGTTGCATGTGGTAAAGGGAGTAAAGAAAAGAAGTTATGTTCCCCTGCTTGTCTGTGTTTGTGAGCAACATATACATAACATTCAAATACACAAAAACAGTGCTGGGGGGTTATATTACTGTATACAGCGCTGGGGGGTTATATTACTGTATACAGCGCTGGGGGGTTATATTACTGTATACAGCGCTGGGGGGTTATATTGCTGTATACAGCGCTGGGGGGTTATATTACTGTATACAGCGCTGGGGGGTTATATTACTGTATACAGCGCTGGGGGGTTATATTACTGTATACAGCGCTGGGGGTTATATTACGGTATACAGCGCTGGGGGTTATATTACTGTATACAGTGCTGGGGGTTATATTACTGTATACAGCGCTGGGGGGTTATATTACTGTATACAGCGCTGGGGGGTTATATTACTGTATACAGCGCTGGGGGGTTATATTGCTGTATACAGCGCTGGGGGGTTATATTACTGTATACAGCGCTGGGGGGTTATATTACTGTATACAGCGCTGGGGGTTATATTACTGTATACAGCGCTGGGGGTTATATTACTGTATACAGCGCTGGGGGTTATATTACTGTATACAGTGCTGGGGGTTATATTACTGTATACAGTGCTGGGGGTTATATTACTGTATACAGCGCTGGGGGTTATATTACTGTATACAGTGCTGGGGGTTATAATACTGTATACAGCGCTGGGGGTTATATTACTGTATACAGCGCTGGGGGTTATATTACTGTATACAGCGCTGGGGGGGTATATTACTGTATACAGCGCTGGGGGGTTATTACTGTATACAGTTCTGGGGGTTATATTACTGTATACAGCACTGGGGGGTTATATTACTGAATACAGCGCTGGGGGTTATATTACTGTATACAGCGCTGGGGGTTATATTACTGTATACAGCGCTGGGGGGGTGATATTACTGTATTCAGCACTGGGGGGTTATTACTGTATACAGTGTATGCCGTTCAGTCCATTCTAAACCCAATCTCACAGTGCGTTCACCAAGCGGCTGGGACCCCCGTACCTGCGAGACGTTGTCTTCATCGTCCGTGTTGTGTCTGTCAACGTCTCCCGAGGCAGGGAAGCAGGTTTCCTTGTGCTTGGGTTGATCTCGGGGACACATGAAGCTGTTTGGATAATAATTCGGCATGTTGCCTAAATAAAGAAAAATACGTTCATGGAACTCAATAAAAACTCTCAATAAAGCCGCTAGATTTTCATAACATTGATCCGTGTCCTCATAGCAACTGTCCCCAGCAAAGGGTTTATTCACTAAAAGGCACATTTGCAGCAGAGTTTTCGCTTCGACAGACTTCTCCAGCAACAAGGGCTGGACTGGCCCTGTATAATGTATAATTCAATGGGTGAGGAGACTTTGAAGATATATATTACTGATTTAATTAAACAGGCTCAGCGAAGATCTTTCTAAGGCAGAAGCTCATTGAGGTTGAACTTTCATAAAATGAAGTCAAGGATCTGGAACCGATCAACTCTCGCAAACTCTCCTGTCAACTCCCCCTTTAGTGAATAAACCCCAAAGACCTCAAGACACGACGGCGTCCAAATGACCAAATGTTGATATATCAGGAGGTCCGTGTGGAGATGCAGGAACCCTGAAGAATCAGAGACCCTCCTAGATCTCCATAAATATATTGGGGCTTCCTACATGAAACATGTCTGACAAATACGGAAGTTCTAAAGAATCTTGTGTGGAATTGTGTTAGTAAATTGACACCATAGCAAGGTTCCGCACAGACCAAGAAGAAGGTTGACCAAGGATGAAGACCTGGTGGGGCACAAAACTAATACTTCTCCCTGATGACTGCCTCGGGGGGCTTGGAGGAGCAAAGTCAAAACTGTGAGGATATTTTAGACCATGGAAACCGATTGCAATGCTTCTTCTGACTTTAGGAACTAGATCAGGATTAGAAGTCTGTTCTAGATTGCTCAACACTTATCACAAGTAAAGGCAGGAGATAAAGCTCATCCAGGGTGAGTCCAACCGCCCCGGAGTCAAGAAGGATTATTTGACCTTTGAGATGAGGTTACTGTCCTGTGGGGTTTGTGGAATGGTTAGACTTTT
Organism: Spea bombifrons; assembly: GCF_027358695.1. Taxonomy (NCBI): domain Eukaryota; kingdom Metazoa; phylum Chordata; class Amphibia; order Anura; family Pelobatidae; genus Spea; species Spea bombifrons. The sequence goes on from NC_071096.1 coordinate 5,310,321, forward strand.
ATGTAACTATGTATCACCCTAAAAGAGTTACAATAACTGGAGTCCTGGAAAAATGAAAGTCCTGTTTCTAGAAATTCCGATACAACAAAGAACAATGGATTTCTGTTTTGGTTTTTTTTACAGAAGGAAGATATTTGGTAACATCTCAGAGCGTGTTAGGAATTGGTAGGAGCTTCTGACATGTGATGGTCAAACGACGCTCTTCTTGTAACCCATAACCTGACCCGAGGAAAGGAGAACATGCCGTGTGATCGTGTTTTCTGAACGCCGAGGAGTCTTGTGAGAATTATTCATCATTTAAAAGTAGGTTAGAGAAACTGTATAGGGTGGGTAATGGAACGAAGACCCCGGCCCTGGAAAATGTATATTTAAGAGAAACCTGCTACGTTTTCTGAGACTGCAGATGGTTTCCAACTTGGTATTAAACCCCTGGACGCGATGGCTTTAAATCACAAAAGGTCAAGAAATTCCAACATTACTTCTGGCTGATCTGAGCACAGGTTACTGTAGCAAAGGGCAACCTGTTTTGTCCAACAGGACAGGTCTACCTTGAACCCTAAAAGTCTGGGGTGAAGTCAACGGCCAAAGTGTTCAAGGCCAAAGTGTTATTTTAGCACGATATCCAGTCCTGTCCACAAACCTTATGGGAAGTTGTTTAAAGTCCATATGAACAATGGAACAGAGACATTTAAATAGTTAAAGGGGTTTAACAGAGTACAGGAGGGAAGTTTATTTCAAGGGAGAAACGTTAGAACGAGAGACCGGAATCTAACACTAGAGGGTCAGAGGCTTTGATGGAAGGACGTTTTCCTTTAATGAGAGGGTGGTAGATAAATGGAACAGCCTCCCAGCATATGAGTCATGACAGGTCCTGTAGACACACAAAGTGTATTCTTTCACAAAGTAACATGAGACAGCAATCATTGATCCGTGAATACTTACTGGGCATATGAAACATGCACATGGGGCCATCCTGCTGGTAATTGGCCACCCTGGTGCCCCGCGGGGAATTGACGGGGATTTGTAGATAGTTGGGACCCAGGCGGTGTCTGTGTGTGTCTGGATATGAGAAGAGGCGACCCTGGAACGGAGCACATAAACCGTCACAAGTAAAAACACCTAGCAGCGCTTAGTGGACATTGCCCTAAATAACTGCCAAGCAGTGCTGACCCAATGCCACTGAAAGGCTTCCTGGGGATTGTGGGAGTTGTAGTTTATTGAGAACTAATGAGCTATAATAGACCATTAAATCATATATTTAATCAATGGAATCAAATGGGATATTATTATTATTATTGAGTTATATAGCACCACCATATTCCGCGGCGCTGTACAAAGGGATGAGTTGAATGTTGGGATGTGATGTAGGGTTTGATTGCTGCCCACTGCCCTCACCTGCAGCATTTTATCCGGACTGGGTTCTATGCCGGGGGGCATGTTACTCGGGTCGAACGCCAGCTGCTCCACTTCGGCAAAGTAGTTCTCTGGGTTCCTGTTCAACACCATCTTCCCCACGGGAATCAGCGGGTATTCTCCGTGAGGCCAGACCTGAGGACGATCGATGAACATAATGGGCTTCTGTTTGTGAATTAGGCTTGCATTTAAAAAAACAGAATTTTTTAGAGTCTAGATTTTTTTTCTGCAGCAGTTACACCATGCCTGGGTCCTTTCTGTGCTCCTTTTATGGGACCCCCTATTATTCGTAGAGCATTTTTGGACAGAACAGGACTCTGTGTATGCTGGTTCCTAAATATGTTCTGATGTGCTGTGTTAATAGCCCACCTGGCTTGATTGACCCCTGAGCTAGCTCTTCAGGCTGCGTATAATCTTTATGGGCCTGGGGGTTGTATATATGGAAGCCCCCAGAAAAACACCCTATATATATATATATACACACACACAAGTGCTATTCGTATAAATATATCTTAACCTTACTGCCATGTATATAACTATACCCCCATTTGAAGGCTGTACATATGGTTGTAGGCGAGCTACACTGCCCTATATACTGTATGACACAAAGGAGAGCCATTAATGACATCATTAGTTCATTGGCTGTTAATTGCTGTAATTTAATCTCTATTTCAGTTGGCCAGACAGGTTACGCCCTGCTATCCCCGCCAGCCTGTCTGCTGTTACCCAGATGATAAAGTCTCCCGGAGAACATCATTTTCAGACGGTTCATTTAAAAATCTATCCTTTCTGTCGCTTGTCATTTTCGATATGTAGCCTTTTATTGAATTGTAGAACATATAAAAGTCACGTAACATGTTAGCCTCCCCTCTAACAATAAATGAAGGGGTACTTTGATCGTTAAAGGGGCACATTAAGAAAATGCCTTATTGGCCTGCTGTAATAGAGAATGAAGGTGTAGGACGATGACATCATAACTTAACATTCTAATTCTATTCCATTCTAATCCACGCAGAGAGTGACACAAATATTTGTTTTCATGGACGTCAGACTAATAATAGAAATAATCCTTCGCCAGGCGTGCAGCAAACCTAACACCTTGGGGCAAGATCGGACAAGTTCTGCCTTCTTAAGTGTTATTTTCCCTTTGCGTTCAACCTATTTTTCATCCAAGGGATGTTTAGAAGCCCTTTAGAGCCACTAAATTAGCAAAACCTTTCATTAATTGACATCAATTAATTAACATCAATTAAAATAAATAATATTCTATCAGCCCAGACACTCTTTTAATTCAAAGTATAATTTATATATATTTTTTCCACTATTTTAATTATTTTAGACTCTTACAAAAGATGAGGTCACCTGCAGTCATTTGATAGAAAACCAAAAAAAAAAAAACATGCAGCCCCCAGTTTTTTTAAAAAAAATATGAAATTATTTACCAAATTAGATCAAATTCTCAAATAATTTGTAAAAAAAAAAAAAAAAATTCCCAACTATCTGATTCAGTTTAATGCTCCGATTATGTGACCTCATTGCTTCCTCGAATTGTGCTTTTCTGGCTTTAGAGGCGATATCCCTCCACTCACCTTGGTGAGGTCGAAAGGATTGAAGGGGCTCTTCTCGGCTTGTTCAAAGGTCATGACTTGAATGTAAAAGGTCCAAGACGGGAAGTTCTTGTTAGCGATGGCGCAGAAGAGGTCTCGGATGCCGTAGTCGGGATCGCTCACCACCAGGCGATCAGCTTCTTCTACCGTTAAGTTCTTGATGCCCTGATCGGTCTTCAAAGACAGATTGGAGAAAAAGATCATGGATCAAACATCTTACGTAACATTGTCCACCTCTCTCTCTTCTTTTAAGGGTCAAGGAAACACATGCAAGATGGGAAGGCATATGATCAGAAGGGTTGGGTATCAAGTAAGTTCAGCCAGCCTCCCAGCGGAAGAGACCAACGACTGATTAAGGTCTAAGACGAGACCAACGACCAACAACGACCGACAACGGGCGACAACGGGTGACTAGATGGGGCCGAATGGGTCTATCACTTATTAGATATAACATTTTCCTTTTTTTTAACAAAAATAATGATAGTAAATATCATTGAAACCTTTCCAAATCTTAGTTTTGTTATTGCGGTCGTTTTAAACGGCGATTATGCGGAGAGAGAAAAAAAGAAGCAAGAGGAGAAAGGAGGTAGAGGAGACAAGTAGAGGCAAACATCGATGGTGAATAAGTAAGCGCTGTCGGAACATGTTGTGTTCCCCGTATAATTAACCTGATTACATCATGCATATATCTTTTAATTTAAACTCCCCTCAGACGGGTGTTTTCCAGCTCCCGGCCCTCGTACCTTGTAATGGAATTTGCAGTACACCGCCTTCCCTTCGGCGTTCACCAGTTTGAAGGTGTGAGACCCGTAGCCGTTCATGTGCCTGTGTCCGTCGGGGATGCCACGGTCAGTAAACAGGAAGGTTACCTGCGAGAAATATAAAAAATATATAAATATTCTATAATAAGATAAACCACAAAATGTATGATGACATCATACACCCAATCATTGGCGTGTCTTCTTCTGGGTTTCTGGAAAGTTCCATTAGGTAGATCCTTGTGTGTTCTGAGTATTTTGGCCATTTTTATGCCCCTCGTCCTCAGGATGAAGACCTTCTACGTAGAGTATCCTTTCCATCTTAATACTGTTAGTGTACATACGGCATTCTCTACAGTGAGGGCAATAAAGGTATGGAATTCGCTGCCAAGAGATGCCTTCAAAAAGAGTCTGGATTTTGGGTTTTTTTTTTTCTTAGGGAAGCAGAACATACTGGGCTATAAATGATAGAATAAACATTAATATTTAAGAGCTTCTTGATCCAAGGAGAAATCTGATTGGCTTTTGGGGTCAAGAAGGAATTTTGCCCCCTGTGCGGCAAAATCGCCCAAAAATAGCTTCATTGGGTTGGTTTTTTGCCCTCTTTCGGATCAAAAGCAGGAAGGATCGGTAGACGGGTTGAACTTGATGGACTTAGGTCTTTTTTCAACCTAAATGACTAGGTCCCTATGATAAAGCAGGGGTAACCAGGGGCACCTGCCATCACTGGCTGCATTACTGGAGAGGGATTATGGGAATTGTAGTCAGGGCCGGCCGCAGACTTAATGCCGCCTGGGGCGAAGTTTAAAATGCCGCCCCCCCCCGCCGACGCCGGGGGGGGGGCATTTTAAACTTCGCCGACGCCATGATCTACGATCCCCCCCCCGGTACTTACCTTTAAACAGTCCTGCGGCGAGTTTCCCTGCTCTGCCACGGTGCCGGCTTGTAATGCTGAGCGCCGGAACTTGACGTCACTTCCGGCGCTCTGCATTACAAGCCGGGACCGAACAGGGAGACTCGCCGCAGAGGAAAGAGAGAGAGAGGCGGCGAGCGGGTAAGCGAAAACCACTTGGTGCCCCTCTCTCTCTCCTCCGCTTCAAAAAACAACAAAAAAAAAGCGCTTGGGGCGGCAAAGTGCCGCCCCTTCTAAAGTGCCACCTGGGGCAATTGCCCCAGTCTGCCCCATTATAGGGCCGGCCCTGATTGTAGTCGTTTAAATATCTAGCACAATATGCTCGTCACAGAATGACTAATCATTTTTTTTATAAAATTATTATCATGGGTGAAGCTCTGGAGAATAACGTGAGGTTTTCTTTCCCTCACAGAGGTCTGTGAGTGATAAACGCTCTCTCCTGGGCGTGGGTAATAATCGCGATATCTCTCTCTCGTCTGCTAGGCCGTGTCCTTAAACGTGTCACTAATTTGTTTTATTAATGTTTACAGGGTTTAGGAAAACTGCCCGAGCGTCGGCGGACAAACTGGTTTTATTATTAACGCCAAAACATTTAAAAATGGTACTTTTAAGAAAGTACAGAGAAAAAGGTTGCGATAACCAACCTGGTGCAGAGACTCTGGCCGCAGGCTCCAGAAATCCCACACCATGTCCGGGTCCTTCAGGTGAGTCTGGGGGTTCCTCTTCTGGCTGTGAATAAAGGATGGAAACTGCAAAAAAATTTAATCATTTATAATTATTAAATACAGTATTCAGATCGCCCATAATAAGGTTATTCTATAACTTCTGTTTTATTGTGATTTCTCTGTTAAATGGTTTTCTTAGTCGGTTGCATCATCAGCTGTTTCGGTGTACATTTCCCACATAAATGATGATGTCATACCAGTTGTTACTTCTTAGGACCGGTAATTAGTTCTAAAGCAGGGAATGCATTAAAGCGTCGGGAAAAGTGTTGCAGGGTGCTGGGTTGTATGGCCGGTGGCATTAATAGCAGGAAGAGGGAGGTAGAGTATTTGGGACAGATCTGAAGATCTTCAAAGGATATAAGTGGTAGATAAGTGGAACAGCCTCCCAGTAGAAGTGGTAGAGGGTAATACAGTGAGGGTATTAAACATGCATGGGATAGACATACGGCTCCTGCATCTAAAATGAGACCAACAACTGGTTGAGGTTTGACTCAGGAGAAACAGGCAACTAGACGGGGGCCGAATGGGGCCGATCTGCCGGCAAGGTTTATGAATTAAAAGACGGTATTGCTGAAAAAGATTTTGTTTTATAACTCACCAGAATCGCGTCTTTGATGAAAAAGATGGGCGTGTTGTTGCCGGTTAAATCCCAGATTCCTTCGTCTGTGTAAAATTTCACCGCAAATCCTCGTGGGTCACGGACGGTGTCGGCCGATCCAGCTTCTCCAGCTGAGGAGGAAAAAGACGGCAGACAGGGATCAGCGTAGAATGACTGCAGATTGATTTTTATATTAGCGCGGAGGAATTCCAACTAGCTCTAGAATTGCTCCATAGACGGGTAGCAGTCTACCTCTATGGTGGTAGCCTCCAAACACATTCTAGGCTCCCTTCTATGATTATTCAGGTGCCTTCAAGTGGCCCCTTTTTTTTAGATTAAGTTAGTATCCATCCCTGGCACTTTTATACTTTTTTTTACAGAAATTTTCCATTGGCTGCAGATGGTGGAAAAAAGATCAATTTTTGCCAAAAGGAAATTTCAAAAAAATAATGGTTTCCGTCCTGATTTTGCGCAGCCAGTTAACAAACAACGCTTTATGGGGTAAATAGAGTGGCCAAAAAGGTCTTGACGTAGGCAAGTGTCCACTCCACCTCCGCAGGTGCGAGATTTCACCCTCCCACTAGTGTTCCCAGTGGAAGCCGGCCTCTCACCTACGGTGGAGAACCTAACGGCGATGTCAGTTCTCTTCCCAATTTTCTCGAACACTTTCGCCTTTGTGAATCTGGTGATATCGTGAGTGACCTCAAAGTAGCCAAAGGCTCCTGGAAAACACGAGACAAATAATGCACTTAGTAGCCAACGCAGGACGCAGAGAGACGTGGAGCGAATAGACTAGGAAACCGTTTTTTTTAGGGTCTCATGGGGCACGTTTTGGATCATGTTGGAGCGATGGAGGGATCACCAGCCGCTCACTCTCTCACCTTAGAGGGAACGCTTTCCACTACCCACCTGCTCCTTTAGCGTGGACAACTCTTTCTGGGATCCTCTCCCTGTCGAAATGCGCCATCTCGTCCGTAAAGACCACATCCTGCATCAGAAGCGGCCCCCGGGGGCCCACAGTCAGGACATTGAGCTTGTCGCCGGTTGGAACGCCAGCTCCTGTGGTCAGGGGGCAGTTGGCCTGGGCAGGTGCAAACGACAATGTAAAGATGGGATCAAAGTCTGAGTATGACGCTGAACAGGGTGTATGATGGTGGAACAAGCGGACCGGAGGGGTCATGACAGTGGATGCAAGCTAATTCGTTGAAAGAGTTTTAAAAGCCAAAAAAAGAGTACCTCCGCCCTTTCTGGTGTTTGCTATTACAGTCCTTCCAGTGGAGAAACTAAATAATTCTGCACTTTGGGCAGGGATCCAAACAGCACCCCACACCCTGCATGAATTGCGCCCCGCACCCTGTGACCTTCTCGTGTAGGGGTGACCACACGGGATGCTAACACATTTCACATGTTACTGACCAGCGACGTAAAGCGTTGCCCCGGTGTTATACATGCCACATACTGCAGGGGGCAGCACTTTACATGTGTGGGGTATATTACAGATTTGATAATTGTGGGTTATCCATGCCACATACTGCAGGGGGCAGCACTTTACATGTGTCCTGGGGGAGAAAATGGTCACCCTGCTCTGGGGTCTTCCGTAGCCATCTTATTGCATAGCCATATAATACAAGTGCTTGTGCCATGCCACAAAGTATACCGTTAGGGGCAGAAGGGGCATCATTTCCCTTTAATCTTACCCCTGCAAGCCTGAAAGCACATTAGGCCAGCGTCAGCAAGATGCACGGGGTGCGTTGGCAATGCTTAAGTTAAAAACCAAGGATTAGCAGGGCAGTCGTGGCTTTCTACCTCGGAATGATAGGTGTTGTAGTGCTATAAAGGGCACATACTGTATGTGTAATAAGTGCATGAGGCGGTTCTGCTGGGGACTTGCTGAGGTAATAGGAAAATTAGCCTCTTACACAAGTCACTGGGGCAAAACTGCATGTTACATGCCCTCGTCTCTGTCACTTGGGTCATGGGAGCGACGGCACCCTCGCAATGACCATGAAGACCACAAAGGACCTTTTTCTTTACAACGGGTTACATTCTGGGTGTGTTTTCATCATTAAAGCCAAGAATGTCGTGGCAGATAAAACCTGGACTGATCTACAATATATTCCTGTCCACTCGGTCGCCGACCAACCAGTTAAAAGAAAGAACTCAAAAAAATGTTTTAATCCTTTGTTGACTTTGTTGTCAAGGGTTTTACGAACAACGGTGATCCTTGTGCAAACATTCATAAATGAAGTTACTCATAAAGGTTTTTAACCCTAAAAAAGCCAGGAGCTCTGCCACAGGGTTCAGCTAAGGGCACGGGCCTTATCATTCTCTCATTTTGGCACATGTACAGAGAAACATACTAACACACACGCTCACACATCTTTATGCCTTATCTCCTAGCACAATAATCGACCTTCAGCCTCCCCGCAGAACCCCTCGCAAACTCACACGCCATCGCTTTCTGGATACTTGGCACTCATAAAAGTAAGCAGAGTACAGACACGGATCTGTTTTAATGCCACCCCCACCTTTAGTACATCCACAGAGCTCACGCCTTGTCGGTGACACTCCCCAGAAAACACACTCATACAACAGCACATGGCAAAATATTTAATATATATGTGTATATATAGCATATCCATGATGATACTTTGTATCTTACATAACAATGCAGAGAAATAATAAACCAGACATTTAAAATACCCGTCTCTAGAGATAGCCCTGGCATTACTATCCCTGCCGCACACAGATCCATCTGTAACCCATGAAGTGTCACCCCCAGCAAAGATTTCTAATATACCACACATTGCTTGAACCCCGTATGCTGGGATTAAAGATCCGCCAAAGACCCTCACCTGTCATACATACAGCCGGCACTGCCATCCAACCACCCCATTGTACCCATTTACCCCGGTCTGTTCTAGCAGTGTGTAACGAGACCTAACTTTTTTGGGGGGAAAACATAGTTATTTCCCAATACTCATTTCCGGCAGGCACATCCGAGAACACCAGGGTACAGAGTATCCTCCACGTAACTTTTCCCCACCATCTCGACCTGTAGAATGTCCGCTGTTCTTGTTACCTGGAGAGCCGGGCTGGGTACTTTGGACTGGTACATTCTGAGTGTCAGCTCTTGTCTCTAGTCGCTTACTGTCGGCTATGAGAACTCCTACGGTGTTTACACATTTTAGTAACCCCAGACCCTCCCACCTTTCTGCAATACACATCTCCCTCCCCTGGAATGCCCTCACTCTCCTCCCCGTCCCTGCTGGATGTTCTCTTTCCACTGCGGTGTAATAACTACATCCAAACATTAAATAAAGCGATTATTATACACCCCATGGTTTCCTCCAACTTCTATTTATCAGCAATCGGAATTCTAGGGAGGTTCTGAAGCTGGAAAACATGGCAACTTAGTCAAATGTAATATTTAGAACATATTTTCTATAAAGAAAAGGGGACTGCTGGGCAGCAGCTACATTCTTCAACCATGGGACCCCCTAACCTCCTATAGGGGCTTATTGCATATTGCAAAAGGGGAGAAATATAGAATTCTTTCATAATATAATTCACATGGCAATTCCTTAAAATCACAGAAATGACTCGAAATCATCGCTTCTACCAAAGAAGCTTCCTGAAAACACTATGTCTATAAGATGAGTACCTACCTTTCTGTAAGCACTGATATGTTTCAGATACATCATTACAAACAGCATATTCAAAGACATTCAGACAAAAAAACATGTCTCGGGCAACTTGGAATTCTTCGCTCTTTTGCTTTACGTTCGATCCCCATTTTATCCCGCGCTTTTCTAATTAATTAATACTCAAATTCCAGATTGATGTAACAACGCCGGCCGTCTTCTGCATGCATCTAAAAGTTAAAATATTCGTCTGTGGAATTGTCCTTCAGACCCTCAACTCTTTAAAATAACATTTAACCCCCCCCCCACCACCACCCTCCTCTGATCTGATAGCCTTCTTCACCAAGATAAGCGAAATAGAAGAGTGGAGGTTAATACAGTGTATGACATATGAACAAGGTCAACTTTAACATAAGATACAACCAAAGGCCAAATTACTCTTCTATCCTTTGAATTCAGTTTCTCAGTATCAACCCCCCCCCCAAAAAAAAAAATACAGAAGTTACTTAATCTTCCCCTTCTCCACAGCCACAACGGGAACATGTGCAACATGACCGGCCGGAAGCCCTTTAATGCAATACCTACTTTTTTTTTTTTTTTTTTTATCTTAGCATACGTATGTATTGAATGACCACAGAAGAGAGGAAAGAGGAAGCAAAAACTAAATGTCACTTTGCGTTCAATGTAAATACATCAAATTTGTTTCAAGGAATTTTAGCAATTTAGCAATGCCTAAACACGAAATAAAATGTTAAATGTGCTACCCCTCTGAAATCTACATACATAGTTCAATAAAGCAGTAATAGTCGAGTAGAATTTTGCCTCATTCACAAGTTTTCACCCGAAACACTTTATTTTCATGGGACTCAAGAGCTGGCAGGGATAGGTTGTTGCCATAGATGGTAAGAAAATAGTGGGTTTTTTTTTTTGTTGCTTAAAATGCCTTGTCAGTAATTCTGTTGTCCAAGTGGTACTGCACCTTTAACTCTGTCAAGGAGTAAGCATCATAAAAATGTTCCCAATTCTTTTGGCACCCACTAGATTAATAATGGAGCCTCAAAGAACATACATTTAGCGTTACATACTTTACACGCTGGGCAAATGGCAAATGGATCTCAGGGCAGGGGTACAGAGAAAAGAGACATGACTGCGCATGACGTACGTACAAAAAACAAAAGCACTCGTATGCTTGCATTAATCACAGAAGGTTTATTATACAGAAAAAGAGATTAGTCTGATATTCCCATCCCATCAACCTTCTCAGCATAACAGATAACACCCTACTGAAGAATAAGCCTGGAGAGGACATATACCCCCCCAGATTGTCAGACAGCCCCTAACGATGACAGATCCCCCTCCAAGGGCAACATTTAAAGTTGACCGCTATTCAACGAGTTAGAGAACAAGACAACCAACAAGCAACTAGTTGAGCCCTTTAAAAAGAAAGGCACTTAAAGCCGTTTCCAGTTTAGAAAAGCTTTGAGAATTCCGGCCGAAGCGAATCATTCCGTGCCGGATCTTTCAGGAAATTAAACCGACACAAGTGTTTATTTTTTAAATCTTGGCTGTTACTAATAATTTGTAACGTGTTATTTTCAAAACAAAAACTGGAACATTTCCAACATGCGCGTTACCATTACTTGTAACCGTTTCAGTACCAGCACCACGGACTGTCAAGCTGCACGAAGCCGCAGGGCACTGAAATGGTTAAGAATAAAAGAATTAGCTGAATTGATCCTGCGAGATTTCTTATCCAAGCCACTCGGTACAATTAAAAGGCAGGTAGGAGCCTGCGGACGGATACGCTCTCGAAGAAGAAGGTTTACAGATTGGCCTTGTCGTTGCCTGTCGGGTAGGATGTATGCTGGGTGTACGTTTTCACAGTTTTCTGTAAAGAAAAAAAACACAATAAGAAGTATCCAGTATAGTGTGAAAAAAAAAAAAGCACAGATATTTAGGCAATTTAACAGATTTCATCCGATATTAGGAACCCAGAGAAAATATTGTGTATTATTCGACCCTAGAGACAAACTTTTTGACTTTGCCGGTCTCTGGGGGTTACTAAATACTTGCAGGTCTGCTGGGTCTTGTGTAAAGTTTCGGTTCTTAATGGTATACCAATAGGACCCCACAACCGCCTTCTTGTACGAACGAGTGTTTGTTATTAATTTATAGGGAACTGGTCTGAAGCAGGACAGCGAGCCGAATCACCGGCCAGAAGCCACACTGGGCTTAGGCGTCATCAATGACATTAAAGCTTTCGTTGCAAAACAGGAAACGCCATAATCCCAGGTTTCCGTCACAAAAGTACAAAGCGAGAGCGAAAGCAGAAGACGGGATGTGGAATACGGCAGGAAGGCAAGACCTGCCCTGAGTTACAGATACGCTGCCATATCTGATCTACCGGACCTTGTTAAGTAAAACACGGTGTAAGGAGATCATCCGAGGGCCTCGGTGCACTTAATCCAGAAAGTCTTACCTTCTTCGGGCCTTCAGCGTTGTATTTATCCAGCAATGCCTGGATCCGGGCGCCGTAATCGGGGTGAACGTCGCTGAAGTTTTTCACCTGTTGTGAGGACAGGAGTTAGAACCTGAGCTTTAAACAGGACGGTGACCCGAGATCCAAAACAGTCTATTACCGAGAGACAGTTCTATCATTCTGGATGGTACGTCTCAATTAGTGGTGTATAGATATCGCTGCACATGAGAAGATGGACCATCTAATTAGGCATCTCAAAAACTTACATATGGTGTCCCAACAATGCCAAAAAGACAAACACAAATGACATATCAGTGTAACTAGGACTCTTTGTGCCTTTAACGGGCCACGAAAGACAAAACAAAATGTATATATTGAGTAAATCCGTTTCCCGAGGAGTCGGGCGCACTAGCTCTAACAAGAACATGGAAAACATTGAAAGCTTCAGCATTTGCAAGGTTCGGAAGAAATGCTGATGAGGTGAAAGCGGGCGGAGGTCTGCGGGAAGTCTGTGCTTGGGGGTAACACATTCAGGTGTAATCCGTGTCTCTCTCGAGTCACCGTGACCTGACAGTCCTGTCTAATGTAAGAATATAACTTTTAAAGTCTCCCCGCAATAAACAGTGTGTTCTCTGAGAGAAGCGCCTGGTGACTTACAGCTCTCTTCTGGATGAAGAGCTGAGCGCCCTTTAGGTGTCCAGCGATGTTCTCACACAGGCGCTTGCGCTCCTCTTCGTTCAGCACTTTGGTGTAGAAGTCCCGGACCTTGAGATAAAATACTATTTAGATCTTTTAAAAGGGCTGGATCTTAAAGACAGCGAAGCCTCTGGTGCCCGGCCACTTCCTCGCTGGAATACCGGGCTGTTACCTGAGTGACGTTATCGTCGTCGGAGCTGTTGTATCTCGAGACATCTCCAGACACGTGGAACCTGTGTTCCCTTACTTGAGGCTGGTTCTCTGGAGCAGAGAAGCTGTTGGGGTAGTAATTCGGCGCTCCACCTGCATGCAGAGGAATCTACATGTAATAGGGACACAGATCTGAACCAAAATCAGCAACCTTTTCAGGAAGACTTCAAAGCAAAAAGTTAATTGTGCTTTAAAAAGGTTATCTTATTTTTGGGTGCAGAAAAGTAGTTATGTAATATAGGGGGGGGGGTTTACCCTGATTGTCAGAGAAGCACATGGGTCCATCTCGTTGGTAATTGGCAACGCGAGCCTTGTATGGGCAGTTTACCGGGATCTGTAGATAATTGGCACCCAATCGGTGTCGGTGAGTGTCTGGGTAAGAAAAGAGTCTCCCCTAGAAGAGATTTCAGAAAGAAAATCACCACTACAGCTAATAGCAAAATATAAAAGCATAATGCGCTTCCACTACCAATAAATATCATGCCTTTCTTGATAGGAGCACTTACAATCCACAGGTGAATACGATAATTAAGAAAGAGGAGAAAAAAAACAGGTCCCCTTGATTTGGGGGAGGCAGGCAGGAAAGAAAGGTCAGCCATCTTTTGTCCCCACCAAGGTGTATAGGAAAGGTAAGAAACGAAACGCATTTCCCTGCGGTCTCCCCAGGTTCTGGCGATCGCACCTGCAGCATTTTATCCGGACTGGGTTCTATGCCGGGGGGCATGTTACTCGGGTCGAACGCCAGCTGCTCCACTTCGGCAAAGTAGTTCACTGGGTTCCTGTTCAACACCATCTTCCCCACGGGAATCAGCGGGTATTCTCCATGAGGCCAAATCTTTAAAAATAAATACAGAAAAACACTTTAGGTCACATAATGTCAATCTAAGTGTACAGGGGGGCAAGACACAGTTAAAAGGCCTGTCATTTAAGCAGAGCTTACAAGCAAAATAAAATGTGTTTTACGCTCAGTATGTGGCAGTATATGCAAATATAAAAAAGCAGGCACAGGTCTAATATGCTGGAGAGCCGATGTTTTGGCCTGGTGGGACGGCATCTTTAACTTGCACCTCCACCTTGCGGTATCATGTGCAACACACACTATACGAAGATGCTCACTAACTTTGGTCAAATCGAATGGGTTAAAGCGGAATTTCTCAGCTTGCTCGAAGGTCATGACTTGGATGTAAAAGGTCCAGGAAGGATAGTTCCCGTTGGCGATGGCTTCATAGAGATCATGAATCCCGTAGTCTGGATCACTGGCCGCCAAGCGATTAGCTTCCTCCACCGTAAGGTTTTTGATGCCTTGGTCGGTCTGGAATGACACAAAATATACGCACCACACTTCAGAATTAACTGGATAGTGCGACAAAAATGAACCCTCAAAATGCCATGGGGGCTGTCAGATAGCACAGAGCTCGAAGTATAAAGCAACTCCTTTCAAGTCTTTGATTGTTACTGGCCTTAGGTGGAAATATAACAAGTCCAGATTTTAATATAATACCTGCTACAATGTTAACCTTGCCATATGTGTTACCATTACACAGTTATACTTTCATAGATAATAGTACTCATGGTATGTGGAATATGATGCCATTATATAAAACATTTAACAATAATAATAATAATAATAATAATAATAATAATAATGTCAGACATTGTATGAGCGCCATCTGGTGGCAGGCAGACTGCACTGCATCACTTCACTACGTGTTTATCAAAATAATTTTGGAAATTGTGCTAATCCTTAACCAAACAAACGCCCAGAACTTCAAATCGGGGGTGGGCTGGCCTAGGGGGACAAAAGGAGTCATTGCCCTATGGGCCGGTTTGGACCGGCCAGGGGAGGTGGGAAGGAGTGGAGAGGAGTTCATGTAACGCCATGGGGCCACTTGGTTTTATCTGCCCCGCAGGCCGGAAGGTGGCAGTCCTACCCTTTGTTCATCTGATTGTAATAAGAACATGTAACATTTAAGGGAACCAGTGCAGATCTGCAGATTATTTGGGGGGTCGTGATGACCGGTAAAATGCTGAAATCCTCTGTTAGACTGGAAGACAAAGTTCACTTTCTTTAGCCCCAGAAACACATACCTTGTAGTGAAATTTGCAATACACAGCTTCACCCTTTGCATTGATAAGTTTAAAGGTGTGTGAGCCATAACCATTCATGTGACGGTGACCGTCTGGAAGCCCGCGGTCCGAAAACAAAAATGAGACCTGGAAAGAAAAAAAAAAAAAAAAAAAGCCTTAGTCCAAATATTTCACTTCACTATTAACCTTGATTGACAGCAAGTTTGGAAAGTATAACAAAAAAGTCAAACCTGATGGAGAGATTCTGGACGCAGAGCCCAGAAGTCCCAGACCATATCTGGATCCTTCAGGTGAGTCTGGGGATTCCTCTTCTGAGAATGGATGAAAGATGGAAACTGCATAGGAAAAAAGATGGAAACTTAATTCATAAAAATGACGTCAACTGATGACACAAAGCCGGGGTAGATCAGGAACATAAAATTTGACGGTCCATCTTCCCCTTGTAAAGATGTAAACCTTAACCAGTCATTGGTCTCGTCTTAGATTCAGGAACCGTATGTCTATTCCATGCATGTTTAATACCCTAACTGTATTACCCTTCTACCACTTCTGCTGGAGGCGGTTTCAACTTATCTACACTTTCAGTAAAGTAAAACCTCATATTATCCTTTATATCGCTGCCTTTAAAGTTTAGAAGCCTCACCATCATTTAAATATACACCATGCTGACTGCGTGACTTTAAGCAAATACATATGTTTAAGATGTAATTAAAGGGCCACAATCAACTAGATTTACCAGCAATTAATGCTGCGACACAGCTTCCACCGCAACGGGCACATGGCAGTAAAATTATTCACGTGTCTGCATTCCTCACATCGGACAGAAGTATTCTTTTTCATTACGCGACTATTGCGCAACGTTCAGAGAAAGAAGTATCAGACTACATGGTGCTGAATTTCATGCCGAGACTTTGGATTTAGGACCAGTTGCAAGATTATCCACGTTTGTGTGTCTTTTAAAGTATTGAACTGGAATGGATTTAATCGTCCAAAACATTCTGGAACGCAGACCAGAACATTTCACAATTCTGAAATACCAATTCAATGCACTCAACAGCCACAAGTGTTTAGTCACTAAAGTGGGAGACTGGGAGCTTTGGTTTTTAATTCACCATCGTCACTGGGTACTATAAAGGGGCCGATCCCAATGGGGCCCTTCGGCCAAATAATCCCCAAAATTAAACTGTATATTAACTGAGGGGGGGGTCTCATCTACATTAAATGGGACACTCAATTGCCCCAGGCACCCCCTGAAGAACGAAAGCCTATGAACCAACGGGAGCCAAACTAATGGCTAAAAACACACTTACCAGCATGGCGTCCCTGATGAAAAAGATTGGGGTGTTATTGCCGGTAAGGTCCCAGTTTCCGTCCTCTGTGTACATCTTCACGGCAAACCCACGAGGGTCTCGGACGGTATCAGCTGAGCCGGCCTCGCCAGCTAAAGGGAAGGGGGGGGAAAATATTGTAAAGGGAGAATGTAAAGAGAGCAAGATTTTCTGCCTAAACACGGAGGAAATGATATCATACCAACAGTGGAGAACCTCACAGCGAGTGGCGTCCTCTTCCCAACGTACTCAAACACCCTGGCTTTGGTGAATCTGGTGATGTCATGTGTCACTTCAAAATAGCCAAACGCACCTAAAAACAGAATATTGTGTAAGTAGCCATGCTATTTATGGTTAACTCTTGGTGAACTACCTTATTTTAACAAAGGTGTTCCTACCTGCTCCTTTGGCATGAACGACTCTTTCAGGGATCCTCTCCCTATCAAAATGAGCCATCTCATCTGTGAAGGCCACATCCTGTACCAGAAGCGGCCCCCGGGGACCTACGGTCAAAATGTTCAGCTTGTCCGATATGGGGTTGCCCCCTCCTGTGGTAAGGACATCTGGTTTCTGAATAGAAAAATAGGGTGGTTGGTGGCATGCCCAGGAGACTGCCAATTTTTATATTTGGGGGTCATTATTTTGTTTTTGTTGACAACAAAATGCATTCTAAAAAAATAAAAAAGGTATATTTCTACACCATTATTTAAATTGATGTATTTTCCCCATTTGATTTCAAATGGAAATCGACTGGGAATTAAAATAGGAATTAAGTTTATATCAGACTTTAAGCTATATAAATAAAATATTATATTATTATTATTAATAATCATAATAAAAAAGCCATCAGCAGGTACGGTTGCTAAACTTGTCTGTCAAATAGCACGTGTGCATCATGGAGAACAAATGAAAAATATTGACATTTTAGTTGCAGTGCATTTAAATCAGTTCCAAAAAATAAAACAGAAAAATATGCGCAGTTTGGAGAATTTTCAACCGATGCTGCCAATTCCTGAACAATTTCACAATTCAACAATACGCGCTCTCAGCAAGTCATGGGATTTTATTTGTGCCAAAGCATACAGATAAACACATTTTAATCCACCCCCTAAGAAATGGGGGGGAGAAAGAGCAGCAAAAGTTACAAAATTAATTAACCCATAAAAAGGGCGATTCCATGAAATAATATTCACGCCGCGATGAGTCGCCATCAACTCGACAGCTAAGTGGTTTATTAAAGGCTTTAATTAATGAGGATTTGCACTTCCCAAATCCAAGATATCGGCTAGAAACATAAATGTTATATAAACAAAAATATAAATAAATGTTAAATAAATGTTTATTCCTGTCCAAAGTACGCATTTAAATGGCTAAATATTTTGGCTTAAGTACGCATCACGTTCACCTGGCCTATAAGTGTAACAATGGAAGAATGTATGGCATTGTTCGTCACCAGAGAAACATTCGTCCTCGTTATTTAGGTGAACGGTCAGGATGCAATGTTAGCTTTGCCCTTTGGCTCCCTGTTTATTATGGAATGGCTTTATGACTTGTCTATACGTTCTGCACCCTGATAAAGCGAAGAAAACACAGACTTTACAAAAATGTTTGAGATCACATACGGCAAGCGAGACCAGCCATTTTCATCCGATAAATTGAGAAGAGCATTGGTAGAATCGGGGAGAAAAAGAAAAAAAGATATGAGGCTTCATCAAGTCCCTTTCTTCGTTGGGAGAGATTAACCAAGACTGTAAGCTCTTGGGAATAATGGTTCCGCTACAGATGTTTATGTAGGTGTCTGAAGCATTTGCCCCAATGGCAGGGTTACATGGTAAGCCTAGACGATGTACCCCTCCACCCCCAGCCCACCGTGTGCAGTAAAACAATGACATCTGATGTCCCCTAATGTACACTACTATTCAAATTTTGGGGTCACTCAGCTGTTTTTACAGAAAACAAAGACATTTCTGGTTGTAACATAATTGCAAAAAAGGGTTGCTAACCATCAATTAGCCTTTTAAACTTAAACTTGGATCAACAAACACAATGTGTCATTGGAACCCAGGAGTGATGGGAGTGATAAAGGGCCATTGGAACACAGGAGTGATGGGAGTGATGGGAGTGATAAAGGGTCATTGGAACACAGGAGTGATGGGAGTGATAAAGGGCCATTGGAACACAGGAGTGATGGGAGTGATAAAGGGCCATTGGAACACAGGAGTGATGGGAGTGATAAAGGGCCATTGGAACACAGGAGTGATGGGAGTGATAAAGGGCCACTGGAACACAGGAGTGATGGGAGTGATAAAGGGCCACTGGAACACAGGAGTGATGGGAGTGATAAAGGGCCTCTGTACGCCTATGAAGAAATTCCATTAACAATCAGCCGTTTCCAGCTACAATAGTCATTTACAGCATTAACCCCGTCTGCGCTGGATTTCTCAACCATTTCATCTTATTTTAATGGACAAAACTTGCTTTTCTTTAAAAAAAAAAAACAAACAGGAAATTTCTAAGCGACCCCAAACTTTTGGATGGTAGGGCACAGATTAGGTTAGGGGTATCCCTGGCCCTCTATGATAAATACGGTACGTGCCAGGGTATGGATTCCACAGGGCAACAACACGGGTGAAGGTACGCCCAAACCCCTGCTCGGTGATGAATGCATGGGTGGGGAGATGTGTAAAGGTGATATAAGTTGCTACACATAAATATCAAAGGCTTCACGGCTTTCTTGCCCGAAAGGCGTTGGGTAGGAACATAGCAACATAAGAAACACCCAATCTTTCTACCCTCCTTCCTGCTTTTCGCCCAGAAAAAGCCATTTATTTCTAATTTTAGCACTAATTTTAGTCAAGAAGGAATTTCATCCCCCTAATAGGCAATCAGATTTCTAATTGGATCAAAAAGCTCTAAAATATTAACTGTTTATTCTATTATTTATAGTAAAGAAAAGTGAAAAAAAAAACAATAACCCTGTAAAAAAATTTCCAAAGACGGGTCACAAAAAAAAAAAAAAAAAAAAGTGATAAAGATCGGGTGTACAGGCATTCCACGCTGCAGTCTAGGTTGGCTTTGTAGGACTCGTTGGCCAAAGAGAAGCAAATTGAGTCCGCGTTATTGCCGGCTGATAATGTGACCGTCCCTCAAAAATTACAGAGAATTTGGGATTTCCGACCAGTGGTCGGGAGGATGAATTTTTGTAAAGTTCCTTAAAATTTGATTTTATGACATAAATAAATTGAGGTCAGGCTTTTTCTTTTTTTCTGGATCAACAGGTTACCTGGAAAATTTTATTTTTACAGTTTTTTTTTTCAATTCTTCAATTTTTTTTATTATTTTAAACATTATCAAGCGGGATCCAAAAATAACCCGATCTGATTGTGGCAAATTTACAACGCGGGATCGTAAATCAACAACGTTTTTATCAGAGAGTTCGGAGGACAAACGGCCAAAGTACAAAAATCAGGGCAAAGGGGCAGATTTATTTACTTTTTGTTCTGCCCTCATGTTTTAAAAGAAACTACTGGTCAAAAAGCAGAATTTGGAAAAATGTATGATGCCGCTGCGATTTTTAACAATTGTGCTAATTTTCGTGGCCAATTTCTCTTTTTTTTTTTTTTTACAACGTTGTTTTAATTAATTATATTCTATACAACATATAGAATTATTCAAATAGAATTTATGGTAACTAAGGTCAAACTGACGTTATGTCAAAATAACTCTGTAACACAAGGATTTTTATTTTGAAAATAAATAAACATTTTTCCCCCCCTTTAAAGCAGATAATGTGATGTTGCGATGAATTGACGTATCATTTAGTTCTAAAAGGGTTACAAGTCACATTTTCTATTATTCTATATCTTGACCCCAAAACCATGGACGATTATTAAAAATATCTGCTACACGCCGGTAACAATTTACATGGGACGGAAACCCAGAATGGGTGGTAGACCAGACCCCGCTCTCAGCTACGGGACACCAGGTCCAAACCAGAGGGATCTACAGGGATTAGCAACGGTTGCTGAGAACTACAATTCCCAGCATGCACAACCACCTGCAACTTCAGAGATTGCACACGCACAGGTAACCCTTATCCCGCCCCCTGTGGTGGGCTGGATGAGCATGCTTGGAGTTGGAGTTGGAGTTGCACTGAAGGTACTGCAGGCTCCTCACCCCATTTCTGTGTCCCTACAGCTTGCGCGAAGAGCACAAATCTCTGATATACCCCAGTAATTGCCCCCATAGGGTATTATTCCCCTGTAGGACATGCATATGATACAATTAATGCAGAACAGCTCCCTTTATTTAAATGCACCTGTGTGGTTACAAACTCAAAACTATATTATATACAGAATAATAATACAACGACCTTACATGAGGAATAAGGGGCCTAATATAGAGACACTAAAACCCAGGCTTTCTATTTATTTCTGCAAATATAATATATTAATATTATATCTATAGAGACATATATGAGGGCCCTGGCTGTGTACAGCCGGCAAGGCCTCGGCTAGCAGTGCAGACATGTCTGGGGCTGAGGTACCTGGGAGCCCCGGCTCTCCTTCCAGAGCTTCATCTGATCGGCGGACTTGTCCCTCTGCTGCGCCATGTTTACGGTGCGAACGCAGCGCTGCGGCGGCTCACAGTTATAAAATCACACAGCAGACCCCGCCCACTCTGACAGGACCAGCCGTATATTTGACAGCAGAAAGGGCGGTGGAGCGCGCCGATTGGACGACGGAGCTGTCAGTCAGTGTCATCCACGGGAGCCAGCAAAATAGTGTACAAAGGTCGGGAAAGAGCAAAGAGTGTGAGGGGGAGAGGTGGGGAAAGAGGAGGGAGAGGAAGGGGAAAGAGGAGGGAGAGGAGGGTGACAGACGGAGAGGCGGGAAGAGCAGGGAAAAGAGAAGGACAAGGAAGGAGGAGGGTGACAAAGGGAAAGAGTGAAGAAAGGACGGGAGACTGAGTGAGAAATGTGAAAGAGGGAGAAAGTGAGGAGAGGACAGAGGTATATAATGAGGGGGGAGACTGAGTGAGAAATGTGACAGAGGGAGAAAGTGAGGAGAGGATGTGAGAGTGAGTGGGGAATGTGACAGAGGGAGAAAGTGAGGAGAGGATGTGAGAGTGACAGAGGGAGAAAGTGAGGAGAGGACAGAGGTATATAATGAGGGGGTGGCAAGGGAAAAGAGTGAGAAGGGAAGGAGGGATAGTGGTAGGGGGTGAGGAAAGGAGGGTGTCAGAGTGAGGACTAATTCTAATTCTTGGCCAAACGCCTACATTTACGGAATCCATCATCACCCAGTTGCTTACTGTCTTTTCTCTTTCCTTTCTTAACTTCCCCTTCCAAACCTATCCTCCACACTTACTCTCTTCTCATTCCCTAGCTTTCTCTCTCTCTGTCACCCAACTCATTGACTTCACTATACATTTTGAAGGACAAACCCCAATGAGCTTCTGCGGTAGAAATGCGTTGGTTGGCTCTGTATAATGTATAGTTAAGTCAGTGAGATGTCTTGAAAGCCTCCTTACACATTAAACTATACATTATACAGGCCTAGCTCCGCGCTTCTTTGCTGGGGAATCCTAACAGTGTTGGCCTTTCATAGTGAATAGCCAAATGAACCACAACTCACCCTTTAGTGAATAAAACTCAAAGAAAAGGTGGGAAAGGAGATGAGGATTGGGGAAAGAAGATGCGATAAAGCCTGAGAGAGAAGGGAAAAACCGAATGAGAAGAGAAAATCTAACTTGGTGTCTCTCACATATAGTAGCCCAGGGCTATTAAAGCTCCATTTAGACAACACATTAAATGCCCTCTCTAGTGTGTTAAACAAATAAACCTGATCAGATCTGTCCTTTTATACTCGAAGATTTAATCACATAAATCAACAAATAAACTTTTAAAAGGCATTTCCAGTTTCTGTAGCAACAGCCTATCAGTGTCTGCTTTTGTGTCACATGACAACTAAGTGTTCCAGGCAAAAAAAAAATGAATATATTTAGTTAAACAAGTGTTCAGCAGCAAAAGTGGAACAGCACCTTTAACCATAGACTCTATTCTTATAGACGGAATTATTATCCAACGCAGAGAACAACAAGAAAAGGGCTTGTTCTTATTGTGTGAGATTTACTGTGAGACTTCATTAGTGCCGATAAGTCTAACGATCTGATACGGCGGACAGTGTGATTTGTTGCCAAAATCTCGCTTTCACTCAGTGCGGACCTCTGTTCCCTGCCCTGTTATGCAACGAAGTGTGTATTACACCTTGGCCGTGCCATGCGCAGGTCGGGCACCGCGGTCACAGTGATGTCCTTCAACCTGCCCCTGGAAAGAGCTGCTGATCCAAAAAAGCCTGAATATGAAATCTATTGTACTTTATCCCCTTTAATTCCATCTGAACATGAGACTTCTGAGATCCTAGAAGCTTATGTAACTTTATATCTTATGCTGGCGTAATAAAAGGTATCAACCTCAACTACAGACGCTTTATCTTTGGCTAATATGACCGTATACGATAAACTGTCCCAACTACAGAAGAATTCATATTAATGTTCTCTAAGTAACCTAACCCTCTGAGTACTTTAATATGCATTCCTTAAAAAGTACAATATTGTTACGTTATATGAGAAAAATAAAATGTTATATATCCCAATCAGTGGTGAAAGGAAATATTAGGCATTTAAAGGTAATTACAGAAAATGTGAGACGGGAAAGACACTCAATGAGTTTATTATTTTGAGCATAAAATCCCATACATTTCCTCAAGCCAGAATATTTGCCGTCACCGGCCGGACCGGGGGTCTCTCGGGGGGGTCTCTTGCCTTATCTGCAGGGCTGCTCGATATGTGGAGAAGCCGAAGCGTGTTTAATGCATGTCTGCTAGCGCGTGTTAATCTGATACGGGGAGGGTTTATCATCCGTTCGCTGGTAGAGCTCCTGAAATGGAAACATTAAAAGTCAGCTAATTACATCAATATATCAATGATAGATAGATGTTCCTCCTCTTAAAGGTTGTGGACACAGACACTTGTTCGTGGTCCCACAATGCATTGCATATATTTGCATATTCCAACCACTTTAAAAATGTAAATAAGTGGTTATATAACAAAATCACTATATATTTCTTACATTTCCTATGAATATTGTTTTTATATATGTTCTATATTTTCTATAAATATGTTTCCTATATATCCTATAAAAATATTTCCTATATAAATCCTCTAAAAATATTTCCTGTACATTTTCTGTAAAAATATTTCCTATATTTCTTATATAGTTCCTATATTTCCTATACATATATTTTCTATATATGGTATTTCCTATAAATATATATCCTATAAATATATTTCCCTTTATTTCCTGTAAACATATTTCCTATCAATATATTTCCTATATATTTCCTATAAAGGTGCTGTTTCACTTAGATAAGACATTAATAAAACCTAGATCACTGGAGCCTTTCAGAGTCTTTTTTTTTTTTAGTATATATGGCAACAGCCTATCACTGCCTGCTTTGGTGTCACATGACAGTTAAGCATTCCCTGAAATAATATGAATGAGACAGAATATGACATGATAAAATAATTATTTTATATCACCGCAGTTCCAGTCTTCGCGTTCAGTTTGTCGAGTTCCGCCTGCACACGAGCCCCGTAGTCGGGATGGACCTCTGTGAAGAGCTTTACCTAAAAAGTGACAAACCGCAGTGACTTTTTATCTCGTTTTGAACTTTAGTTCCCAGCAGATAAGAGTTGCTATTATTAATAAAGCTAAAAGTTTTATCGCTTGTATACTTGTTCTTTTACTTACTAACAGTGAGCGGAGCGACAGAAGTAAATATAAATGTAACTCACCCCAATGGGTTATACAGAATAAATGACATAAAAATTATGAGAAAAAAGGATAATAGTGCACTCTGGATGATAAAATGTAGCGATTTTTTTTTTAAAAAAAATGTATAAAAAACTCACATTCTGATAAGTCAGACAAAGACTGACTCAAATCATCAACGCCTGGTGTGATTAGGGATCACACACCCAACGGTGCTACAAATGGATAAAATCACATAGAGCAGAATTGCAACACATCAAAAATGGAACAGAAAAAGGCGGCTACAGTTAGCGTCTCACCTTGTCTAGAGCCGGTAACCTGGCTCCAGGGATAAAGAACACGGTACTGACTTAGGGCAGTGCTCCCCCTTTAAGGTGATGGACAGCAGAGTGAATCCA
The DNA here is from genome assembly GCF_027358695.1 of Spea bombifrons. Taxonomy (NCBI): domain Eukaryota; kingdom Metazoa; phylum Chordata; class Amphibia; order Anura; family Pelobatidae; genus Spea; species Spea bombifrons. Next base: position 5,335,012 of record NC_071096.1, read on the forward strand.
GCAGAGTGTATGGAGTATATGTATATAAATATAATATAAAAAGTGATGTAAAATAAATATTATATTACATAAATTACAACACTATCATAGAATATACTCTATTTAATTGTCTGTGAATCCTCCTCAAGTAGGTCTCCATTCAAGCACAGTTGGGTGTGTTGGCGTTGATGATTTGAGTCAGTCTTTGTCTGACTCATCAGAATGTGAGTTTTTTTATACATTTTTAATAAAATGCGCTATATTTTATCATACAGAGTGCACTATTATCCTTTTTTCTTTTATTCTGCATAACCCATTGGGGTGAGTTACGCTTACCAATGCACCACCAATACTTGTCTTTTATCTTGTTGAAGTGTGGGTGTTAACGCCACCTGGGGCGAAGTTTAAAATGCATTTTAAACTTTGTTGACGCCATTATTCCCCCCCCCCCGGTACTCACCTTTAAAGAGTCCTGCCGGCAAGTCTCCCTGCTCTGCCACGGTGCCGGTTTGTAATGCTGAGCGCCGGGAAATTGACGCCACTTCCGGCTCTCATCATTACAAGCCGGCACCGAGACTGAACAGGGAGACTCGCCGCTGAGGAGAGAGAGAGAGAGAGGGGCGCCGAGTGGGTAAGCGAAAACTACTCGGCGCTCCTCTCTCTCTCCTCCGCTTCAAAACAAACAACCAAAAAAAATGCTTGGGGCGGCAAAGTGCCGCCCCTTCTAAAGTGCCGCCTGGGGCAATTGCCCCAGTCGGCTCCATTGTAGGGCCGGCCCTGCTTTTACCTATTGTTCTTTTAATTTTGTTTGTTCTTGTACTTATTTTGCTCCAGAATAGTATATAATCTGCATGGCTTAGCCAACAGCAGTGTATGCTTGGAAAAGGTTGTTGATAATACTGATTGTGACATTTCTGTGTCCCGACCCTTGTACCGCTCTGGTGGTTGTCGGCCTTTGCATAAGTGAGTTTATTATCCGACACTCACGGCTTTTTTCTGGATGAAAAGCTGCGCTCCTTTCAGACTCGCCGCTAGGTTTTGGCTCAGTCTCTGGCGTTCATCTTCCTTAAGAACCTCCAAGTAGAATCTCCGCACCTAGAAAAGGACCATGAAGGATCGGGAATAAGATCTTCAGACCATTGCGAATAATTCATTCTTTACTTAATCTTAAAACACGCACTCTGTGTGTGAATGAATAATGTGTTTATAAATATTTTTCAGGTTGGAAAAAAAATATTATTTATTGCAAAAATTTGCTTAAAACATAAAAACCTATCATGAATATACAATATCCATTTAATCTCTTCAATTACTATATAATCCGGAACTATTCTTCTGATAAAATTGGAATAAAGCCCCCCACACTCCCCTGTTAATATGCGCCGATGGCACCAGATGTCTATTCAAATCCTGAAAAGCAAATATCATCTTGAGGGACGTCAACAAGCCTTCGAGAAGAGAGATGTGCTTTGGTAACGCTTCTAGTTTCACCAAGAACTGACAACCTTTGGCTAAAGGAAGAATCTTATAGACAATAAGCATCGAGACTTGAGGACAGTGGAGAAGACGGAGCGGAATGGAGTGTGTCAGTCGAGTGTGAGTGATCATTATTTAACAAGGTGAGGTTGGTAAAGGAATCTGAGTTTAGGCAAGAACCGAAACAAACAAAAAGTTAAAAGGACCAAAAGGACTGCTGTGTGTGTTAACAGGCATGGGTTGCCCTGAATATTGTGTTAATGATCTACCTGGCTTGTGTTGTCCTCGTCCCCGGTGTCATATCTGTCCACGTCTCCACAAGCATTGAACACTGTTGTGCGGAACTGTGGGTCATCTTCTGGGCCTCCAAAGCTGTTTGGATGGTAGTTTGGTCCGTTACCTTCATAAAAATTTAAAACACCTGAGTTTTGGGCCAACAAGACACCTGCGTTGAGCTTGTCACTGTGAGCGTGATACTCGACAGACAAAGTAAATGCACATGTAATGTGTCCGTGTGATCAGCAGGAACAAGGTAGTAATCGTCATGGTGATTTCTTATAACCGAACAATATCATCTATTCACATATTGAATAAATAATTATGCGTTATTCATTATATATCTGGTCTGACCCGTAACATGTATATATATATATATATGGGCAGGATGGTAAAATGCCAAGATCTGCCTGGCAAATAAGAAAGTTCTCGGCTACTTTAGAACTTCTTTTGAATATCAGCTGTGGGTCTGCATCCAAGGCCAGACCAGGGATGAAGTACATGAGACCAACTGCGGGATACACGTTATATTTTTACGTGGGGTATATCCAGCCGCTGGCCGCACTCAGCAACCGCTGATCAGCCCCTGGATCAGCACATCGGGTGAGTACGGAGTGCTGGCGGCCCCCTTTCTACATAGTAGGTTTAAAGACTCACCTTGGTTGTCACCCATAGCCATAAATCCATCTCTCTCAAAGTTTGCCACCTTTGCATTCTTGGGCGAATTGACGGGGATCTGATTGAAGTTCACTCCTAGCCGGTATCTCTGAGCGTCAGGGTAAGCAAAAAGTCGTCCCTAAAAAAATAAAAAAAAAAAACACATCTCTTAAGAAAGACTTGTGCCAGACCCCTCTTGGATGTCCCCGGATTTAATCGCTGATCCAATATTTAACATGTTTGCATAATACCAGGACATTCATTTCGTAAATTCACTTTGTACTAAATGGCAAATACCAGGGTCAGAGTATTAATGAAACATCAGTAGGAATAAACAGCGATTTCCATGGGACCATGGCCTTGATTCACAAAAACCTTCATATTTTACACAATTAAACTCCGTGTGTCTATACTTTATTTTCATAGGAATGCCCTGCCATTATTTTTTGAAATATAAACTTTGAGGATATGTAGAAAACACACATACAACATAAAAATAAAGTAAATATGTGACAGCTTATTCAAAGCGCTCCTTGACTGGGAGCCATGACGGCACAGACCAGACAGAGATGCGTTCTGCAGAGAGGACACCAGGTACGCCATTTTTTATTCTTTACCCATAATTGCATGAGCTCTCTCATCTGCATATACCAACTGCTTGTTGGCGTCCCTCATATACCAACTGCTTTAGACACAGCTTTAGAGTGTAAACACATACACATCCGTTCAAAAGTTTGGGGTCACTGAGCTGTTGTCAAGGAAAACAAGGACATTTCTGGCTGTAACATAATTGCAAAAGGGTTTTTCTAACAATCAATTAGCCTTTTAAACTTGGATCAGCGAACACAATGCGCCATTGGAACACAAGAGTGATGGGAGTGATAAAGGGCCATTGGAGCATAGGAGTGATGGGAGTGATAAAGGGCCATTGGAACACAGGAGTAATGGGAGTGATAAAGGGCCTTTGGAACATAGGAGTGATGGGAGTGATAAAGGGCCATTGGAACACAGGAGTGATGGGAGTGATAAAGGGCCTCTGTACGCCTATGAAGATATTCCATTAAAAAACAGCCATTTCCAGCTACAATCGTCATTTACAGCATTAACCTCGTCTGCACTGGATTTATGATCCATTTCATGTTATTTTAATGGACACAATTTGCTTTTCTTTCCAAAACAAGAAGATTTCTAAGTGACCCCAAACTTTGGAATGGCAATGTAGAGGAGAAGCCACCATTATTAAGCGGAGGGGGTCTGCAGCTTACGTGGAGCATTTTGTCAGGGCTGGGTTCTATTCCTGGAACCATATTACTAGGCGCGAAGGCAATTTGTTCCACTTCAGCAAAGTAGTTGACTGGGTTTCTGTTTAATGTCAGGGTCCCCACTGGGATCAGAGGGAAGTCTTCTTCAGGCCAAACCTGCAGAACAGAGACCACATTGTGTGAAAATGGGAAATACACCTTGTCCCATGTATTGTACACCAAAGAGGGGGCCCTCCTCACCAGAGACCAGAGGGAAAGCCTAAATTATCAAGACAACATCAAATCAATATAAAAACCTTTTTTTAATTTCTCGTACGTTTTTCTCGTACTTAATAATACATGAAATTAATGATAGTGAATAACATTTGTTGCAATGACTGTTCTGGTGTAACATTTGGAATGGGGTGTGGATGTGCTTTATTACACCTGTTGTAACAGTTTGTACTCACAATTACATTTAAGATTACATAAAATATTTTATAGGTGTGTTCTTTCTAGTATGAAAGTAGTTTAAATGATTTTGTGTGTGCATGTTTGTTTTTGGCCACTAGGTGTCCCCATTGCTAGTGACATCATTAAGCACGTGCTGGTTCTTATGGAATGCTGACAATTATGTTAATATGTTGCATCATACACATGGTGACTCAATGCAGTTTAAACATAAGCCATTAGGCGATGGATTGCTCCTGATTTTTGTTTTCTTGGTACCATCTGCTACTTGTATTTAATAAAAGCCTGTTGATTTAGCTTATTATAACTTTATTCATCACGTCTCATAGAACGGCAGATGTAGCATCAGTTAGAAAAATAAAAGAGCCCAGTATTTAAGCCAGATCTTCTAGCTTGTAAGCTCATTTCAACATGATCTCCTTACCTTTTGTTTCTGTAAGCCCAAACTGTTATGAGAAACACTATTTGATATGTCCTGCTTACCCATTTCACAAAGCTACGGAATATTATGGCGCTGTATACATCAATAAATAAAATTTATTATCAATGGTATATAATGGCTTAGTTGACAGGTCCTCTTCTGCCTAAAAAATGTTGCCCTGTTGGGTGATCAGGTGTCCTCGTGCAGTTTCTTTTCACTTACTTTGGTGATGTCAAAGGGATTGAAATGCAACTTCTCAGCTTCTTCAAAAGTCATGACCTGGATGCACAACGTCCAGGACGGAAAGTCGCCTCTGGCGATGGCGTCATACAAATCCCGCAGGGCATAATCTGGATCACTTCCAGCCAAAGCCTCTGCTTTCTCTGGGGACAGGTTCTTAATTCCTTGTTTGGACTGGAAGTATTAGAATAGAAAGTTCCGGGGTTAGAATTCATTCCTGGTATCCATACGTATTTTCTTTAGGTTAAGCGTTCATGGCCTGAACTAAGCAGGGAATTACGCCAGAAACTGTATGGGACTAGGACACCTAGACACATGACATTCGAATATGGTCTGATGATGTCACCTCAATAAAGACAAGTGACATCATTTGATCCAGATATATAACATAATTAGAATACACACTAGTGATGTCACTCTGATTTATGACAGAATGGTCACTACTGATCCCAGCTTGATATTTTTTAATATTGCCTTGATATGATTTGATCCCCGCAGGTACCTTGTAGTGGAACTTGCAATAAACAGCTTTCCCCGCCGCATTCACCAGTTTGAAGGCATGATTTCCGTAGCCGTCCATATACCGGAACCCATCAGGGATGCCGTGATCACTGAACAAGCGTGTGATCTATATGTAGAGAGACACGTGGCGTGTTATTAACGCACAGAGATCCCTCTGATTAGCAACTTCTTGTAAAAATATGACTCACAAACATCTCACAAAATGTGTTCCTGTGCCTATGATTAAGTGGTCTTTGGGGCACGAAATTAGTTAGACGGTATGTCATTGTCAGCTATTATTACCATGTAGTAAAGATTATTTATAGCTCAACAAATAACCTCAAGGTATCCTTGGATTAGGTGTGGTGAAGGCTTTTTCCTCCCCTGGATTTTCTTTTTGTTTGATAAATACAAAATGCTGACTACTCAACAGTCTGCACCTTCACTGAGTTGTAATTTAAGGTTGTAATGGGAGTATTAAGCATCAGTTTCCTTATTGTCCCTAGCGTTTATAGCATTTTATCCTACAATTGTTCCCAGGAGAAACACGCTGCGCTGGTTAACAAGCATTTGACGGGTACCTCATGGAGAGATTCGGGTCGTAGGGTGATAAAATCCCAAAGTGCATCAGGGTCTCTAGTATGAGTTTGTGGGTTCCTCTTCTGAGCATGAGAAAGAGACGGAAACTGGAGACAAAACAAATCATAGTTACATGATGTTCATGTTCTGAATTGTGTTCTAGGCATTCTAAGTGGTCTAGTCAATAACTAGTCTAGTTGGCCAAAAACTGGTGGGTCACCCAAGTCAACTAAATGTTCCTCAAGTTGGATCTTCTGGTTTAATGCCTATGCATTTTCATTGTCTGGTGTCCAAGCCTCTATAATAAGGGTCAAATTGGACCTTTTGCAGCTTGTATCAACATTATATTCATACTTTACCCATGGATGGAAACACGCTTAGATACCGACCAGCAAGGGATCCCTGATGAAGAATATCGGGGTGTTGTTTCCCACAAGGTCCCAGTTCCCATGTTCCGTGTAGAATTTAAGAGCAAATCCCCGGGGATCTCGCAACGTGTCAGCACTTCCGGATTCCCCAGCTGTAAAGAAGCACATTCACCCTCTTACCAAAACTCGAGATATGTGAAACCTGCGAGGACGTAGCTGCCACCAATGTCCCCGACTCTACTGGTAGTCCTCCATTGAGTCAGGGCACAACCAGAAAGAAACGGTCTACAACTAAAACCGAGTAGGGTTTGTTCTTCTGAAACAGTGAGCAAGTACCCAGCATGCAGTATGGAGAATATACCCCTGTCTTTGGGCAGTAGGCATGTTGGTGGATGTTTCTGGAGCCCTAGTGAGTCTCTGGTCAATAACTTTTCTTTCATTCTGGTTTTTGTTGTCCGTCTAGTGCTTTTAAGCTCAACCATCAGGGGTGTCACTAAGCTTCATGATGTTACTTCTTATTATCACCACATATTCCCGGTACTTACTCGTCGTAGAAAACCGAACCGCTATTGGAGTTCTCTTCCCAATCTTCTCAAACACTTTGGCTTTGCAGTATTTCGTGATATCGTAAATCACTTCAAAATAACCGAACGCTCCTGTAATAAAGTCACGAGTTTATGCGTGTGGCATACTTAATTTATATTCAATAAAGCTGATTAAGATGTTGTTTTTTCTTCACAGACTGTCATTAAAAAATATATGTGTTGTTTGGTTAAATAAATAAGCAGTAATTCCCCATCTACTTCCTGCAGAAAAAACTTTATGCTAATAGAGTCTTTTTGCATTTCTAGATATAACCTTTTTTTAGGTAATTCTATGAGGGGGTAACAGGCATAGTCATGGGTATCACAGAGGAGAAAAAAGACCACCCTTGCCCCTTGATTGATCAAAGAGGTCACAGTTGGCCAGTGAGATTGAAATCGCTTCTAGGTCCACTGTGTTCCATCTCTTATTTGGTTCAATCTAACAGAATGTAAAAAGCTAAAAAAAAAAAACTTTTACAAAAACCTCCTATATCCCATTTTACAAAGAATTTTCTTATTGTGAAAATCCATTTTCTAATGCTGAACGTATTATATCTATCCTTCAATTCTTCGTGTATCCCATATATGCCCTCGTCGATGAATAGGAACAGGATCCCAATAATGGTCTAATCATACAGCGCCGATGGAATCTCCTGGCGCTATATAATTAAATGTAATGTAATCATCAGTTTCTTAGGATGGAATTTCCTCTCCGAGAAGGAATTTATGGTTTGGGGGCTATGCTACAGAATAGATGAAAGGGCAGCTCTAGGCTTTTAGGGTCTGCAAGCAAAAAAAATTAACCCAAGTCTAACTTTAGCAATCAGTTGAACTGTCCACAAGGAACTCAATACATAAAACTACGATTGCCTAATGTATGTTAATGGTGTCGGTGAAGGTGATACCTCTTTATTGAGCCTACGTGGAAAAGATGACCTCAGAGGTCTTCTTCTGCAGATGGAATCCCTATGAATGGTTTATGAATACTTCATTATATATCATGGTCGAGTTTCTTAACTTAACTTTAGATGTGGCTTTTGCGTTAATTATTGGTTTGGCAAGATGTCCTAGGAAGAAGTCAGGTAGGTAGGGGTATGTCTCACCAGCTCCCCGTGCATGCACCACTCTCTCGGGGATCCGTTCCCTGGTAAAATGAGCCATCTCTTCTGTAAAGATCACATCTTGCATGAGAAGTGGTCCTCGGAGACCAACGGTCATCACAGCTCCCATCCCCCCGATGGGAATCCCTCCGGCTGTGGTCAAGACATCAGGCTGCGGAGACAAAATACCTTAAACTGAGCAATAATTTCAGAATTTAAAGGAAACAGATTGACGTTAAGGGTGTCCTTTAAAAAAAAATACCCAAAAACGAGTTAATAATAGGGACATTTGAGATGGAACTTCTGTGAAGATGTCAAGTATCGTAGGTGTGTTCAAAATTGTTATTAATTACTCAGTTTGGAATTTATAAATATGCCCTGCCAACCGTCCGGGCCAACTTGAAGCTACACCCCTATTTTCATGGGGCCACTGCCAATTTTTCTGTAAGCTGGCAGGGTGATGCTGTGAACCACCAGATTTCAAACTTCTTTGCACTCACAATTCGATTTTTTGTTTAGTACCTATCCGGCAGTTTGTGAAATTACACAAAACACACATTTTTTATCAAAAAACACCCATCATTTCATGATATCCTGCTAAGACTGCAAGGAAAAGTCAGACTAGTGTGACGTCCCCTATAAGAAATTGTAACAAACGTCAACTTGCTCTTCTCTCACCCCACCGATGTATTGATTTATTGAATTATGATATGGCTACTACCTAGGAAGCTGCCAGCCCATCATCCCAAGACCGGGGACTCCTTTAATATTGGCTCCTGGTCAAGTTGCCATCTTGTTCAATGCATTACAAGCCATTACCGATGACCACAAGGAAGAAAAACCAGAAATAGACCTGAATTGGCTGCTTTGAAAGCGGCTAGAACATTTGATGTGATGTATTGTATAAAAATAAGGATGTTTTGTACCTAGCAGGTGGAGATGACCTCCAGAATTTTAGACTTTAGGACACTGGCTTGTACAATGGTCATTACTAACTCCGTGCAACCCGATAATGGACATTACTGAGAATAACCTCTGTAGCTGTTACTGATCTACAACTCCCATGACGTCTGGCAGAGCTGGGGAACGCTGTGTGTTCCATCTTGGAACTCCAGCTCTTTAGACAAAGAAGCCACAGATCTGTGGCCGGTTACCAGATCTTCCTTATTGGCAAGGAAATAAAACATGACGTCTTGGCACTAAGTCTGGAATTAAGGAGGCTATTATTATTCTAGGCTGTCAATAGGACTCACCTCCCAATAAATAACATTAAACCCAGGGTGCGGCGGTTAATATGTTCGTTAAAATGAATCACACAAACATATTTCTGGGTAGGTGGCCACAACCCTGTTAAACAGGGGTCTAAAGCTTTGATGGGGATTTTACAGCTTTGGTTTGAAGAGGAAATGAATGCTTTCGTTTCGTCAATGTATTCATCTCACCGGCTAGTATTATTATCTTCTGATGTATACTTAATAAGCATTGTCTATGCTCTAGTGTTATGAATTGTTTACATAAATGGTTATTTCCAAAAATTCTTGCGAAAGCCCTGTCCTCGTGGTGGCAGTGCCTGTAACCCGGTCGCTCTTCCTCCACTTTAAATATCAGGTCAAAGGAAAACGTTACTAACCAAACTTTTAATGATCATGTAAGATCATATCAGGTAATACTGGAGAAAGTATTGTAGTTGTATCTTTCCCTGATCGATCTTGGATCTAGCAGATAAAGCCTTCCTTCTCCAGAACCTTTGAGAGCTAAAGATCTAGGTCTCTAGTTGACCTTCCATCGCCAGAAGGCACCTTGGAAAACCCATAAAACGTATTGCTAGTCTCATAACCCAACCCATAGCCCATTTTTTTCCATCAGGAACCAGCTTAGTTTACAAGGAAAACCAAGAACGTGTTGCAGGAGGTAGATGCATAGAAGAGGTTTTACTGCTAAACTGTTTCAGCAAGAACTAATTGAAGTTTCTATGATGGAATATAGACAACTATGCAGGACTAGGAAGTATACCGTTCGATTACTCCTACTTTAGGCATATCTTGTTAAAGACAAGGATAATTAGCTGGTTAAGGAGTAGCAAGGGATTGACAAGAAGTTGCAATTAGTTCCTGGACTTCGTTGGCAAGTTACTAAAATATGATATCGTTTGTTCTCTGGGTGTTATGCAGATGCTCGAAGTTTGATATTTTAATTATGATGTTGCTTGGAATAATTATTAATTACTAATATGAGAATGCTTCATCACTAATAAGAAAAGTTACCTTGTAATCAGGGATTATAAGAAGACAACAAGTAAACTCCCATTTAACAATCATCAGAAGGAAAGATCGGAAAATCATTACGGAATCATCAGCATCAGTCATCTATGTGTAACCACATCGTTTGATATTACAAAATCCAATTTCTATGCCTCGATAATATAGTTGAAAATCAAAAGGCAAGTCGGACACAGATAATTCTTCCGTGACACTGTGACTTTTAGACAGGTAACACTTTAACGCAGCGGCATCTTTATTAAACCTGATGATATCATTAAGTTGCTGTCCTTTGCAAATGTTATAAGCATAGCTGGAAACTTTGTAAATGAGTTGCCCTTGAGACTCTTGGATTATTAACGCTTTAATAGCCCACTTTGAAGATTCTATGTAAGGACTCAGTGAATATGTTACCCAAATGTCTTTAATACCGGCCCTTGTGGAAACCTGGACTGTCATTATTTAAAGATACGCTTAATTGAGTCTCATTAGTGATGGCAACCAGATGGTTCAAATATTATAGATCCTTATGGAAGCCATGACTTGTCTGGAGGTAAAGATATTCTGAATGAAGTCACCTGCATTCAGTGTTTGGATTCTCGGGGTCACATAGTCTGGAGTAGACCGTGTTGGTTCAATGATGACTCTATTAATAATCAATACTTGTCTATTTGGAGTCTATTTGGCATCCATCAACGAAACGACCGAGTTGGAGGTTTAAAAGTTAGAGAAGTCTCACTTGTATCATTTGTGGTCATTTTTTAGATACTTTATTCATGTAACCTTCATGGTCTTCCATGGGGGGCTAAATGCTGAACCATAGTAACCACAGAGTTGCTACATAATATCTCTATTATTAACTAGACCCCTCCATGACCAAATGCTGTCAGAATTTACCAACTTCCCCGCCAAAACGTAGGTTGCCTTATCTTCTGAAGACATTTGTACGTTAAGTTTCTGCTGAATTATTCCAGACTTCAGAAAAGTGATTTTCGAGGACAATTTAGGATTCTTCCATAACAAACTGACATCATATAAATTCAATGTATTAAAATTATTGTTGCCCTACATTTAGCTTTGTGAATGGCTATACCTGGCTAAAGGAGACCCCTGGATCCCCCATGCTAGTAGCATGCCCATTAAATAAAACAGTTTCATTAACACAAAGATGTGATGTTAATTTGGGCACATTACCTTAGCTTGCGTGGTCTCCTGGGTGGTTGTCTTCTGGTGGTGGGGGACATACATACATCTACCTGCCATAGTTGCAAATAAGTGATGTGACCTCAGTGTGTGACTGTATTTTATAGAGCTGGGGACACCAACCCCTCCTAAATTTATGGGTAGTAACATCAGCACCTCCCTGCAGCTCAGGTATGCTAATAACTTAATTCATAAAACAAGGAAACAAGGGACTTCTGGTTGATGCCGAGGGCTTTCAGAAATAAGGTGGGTGTTGTATGCGGAAGCCAAGTTACTGATCTATGTGGGCAGAAACACATTCATGGAGGTTTACATGTGAATATATAGACAGCAACGAGTATCTGGAACCATACGAACCATCTAGAACCATACGATGTATAGCTTTATATAAATAAGTAGATGTATATATAGCTGAAGGCTTATGAGTCAGTGTATAGAGAAATAAGAGAGAAGCCAACACACACTCCGAGATTATATTATGAGGGGTTCCCTAGTGTCTCCACAAATTTATTAGTATATTATAATCTCATTAGAGCGCACTTCATACTTTTTTTTAAGAAAATGTGCTTGTTTCATTCATTGTACTCTGAGAATTTATTTGTGCATTATTTGTTATTTGTTCCATGTCCATGGCCGACCAGAAACAGTCCTCGGGCCCCTCGACAGAGGCAATCCGAGTCTAAACAGACCCCAGCGTCCGCGATAAATCTTATGGATTCCGTTGGAAAATATCCATCAGAAAGCCCAGAGGTGCCTATGTTTGCCTGAAACCCGTCCTACGTTCTTGTTGGTTCTCAGAAGCATCCTCAAGGAACAAAAAACCCTCAGGGACCACAAACAGACCTGAACTTTGGGATTGCTGCAAAGCATTCCAATAAAGATGTAGCTAAGATATATGGCTCTCCAGGATGGGTTTTAGAACCAACATTTCTAGTATAAACACAAGCCTGTACTTGTCAAGAACCATGTACTTATAATATAATAATAATAATAATAAAATAATATAGGTAATCATAGAATCAATCAAGGGTATTAGAATATATGCAAAAAATCAATTCCGATCATCTCTTTTTAAAGGGTCACCATATTCCTACCGTACATCTACTCTAACTCCAGCTTTCTCCCAAACGATTTGTTTTTACACCGTCCTATCATAACTTCATTAGAACATTACATTCTAACGGACAGAGAAACCTTCCATGGGTTGTAATATATTTAAAACAAAACTGTTCAATTTGAAGAATTTTTTTTTTTTTAAACGACATACAAAAATGATACGGTATACAACCCCCTTACTGTCTCTTCGCATAGTTTGTTAATAAATAGATGGGTGTATGTGCTAAACCTTAATAAATTGCTATGTTAGCGGGTTTAATTACTTGGCTCTTTTCCCTGGGAGATTTTATGAGTTCACCAAAATATGGGTCACACATTTTGGCCCTATAATTAGTAAATGTTTGCTTGATTCCTTGGGTTGGCAAGCAACATCATGCCAATACTATGGCCATGTTTCTGCTGGTATTGGGAATCAGCATAACTGGGAACTTAGTGAGTGACCCTGAGATTCTGCTGCTTCACCCTGAGATTGGGGCAAAAACCCTGAGACCCAAGTTCCCGGATATGGGAATCAGACTTCCTTAAGATGGATACTGTTAGTTAAGATGAGTATGAAATTTAAAGGGATTTAAATGTCCAAATGGATGTCCTTGGTAGGCAGATGCACCTGGGGATATAAGGGACCTTGTAAGCAATCTGGGAACTTTCTAACCTAAAAGCCCATCGTGAAGATTCTCTGCAGCCACTGGCCAAATGTGTTACCCAAATGGCTTTAAAAATGGAAACCTTGACTTGCCATTATTTAAAGATACACTTGATGGAGTCACCTGCATTCAAGCAGGGATATCAATATACTTGGAAACTCTCCAGGTTTGACCTGGAGAACTCTGGGAGAAGCACGGCTTCTCAACACCCAAATCCTCCAGGTCGCGGGAGTGGGCTCTTGACAGCTCCACTGCCTGCCCATTTCCCCTTTCAATGGGGGTGTTTCCTGCCATGTCAGCGGGCATGCCTCCTGACATCAGCGTAAATGCCCCCAACGCCAGCGGGAACGCCCCTGACATCAGCGTAAATGCCCCCAACGCCTGCGGGAACGCCCCTGACATCAGCGTAAATGCCCCCAACGCCAGCGGGAACGCCCCTGACATCAGCAGGGCCACCCACCGACATCAGTGGGCAGTCCTGGCCGTGTCCTACAAGGGTAGGCTACGGGTAGCCGGAGCCCAGAAGTTTGCAGGTATGGATATCAACCATACTGGGAACAAAATCACCAGTTGGGAGTCATATCTCTGATCACAGCGGGGGGGAGAATAGGAAGGAATCAGCTCCAGACTGTGTGACCCTCAGAATCTGCCCCTTCACCCTGAGACCATGAGATTGGGGCAAAAACCCTGAGATTTAGGGGCAAACCCTGGGAGTTCCCCGGTTCGCTGATTAGGTTGATGAGGAGCTACATGACCACTCTTGTAATATCTTCTACCCAACAGACATTTAGACCTTTTTCCAAATTAGCACAGTACGTTTCTACGTGTTTCATAATTACTTTGTAATAATAATAATATGGAGATCATTTCTCATAATTAATTGCTACCTGTTATTAAATTCTGAAATTACAGTAATCAGCCTGCTTGGCATCTATTTATTATAAATGTGAGATTAAGACTCAATGTATTGATGTCCTACATTTTTACCGCACATCCTAATTAGGAGTATTTTTTAGGTCCTATCTCTTTTAATTAGAATCTCTGATAATAGATCATTGATTTAGTTGCTTCTAAATGATTCAATGATAAAAAAAATATAATAAAAAGTCTGTAAATGTTTTTATTTGGCCAACATATTCAAAGAGTAAGACATAGAGCGATATGTAAGATTAAGGGGGAAGTGCCACATATTTTTTTCCCTTGTGCATAAATCCCAGTCCTGTATACAGTAATAACCCCCAATGCAGTAATAATAACCCCCCAGCGCTGTATACAGTAATAATAGCCCCCAGCTCTGTATTCAGTAATAACCCCCAGCACTGTATACAGTAATAACCCCCAGCACTGTATACAGTAATAACCCCCAGCACTGTATACAGTAATAACCCCCAGCGCTGTATACAGTAATAATAACCCCCAGCACTGTATACAGTAATAACCCCCAGCGCTGTATACAGTAATGTAGGTTGGCATTAACAAAGATCTGGTTTTATCTCATTTTGCGCCAATAAACGCTGCAGACCTGGAGGCACGGTTGCTGTCAGTCATGTGATATTTCCCGACACCACACTGAGCCGATGCTTTATAGCAATGCTAATGAAGTCCGCTCCTCCATAGACTCCATAAACATTTGTGGCTCTACCTCTTACTCTCACATTATATGTGCCCAGAAGCAATATCTCCAACATCTTGAGACTCTAAAGTTGCATTCAGAATGTTATTTTTTTTCCTTTAGTTTTCCCAATTCCAATTTATAGTAAGGCGCTCATGTTCCAAAACTGCCTGGGACTCCTAAACATAATAATTATCGTTACCGCTGAAACACGCCTATCCAGTATCGACAGAAGTCTTTAGCTGCCATTTGTTCCCCTAATTGGTTCATGATAAACCTATTAAACCGTGTATGACTCATAAACGCACCATATTAAATCAAGCGTGTCCTCGGGCCAGACCTGGTTATATGTGAACTATCCTTACCACACCATAATGATTTTCATGCTTGCAATGCACACGAACCATAAATATAGCCACACACGGGAACCCTCAGGGTGCTGAGTCTCAGGGCTTTTGCCCCAGTCTCAGGGTCCCTGGGTGAAGGGGCAGATTCTCAGGGTCACATTGTCTGGAACTGACCCCTTCCTATTCTACCTCCGGCTACCCGGAGCCTTCCCATGCAGGACACGGCCAGGACTGCACACTGACGTTGGTGGGCGGTCCCGCTGACGTTAATGGGAGTTCCCGCTGAAGGCAGCAGGAAACCCCCATTTAAAGGAAAAATGGGCAGGGAACGGGGCGTGTCTTGACCCTGAGAACCGGAGGAGCAGTGCTCACCTGGCAGTCTCCGGGTCAAACCCGGAGAGTTCCCAGGTATGTATATAAGACTCCCAAATTGTGCTTTTGCACATTATGTCATGGTGGGTGACCCCGATTGAATGCAGGAGACCCAAAAAAGTGCAATAACTTTAGATAATGACCATAACTGGCAACTTTCTGGCTCTGGCTACTGCCCTTGTGGGATGCGGGCGGGTAGTCCTGTTATAGCCCCACACGCAGGAAGTAGGCGTTGCTTAGGGGAAGTGGGCGGGGAATGGGGCAAGAGTGGGCCGTGCCGTAAGGCTACTCCCACGATCCAGTGTTTCCCCGGGGTGACCCGGAGACCCAAAGAAGCCGAGCTTTAACCAGAGTCTCCGGGTGAAGGCCTGAGAGTTCCTAAGTATGATAATGACAATTCCAGGTTTCCTTGATGACCGGTATTAGGGTCATTTGGGTAACACGTTTGGCAAGTCACATTGGGCTAATCAGGCATCCCCGTGCAGCTCATTTAGTTCCCAGGTATCTGTATATAGCATAAGAAGGAAATGGGGACACCCCGTCACCCTAATATACAGGGACAGAGTTTACCCCATACTGCACAGTGAAAAACACAGCAGAAAATAAACTAATAAAATAATTTGTTTAATCAATAAAACTATAAAAGAGTGACCATGTACTTCATTATCTGCAATATAATATCTTCTTACATTATGTGTAAAGACAAAAAATGAACCGCCTATGGGGTATTTCTCAGCAAAACTCAACCATTAGTGCACAGACTGCCTGGAAATGGCCCTCGTCCCGCCCGTAGAAAGTAAGAGACTACATTTCCCGGGATGCCGTGCGGCGCCTGGGTGAACCTCGTCAGGCAGTGGGTGTGGCTAAGGTCGTGGTCCTTGCCGTTTGCCGTTTACTTCCGGTTTCCTGTGCGTTGTCGCTACCTTGATATTAGCGGTAATTATACGATATTTATAGATCACAGGGGTCCCGAATAAAGAGGCAGGGGCCCCCGGGATACCCCGTTATCCAGCCCGACCCACGTGTGTTCCCCGTTATATCACAACGTCATGTAAACATGAACTCGTGTGTTTTCACTGCTGTGAAATCTTATTTCAGACCCCTGAGGCTGCTGTTACAGTCTATTATTATGATTTATCCTTAAAAAATCATCCAGAATGGTGTTTTGTGCGTTTTTATAACTATTACATGATATATTTTCTATGAAATCTTACTCTATCTGAAGAAGAGACCTCCGAGGCCTCTAAAATGCATGTGACCATCATCTCGTGGGCAATATGGCTTTATCCGTTTTCTGTATTATACATATTAGCGGTGCCCTATTATATACTCATAGCAGAAATATTACATTGCAGCTTTGCTTATGATATTATTGCTTTTTTTGGTACTTATACACCTGTACACAAATTCCTTTATGGCACTCACTAGGGGTGTCCGAGGTGCCGGCACTCAAAGGGTTAAGCCACTTCAAGACTAACCAACACCAAAAATCAATGTTTTAACCTCTTAATTACTCTCCATGACGATTCTCCATCCCCCTTCCTCCCGTTACTAATCAAAATGTGATCTACCGGGCGGAATGAGAGAAACCCAAGTAGGATTATATTGAATAAATTATGAGAAAATGTAAATATAGAGAACGAGGCACAAATTACCCTTTTCTAAGGAAATAGGGTTACCGTTGAAGGCTACAATGTAAACGATAGGTATTTCCTAGCATTAACCCTTTACCTGCGTGACTTCTTACGCCATGTTGCGTTAGATTCCTGCGCTCTCTCGCTTTGTTTCTGTCCGTGTGCCGTAGAAGTGAACGATGAGGCTCTTTTAATTCCTCAGGCAGCCATGTCTATGTCACATCTCTACGGCAAGGATGACGACAGCGATGGCGTGGAGATGGAGAACTTTGAGATCACGGACTGGGACCTACAAAATGAATTCAACCCCAACCGCAGGCGACACTTCCAAACCAAAGAGGAGGCCACCTATGGCGTGTGGGCAGAGAGGGACTCCGATGACGAGAGGCCAAGCTTTGGCGGAAAGAGGTATTTAACGCACATTCCGGCCGTTTTTAATCATAAGCGGCATGTTGGACACACACACGCTCTACGGCTAGTTCTAACTCTTCATTCGAATTCATTGCCAGGTCCCGAGACTATTCTGCCCCTGTTAATTTCATAAGCGCCGGAATCCGCAAGCCAGCAGCCGAGGAGAAATCTAATAGCGATTCTGAGGATGAAGCCCCAACAAGGAGAGATGAATTCCCAAAGGAGTTCGAGACAAAGAAACTGAAAACGGTAAGAATGGGGCAAACGGGGCATAATCGCCATATTTGTAAAGGGAGGTCTCTGCCTCCGGGGTGCATCCTTCACTATGAGATGCACCTATATACACACGTTAACAACATACTTTTCTTCAATGGCGTATGGTAAGTCCAACCTCGGCCCACTTACTAAGGGGCTCTCCAGTATCTAATTGCCCACAAACTAGTAGGACAATTAACCAGTTCAGTATACACTCATATTCCAGACAGAAATGTAAAGGTACTTTATATGCATATCGTGTAACTTGTTGTCATATTGTCTCTGGGCACCTTCTATTCTGTTGGTTATACCTTGCAAGAGGTCACCTTAGCCGTTACAGCCCCTGGGCCAGATGGAGTACTCAGGGGGACACTATCCTCTCTGTAGAGAGTGTTTTGCGTGCGTTCTGAACTGTAGGACATAAACACTTTAATTGCAGGAACCTTAAGCAGCACAATAGGTTTTATCATCATTAGTTAGACCTAGAGCCATGTCCCCACTGCTCTTAAAAAGAAAGGACCTTTCATAATCTGTGTAAAGTGCTCTATTGTCCAAGTAATTGACGCGTTATCTCACTGGTGTCCAATTTGTAGTTCATTATATGCTCTACAAAATAAGCTCAGTGGACATTATTTATCTGATGTGACGCGGTACAACCTATTTCTTTTTCCAGCCATATATTTCATCCATGACAGTTAACCAGCCCAGCATTGTGAAAATGAACGCATCGTCTTAGTTATGTTTTATCTTTTGCAGGGTGGTAATTTTAAACCCGGGCAGAAGGTCTTTGCCGGTGGGATAAAATCCAACACAGATTTTGGTTCTTGGGAGCGACACACCAAGGGAATTGGTCAGAAGCTTCTCCAGAAGATGGGATACACACCTGGGACAGGATTGGGGAAGAATGCTCAAGGTATAACCTTACGTTCTGGTATTTCTGTTCTTTGTTAACTATAGAAGTGTGCAGGCCTCTTCCTTGCTGATACAACAAGGTAGTAAAGGGTAAATTGACTTCTGCAGGTATTGTCGCCCCCATTGTGGCCAAACAGAGGAAAGGTAAAGGAGCGGTCGGTGCGTATGGCTCAGAAAGGACAAAACAGTCTTTGCAGGACTTCCCCGTGGTGGACTCTGAGGAGGAAGAAGAGAAGGTGTGTATAACGGGCTTTTAACCATCATTCTGTTTGAGTTGTACATTTCTTTTTGGTGGTGTGTACATGACAACGATGATGTGTGACATGTTTACCGAAACAGACGTTCATGTGTTTTTTAATCCCGACCTGCAAATTGGTAGTTGCCTCTGTCTTTGGAGGCTCAATCCTAATAAAATGTTTTCTTTAACGTTTCATCTACAGGAATTTCGAAAGGAGCTGAGTCAATGGAGAAAGGACCCAAGCGGGGGAAAGAAGAAGCCAAAGTATGCCTACAAAACAGTAGAGGAGCTTAAGGCCAAGGGCAGAGGCACCAAACCGTTATCTGCGCCTCAGAAGGAAATATCCCAAGTCAAGGTAAGTCTCTGAATGGTAAAGTAAGGTGGTCTTAACATCCCCCATGGGGGAACGCAGCTAGATTTAGTAGCAGAACGCTTCAGTATGGTTCCTAAACAGTTAAACTACATTACTTGGCATCAACAGTTGCCAGTTTCAAGTTCAGGCCCTTTAACTGGAAAGGAATTAAAATATTTGTACCCAAATATTTTTCTGTTATCTATTGGGTTCTATGTATTAAAGGGTGTGAAGTATGACAGTGTGTTGCAGGCATGGGTTCCATCAAAATGGTATACTGTTCTCTTCTCCAACCTTATGACATCTTGAGGGTCTGGACCTGTGGTTAACATATTTTAGTTTCTTGTATGGTAGGGCTTTTACGCAGGGTGCGTTTTAATTTTGTGTAGTAGTTTGGTTTGAAGCCGGAACACTCAAGGGCTCGTGTTTTTCCATACAGGTGATTGATATGACAGGTCGAGAACAGAAGGTGTATTACAGCTACAGTCAGATGTCCCACAAGCATAATATCCCAGGTGACGCTTCTGCCCCTGGAAAGGAGGAGAAGCCACAAGGATTTGTTCTGCCAGAACTGGAGCACAACCTGCAGCTCCTGATCGATATGACCGAGCAAGAGATTATCCAGAACGACCGACAGCTACAGTATGAAAGGGACATGGTGGTCAACCTTTCTCATGAGATGGATAAACTGTCAGAGGTCCTTAAAAGAGAAGAGAAGGCAATCAACAACCTGAGCCAGGTGCTGCAGACAGTAGAAGAGTGCGAACAAAGGATGCAGCCAAACTGCGACAATCCTCTGACCCTGGATGAGTGTGCCCGTGTCTTCGAGATGCTACAGAACAAGTACTACGAGGAGTATAAGATGTCAGGGAAGGGAGACCTAGCGGTGGCCATCGTCTATCCTCTAATGAAAGAGTATTTCAGAGACTGGAACCCATTGAAGGTCAGTGACTGTATTTATTTGTTTAATAAAGCCATATGCTGACCCCGTGTTCTGTAGACCTCCACGTGCAACTGAATAGTTGTAATTTGAGGATTTGAGGTCTACAATCCTAAGTGTGGAATGAAGATCTGTTTTTTTTGGGGGGGGGGGTTGCTTTTTTGACAAGTGTTTTATTTTATGAAATGGCTGATATTTCCCAACATCCCACTATTGAATATTAAAAGTTTTTTTAAAAAAAATTTCTATTTAGGACCCTACATATGGAATTGATGTCATCCTTAAGTGGAAGGACCTACTAGAGGAAGGTCACCTTTCTCACAGCGCACAAGATGCAACCTTGGATCCTTATCACAGGTACTTCTCTCACATTTACTTTTTGGATATTGGGAAAGGAGGCATTACTTTCTTTGTCACATCTCACCATTTGTTGTCTTATGGTTTGAACTTTCTTTGTATTCCGCTGTCAGACTTCTGTGGGAAATGTGGATTCCCTTCCTGAGAAACATCATTTGCCAGTGGCAGCCGAGGAACTGCGCTCCTATGGTAGACTTCTTGGACAGCTGGATTCACCTGCTGCCAGTTTGGATTCTGGATAATATATTGGATCAACTAGTTTTCCCCAAATTGCAGAGAGAGGTGAGTTTTGTGCAGTTAGTTAATTAGACACATAATTAGAAGGAGAAGGATGTTAACTACCTTGTTTTCTCGTGTAAAGGTTGAGAATTGGAACCCTCTAACGGACACTGTTCCTATTCACTCTTGGATTCACCCGTGGTTACCCCTGATGCAGTCCCGGTTAGAACCCCTCTATTCTCCAATCAGGAACAAACTTGCCAGTGCTCTTCAGAAATGGCACCCGAGTGACTCGTCCGCTAAGCTGATCCTTCAGCCTTGGAAAGACGTCTTCACCCCAGGTTCATGGGAGGCCTTCATGGTGAAGAACATTGTTCCTAAGCTGGGTGAGAATGAAATAACATGTTGTTGTGCATTTCCTACCCATGTGTGCTGTCTCCCTTAGTACATTACTTCTTTAGCATCAGTACTTTATATTAGGTAATCCTCTTGTGTTATATATACTATATATGCCACGCTAATTATATCACATGGCTTTCTTTCACAGGCCTGTGTCTTGGAGAGTTTGTTATTAACCCTCACCAGCAACACATGGATGTCTTTCATTGGGTGATGGATTGGGAGGGGATGGTCTCGCTGTCCAATCTGGTGGGACTTCTGGAGAAGTATTTCTTTCCTAAGTGGTTGCAGGTAAGTTAAGCAGACCTTTGTCCTATTGTGGACAGCCCAGGCTGGCGTTGCTGTAAAGTCAGAATGGCCAGTCATTCGATGAACCTGTGACATAAGAAAGGGATATAAAATGATTATATCATTCATTGTTACATTTAAACTGCCGATTATTATTCTTTTTGTGTATTCAATTCTTAAAACCTTTTGCTTTGTCACCAGGTCTTGTGTTCCTGGCTTGGTCACAACCCTAACTATGAAGAGGTCACCAAGTGGTATTTGGGTTGGAAAACCATGTTCTCTGACCAGTTACTGGCCCATCCGGCCATTAAGGATAAGTTTAACGAAGCTCTTGACATCATGAACCGTGTTGTATCCTCAAATGTCGGTGAGTACTCAGATTCCCAATCGGCAGTCACAGAACTCATGTTTTGCCTGTAAGCAGTTGGTTCTTAAAATAGATCTCACTTTTTTAAATACTGTATTTTACATTTCTGTAAACTGAACATATTTCTAATGATTGAATGCATTTGTGCTAAAAACGGTGATCGTTCCACGATGTAAAGCCATAGCTTCTTGTTTCCATACTAGGTGCATACATGCAGCCTGGCGCCCGGGAAAGCATTGCTTACTTGACGCAGACAGAAAGGAGGAAGGATTTCCAATACGAGGCAATGCAGGAGCGGCGTGATGCGGAGAGCATAGCGCAGAGGGGCATCGGAGCGGCGGCAGCCGTGCCCATGAACTTCAAAGACCTGATCCAATCAAAGGCAGAGGAACATAATATCGTGTTTATGCCTCTGATCGGCAAGCGGCACGAGGGGAAACAGTTGTACAACTTCAACCGCATTGTCATCTACATTGACAGAGGTGTTGTGTTTGTACAGGGAGAGAAAACCTGGGTACCAACATCCCTGCAGAGCCTCATAGATATGGCTAAATAGAAGACCATCCTTTGGATCGATTCCCCGCGATCCCAGAAACTGTACGTAGGTGCAATTCATCCTTTGGTACAATGGACTACGGTGAAGGAGTCTTATTTATTAAGACACTTGCTTTGTTTTACCGTCCGCCACCAGAAAAAAAGAAACTAAAACTGAATTCAACTTCCATGTGTTTTTTATATGAAAATCCATTTGATGGATATCCTGCTCTCCTTCATCCTGGACGGCACTACTCTTTATCCTGATAATATTTAATACAGTTTTTTTTTCCCTCTGAACTTTTTTTATTTGTACAAATTAAATACGTAACTTGTTATTTTTGAGGCATGTGTATATAATTTACCGTTGCCACGTGAGCGCAGTTGCTTTCAGGCATCCCAAACAATCGAGAGCTCCTGTTCAATCACTAATCGTATTGATTAGTTCATAATTACGGTGGGATTAGTAATTTTAAATGTTTCTGAACCAACAGATACTATGTGAAAGGTATATTTTTGGAGCAGGTCCTAGCCATACAGCTGCTGTTGAACCTCATATACCATGATGCTCATCTAACCCGCAGGTTGACCAACATGGTGTCCTGCCTAAGATTGACTTTTTTTAACCATGTACCCTAAATAGCAGCTATTATATATTTATATATGTTTAGATATATATTTAGTGCTCATTGACAGAGGTACTGCTCCGCAATTTGGAAATTCGTATCCAATCTACTGTTCGCATTTATATAGAGCCGGCAGATTTCATATTGCTTTACAATCAGAGGCGGTGGGCTAAGTGTTTTAAATCACCAACAATAACAAACTGGTACAAAAGGAGAAGAGGGGCCTGATCTTGGGAGCTTACAATCTAGTCGGTTGAGGGGGAAGTAAACAGTAAGAGAGGACTGCTTGGATGGGTTGGTTGAATCGGGATGAGCTGTTAATGTTGTTTGTTGTAGGCAGGATGCTGGCTGAGAGTGTTAGGCTTGCAGAGAGCTTATGAAATTTGCAAATGAGGGAGAAAATTTGACAGAACGAGGAAGGGGTTCTCCAGAGAAGGGGTACGGCACGGATGAAATACTAAGACATACTCCAGCTGTTGGTGTGTTCATGAAAATTGCAAATAAACAGCAGTTTGGTCTGTGGTTTCCCAACTATTTTTTTTATAAGACCACAGATATCACTCTCAATGGGTTACTAAAGCAGTAGGTCAGGGAATAAGTGTTCCCGAGTACAGTTTACGGCATCTGTAGTTGAACTTGATTGTAACTTGACTCAACGCAACCTTCTCTGAACTGGTGATTGCTGCTGGTGAGTGCCTTTTGCTAATGATAAAGCCAGTGCGTGTTTGCTTTATAGTCACATGTCTTAAGAACAGATCTAAGCATTCAGAGAAAGAATATACATGATTAAAATGATTGCTTCTTACTAGGGTTTAAGAATTAAAAAGAATAATAGGACTGGAGTCTGCTCAGAAAGCAGTACTTAGACCTGTGCACTAGGTGGCGATGTGTGTGCATAATAGGGCATTAGGGGGTCTGTATCTGAATGCAGGCATTGATGAGCAGTAGTGAGTGCCTGTGCAGGAAGGCTGGTAAAAAGATTATTGTTAAAATACTTCCATAAAGCTTTACCCTTCCAAGCTTGCTACGTGGCACATGAGGTTGTGTTTACTCTGTTGGCCAATTCACACTTCTAATGAGTCCAAGAGAGAAACTGTTGGCTTTACTGCCCGTACCACTGACGCGGGGCTGCTCAGACTTGCAGAGAGATGTGGCTTTAGCGTCTCGGCTCCTTTCAGGCATCTGGTATTATGGGTTCAGCGAAGGAACCTGTACAGACCGACACTGAATTAACTTCTCATTCATGCACCTCTACTGTATTTACACGAATGAACAGAGAGGTACTCCATCGGTGTCATCTTCACAGGAACCTTATTTCTTACGGCTCCATATTGAGTGCGGCTTTAATTCCTTTGACAATAAACACGATTTCCACAAAGATTTCAGCTTACGCTTAAATTACCTTTAAATAACCGAAGTATTGAATGTGTTGTCTGTAGCTGCAAACATGGCATTCCACAGGAAAACTGTGTTTGACAAGTGGCGTCTACAACAGTCTGTAAATGGACTGGCGAAACGTCACTAGAACTCAAATAGGGCACAATTTCTTTATTTTCCGTCTTATTCTATAGTTATACTTTGTTTAGTCTTCCGACGCTTGTCATAATGCACATTCGTGCTGCGCCAGCCAAAACATTTCACTGTAAGACGGTTCATCTTGCGTAAGATGTTATACTGGGAGGTCTGGCTGGGATGCTCGGGTTGGCTTCTTCCTTCCTTAAGACAGAGAAGTTGTTTGTTTAAAAAAAAAATCCATCTCAGGTTTGTGAAGAATGTATAAATTGCAGACAAATAAAATAATATATATATAATATATCATAAATAATATATATATATATATGTGTGTATATATATATATATCACGATAGGTAGAATATTACTCCCATCATGCTAGGTGTTTACTGAAACTAGGTATAGGTACTTACCAACATAACAGATGTACAACTCCCGTTATACTAAGCCAGCCTTATTTTGTAAAATGACACTAAAATATT
The DNA here is from genome assembly GCF_027358695.1 of Spea bombifrons. Classification (NCBI taxonomy): domain Eukaryota; kingdom Metazoa; phylum Chordata; class Amphibia; order Anura; family Pelobatidae; genus Spea; species Spea bombifrons. Next base: position 5,359,983 of record NC_071096.1, read on the forward strand.
CCTCTTAAAAACCAAATTAAATGATCTATACATACATAGAATCAGCTGCTTCTGTACATTTTAAGGCATGGTTCTTTCTCACAATAGGCTGGCTAGGAGTGGTAGGAATGCATTTTGTTAGATACCTATAAGATACCCTTGTTGAGGGTTAATTGGGGATTCCTGTCCCTAAATCAAGGCCAATCCCACCATAAAGGTGACTTAGACCACCTAAATTCCTTGGAAAGCAGGACGTCGTTGGGGGGGCCGTCCGTATGGGAGGTCTGCTGATGAGGTGAGAGAGGGACGTCACACTTTTATAAATAGATGTGTCACGACAGCTGCGAAAGTAAATCCTGTAGGTCAGTGTCACAATTGTGAAAATGTTTTTTTTAAAACAATGTTCTTTAAAATGCAAATAAGGTGAAAAAAATCCAATAAATATGAAAGTGCGAAAGAATGGAGGACACGGTAACAATGTGTCTATTTTTTGTTAGTAAATGCAGCGATAATTCTGTTCCTTTGACATCACTCTAATGTGATATTGTGGTGTGGCTCAGAACAAACACGCTTAGATGCAACCGGAATCTGCCAAACGGTATCCTAACATATTATTTTGTTAATCACACGGAATAATCAGAGCCCTGATGTATCGAATGTTTCACTGCCGGGTTTTTGATAACGTTACTTCGTACCATCTGAGCCTCATAAGTTTTATAATTGATAGGATTCCAGTAACTATGAACCATTTATGCCCTTCATGTATCCTTGTGGATAGAATTTGTGCAGCTTTGATGTTTTTAAAATATAAAATCTTCATTGTTATGAATCTGTTTAAGATAAAGAATGAGAATTTTTTTTTAGGAGGGCATTTGGTACTTTTGTGTTATGAAAGCACAGCGGTGCCTTTGAAGGGTTAAAAAAGTGTTCATTTTTGCAAACTGAGATAATTAGGCAAAGCCCACTAAATCAGCACCAGTTTAGTGACCATATACCCTGCTGGGGTAAGATTTCAGGTCTGTGCCCCGCCCCTGGGAGCTGCTGATTGGTCGGTGTCCTGGGAGGATTTGCATACAGACAGAGCTCAGAGTGTGTGTTTGGTGAATAAGCTCAGAGAACTTTGCAGACACTTTCTGTAGTTGGATGCAGCCCTCAGCTCCCTCTCTTCGATTTCTGCTTTTTTTCCCAATTTTTCGGCTATTATTGGCTTTTTTGGTGGGCATTTGATTTTTCTTGCATTTTTTTTTTTTTTACTGCATGACGTTTTGGGGTTTTTTTTTTTGGTTTTGCAGGACAAAAAAAAAGTTTGTGCTCAAACTTTTTTTTTCTGAGACGCTTTTTAACCCTGATTTTGCATCTGTCAGTTATTTAAAAACTAATATGGGATACATCGTGAGAAGCTGGAGTTTTCATTGTTTTTCAAGAATTTCCGCATCAGTGATACAGTGTATCGCAGCATAGAAAGCTTGCCCTGAGATCCAGCTTTGAGTCCAGTCTTCTAATCTGTTCAGCATTCACAACAGCATCTATGGCAGGGCTGTATAGTTCTACTCTAAAGACTCTGGAGGACCTTACTCTGGACTCTGGCTATGGGGCAGAAGACTCCTACAGGTCACTCAGTCTCTCATCTTCCAAGTCGAACTCCCAACCTTTGGCTTCTTCTCAGCACAGGGGTAACTGGTGGTATTATTCTGGGTCCATGAACAGCAGGAACAGCAGCTGGGACACCATGAATACTGCTCTTACAGAGGACACTGACTTGGCCGACATGTTCTCTCGATGCCACCGACTGCCTGATTTGGAGGATTTTCCATGGAGTGAAGAAGACATTGGGAAGCTCCTCCGAAAAGGCAGAGGCGAGGGAGGAAGATGGGAATTTTCTCCGGATGCATTGAGAAGGATGTCAGTCTTGTTGAGGAGACCTCTCATAAGGATATCCCGGGAGGCACAACGCCTGAGTGTCCTGCACTGCAAGTGCACACGCTACGAGGTCCAAAGCGCCATGAAACTCATCCTAAGCTGGGCATTGTCACAGAGCTGCGTCCTGGCTACTGTCAGAGCTTTGTCGCTTTACAGTATGAGTGCCGGGGATGGCCTGAGGCATGGAAAGTCTGCCCGTTGTGGACTTGTGCTCTCTGTAGGAAGGTTCTTCAGGTGGATGGTGGACACCAGAATCTCAGTGAGGATACACGAGTATGCGGCCATCTGCTTGACCGCCTGTGTGGAGAACCTAGTGGACGAGATCAGGAAGCGCGTTATATCGACCCACGGAAACGATGGGGTGGAAATTTCTCTTGACAGTCTCGAGATGGCAATTAATAATGACGCAGAGCTGTGGGGAGTACTACAACCTTATGAGCACCTGATCTGCGGCAAGAATGCTAATGGTAAGTCCCAGCATGCATTTGTTTTTCAGCATACCAGCTCCTAGCCATGCATGGTCACCATCCGCACATAGATGTCCACGACACGCCATTAGGAAGTCCATGGTGCTTGTGGTAACATTGACAAGTGTATGTCTTACGTCTACCGGTGGCCCTAAGGCTGGAGTAGACAGAAGTGTCCACGATGAGGCTTGTGAAAGGCATTGGTGCGAATGGACAACTTACTGAAAGGTCCACCACTAAGCACGTCGGCGCCTATTGGTCATTTCAATAGGTTTTATGCCACCAATTGCCCCATCGGTTCATTGTAGTTTGACACACAGAGATATTAACTTACTTTTGTTGACAACCCATGATGATGATGAATCCCTATGCCGGTTATGTTAAGTGGACTCCAGCTCCTGACGACTACAATTCCTATCAGGCCAGCTGGCGTTGGTTTAAAAGACGGTTTATGCCAGCGAAAAAGTTACCTGCTTTCTGGATAACTTGGCAGCGGAATCACACTTTGCATTTGTTTTAGATTTCCTGTTATTTGAGACTTTCTGTGTTTCTGCATATAAACGTGCTATTTGTTCTAGAACGATCTTCATGGGATTTGTTGCCATTAGAACTTTTAGCGTAACTAAGTTCCTTTATATCTGCCTACATCTTGTCATTTCTGGCTGTAATTGTTTGCGGAAATATTTTGTTTCAATCTTATAGTATGGAAGTTCGGTGGCAGCCTGTGGCAGAGCCAGCATTATCTAATGGTTCTCTCCCTTCTCCTCCCCTACCTTTACAAAAGCCGAGTGATCAAAAGCAGCTCACTGACAGGGGAGTGAAAACGTAACGGGGAGGAAAAATAATGCAGATCCTGAAACAGGAAGTTTAGATAACTGTTTCCATGGTGATTTACTTACGCATATATATCGCTTCTTTTCATCTTTAAAAGTTTTTAAGCCCCTATATCGTGACCAATCAGACGTCTGTTTTGTAGGCGGGCCCAGACCTGGACTGGCCATCTGGCAAACTGGGCAAATGTTCTGTTGGCCGGTGCCAAGATGGCGCCGGTCACCTTCCTTGATCGCCACTCATGCGGCAGATCCAGTCCCTCAGTCTGTAGCCGCCGGCTGGATACACGCGGATGGACGCTGAGCGCGACGTCACTCACGCTATTTGTCGCCCGCTTGCCTTAAAGTTTCACGGCCAATATTAACCCCATTCCAGCTCTGTGCGGGACCCCTGATATAATAAGGCTCCCCCCCCAGTGCGTATGTTACCCCTGAACCCCCAGCTGCTTTTAACCACGTGTGTGCCAACATTATTTTGTTCTATAAAAGCCCTACGTCTCAGTGGGCCGATACCGCGAAGCGAGGATACGAGTGTGATTAGGTGCTGATGAATATTAATGTATGTTAATGGCACTGATTATTCAGTGCTGGAGGTGACATTGTGAGTCGTTTCGGGAGGACGGCAGGTTGTGTGAGTGGCATATGGCGAGTGGTGTGCTGCCCCTAGCCCTGCCAACGCTGCTTTCTCCATCTTTTGCACGCCCGACGGCTTTTGCATACATTAGAGCGTTAAGATTTATTAGCAGAGCTGAAAAGAGAGCCCCCCCCTAGGGATATACTGGCCTCAGCGCAAGTCAATCAGCACAAATTTAAATTCCCTGTGTTCACGAAGCTCTACCCGGCCCGCCAGGGAAGAGTCGTTAATGTCTATTCTTTTTATGTCCTGTGGACCCTGCTTCATAACATTGGCGCTTAGCGAGGACCCTGATTAATGTAGCGCCATTAAAATGTAGGGGTTTTTTTTTAGTGCCCCCGATCAGATTGTTCAAGCATGCAGCACTATCGCACTTTACTGATAATAAATTATAACGTAAAATACCTATTTCAAATGTTTGTGATCGGAGGATCCTTAGCCATAAATGGTGCTGTGATGTCACCACAGGTCATCACTCCGCAACACAGCTCACATTTCTATTTCTAATGGTAAAACCGACCTGGCTCCATGGTTTTACATCTTCAAAATGGTCAGGGGTCACAAAATTGACATCAATTTCTTAGAACTTGGTATGGAAGGACACAAGGGGGTTGGTTTTAAAAATCTAACATTTGCAACAAATTTTAAGAAACTCCTAGCCCCCCACAAAGCTTTGAATCTCAAATTTCCAGGCAGAAACCTACTGTCAAAATAAATTAAGACATTATATATATATATATATATATATATATAATTTATATATATTTAATTATAATTAATATATATATAATTACTTTATATAATTTTTATATATATAATTACTTTATAATATATATATAAATATATAATTACTTTATATAATTTATGTATACATAATTACTTTATATATACCGGTGTGTGTGTGTGTGTATATATATATATATATATATATATATATATATATATATCCAGAAAGAGTATTTTTTGTAAAACTTTTTGTGTCTCTTTAAATTACTTTACTAATAGGCCAGAGACTGTACTCTGTAAACATCTTAAAAGAAATTGCACATCTTAAACCAGGCGGAAAAAAAAAAAGAAAATGTTACGTAACCACGACGCCTGATCATTTTTTATTGGGGTATTTTCTGCAGAGGTCTGTGGATGTATCTGTTCCCCGCATCCTGAGTCAATAAGCTTCGCTCATAATTTCGTCTGCCTCCTGCAACCCACAAACATTTGTCAGCAGCGCTAACAAAAACTCCTTTTATTCGTAATAAGGTACATATTGAAAGTTAAGAGTTTTCCCGAAATATCGGCGTTCCTGAAAGTCTACCCGCTCGCCAGCCCTGGAGATCCCTTACGGGGCTTTTAGTGCCACATGATGGGGGGGGAGAAATTCCTGTAATATTTCAGGCTCTGTTATCTGGTCTCTGGAGAGCTTTAAAACATGAATATGTTCATTGAAAGTGATGTTTCGTAGGCTAAACCCCCTCCGCCACACACAAACTCTTTATACTTTGGTGCAGGAGAAAACTACAAAAGGGGGAAGGGGGTATCTTTGTTTTTTAGGACATATCAGCTTTCTTAGAGCAGAGCTGGCCATTCCAGGCACTCAGTAGCCTTTGAAAATAAGAGTCAACATTTTTCTCTTTCCAAGTGATTAATGATTTTTGCATTCCCCCCCCCATCCAAATGCTTCCGAACATAATCACTGCCGCTCCACATGCTGTGGACTACAACTCCCATAGTGCTTTGTTTTGCCTTTGATTATGCCTCCTGGGTGTGATGTTGTTAGAAGCAGAAGAAAAAATAATTATTATTATTACTAACCCCCACGTGGCAGTTCCTGAATTTACTTAGAAATGTTATGTTCAATCAGAAATAACTTTGGTGGGCTTTGAGATGTTTATCTTAACTTGGCAGAAGTTTATCTTAAGTTCCGTAGAACCCTGCAGCTTAGTAGAAGTTATGAAGAACTCATCAGTGTCTCAACGTTCCACAGAAACCCTGAAGAGGTCTTTGCCTAAACATGGCTGCAAGTTGGGTAACTTTAAGATTCTACCAAGTTTTGTAGAACCCTGCAGCTTAGTAGAAGTTATGAAGAACTCATCAGTGTCTCAACGTTCCACAGAAACCCTCGAGAGGTATTTATCTAAACATGGCTCACTGGAAACTTTGTAACTTTAAGATTCTATCAAGTTTTGTAGAACCCTGCAGCTTAGTGGAAATTATGAAGAACTCCTCGGTGTCTCAACGTTCCACAGAACCCCTCAAGAGGTCTTTTCCTAAACGTGACTGGAAACTGTGTAACTTTAAGATTCTACCAAGTTCCATAGAACCCTGCAGCTTAGTAGAAGTTTTGAAGAACTCATCAGTCTCTCAACGTTCCACCGAACCCCCAAGAGGTCTTTGCCTAAACATGGCAGCAGGCTCTGTATCTTTTAAGATTCTTCTCAGTCCAGCCGAGCCCTGCAGCTCTGTAGATGATACAAAGAACCCATCAAGGTTCCACAGAACAGTTCAAGAGATTTCATTGGACTGAAGTCTCCCCAGCTTTGCCCTACTTTGTAAATCTCCGCTCCCCTGTTGTCGATTCAGCCTGCCGTTCTCTCTCGCTCTCCATCGCTCATTCTCCGCCTGCACTTTTCCATCTGCTAAACTTGTTGTAAAAACCAGAAGCTTGTTCGGCCCCTATAACTTTTTTTGATGGAGATACACTGACTGCTTCGTGTTCCTAAAACCACTGGTCTCGCCGCATCTCCAGATGTTTAAAACCCAGCAGGGCGTTGGCTGAACGTTTTCCAAACCCCATGTGAAAGATATGAAAGTCATTAGTCTTACTTGGGAACAGTCTAGCTTCTGAGCCTAACCTCAAAACTGTTTGAGCCCTGGTCTAACTTTATATAAAGTGATATAAGGACCAAAAAGAAACTCGTCAAGTCCCTCAGATATATGTAACAGCATACTTCCCACGTGGGTCTATTTAGCTTGGACAGTCCTTCTTTGGGTCCAAAATCCATCAAAAATGTTTATTGTATGTAGCCAAATCAGAAGGCTTTACAACATATTAACCGTCTATTACTCAAACAGCAACGCATTTCCCATCATGCACTTGGCCACAATGATCACTGATTGTGATTGGCCGCTGGTTTCATACCTTCTCGAATTGTTGGAACCTACCTTGGGATCGTTTGCTTTGGTCATGGTTCGGGGACATGTCTACTTTAACCGGGATAAAGTGAAGTCCCTCTTGCAGAAAGAGTTAAATAACCCAGGAAATTAGAATGATGCAAATCAACATAAATATATGATACTTCTGCCAATGTAACCAGAACTAAAAATGGTTTTCCAGAATGTGACAGCATTTTCTCCCTGTATGTGATATACGACGAGGTTTATCGGCTTTCTGTGTTTGTAAATTTCTCTGGGCCACACGCTTGCCACAAGGAACTGGCTGTGGTCAGTTCTCCTTTCTCTTTTCAATGATTATATCATCTGGATCTTTCTGCAAGTGTTTTTTTCCCTCCTCTGCTTTTACATCTGGTTCCCAGGAAAGCGTTGCCCGAGGCCACAGAAAGCCCTGAATCAGACAGAGATGACCTCATGTATCCTTGTCCCGTTATAGACTGCACAAGCCCAGCGAAAGCTGAGCCCGCACGGCAGGTCCTGATGCCTTTTCTAGAAGAATACAAAGCAAAGTGTCAACTTCACTTTACTGGGAGGGTGGTTGATAAGTGGAACAGCTTCCCAGGAGAAGTGGTAGAGGGTAATACAGTGCGGGTATTAAACATGAATGGGATAGGCATACGGCTCCTGAATCTAAGACGAGACCACCGACTGATTAAGGTTTGAGTCTTTACAGCAGGAGAAATGGCCGACTAGACGTGGGCCGAATGGGGCCAATCTGCCGGCAGATTCTATGTTTCTGTTTCGTGAGCTCAATCCCTGAGCAGGAAAAGATAGTAAGATTGTATCCGTGCCACGGGAGAAATGGGGTACGTTCTCAGAACCAATAATTTTTTTAGGAGGCCATCAACTGCTTAGAAGTGGTTGGCAGCTCCTTGCGGTAGAATTTATCTTACAGAGCTTTTTTATCTCACTGAGTCTCCTGGCTTCCTGGTTAACCTTTAACTCCATCGATAATCTCAGTTTAAAGGCCTTGCGGTTGATTTTATCCATTTCCTATCTATCAGTTCCCGAGGAAGGATACAGTGTAGACGGGACCCAGAAGCCTGGAGGGCATTTCTCCTTCCTTTCCTTTCCTGATGGGCTCTCCATTAGACTCTTCTGTGAATGAAGAGTTACCATGGCATTTTCCCAGAAACTATAGCTGTGTTATGGCCCAAATCTATTTGTAGATGCCCCACCACCACTGTCCACCCCTGAGGGGGCTCTTAAAGTCTTATTATAGTATAGAACAGCACATGGGTGCACGTGAAATGGTTTTGGCCCCTTCATTGGGCACCATTGGTAAAAGTTGAATCACTTCAAAGTGCCATCTCAATCACACATTAAAACACAACTGAACCTTGGATTTCCCCTTTAACATTAACATTTGGTACCATAACATTAAAATGGCTTTTTTAGTGCAAAGCTCCAAAATGTGGCCTTGTCCCTATGGCAACCAATGGAATGGTCCAATCAGCAAGAAGATTAAAAAAAAACGCTTTTAAAAGCTTGAACCTTTTGTACAGGGTTGCACTTTTTTTTTAGTATTTTTATTATAAATTTTAAGCTCTTATTTTCCAACTGAAAATAGTTTATTTTTCCACCTGCCCCACGGAGCAGGATATGTTTGGAATTTATATTATTTTAATAAATAATGTTACCGTTCAGCTTGTCTGTCAGCCTCTGTGCCTAATCTGTACGGCGATTGCTAAGTGCCTCTGCCGTACACACATTGTACACGATCTGTACGTTTCGGGGGTAAGAGAGTGAAGTACAACTGACAGCCGTGACGTATAGAGGTCAGACGCACACGCTTACCCTGTTACTAAATTAAGGATGGTCTAGCTTCTTGTACCAAACTGGGAGGAGGGGGGATGGGCGCACAGGGGGCTCAAAGGTCCCTATTTCATTTGGTTGTGGGTAATCAAGGTGCTTCATGCTGTTTAGACTTTATCGGTATGTATATCAGAACGAGCCGAGGATCTGAGGAAGTATAAAGAATTTGAGAACCGTATAATATCGTATCTGCTCTCCGACAATTGATGGCAGGGTGACCTTTAACACGGAATGCTGGGAAAAATTGACGTTAAAATCTTCGTTGCTCTGCATGTCGTATCTTTTCCTTATCCTTATTAAATGGACTATTGGTTCATCCTTCCTAATGGACTATATAAAAAAACAAATAATAAAAAAAGGCTTTCTTTTGATAATCGGCGGTCCACAGACCAAAAGTAACCCTTTGGAGCATTTGATATAAAATTTAAATGCTGTGCTTTTTTTTTTTAACGTTTTTAGAAATATCAAACTGCATTTTTTGGAAATGACGACATTGAACAAATAAAAAGAAAAAAAAAACATTAACGGAAAAAGCTAAAAACATTTTTAAACAGTAAACGGCAAGGTCCTGTCTGCTTCTGAAAGTAGTGGGTAGTTATTTATTTTATTAATTACACCCAAAAGGATCAAATGCAGCCACTACGGGACGGAGGACGTTGACTAATGGATTGCGTTAGACCAAGTGGTGCGTGAAGCCAGGGTACACAGCTGGTCTCCAGTGTATACCGGTGTTTACATTGTAACACTGCGTATAATGGCCGTGTCTGTAGGCTAATTGTTGGGCGCAGCCCGAGTCATGTTTCTCGCCATCAATCTGTGAGGTTCAGCGGCGAACGCTTTTGAAGATCTCATGCAACGAGCACAGGTGGATGAATGAGCGTTACCTTAGGACCAACAATGAGATTGTGTCCCCTCCAGAATGAAGCCATTGAATGACTTAGAGAAAGGAAACTCTTCTGCATTCCAAAGCATGGAAAAACTCAACTACGTTCCTCTGGTTATTGAAACACTTTGGCCCAATCGTCCGACTCCTTGACTGTTGAAGGTTATCTTAGGACTGACATTGAGATTTCGTCCTCTCCGGAATGAAGTCTTTGAAGGACACAGAGAAGGGAAAACATGAAAAACTCAACGGATGTTCTTCCATATATTAAAATACTCTGACTGAAAATTCTAAATCCTTGATTGTTGGAGTTATTTTAGGACCAAAGATGAGATTTATGGTATCCAGAACAGAAAAATTGAAGGACACAGAGTAGGGAAAACTCTTTTGCTTTCCAAAGTATTAAAAACTCAACTGACGTTCCTCCCTATATTAAAATACTTCGACCAAATATTCTAAATCTTTGATTGTTTGGGATTATTTTAGACCAATGGTGAGATTTTATGGTCTCCAGAATGAAGTCTTTGAAGGAAAAAGAGAAGAGAAACTCTTTAAAAAGTATTAAAATACTTTGACCAAATATTCTAAATCTTAGATTGTTGGGGTTATTTTAGGACCAATGATGAGATTTATGGTATCTAGAATGAAACCTTCAAAGGACACAGAATAGGGAAGCTTTTTTTGCTTTCCAAAGCATTAATAACTTATGTTCCTCCCCATATTGACCAAATATTCTTCTTGTTGGGCTTGTCTTAGACTAATGGTGAGATTTGATGGTCTCCAGAATGAAGCCGTTGAAGGACACAGAGAAGAGAAACTCTTTTGCTTTCCAAAGCATGGCGGCATTCCTCCGCTTATTAAAAAAAAAAAAGTTTGACCGAATATTCTGCCTCCTTTAATGTTGTCCCAAATCCACCTGGCGCTAAAATGTATGTTTATTAACAGCAACCAAGCATGGCTTATCCTTCCACAAAGGATATATTCAGTAATCGTTATGTTCTTTCTTTGGAACGAAAGCAATTTTCCAGCTATTCGTCTGGGGGAAGAAAAAAATATACGTAAAAAGATTTAAAGAGCTCTGCAAAATCCGCACTCTGCAAACCATTCATCGCCTTGTTTCATTCCTTCTTCTAATACGCTTCGCAAATAGAAAGAATGAATCGTTCTTTCCCACTCAGGAAGCTGAAGACTTTTTTTTTTTTTCCGTACATGTCGGAGTCCCTTTAGAGAAGAAAGAACCGATTATTAAAAGTTACAGAAGTCGAGGTTGAGCAGAATCTGGTTGAGTTGTGAAAGCCGGGAGACAAAAGTCCCCAAACATAAAAATGATGGAATTTACCAAGTTTTTCATTGTTTCATTACCAATATTTTCCTAAAGATGAATGAAGCTCGTAAGGGGTTTGATGCCCTCAGAGAGCCAGAGTCTAAGAGGCTGATAACCCTGGGGTAAATTTAGATTAAGGAACTTTGGGCCCTGGAGCAATTATACAGGAATGGACCCTTTTTTGCTTGCCTTTAGCCGGCTCTTTTTTCCTTTTTTTATGCTTTATGCCTCTTTTTGTTGTTTTTCCTTCTTTTCTATTCTTTCTTTTGCCCCGTCTATTTTTGGAACCTCATTTGCTGACATATTTTCCTCACTTCATTTTTTCTATAATTTTTTCCCTTCTTGTCTGGCTTTTACATTTTTCTGCCCCTCACACACACTCACACACGCACACTCACATACACACACATGCACACCTATACACATACATATAATTAAAGCTACATGCCCCACGTGCCCCACATGCCCCACATGCCCCATGCTCTGCTGCACGGATGCCCCACTGTTGTGTGTCTTCACACTTTACTTCGGGGGTATCTCAGTAAAAACCTGGCTGTCGTACCCCTTACTGAGGATCTCCTGCCAAATCCCCGCTGCTACCAAGCGATCGAGACCCAGACGGGAAATCAGGGCCAAACGGGACACCGTCCAAAACACACACGGGCAAACTCTCCAAATATAAACCTAAAGGGGGGGAAATTCCTCAGCGAGAGAACTAAGTGACTGCCATGCTGGAGCTGTCTCAGAGCCTCTTATTAAGACGAACGCGTCTCGAACGCGTCTCGAGGAGACCGTCTGGTTAGTGTTACCCCTTATCCCGAAAAAATCGATTGGAATTTAACTGTATGTTCTTGTAAAAGCGGCATACTGGGTTTTGTTGGTTTTTAGAGGCCGGGGATCAGACGCTGGCCCCCATTAACTATAATCCATAACACACCGAGACACATTCTAACACCTTGTACAGAACTTTAAAGAGCTCAGGGAGTATCGCTAATTACACACTTTCAGGAGGAACGCTCTGATTTCTGGAATTCATAAAACATGCATTTTATTTTACCATTTTTTTCCTTTTTTTCATCGTTATTGCATCGCAAGTACTGGATTAATTGTCGGTGGAAATAGCAGGCAGGATTAAGGAGATTTCCCCAGGACTGGATCCTTGATTCATACCTTGATTCTCGAACCAGGCAGACATTCCCTTTCATTTTTTCTTCCCGTTATTAATATTTTGAGGGTCATCATGCATTGTATCAGTCTGAAATACGCTCCCTTAAAGATGCTATCACACTCCGACTGCTTTCATTAATTAACTTTCTTAATGAGCTGACCCCTAGACTCGTAACATATTAACCCTTTAATAAACCACCATAAACATTCCATACGATAAATGTGTCACCCAAATGGCTCTAATACGGTCCTTGTGGAAACCTTGACTTGTCATTATTTAAAGATGCATTTGATTGAGTCACCTGCATTCAAGCAGGGATATCAACCATAACAGGTTGATATCCCTCAGGGTCAAACCCGGGGCAGATCAGCCTTTTTATTGTTTTCTCTCGAAAACAGCACAGAAAGTTTTAAAAAGTTTTCCCAAGTTTCGGCAGCAGCAAAAACCAATCAGCGCCCACTTTTGTGTCACATGAGAATTAAATGAGGCACACATTTTATATATATACATATATATGAAAGACGAGATTCCGAGCTGGGTGTGGGCATTGAGTAGTGTTAGTAGTGGTTCTTTATTTTATTATGTTTTTTATTCACTTTTTTTGTTGTGTTTTAACCAGTTAGAGTGTATTGGTATTTATCTGGTTTTTTTTTAGAATGCGCGTGTATTCACAATACAAATAAAATACAAAACAAAGTTCCACGTTTATCTTCAAACACGCAGATACAAAATAACATTACAGTTTATAGATGGTTACATGATGACTTCAAGGGGATTCTGCATATAAAAATTCCACCAATCAGCTTCCACCAGTGTAAAAGGTATGCCAGGAATGGAGGGGACATGCATGGGGGGTCTTTGTCAATCAAAATAAGTCCCTTATCTGTCTTGGAAATGTACTTGCATTTACACTGCCCCTAATTCAGGAATCTTTTTCAGTTCCAGAGCGAGGTTTTATTTTACTGAGAGGGTTGTTGATGAGTGGAACAGCCTCCCAGCAGAAGTGGTAGAGGTTAATAGAGCGGGGGGATTTAAACATGCATGGGATAGGCAAATGGCTCCTGAATCTAAGACGAGACCGAGTCTTTACAGCAGGAAGAACGGGCCGAATGGGGCCGATCTGCCGGTAAAGTCTATGTTTCTATGTTCAATGCTCACTCCCCTTCTGCACAAAGGACTCTGCCCAGGTCACTGGTCGCTCAGATATCAACTATCTGCGTCCGACCTACTAAGCCACTTAAAGACCTGAACGGGTTAAAAGGTGTGAGCAGCAGATGCAGAATGAGTCCTGCTGACACATTAGAGGCCGCTGACCTCCGCAGAAATGCATTGACTCGGGGGTTTTCATGTAACAAAAGACTTTTGCAGTGAAACAATCCGATGGCCTCCGAGAGAATCCACGTTTTGTCCTGGTGGCTTTTCCCAAATGGTCTCGGTGGGTATTTGCTTTCCTAGTAGATGAGGACTTCATGCAAAACGCCACGGAATCGGGTTTCCATTATCATTACCATTTCAGTGATTTTATGAGCATATTATTTAGGGTCGTGCAATGAATTTACAGTAAAAAGTTCATGTAGCAAACATAGGAAAATGAGAAGCTGATCGCCGCAATCCTTGTTGTATATCAGAAGGTGCCCTATGGGTCTCCTTGACGTTTGCCTTCAATTTCTTTTTTAGTTCCTACCTGTAGGTGGACAATATGGTTTGATAAAGTATGGAGTTCCATAGTTGGGAAACAGCAGGAGAACTCAAGACAGGGATGAATTTTTAAAAGGAGAATAAAATATATAACGATGAGTTTTGGAGACCCTCAGAGGTCTTTCAGACGCCATTCTTGGGATCTACATAGTGGAGGAGATGATCGGTGGAAGACATAATCAGGTTGTATCCCTTACGGTTGTTTGTCTTGGGAAGCTGATGCAGGTTGGCAAATATGGAATATGATTAAAGCTAAACGTCTATGAGAATATGTTCATTCTGTTTATACTACATCAAGGGGTCTGTCGATAATATTTGACCTACAAGCAGATAACAGACGCCCCCTGAGACCTTCAGATTTTGGTGTAAGTTGACCCTGCGGTTGGAGTTTCTTTTAGAGATCTTAGTATTAAGTCCTCTGTCCTGAACGTGATGTATTCCCACCACTCTGGTTTTACTTAGCAAACACTTCGGGGGCCCCCCCATGTTTCATTTACTTGTCAGTGGATCCATCAGCACTACCCAAAACGATTCCCTCTCTGCGAAGCATGGAAGTGCTTATTGCTCTGCCTCCTGCATAGTTAGGAAAGCGATGATTTACTGATGTTGTGGCTCCTAATCCCTTTATGACGAGCCATCACACCTCTCCCTCCTTCACTGCAGCTGAGACAAAAGTATTATTTTACATCCCCCAAAACACCAGGTTTTCATAGTAAAATGATTTACATAACATACAAATCTGGAAACATCGTGTTCTATCGGAACTTGATTGGACCAACATTCTGATAAAAGTCCAAAAAAGTAAAAATGGGCTGAAAATAACTACGTTTATTAACTCTGATTCCGTAAAAAGTAGTCCTATTGATCTTCTAAAATAGGAATCATTATTTAAATAACTTTAATTTTTCATTTAATTGATTATTACCCACCGGTGTGAGACATATATTATTTCTTATGTATCCAATGCAAACTTGGCATATAACAGATGATGTCACTACCTTTTTTCCGACAGAAGGTCGGACGTTAGTCTCGTTACTGTTTCCACGAGTCCCCTATTCTCTGGTGAATTATACGTCCATTGAAGATGATCCAAAGAAAATTACAGGAGGAAACTCTAAAAATCCAGTGTAATAACTTCCTTATTAGCGTCATAAGAGCTGTGATTAGATTTACCCTGCAGACATCAGCCGTTTGCTTGTTCCACCCCGCAAAGAAAAGCCATTCTTATCTGGCTAGGAATATCGTGGTCTATCGTGGAGTCCTCCAGAGGACTCGCTGACCTCTCTTAAAAAACATCTAAAGAAGCAGAGCCATAAAATGAGGTCATAACAGTTGTTTTAACAGAGGGAGCAGATGCAGGTCTCATGCATAGTTAATGAGCAAGCAGAAAAGATTTGGTATACATTATATATATATATATATATATATAGCCAGGCCCGGACTGGCCATCGGGCATGCTGGGAATATTGCCAAGTGGGACGCCAGCCAACAGCCCCACACATTTACAGTTTTGCTGCTCCACTGGCAGATCCGGTGCTGCGGTGTCCAGAGGTTTGAGATGCCCGGCCGCTACGTGTGAAAACATAGCATATATATATAGCCGCCAGCTGCACTGACATCATCAGGTGGCCACTGGCCTTAAAGTGCCAGGGCCACCCCATCACCGCAAGTCCGGCCCTGTATAGAACAGGAAAGGTATTTTGAAGCCAACTTGCCCTGGTGTTGCCCATTAATGCTTCTCTTATGGGACCTCCATGTGAAATGATGGCAAGTTGGTATCTTTACCATGATAGACAAGCGATGGCTGGAAATCCAGGCTGGACGTTGGCCAATTCTGCCCACGAGCAGGTGTCCTATGCCTCGTTCATTTGGCTTCAATGTCAGATCCAGGAGGTTCACAAAAAAAAAACAAGAAAGAAAGAAAGGCTGCCATCTGAGTCCTCGAAGCCTAATTACAGCGGACCTACCCCCCCCCCCCAAACACCTACCCTGCGGGGGGTATCTTCCTGAGTAACCAGTGCCATATGTTTCACTTTAAACAGGCAGATCTGATTCGCAAGAAAGTATTTCCACCCTGTATCTGCTAACGGCTTTACCCTACGCTTTGTGCGGACATTATTCATGGAATATTTACTGTACTGGCAAATAAAATCAACCATCGATAATGAATTCCTGGATCAGAACTTGGAAATGATCCAAAAGTGAGGCCGCTATAGTTAATGCATTCATCATGAATGCTAATACAGCCCTGGTATGCTAATTAGCGTGACACTGTTTTAAAGCCATATGCTAATTCCATTACCAGGTTTTTTTTCTATATTTGCATAGTAAGAAGCACATTAATATTAATAATAATAATAATAATAATAACTTGTACTGAGATCCCAGCAGAACTCGAGTCTCAATAAATGACAATATGGTGGTATCAGGGACAGTTGGGAGGTATGCTGATCCTCTAGCATCGTGTATCTAGTAGTAAAACTGCAGAGGATTAATTACGCTGCCCCGAATGCAAGAAAAAGAAAATGATCTTGGATATAAAAAGTTCCCTTAGCCTGTTTATGTTTCTTTAATCAAACGATAATTACGCCCATCATCGACGCTCGCTCCGTGCCAAATGTCCCCGGGATTGTTATCTGCCGCAAAAAGTGGTGTTTAAACAAATTCCTCGCGTTCTCGCCCGTTTCAGCAAAATAACTATTTAAGATGAATGAACAGAGGGCATTGTGTATTGTGCGGGGAGGCTCTTCCCTTGATGGTAAGTTTGCCGATGCCGCCTTCGGGCTGGGCTCTTAGCCTAAATTCTTGCTGCCATGCTCCCAATCTCTTGGATTGAACCCAACTGGCAGAATTCTGGATTCTGTACTTTGCTGAGGTCAACCCACATGAGCCCCAACTGCCCCACCCCGGCACCCCCCACTGCCCCAACTGCCCCACCGCCTGCGGCATCTGCCAATGGACTATTCAGCAGGCAGCCAATGAATTCTCCAAATATTAACCAGTGGACCCTACAGACCTGTATGGGGGTCTAACCTCGGCACATATACAACGGGACGTTCCCCGCATTCTGCTTTTATATACATTAAGTAAACCCACGTTGCCGTGTTTAGTAGCCTACGGCTGATTGTTGGGGGGACAGGTCCACCTCTAGCTGTAGTTTGCACATTGTCATCTCTACACGCGTTACGTTGTTATTGCTGGCAGGTCAACGTGTCTCACCCCAAAATTCCAGGTTTCAGGTATGTGGTCAAGAACTGTGGTCACAAAATTTAAAAGCATGGTCCATGTGTCTCGTTTACAATGTTCCACATGGACCACATGACTTAGCTATTGGTAATAATTCTTTAGAAAGTATTATTATTATTATTTATAGTTTTGTAGTATTATTATTGATATTATTATTATTATTAATATTATTATTATTTATAGTTGTGCAGTACTATAATTGATATTATTATTATTATTTTTATTATTTATAGTTTTGCAGTACTATAATTGATATTATTATTATTATTATTTATAGTTTTGTAGTATTATTATTGATATTATTATTATTATTAATATTATTATTATTTATAGTTTTGTAGTATTATTATTGATATTATTATTATTATTTATTGGTTCATAGTATTATTATCGTAGTAATAATAATAATTATTATTATTATTTGTATTATTATTATTAGTGTTGTTATTGAAATATAGTTTTCTGGAAGTTGTGCTATATAATATATTCTACTTAGAATAAGTGTAATCAATTTATTTTTGTGTTCATTTGGGTTCTTTTTTAGAATGCTTGTATTATGTTTTATTTACAATTTTGCTATTCAGGTTTTTTTTTTTTTTTATATATTCTTTATTATTTTTATTAAAAAAAAATGACAAAGACCACCATTGCTATTCAGGTTTTTGAGAGCCCATTAAAAAAATGATTAAGAAAATAAATCCTTACATTTTCTTTCACTAAAATCTCTTCTGGGCTTTTTTCCGATTGTATTTTATTTAATGCGTCCCTTTGGGAAGTTTTATTATAGCTTTGTTGAAGTAACAGAACGCGGCTTCCTACACAGCTCTAGAGAAAATGTTACCTTCCTTTCTGGATTTTAAGACCCTGTCACCAAACGAAACACAGAAGCCGATGGAAAGACACGATATTTAAATCAGCAGAAAAACATTTATTTTTTTATTTATTTATTTCTTTTTCCAGTGTCCTGCGGAGTCCTGTTTTGGATCAAAGCAGACAAGCTGTGGGGTCTTCCCATCCTATCGCAGCTACAGCTGTCTCATTTAGCTAGTAAACCTAGTGAGACCCCCTGCTTTATTTCAGAGGTCACAGGGGTCCGGCCACTGTAAGCATGAGCTGCCAGGAGTCTGTGGGGTGAAATAATAATAATAATAATAATATTAATAATAATAATAATAATAATATTAAATAATGATAAAGCATGCATGGGGCATGGAGGGCATGGAGGTGCCTCTGGCTTGTGTGTGTGTGTATATATTATTTTTATATATATATATATATATATATATATATATGTAGTGTGTGTGTGTGTATATATATATGTAGTGTGTGTGTGTGTGTATATATATATATATATATATAGTGTGTGTGTATATATATATATATATATAATCATTCAGTTTCCATCGTTCAGTTTCCATATATATATATATCATTTCATTCACCATCAACCCCCTAATAGATTGTAAGCTCACAAGAGCAGGGCCCTCTTCTTCTGTACCAGTACGTCTTATTAACCTTATTGTCAAATTATGTCCCATCATTTTTAATGTGATTCTTCATTTTCAATGCCCTCCCCCATTTTATTAGCGCTGCAGAATCTGCTGACGCTCTATAAGTGAATGAATTCATTAATAATGGCCATTTCATGCTCTCGCTCTCATTACCGTATGTAGACAGCTCCAGGTCTAGATGCACATTTTATTCAGATAGATTATAAGAGCTCATGTGTCGGGAGTTATGCCGGTCGGCAGCGCTTTGTATCAAGGCGTCGAGCGAATAACCGCGAGCAACCATCCATTCCAGCCGGCGAGACCCCCTTAATATTGTTGGGCTCCCATTAACTTAACTCTTTGCTTGGGGACATGGCAGTGACAGCTCCCGGCTGGTGATTGATCACCCCCCCCGCCCCCCCCCCATACAAAGCGCTTCCATTAGGTCAGTTTAGATAAAAAGAGACACTTTTTTTTTTTTACTTTGCTCTTTATAATTGAATTCGAAGTAAGTAAAAGCCACTCAAGTCTCGGAGTCTAGAAATTCTGATGCCCCCCCCTGCTTGTACCAAACCGGGTAACAAAACTTGGATTATTTTCTTTATTAGGAAAGGTCAACACTGACATCCATCATTATTTTCCCAATAATAAACCGAGCTGGTTACGTTGAACAAGACCGCTATTGTCCTTAATATTTTTGCCCAACGTTCCGTCTAATTTATCTGTGCAGAGAAACGGATCTCGTTTAATGGTCGTGTAGTAAAAATTCCAAGGAATTGCTTGGAGAATTGGAGGTATTTGGCTATAAATAAAAAATAGGAGTTATGTATAGACAGTAATTATGTTGATCAATCAGAAATGACATGATTTAATATCCGAGCGTCCCATTGGTGCTTTTCTCACTGCTATATCAAAGCTGAAATCCCTGCTTGAATACAGGTGACTTCATTCAGAAGTCATTGTGTTCATAACGACCACTATTAAAACCTTTTGCTTGCCACAATTAACAAGTCACCACAATAGAGTCTTCGTAATCGGCCAGCAAGGGGTTAATATTTAAAGGACTAGGGGTAAGCCTAGTATGAGTATCAGTGATCCTACCAATAAATGCGCGGTTCCTTAGAGTTAAGCAGAGCCCATGTATAATAATAATAATAATAATAATAATAATAATAATGTATATTGATACCCGACTTGTGTTCAATAAAATCCGCCATTTGTGTCAGGCAGACCCTAAAAACCTAGTACTATTAAAAAAATCGGATTGTAGGCAGCTATTATTTGATTTTTTTTGGATTAATTATTATTTTTTTATTTTTTTTAAATATATTTATCTCCTTTTTATAATAATTTAATTTATTCTATCGATTGTTTTTTGAATATATATATATCATTTATTTTCTTATATATATATATATATACCGTATATATTATCATTTATTTTTTATGTGTGTGATTTAGATTTAGTAATTATTTTGAACATTATTTTAGGGCTTAATCATTATTTTGTATGTTTGCCTAAAAGCCCAGTGGCTGTGAATGTCCGTTTAGACGCTGATAGATTGTAACTAATTACTGATATTAGCTGCCAAGTAGCTTTATGGTGAAATGAAATCTTTTGCTGTCCTATTTGGCTTGTATTATAATACCGATGAAACTTATCATGAAGACTGAGGATATCTGGCTATTACCAAATGGCGGAAGACGTAAAGCCGGCCGGTGTGCACCCCCACGCTCTAGCGGGAGCCACCAGAGCTCTGTTCCCGAGGGTCTTGTTTTCGGTGTTTGTTCAGTCTTTCTTGACTCGGGTCGAGGAGTAATGGACTAACCTGTCTGTTATTTTCATTTTCGAAAATCCATGCGCAAGTTTTAGTGCCAGATCTTGTTTCCTTCTTTCAAGCCAACTTGTTAAAATCCTGGACCGCTTGTAAAAAAGCTGAGAATCCCATCAGGCAGAGGATGTTGTTCGCTTCCCATGGTCTCTCGCTCTCGACCCTTTGACATAATTGGCCTTATGGGGGTGACAATCTCCAGAATGATAGCGCTTGGCTTCTGAACCCTTTGAAGCACCTGATCTTCAAAAACAGATTAAAGCGTTGGATGAACCCAAGGACCATGTCATCAAATTAGACATGGACTGCGTGTCCGCCGTTAACCATTTCAGAGCCAGACAGAAGGCAGCAATGAGCTGAAGAATCTAAATTAAATATTCCAAAAAATAATCATATCAATACATTTTTGGAGCCATGACTACCTGGCTGGTGGGATATCTCATGACTGCCTGGCTGGTGTCAAGTCCTAGCTGCACTATTGTAACCCATGGGGTTTTCAGGTGCCCTTGATTGCCCCGGACAATTTAGAAACCTCGGAGCTCTAAGCTATACTAAGTATTGTTGGTCTCATTGATACAAATATTGTCCAAGAAGAAGGGGTTGAGAACTCAAGGGCACTTGGAGTGATATCTAATGCTGCATTTAGTTACCAAACTGTTGGGCAAGTGGGACAGCACCTTTAACTGGGTACACAGGCCCCATATTAGCCACCGAGGGTTTCTCCTTTCCAGACATTGCGAGCACATGGGCAGACGTTAGACTGGCGTTATTTGTCTAGTAGACACATGGGGTATTTTTGGCAGCCTTCATCGTCGCCGGTGCCACCTGCTTTGGGTCAATCCGACGAGTCTCAAACGGTTAAACAGTGCTTTTCCACCATAGCTAGAGCTGGGATTTATACTGATTAGAAAACCGTCCATAGCGCGGACTGTCCCTGCTTCAAGAAAGCACCTGAATAATTAAGCAGCCTTTACTAACGAGGCTGAATCGGAGATTTTCCCGGCTTTCCCCGAGACCATTGTTCGCATCGGCTTAGCGTCTGTCGTCTTCTTTGCCTCCCAAAGAAAAAGTCCATTTTCTCACAGACCCACACAATAAAACTCAGCGTCCCCCCAGCCCCGCATGTGCTGGCCAAATCATTATGCGTTTGTTGGAGAAGAAGGAAATGTTCCAGCGCTGATACAGAGCATTCTGATTTGGCTCAATGGATCGCTTGTTGCTTCAGAGTCTGATGGATTGAGCAGAGCGGAGAACATTGTGTCTTATTCAGCGGCTTCTTCTGCTTCCACCGTCAGCCCCAGAAGACGCGGGAACTTAAGTCCAAAATCACCTGAACACCACCGGAAATTGTTCAGAACAGAGAATGAAACAGCAACATGTTTCGCATCTTCTGGAGCCGCGTAGTCCTATGATCTTTGGTTTAGTTAAGCTTGGCTCCCTCACCCCCACCATTCTCCTGGTCAAGCTATATGAACCTTAAGGTTGGATTTTTTTATCTCGTAACTTTTAAAGCACAAGTTGAATTGAAGTCATAAATAAACCTGCTGCCGATTATTCACTTGGCGAGTCCTGGCTACGGGTTAAGAGAGGCGAGTCTGAATTATTTGTTTGGGTTGGGGTGTCCACGAGGTATCAGATATTCCTCATTCGCCGCCGGCTAAATACCATCGTCTCGTGTTACGGAGAACAAGATTCTAAAACGGTGAAGGAAACACAAAATGTATCTGCGTGGAATCTGGAGCCACCACCACCACGCGTGGGAAGAAAAAGCAGACTAGGCATTTACCTAGAGGGGCAATTCTTGGAGCTAAACAAAGATAGGTGTCTTCATGATACCCGTGATTTCTCCTACGCCCTACACGCATATGACTAAGCTCTGCGTCTTTCCCTACTCCGCGGGATTCCCCTTTACGCCCAACCTACCAATGAATTTTTTAGAGCGTTTTGGGTCTTTGGGGTAATTTATGATTGGTAATTCTGGTGGAAAGTTTGAAAAGTGGTCTTATCACCAAAGCGTTTGATCAACTTACATGTTAGCACACAGCAGAGATGATTAAATGCCATCGACATTCCGTGACTGGTGTATTTGGGGAAGAGAAGCAGGACATGACCTCCCACATACCCAGCGGCTTGTGGTCTGATTCATCTTCGGCGATTCGGTTCAGGGTAGGATCAAATTCCTCCATGGCCACCACCAGCCGTTGACAGACCCGCTCTTCCTCACCTGTTCCCGCAATCCCTCAGCGTCACCGGACTTCGCTTAAGGAGGAAGGGCTGCCTTATTTTAGGAATGTGGCACAAAAAAAAAAAAAGATCGGCGGTGATTCCCAACGTGAAAACATTAAAAAAGGGAATGGAAAGCGTTAAAGGGGCGCGCATCTTCCACAAAACGTATACCTGGCGAAGCGCCTGGCGGCTCTCCAGCTGCCGACGAGCTGCACCTTCCATGAAGCTTTGCCAATTTCTACATTTATTATTTTAAGAGGAATTTGAATCAGAGCTGGCAGGTTCCCCGCTGCCTCGAGACTGCTCAGAAAGTGGAAAATGCTCAGATTTCCAGGATCTCTGAAGGTTCCAAGTTTACATTGTTATCAACTTTATAAGAATTTGTAACAAGGGGATTGTCTCCTTACCCGCCATCATGGAGCATGGAGCTTGCGGTGGTAACCAGGAGGAGGATATGGTGTCTCAAAACTTTTTTTTTTCACCATACTTTCTACCATTTAAAAAAAAATATTATTAATTATTAATCATTATTAATATTTCAAATCAACAAATGAACTTGTCTACCATTCATAAGGTCTTTTTAAGATATTGCTTTCGTAACGAGCTTTGCTACTCACCAGCGCCAGGTTACTCTCTGCGCAGGCGGTTTATCTGAACTCGATTTGCTTTTGGAAGCCATTTAATGGCAGAGAAAGGGGAGCTTTGGTTTTGGCCAGAAATGTTACATTTAAAATCCTTTAGGACGTGGCGTATCAGGTTAGCGATAAAAAATATCAAAATTACGCATATTCAAAGGCGGGTGTCCATTGTTTTTTAATCTCACGGCCAACAGATTGATGCCATGCGAGGCTTCCGTCGGTGAATACCCGGTGTTCTTCCACGTAGACTGCCGTGCATTATAATGTATAGAGACGTCTACAGTTTAGCTTTTTTGGGGGTCTGGATTTAATAGCTTTACGGCGTTTGCTTCCCCGGATAGATTATTATTATTATAACTTGTATAATCGCATTTGTTGGGCATATTTTGGCTCCCGCTGTTTAATTTATGATCGTAAAAGTTTCATTCCGGTTGCCATTAAGTGGGACCCGCGGGGCATTCTCTCTCCCCCCCCCCAGCTTTCTCCGCAGGGTTTAACTTCCCCTGTCTCTCCGCTTTGACAAGTTTGAGTAAACCTTCCGTCAAACATTTGGTGCGTTTTAATGGACCATAAGTAAGAAAACGAACTATATTTCCAAGTTATAAAATCCAGATGAATTTTCGAGAGCCAAAAAATCAGTGAAGCTGGAAGGTCACAGCTGGAAAATGCCCCGAGTGGGGCAGATTTGATTATAGTGCACGGACTTGAGCTGGCACTTTGGATTTCGTGATATATGATCCGTCACTTGCTAAACAATCCAGATTCTCGTCTTATTCCCATTAAGTCCTGTTCTGTAACATTGTTACTGCGTTCGGTATACGAGGTTGGACAAGTGAGCATATCAAGAAGCCCAAGTCACTGACCCGAGGGGGCACATTAAACTACCCCCTGGCTCTGATGGAACGAGTTCCCCTTAGTTGATCTCCAGAGTTAAGTTCTCACTTGCGTCAGTCAGATCAGCCTTAATTAGGAACAAGTGGAGGAGTCTCCAAGCCCCTTCATGGCCAAATATCCATGTTGAGTCCGTAAGCGAGATGATCGAGGGTCAGCCTTGTTTGTTAGGGGGTCCTAATGACGTTTTACAAGCCTGAAACGGTTTATGACTTTCACAGGAATGAGACAACTGATGGCTTCCACCATATGTTCAGAGCAATAAAGACGTTGGTCACAGCCTTCTGCATGAAGGTTCTCCTGAATCGTGACCTTGGGCGAGTTAGATTCCCTTTCATCCTGTGTGCAAACAAAACCCCGGTAGGTAAACTCCACGGTTGGAATAATCCGCCTTGATCGTCATTGTGTCAGAATATAATGTTCCAGAGATGGCAGTGAGTCCTGCTTGGCAGGGCTGCGTTGACCTCGTGGTTTCCATCGGTTCCTCTACAGCTCCAATGGCAGAGTTTCTTCCATACATGTGGGATTCTGAAGTCCGATGATGGGAAAATCAGAAGCAAATATATTATATACTGGAAGGATGACTTATGCATGAAAATGTAGTAATTTCCGTCAAAAATAATATGTGCAAAAAGCTTAATATTTATAGCGGTAACTTGGAATTTTGGACCAAAAATGGAACTTTGTATCTAGGATGGGGAATTTTGGATCGCTGGATTTGTCTTCTGCGTGGTTAACGTACATGGCATGGAACGGCTCTCTAACTGAATAATTAAACGTCCTTCAGAGTAGTTGATGCAAGGAGCTACGACTTTTGTGGCTCATCCTCTGAGTAATAATGATATATTCCTTTTATATTCATATAAATTCACGCCTGCAACATTAATCTGTTTAGATGTATTTATATGTAACATGTTATGTAGGTGTCCTTTTACTTGGTTGGATAAGAAGCAAAGATCACTTAGGTGATAGAAGAGTTTATAAAAGAGTGAGAAGTCTGTTGATAACAGTGAGGCGGTTGCGCATGTTCTAGATCACCAAGGCTCATGTAGTATTAGAAACGGAGAGAAAACATCCCAGATAGAGGGGAAGGTAAAATTATATTCACAGTGTCCGTCTTACCGGCCAGTACAGGCGATCTCTCACACTATTCTACAAAACCGTTATTGTTTACCAACATTCCGTATATATTTACCAACATTCCGTATATTTACCAACATTCCGTATCGTTGCACAAACGATACAGGGGCAGAAGCGTAAAGTCACAGGACGCTCTCTTCTTTGGAGTGCCCAATCAATAAGACAGACATTCACAGGACAGCCTGAGATATAACCCCGGTTATCAAAACTGTTTCTGCAAATTCAGGACAGTTGTCAGCTATGCCATAACACTCAAAAGTGCATCTCGTTCCAGGATGGAAATGGTTACCGGATATGTCACAAATTCTGCCTCTGTAAATCCCAGAAAACTGCTGTTCTGGAGTAAGTTTTAACCCCTGCTGCAACGTTACGACCACAATTTGACGGCTGGGTGATAAAAATGGTGTTTTCTGCCCTTTTTTCCCTTTTTCCCTCGGCTTCTGCTGTAAAGTAACGGACCCCTTTGTTAGAGTTTCTTTCCCTTCATTACGCTCAGGCGTGCTGTTTATTTTCACGGAGCGCGGCGATGGACGCGGGGGGCCGGTGGGGTCAGGCCCAGAGGACACGGCCGGCACTGAATGGACTGATTGTGCTTACTGTAAACATCCATCAGCAACAAATTACTCATTCTCCGCAGCGCGTTAAACATCTAAAAACCTGCCGAATCCCTAAAACAAGGTGGCGGATTTTACCCAGGGGCGACCCTGAGAATGCTGAGTAAGATTCTCTTTAACTCTAGAACATAACTCGAGGGCTTCCAAAGAATTCTACACCGTGGGTTGGTTACCCCTCCAGCCCCCCCCCCTGTAAAATGCCTTTCACATTTTCTTAGATTAACTGATTTCCTGTTTTTTTGGGGGTTTTCATACCTTTTCATTTACATTTCCGTATTTTCTAGAGTATTATCGTAAGGCGCCCAGGGCTTGCGGTTTAAGCACGGTTGGTTATTAAGATGTTCCTGACCAAACTGCTGCCCATATACTGGAATAGAGCTCTAAATCTCGACCGGGTAACCCAGCTGCCAACCCTAGAATTTGCCGGCATATAACCCCCTTTCAGCCCCATCTAGTCTCCCTCACTGTATTAGCCCCTACCACTTCTGCTGGGAGGCTGTTCCATCGATCTACTCCCCTTTCACTGGACTTAGATCTCTAGGTGTCATAGACGTTGTAGTCCAACCTCAGCTTTATGGTCAAATCCCCATCCTATCTGCTCGTCGCCTAAATCTGTATTAGCTCTGCAGACAGCCACATGCAACCAGTTGTACCCAGCGTTAGGGAGAGTTATAATTCCCTACTAATTATATTACCTTAGATTTTATCTCTGTAATTACGGGCTTGGAAAATCAAAGAACCGGCCTTTGACTCTGCGGCTGCTTTCAATGAATTCAATGTCAATCATTAACGGATTTGTACACGGAACGGCCTTCTTCTAGGTACAAGCAGCCTTCCTGGGTCTTGCGCCTTCTCATCCATAAAGCACAGAGTCAATCTCCATGTAAATTATACGGTAATATTAAAAAGGAAAGGTGGAAATAAATAAATATTAAACTTACTCTCCGTCCAATCCATAGAACGGTGCACAATATGCGAAGTTAAGGTTCTAGGTGTCTCTATAGGCCAAAGTTTGTAACTTTATTAGATCATAGTTTATTGACCCGCAGTAAGACCCAAATGCCTCAGACTACAGCGTATATCTAAATAAAACTGTTATGTGTAAAAGTGACAATGAAAACCAGTCTTATTGCCATAGCTGCGGATAGAATGTGACCGCCGACCGGACCATTCCATTGGTTCATTTGTTGACTAGAACAGTTTTCAAACCGGAATCGGTTCTAATCTAATACTAATAACTTCTCTGCCCAGGGCTGGTTCTTGGCTTTCCAGTACCCTGGGTGAATGAAGCCTCTGGTGGCCCCTTCTGTAGGTACCTGCTTGCTCACCTAGGAGAGATCATGGTATAGAACCCTTCCCTCCAGTTCCATATCCCAGGGTCACTGGCTATCTGGTCTGTATGGTGGGGCCGGGTCTGTCTATGACCACCCTGGACACCTCTTCTGTATGGTGGGGCCGGGTCTGCCTATGACCACCCTGGACACCTCTTCTGTATGGTGGGGCCGGGCCTGCCTATGACCACCCTGGACACCTCTTCTGTATGGTGGGGCCGGGCCTGCCTATGACCACCCTGGACACCTCTACAGCCTCCAGATAACCAAACCAAGACAAGAAACAGAGCCCGTGTCATTGGAGAATGATGTCATTAAACTAACAAGCATTTGTGTAGGGAGACTGTTCCAGGACAAAAATATCAACTTTCCTAAACCATGACAAATAGTTTTCTTTTTTTTTTTTTAACAAAGAATGTATTCTTGTTCCAAGCTCAGCACGGAACGTTTACATTAAAATAAAATATATACTGTAATGAAGTTTTTATGGTGACTTTGTTTCTAGCCTAGGCTGTTTTTTCTGTGCGTATTAACATGTTTAAGGGATCATGTAAAGCCTCGTGGCCTTAATTATTCACTCTATGGGAGTTCTGCACATTTAACCCTTACATGCACTGCGTGTCACGGATTCCTGGTAGCATTGGTGGAATTCCAAAAATGTTATAAATTGGGAATTCAGCTTCAATTTCAGTTTTGTTTGTTTGTTGTTTGTTTTTTTACATCATATCCCAACTATTTGAGAAGCTGCCAGTACTAAACCAAAAGGATTAGTTTAATTAAAAACTCTAAGAAATGGAAGTGCATTATGGGTAGTTTTTTGAGGGAAAAACTTTATATTCAGAAACTTGGTTGGACTAATGTGTCGGTAGAGAACTTCGAGATCAGAGGTTGAAGTTGGAAGCTTTTATTGACGCAGCGTAGAAGAAGCCAAGGTCATCTCCTGATGATGTCATAGAGGGCTTTATGTAAAGGTCCTCCTCATCCTGAATTGCAACATTGGAACATGATAGTATTGTATCAGAAGAAGACAGTCTGGCTCTTCCCGATGTTGTCCTTGGCACAACTAGAAAGTAACGTTGTTTCTTTTCAATGCAAATCACGCTTTTCTTTGTATAATATTATGGATAAACCAAAAGCGGCGTTACGGTCTCCTTTTAATCATTTTTCTTTTCTCCGGGGACGGGAATAAAATGATCCGATGGTTTTGGACGTTGCGTGAGCAGCTGGGCTCCCTTCAGCCGGTAACACGATGAGCGCTGAGGTCTAACAGACACATCGTTTTGGTTAGGACGGCATTCAGATGGGAACAGGATACCGAGAACAAATACCTTTCCTTCTTTTTAGAAAGAACAATTAATAAAGAAAATTAAAGTACTTTCTGAGTAATATGCGTTCTTAAAAAAAGGTTTTAAACAAACCCATTGGCTGCAGCTCTCGACTTCCATCCCGGTATGACGGTTCCGGCCACTGATTGGCTGATTCAAGTAGGGAAGGGATCCAATAAATATACATGGGGGAGCTTTCTGGGCATGTGCTGGGGGGGTCTCATTAGCCCCCTCTGGAGCTGACAGGAGGGTAAGTATATCACATGTCAGGAGATGCGTTTGGCTGAATGCATCTTCTACCTGGCAAAGCTGGGAGTTGGGGAGAGGGGCAAATGCATCCATGGGGAATTTGCCGACCCAACCCCCACCCCCCAACACCACCACACACAACCCCCTATGCATTTACAAGGGATGAGGAGATAAAAATGTAAAGTGACCGCTCAGCTATCAAATGCATTAAAGTGCTGAAGTGTCTATTTAACTCTAAAAAGTGAACAAAACCCAGAATTGAACCCAAAATCCACTTCCAAAGTTACCCTTCTGGCTTCACCCTCTACGGTACATAATACTTAGTACTTAGTATTTACTACTTTGTACATATATACTGTATATATATATATATATATATATATATTTATATACCGGTATATATATAGTGTCATAATTTTCTAATGAAATATTAATATGTAATATTAATTATATTATTATATATATTATAATTTTATTTCAATTGATTAAAAACTGATAAACAGTTAAGGCAAATGTTGTCCATCCACATACGTGGTTTTTTTTTTTTTTTTGGTTCCGTCCTCAAACACTCGGTTCAACGACAATCTGAAAAACACTCCGTTCCAGAACCATAAAACCGGAAAGATTACTTCCTTATCTGTCTAGTTTAAAAATGGTAATAAATTGGTGGGAATAAAAAAAAAATAGAGAAACAGAATCTATAAAAAATACAGGTTTTGTTGGTCTTTAATCTGATAAAGAATAATTTTCGGTGATTATATCTGTAACCAACAGCAGGCAGAGACACTGCGCTATGGATCGTATCGTAATAAATATTCATTAGAAATCTTAGTACGGATCAAAAGAGCACAAAGAATGAGATGTAAACAGAGAATGTTAGAGCCGCGCTGCGTAACGAGATACTGTGTATCAGGGGTACTGGGATCTAGCGTTGATTCAAGGTTTTGAGGTCATAGAAATGATTTTATTTGGATAGAAGCCTCGTGTGGCTCTTTTCCAAAAACTGAATTTGGAAACCACAAATCATATCAGTGAAGCCGCCCCAAACAGCAACACAATATGTCAAGAAACACTTCCAGAAGTCACGAATAAAGTGGGTTCAGAGTGAACTAAGGACAATAACCAGATAAAAACAATGGGGGGAGGTAATATTGTTTTGGGGGGGTTATATTTCAGTATAACTGCATGTTTCTCTGCATTATTCACCCTTCTCCTGAGACCTTCTCAAAGTCATTTGTGACCTGGACTGCAATCTCAAGCTGAGGTATCCAGCTGCAGAGCTTCCCTGTAAGTGTGTGTGTGTGTTAGCATGGATGTGTAAATGTGTGTGTGTTAGCATGGATGTGTAAGTGTAAATGTGTGTGTGTTAGCATGGATGTGTATGTGTAAGTGTTTGTGTGTTAGCATGGATGTGTAAATGTGTGTGTGTTAGCATGGATGTGTAAGTGTAAATGTGTGTGTGTTAGCATGGATGTGTATGTGTAAGTTTTTGTACTGTTAGGATGGATGTGTATGTGGAAATGTGTGTGTGTTAGCATGGATGTGTAAGTGTTTGTACTGTTAGTATGGATGTGTATGTGTAAGTGTATGTGTGTTAGCATGGATGTGTAAGTGTTTGTGTGTTAGCATGGATGTGTATGTGTAAGTGTTTGTGTGTTAGCATGGATGTGTAAGTGTTTCTGTATTAGTATGGATGTGTATGTGTAAATGTGTGTGTGTTAGCATGGATGTGTAAGTGTTTCTGTGTTAGTATGGAAGTGTATGTGTAAGTTTGTTAGTATGGATGTGTATGTGTAAGTGTATGTGTGTTGGCATGGATGTGTAAGTGTTTGTGTGTTAGTATGGATGTGTATGTGTAAGTGTTTGTGTGTTAGTATGGATGTGTATGTGTAAGTGTTTGTGTGTTAGCATGGATGTGTAGGTGTTTCTGTGTTAGTATGGATGTGTATGTGCAAGTGTTTGCGTGTTAGCATAAATGTTTAAGTGTCTGAGTATGAATGTGTATGTTGTGTGAGAGAGAATGTGTTAGCATGAATTTGTAAGTGTGTGTTAGTGACTATGTGTATGTTAGTGTATGTATGTTTAAGCATGTGTATGTGTGTTAGGAAGAGTGTGTAAGTTTCTGTAACTGTGTCTACATAAGTGCGTATGTTGGGGGGGCAAGGGGACAATGGTGGCAACTTGACTTTACATGCCCCCCAGGCCAAAAGGTGCCTCCCCTCCCCTGCTGCATAGAGTAAGGGGAACTGGTTGGTGATCTAGAAAGAGACCTCTGTGACTGCATACATGCTCAAATTTGTCATGACAAACCATGGCCTCTGAGCAATGATGACTCGCAACTACTGAACCAGTCCTTCTCAGATCGCCCCCGGCCAGGTTTCTCCATGATCCACGACCAGATGGTCTCCGGTATGGTAGGGCATGAAAACCGTGTGAATGAATAATGAGCACCTTAACAACAGGGGAGAGTTTACTTAATGGGGAGGAATAACCCTATAGATCTTGAGAAACGGACATTAAGATAACTGCTCCCATGGCCTACACATAAGCTGGGTTTCTAACAGCAAAAATATGTACTTTCTATATACTTATATATTGACTAAAAAACAATAAAAACAAAGCACCACCTCTTTGTCCTAAATTGTTACGGGTTAAAGCCTCTTTGTTACGGGTTAAAGCCTCTTGCTGTTACTCCAGGAATGCGTCTGTTGGCTGAGCATGATCGGAGTTGGTCTGCAGAAAAGCTGCTGTCACCTGAGTGAAATTTGAAGAGAAGGCAGAATGAGGAGGACTAAAGGAGTCGCATTCACTGTTTATTTGCGTGATTTCGATACTTGTGAGATAAATCTCGATTTCAGTAACTTCACTGGTTGCGCAACATTGTATCCATTGTCAGCTTGGGCGTCAGCGGGTGTTATTGTCTCTCGGGGCCGTGGGGTAGTTCTTTCGCTTTTGTACGCGCCCTTTTCATTCCACCCTCCTTGCAAATACCCCAATTGCTCTTTGACATTTTGAAATTGCCTGGCAGATTTGTTGGATGAATTTCCAGGCATGGGGTTCCAAGTTGCCTGCGGGACGGCTGTCAGTCATCTTCGGGGTAGATTTAGAATAGTCACACATTCATTCATTGTTCCATGGGCCGCTCTTAGCACGTCTCGGTAATTTCGCTGCAGTCTCGGGGGTCTCTTGGTGTCACACGGAGCTGACCCCTGCGTTTCTAGACCGATGATTCTCGCTTCACCCTCCTGATTAGAAGGACCTTCGTTGATCAAGTGAGAAGAAGTCAGGTTCATTGAGGACCTGTGGATTATGGTCGCTGGTGGAACCTTCATGGTGGCATCTGAAGGGGTTCCTATATATCTCAAACATGGAGATCCATAATGACATTCCCATTCCTTTCTTTTCTCAACACCTGGAGAACGTCTAAGCATAGCATGGACCATCTGCCTCCTTCGGTTCAGAAGGTGCAGGTCATCGAGGGCAGGGCATTTGATTTCTTTCTCTTACGCGTTTTAATTCCCCAAATGCCACTCGATCCTCGGCTTTGTTATACGGCTGAGATTGTATGCAGCGGCCTAAAGCGTTTTAAAGGTCTGGTGTTATTTTACTACCATCTACTGCGGGTGGCTGCTTGCCTTTTTCGGTAAAATAACATTTCCTCATATTTTTTTTCTTCGCCCCCCCCCCCCACTCTTCAGCGGTCTGGAAACTGATGCTTGAATGTTAGTTTTTAGATATAGCAGTTTATTGGGGGGGGGGGTATCACCACGACCCCGGCCCCCTGCTGTACCTGCCTGATTTTCTCGGGCCACAAAAAGCTTTACATTGGGGACTCTTCTTCTGCACCCTGCCTGCTCTCTCCTACTATATATTACATGACTGGCCTCATACTGCAGTATATTACACCCTCACTCTGCAGTATATTACACCCTCACTCTGCAGTATATTACACCCTCCGTCTGCAGTATATTACACCCTCACTCTGCAGTATATTACACCCTCACTCTGCAGTATATTACACCCTCACTCTGCAGTATATTACACCCTCAGTCTGCAGTATATTACACCCTCACTCTGCAGTATATTACACCCTCACTCTGCAGTATATTACACCCTCACTCTGCAGTATATTACACCCTCACTCTGCAGTATATTACACCCTCCGTCTGCAGTATATTACACCCTCAGTCTGCAGTATATTACACCCTCCGTCTGCAGTATATTACACCCTCCGTCTGCAGTATATTACACCCTCACTCTGCAGTATATTACACCATCACTCTGCAGTATATTACACCATCACTCTGCAGTATATTACACCCTCACTCTGCAGTATATTACATCCTCACTCTGCAGTATATTACACCCTCACTCTGCAGTATATTACACCCTCACTCTGCAGTATATTACACCCTCCGTCTGCAGTATATTACACCCTCACTCTGCAGTATATTACACCCTCACTCTGCAGTATATTACACCATCACTCTGCAGTATATTACACCCTCAGTCTGCAGTATATTACACCCTCCGTCTGCAGTATATTACACCCTCCGTCTGCAGTATATTACACCCTCACTCTGCAGTATATTACACCCTCACTCTGCAGTATATTACACCATCACTCTGCAGTATATTACACCCTCACTCTGCAGTATATTACACCCTCAGTCTGCAGTATATTACACCCTCCGTCTGCAGTATATTACACCCTCCGTCTGCAGTATATTACACCCTCACTCTGCAGTATATTACACCCTCACTCTGCAGTATATTACACCATCACTCTGCAGTATATTACACCCTCACTCTGCAGTATATTACATCCTCACTCTGCAGTATATTACACCCTCACTCTGCAGTATATTACACCATCACTCTGCAGTATATTACACCCTCACTCTGCAGTATATTACACCCTCCGTCTGCAGTATATTACACCCTCAGTCTGCAGTATATTACACCCTCACTCTGCAG
This sequence comes from Spea bombifrons, assembly GCF_027358695.1. Classification (NCBI taxonomy): domain Eukaryota; kingdom Metazoa; phylum Chordata; class Amphibia; order Anura; family Pelobatidae; genus Spea; species Spea bombifrons. The sequence continues at coordinate 5,393,828 of NC_071096.1, forward strand.
TATATTACACCATCACTCTGCAGTATATTACACCCTCACTCTGCAGTATATTACACCATCACTCTGCAGTATATTACACCCTCACTCTGCAGTATATTACACCCTCACTCTGCAGTATATTACACCCTCACTCTGCAGTATATTACACCCTCACTCTGCAGTATATTACACCATCACTCTGCAGTATATTACACCATCACTCTGCAGTATATTACACCCTCAGTCTGCAGTATATTACACCCTCCGTCTGCAGTATATTACACCCTCCGTCTGCAGTATATTACACCATCACTCTGCAGTATATTACACCCTCCGTCTGCAGTATATTACACCCTCACTCTGCAGTATATTACACCCTCACTCTGCAGTATATTACACCCTCCGTCTGCAGTATATTACACCCTCCGGCTGCAGTATATTACACCCTCCGTCTGCAGTATATTACACCATCACTCTGCAGTATATTACACCCTCCGTCTGCAGTATATTACACCCTCACTCTGCAGTATATTACACCCTCACTCTGCAGTATATTACACCATCAGTCTGCAGTATATTACACCCTCCGTCTGCAGTATATTACACCCTCCGTCTGGAGCAGTATATTACACCCTCCGTCTGCAGTATATTACACCCTCCGTCTGCAGTATATTACACCCTCAGCTTACAGTGTACATTTCAGCCTCAGCCAGGAGTGAGTTTATCCTCGTGCCCCCCCCCCCGGTGCAGTATGTTGACTCTTGCGGTCTTCGCAAACAGCCCCTGCTTTCAGCCCTTCAGGAAATCATTATTTGTGGGGTTTCCTTCTGCCGGGTGCTGAATGCGGCTCTGTCCTGTCTGCCGGACCCTCAGAGCTGTGCGGAAAGAACAGCATTCTGTGTGCGCAGCGTATTGGGGGGGGCGCTACAACAAGAGCGCTCACATCCAGAAGAAACGCACAATTCACTAAATAAACAGACGAGCACAAACTATTGGCAGGGCGTAGTGAGCGGGTCACATTAACCCTTTTACAGGGCAGGCCAATGAATGGGCATTCCAAAATAATGCAACCCTTTCATTGCCCCAGGGGTTAGCAGCACATTAACCCTGGGTTAATAAGCTGCAAGGTGTTTGCCGTCATATCACCGGCAGCTTTCTGTCCAGAACTCGGATTTTTCATATAACCGCATAGAAGTGGGTACAGGTTATGCACATGCGCAGTGACCTGCCGTCTGAGACACGGTTTTAAGATTCAGCCTGCACCAACACGATTGAATCTATCCTAGTGTGAGTGCTCGCGAGTGGACAAAAAATGCGAGTTTGCAGCAGGAAACACCCAAGAGTTGGACAAAAGTGAACTCACTAAAGATAACTCACATTAGCATTTGTAGAAAAATAAAACTCCTCGCATGCCCTCACCTGTAACTTGCAAAATTTAAAGTTGCACACAAACAACTCACAGATTAGCGAACGCGACTTCTTAGTGAATAGACCCACCTCTGTTACAACTGTGATCTGGAAATGCAACAACGTTTCTTATTTCAGAGTCATCATTGCTCAGTGGCCATGGTTTGTCATGACAAATTTGAGCATGTATGCAGTCCGATTTCGAATGTAATATCTTAAACAGTTGATGGTTCAGCGAAAGCTACAATGATTCTAATAATTCCGGATCCTGGGATCTGATTGTGTGAATTCTTGATGTAGAAGACACTGCCGAGTTAATTTTTATTTGTTGTTTACTTGTAAAGTAAAGATTGTTTCGGCGTAGAAGTGCCACCAAGTTTCGGTCGTTTGTTGGCACTGAAGAGGTTAATCGGCGCTCACTTCCTCTGCTTCCCCGTTAATAACAGTATAGCGGCTCTGGCATCAGAAGCACAAGCGGAGCAGTGTACAAGGTGCTGATCGCTGGGCGCGCTAATCATATCCAGATGCCGGGGAGGGATGCAGCCAAATCCAGAGCAGCCGCGTCTGCCAGGGGTCTGGTAACTCTGCGTGTGCTGGATCGCTCCATAGGGGAAACTGACAATATAAGAAATGTTCTATCAGCAAGCCAGGGTTAACTCCTTGTGCTCCGGCGCACATTGTTGTCAATGCAATGGGGGGGGGGGTTTCTGATCAAACCTTTCCCATTCATTTCAATGGCTGATCGGGGACCCTTAGGACGAATGTCATTATTGTCGTATATTGCCCCATGTGGGGCAATAATTATTGTGTTGTGAAATTGTAGACCAGGAATGCCCCAGATCTGCTGAAAGGGTTAGTTGCCCTTTGGCTTGCCAACTGCTATAGATCTCCGAAACAGCTGGAGTGCCAAAAGGTTACACACCCCTGATCTCTTTATCTAATAATACCTTGGAAACATAATACAACATACATGGCCCTGGCGTATGGAGTTACACCTCCCCGGAGTATCGTCCCAATTGAATTTTAACGAAATCATATTGTTTATTTCTGAAAGGTCCGGTTTCATCGGACAAAACGTTAATTCCGTTCCCTGGTATGCTAAGCAAATAAACCTTAGCAGATCTGTCATTTTTCTTCTTAATGGAACAGAGAACCTTTAAGGATTTTCCAGCTTCTATGGCAACAACCAATCAGTGCTTGCATTTCGTGTCACGTGATAATTAAGGGTTCCTCGGGAAAAATCTAAATTTTCTTGATTAAAGGAGTATTTTTGAGAATAGGTTGGCCGTTCGTAATTGATTATGTTTTTAATACCGCATTCAGTTATAGAAAGGGTTAAATACCGACACCAGGCCAATTTACTGTACTCAATGGCAAAGGAGCCAGCCGCACTGTAAATGGCAATGAAAGGGTTAGTTTTTTTTATTTTTCTTTAAAGTTCTTTTGGGTACGCGGTTAATTTCTTCTTAATCCCGCTGATTATCTGCCAGCGATGATCTGAATAATTGCAGATATGTTTCCTGGCATCAGCAGCGAGGCAGGTGGACGATACGGAGATAATGTGATTTATTCCAAATGAGCTCAGCACCGGGCCGTGATCGCCTGCGTGGATACGTGCGCGTCTGCAGAAAGCAGGTCGCCGAGCGTGTACTACCACCAGACAGACGGTTCCTTTTTCCTCCCCGATGTCCCTCTTTTGTAGGAGAATGTTTCCTGGCAGGCCTGGACTGCGGGCTACACGACCAGAAAATAAGGGCATATCCATGCGTCGGTCGCAATGATGTCATCAGACGGCTGGCAGCCTTAAAGTGCCAGATCGCCAGTCCGGCCCTGGTGGCTGGGTATGAGGGTATCGCGGGGTTCTGCAGCCTTAAAAACGCTGATAAAGTATAAAAAAAGCAGCAAAAATTGGTTTTAAAATCATTTAAAATATATAAATAAATAAATATATATATAAAAATATTTATATAAATATAAATATATAAATATTTTAAATTCATCATAAACAATAATGATAACAATAACTTTAATCATTAGTTATTACGTTATTACTTTCATTATTATTTATGATGTATTTATTATTGGGGTTTTGTAGTTGATTAAAGTATTTTAAGTATTTATATATTTTAAGTGAATTTAAAATTATTGGGGCTTTTTAAGGCTGTAGAAGCTTGCGATCCCCTCATAATAATAATAATAATAATAATAATACCTAAATAATTAATCCTAAAAACAATATTATTATTATTACTACCTAAATAACTAATTAATCCTAAAAATATTATTCCTAGTAATATATAAGAAAATAATAATAAAAAGTCCCTGGAAAGCCCACCCCTAGCCACGCCTCTAACCCCACCCCTAAATAAAAGTGCCCCTCTTTAGGCGTTTAAAATGTGGGGAGCGCAGGCCGTTAGCACAGTCGTGCGTCTGCATCTGTGCTATAAATAAAAAGTATTATAAAAAATATAATAAAAGGCGGTTTTGGGTTGTTTTTTAACGATCTATTGATTGCTGTTCCTGCCTGGAGTCTTAACACCCCCCCCCCACACCCCCGAGGGACTCTGCTTCAGGATTTGGCCGGAGATGAAGGCCGTCGAGGCGTTAGGTTCATCGCGCCCCGGCTGCGTAGAGCGTCGCGGGGAAGACGTCATCTTACTGGACTTGGCCGAGGCCTCCCTCCCCAGTTGTCCCCCCCGCCGGCGCTGCACACATTACGCGCTGCTTTGTAGTCTGCGAGGGTCCGCCGTGCGCAGACGCCGCTCGGAGCGCGCGCTTACGGGCCCAGGAGCCTCGAACGTTGTGTTTGTTCGGCCTGGAATAATGAATGGGGTCCCTTGGGGCCCATATTGAAATCCTACATTAGAACTGGGGCCGGTTATTAACATGCAAACGAACCCCCAGCGGAGATTCAGGATGCAAATGATTTCAGTCTCTTCATGCGGAATACGTGCTGGGGGCCTCGAGAAGACCCCTATAAATCACACCTGAGAACTGGCCCTGAGCCTCACATATTAACCCTTTAATAGCCCACAAAGATTCTAAATAGCAACTCATCAAATGTGTTATCCATGTGGCTCTAATACCGGTCATCATGGAAACCTTATTATAATTATTGAAAAATATACTTGAGTCACCTGCATTCAAGCAGGCATATAAACCATAACATACTGGGAGTAAAATCACCAGCTGGGGGTCTTATATCTGATCACAGCGGGGGAGAATAGGAAGGAGTCAGCTCCAGACTGTGTGGCCCTCAGGCTAGGTTTCCACTTGGGTTTTTGTCCGGCGTTTTTTTCTTGATGAAAAACGCCAGGAAAACTGCCAAGAAAACTGCCGCTGCATTTACCTGCGTTTTGGCGTTTTTTCTGCAGTTTTTTCTGGCGTTTTAGCCTTTCTGTGGAAATTGCTTTTTTTGACCTTAGGCAGTTTTTCCAGCCTTTACAAGTTAGAAGTTTCACCCAGCTAAAAGGGATTAGGATAAATGGCAAGTATCTGCCCTCTCCTGATGTCATTTACTTGGTAGACCCTTTTGTCTCTTTTCTGTGGTTTGTAAGGCATGCTTTATTCCGAATGTCTGCTCCTCTGGGAAGATTGGCCCCAAATGATGGTGCAAATTGTTTGCTGTTGCTTTTGGCACGCAGGATCCGGTCGCGTATGTTTGTTTGTAATGGCATGTTTGTTCCAAATGGTGTAAAATTCAATATGAACCAGTCCAGGACTTTGTTTTGTGTGAAACTGTTTGTTTTCAGCCTATTTCTCGTAGGACACACAGATACTGGGTCCATCCTCTGCATTGTAACTGTGGAAAAAACGCCATAAAAAACGCCAAGGCAATAAACCCACATGGCTTTTTCATGGCGTTTTTTCTCTCCCATAGACTTCTATTGGAGAAAAAAAGCCAAGATTTCTTGCAAAAAACGCCAGAGTGTCAACATGCTGCAGTTTTGAAAAACTGCCACAGAGCCCAAAAAAGCAGAAAAACGCCAAAGAGGACTAAAAAAACGCCAAACAGAAAAACGCCAGGTGGAAATGGCATTTTGCGATTTCCTATTGAATTACAGCTAACATCTGGCTGCATGCGTTTTTCACAAAAAAACGCCAGGTGGCGCTATTGGCGTTTTTATAGGCGTTTTTAGCTAAAAAAACCCAAGTGGAAACCTAGCCTCAGAGTCTGCCCCTTCACCCTGAGATTGGGGTAAAAACCCTGAGACTCGGGGTGGAATAATGTCAGTGCCACATCGGAAAGCAATCCAAAGGCCAGTCGTGCTTGGTTATTGGTTGAAACGGCCAGTAATAGCCCCATAGCGGGCAGAAACGTGACCCAAGAGCCTTAGGCTAGGTTTCCACTTGGGTTTTTTTAGCTAAAAACGCCTATAAAAACGCCAATAGCGCCACCTGGCGTTTTTTTGTGAAAAACGCATGCAGCCAGATGTTAGCTGTAATTCAATAGGAAATCGCAAAATGCCATTTCCACCTGGCGTTTTTCTGTTTGGCGTTTTTTTAGTCCTCTTTGGCGTTTTTCTGCTTTTTTGGGCTCTGTGGCAGTTTTTCAAAACTGCAGCATGTTGACACTCTGGCGTTTTTTGCAAGAAATCTTGGCTTTTTTTCTCCAATAGAAGTCTATGGGAGAGAAAAAACGCCATGAAAAAGCCATGTGGGTTTATTGCCTTGGCGTTTTTTATGGCGTTTTTTCCACAGTTACAATGCAGAGGATGGACCCAGTATCTGTGTGTCCTACGAGAAATAGGCTGAAAACAAACAGTTTCACACAAAACAAAGTCCTGGACTGGTTCATATTGAATTTTACACCATTTGGAACAAACATGCCATTACAAACAAACATACGCGACCGGATCCTGCGTGCCAAAAGCAACAGCAAACAATTTGCACCATCATTTGGGGCCAATCTTCCCAGAGGAGCAGACATTCGGAATAAAGCATGCCTTACAAACCACAGAAAAGAGACAAAAGGGTCTACCAAGTAAATGACATCAGGAGAGGGCAGATACTTGCCATTTATCCTAATCCCTTTTAGCTGGGTGAAACTTCTAACTTGTAAAGGCTGGAAAAACTGCCTAAGGTCAAAAAAAGCAATTTCCACAGAAAGGCTAAAACGCCAGAAAAAACTGCAGAAAAAACGCCAAAACGCAGGTAAATGCAGCGGCAGTTTTCTTGGCAGTTTTCCTGGCGTTTTTCATCAAGAAAAAAACGCCGGACAAAAACCCAAGTGGAAACCTAGCCTGAATCAGTCGTTGGTCTCGTCTTAGATTCAGGAGCCGTATGTCTATCCCATGCATGCACTTTATTACCCTCTACCACTTCTGCTGGGACTCTGTTCCATATATCTACTACATCTCAGTGATGTAAAGTAGGGAGGTTGCCCTCTGTATAAGAACCCCATGCCATAGGTTGTGGAAGTCACCAGTGGCTACAGGGCCCACCTCTGGTGCTCCTTCTCCCGGAATTCCTCTGGTACTCGAGTCATCAGCCATATTTGTAGCCACAGAGGTCATGTCAGGGGGTCTATTTAATTACAAGCCTTTTAATTCTACCCCCCCCCCGACCTACAGGTCAACAGCACAGAGCAGAGGGAACATCATTGAAAATAATGGCTCTTTCTATAATCCGACCCCTGACTGAAGATCACTAATCACTGATTTAAGCACCTATTCGCAAGCAGGGTTAAACGGAATCCCCAGAATGCCTCCTTATTGCATGACCGACAGCTGATTAATAAACCCGTCTACAATTCCCTTTAATTCATTACTGCTACATAGTAGCGGAAAGCGTTTGGCAGATACATGAAACACTCGCACAAATAGAATATTTTCCTAGTCTGTTCGAGTTATTATTCCTCCCCGGGCCCCAGGAAGATTTTTGGAACGAGTTTTCTAGAGCTTTGTGTTCTTTTTCTTCATTTTCCTCCTGCTTTCAGATTCTTAACTCAAAGCAATAAAAAAAAATAGAAAAAAGGGTGAATCAGCCGGGAAAAAATAACATTTCTACTAAGTTTGTTTCCATATTAAGGGAAAAAATCTAATTTTTCGAGAAAATGTTTACAGATTCAACAGAAATTTGTTTTTTTTTTTGAAAAATATTGTATTTTCAGGATTTTTCTTCTCTTTTTCCACATCTATGACTTGAAACAGATGCTGCATACCGGTTAATTCCATGAAAAATTGTATCGCCGTCTTGTAAACAGTGTTATTCAGAATAATCGCTCAAGGGAAAAGTTTCCCCTTAATAACAATGGGGGGTGTGGTTATGATGAAAGTGGGATGGGCTAAAGTGGGTAGTGGGAGGTGAATAAGGGGTTCATTAGGGTTTGGTGCTGTGGTTCTGCTGGAAATGGGCCGGACTAACATGGGCAGTGGGTGGGGGGAAAAAAGAGGATACGGGGCTGAATAGAGCTGTGGTAGGCGGGGCTTAATTTAATTCCTTCTAAACTTAAGAACAAGGTCCTGCCCCCGAGGTTCTGCAAACGAAGTGATAAGACTCAGTTAATTGGTGATGATCTGCTTTTTGTGGTGAATTTCGTCACCATCTGAAGACATTCTGTTCCTCTTTTCCAGGGGTCCTCTCGCTGCCCCCTTACTTCAGTCCCTACAATGATGGTTCTTTTGTGAGAGATGAAACGGGCAGCGCCTACACCCACCTGGAGCTGCGCACCTTGGAGCAGTCTCTCCTCGCTACCTGCGTTGGCAGCATCTCGGAGCTGAGTAAGTCCGGCCACAGCGGACAGCAGAGAAGACTGTGTGATTATTATAATTAATGATGTAGCCCCCTTTTACTTCTGTAATGCCCCCTATAACTGTGTGCGAAATGCGTTGGCCCAATATTGATATTAATAATAATGTAAAGATCATTGTTATGGCAGGAGAGCCATGGAGACGTCTCTTGGTAGGATCTGAGGGGTCCTAGTTATGTCCTTCTCCTTACAGGTGACCTTGTTTCCCGCGCCATGCATCACATGCAGTGTCTGAGCGCCCCTAGGCCTGGCCTGAGCCCGGCCCGCCACGCACGCCACCCCCAGCAACACATAACCTGGTCTCCCGACTCTCTGCACACGCTCTACTACTTCCTACGGTGTTCACAGATGGAGTCCATGGAGAACCCCAACCTTGACCCTCCCAAAATGGCGCTTCACAACGAGAGGTGAGGATTCTCCGTTAAATATGATGTCATATGCCGTACTATGCAATGTCTACGATGACTTCCTTACTGTACAGCACGTATCATGACATCACTCGCACGCTGTAAACCATCATATGGCTGCTGTGCGATGTACAAACCCATCACAGTGAGGTCATTATAATATATACAATACACAGCTGTGATGTCATGATGACATCACTATTCTACTCCGCATCTCACAACTTTTCGTGTGTCTTCATAATACTGATGATGCGTTGAAGTAAAATTGTGGGCTGGAATTTATCTGAAAGCCCAAATAACACATTTTCCAGCTGCAGACGTTAACCCTTATACTACAAGATGCAACAGAACAGGAGCATTTGAGCTGCTGATGTCAAATATTCCCGGTTCTTACGGAGTTAATCCAGTTCCGTGACTTCTTACCGGATGAGGCTTCCTCCATCTGGACAAATCGGATGTAATTAGGGACATAAAACTGACATCTACCCCAGTGCCATCCTGCGGGGTACCTGACACAGCGTTAACCCCCCCCCCCCCCCCATTTAATATGAAACAGGACCGGCGTTTGTCATCAGAAAACCAGATTCTCGTTTCCTCCGCAGCTTCTCCTTAAAACATTTCCAGGTGTCGGAAAAAGACTCAGACATGTCGTTGGTCTCATCTTAGATTCAGGAGCCGTATGCCTATCCCATGCATGTCTAATACCCTCACTGTATTACCCTCTACCACTTCTGCTGGGAGACCGTTCCACTTATCTACTACCCTCTCAGTAAAGTGTGATCAAAGATTTATATTTGATCCTGTGTCTGTATTCACTGGAACAGTTGATAGGGCTTATTTTGCTTACTCCATTTGCCCTACCCCACTTCCCAGGCCTTTCATCTTGTTGCCCCCACTCATGGAGTGGATGCGAGTGGCCATCACTTACGCAGAGCACCGGCGGAGCCTGACGGTGGACAGCGATGACATCAGACAGACGGCCAGACTGCTCCTTCCGGGACTGGACTGCGAACCCCGGCAGCTCAAGTAGGTTACGGGGCGATGAATGATTTATTAATTTAATAAACTCACAATAAGTATGAATCACGTTAAAATATTCCCAAAATATTTAATAATATTTTCATTTATTCTATATACGCATTTTTCACATAAAAAATATTAATATTATTATATTATGAATTAAAATGAACAAGATTTAAATGCTGTTAAACAGCCCCATATTCAAGGATTTTCTTTTTTTTCTCCAAATTTTATTATTTTAAAATACACACAGAAAAAAAACATTACAGACAAAAAACAAAACAAAAAAAAGGAAAGATTTTCTATAAAATAAGACATTAAGGAAAGGGATGATGCATAATTATATAGATCTTACATCCAGGAGAGCCTCATGCTTATCACATGTATGTTTAAATTCTCTCACTGAATTAACCTCGACACCTTCTGCTGGGAGGCTGTTCCACGTATCTACCACCCTCTCTGCAAATTCCGTTATTATATCTTTATATCCATTCCTTATAATTCTTATAACCCCCAGGCCCGAGTGCTGCTTCAGTTCCCTGAGACGCCTGGATGCCGGAGCCGCCACCGAGCGCTTCCAGCAGGACCTGGGGTTCCGGATGCTGAACTGCGGACGGACCGACCTCATCCCGCAGGCTGTCCGGGTTCTGGGGCCCGGCGGGATTAATACTCTGGACGACCAGGTGGGATATGACCCATAAAATGTATTGTGTAGGATTAGGGCTCCCTGACGTCTCATCGACCTCCCGCTGGGTGAAAGGTAATGATGTCCTTCAACTGCAACCCTTGCCAGGTCACCCCAAAAAAGAACCAGGTCTGACATGAGCATGAGGAAAGGGGGGGGGGAGCATTAAATTATTTGCCCACCTAAAGCAAGGGGTCCGGTTACAATTAGTTGCCTTTTTATTGTTTTTTTGCAGAACCTCCAAAAAATGTAACTTTAAATGACTGCGTTTTGAGCCTCGTGGGATTTTTGGTGTGAAATATATTAGAAAAGGGGGTTTTATTTGTTTTATATGAAATGATACATTTAGGTTCCTTTTGTTTACAAATATGTTTTGGATACAATGTTGCCGATACCGATAACAATTAACGTTGGGGTTGATACGCGGCGGTGGTTTCATTCGGAGATGAAATGGTGCAAACGTTTTCAGTGATCTGAACGTTCCATGGTTGCCGTGGTGACTGCTCCACATTTACAGCTTTGCCCCAGAACCGCTTTTTTTTTTGGAGTAAGAGCTGTTTGTTTGTTTTTTTCCTGCAGGATATTTTGGGGTTTTTTTTTGTGTTTTTAAAGGTGTGATGAGTAAAATGAGTAAGTTCTGTGACCTCCTTTGCAGGGTCTGACCCCTCTCATGTACGCCTGCGCCGCCGGGGACGAGGCCATGGTGCAGATGCTCATCGAGGCTGAAGCCAACTTGGATGTGGCAGTAAGTAGACTTCGTACCTTCCTAGGAGGGGCAGCCCCTATTATTGCCCATATCCCTGATGCCCCCTTTTCCTCCCCTGATGCCCCCTTTTCCTCCCCTGGTGCCCCCCGCTTCCTCTTTTTTCCTCTGGCGTTTGGTGCATTAGTGCTTATTGGTAAGTTATATATCCATACGCTTGTGATTGTCCCGGAATACCCAGGGCAGTCCCGCACTAAGTCCGAGCAGTCCCGGAATGAGGAGTTTGAGTGAACGGGATCTCAGCCAATCAGGAGAGAGTTCTCAATTCCCCTGATTGCCTGAGAGTTCAGAAGCCTCTCCTGATAGGCTGAGTCCCTCATTCACATTCACACCAACTCAGAGTAAGCTGCGGCCAGCACCGGGTGTGTTTGACTCTGTGTTTGTCACCGTGTTTGTTTGTGTGACCGTGTCTGTTTGTTTGTGTGACCGTGTCTGTCTGTGTGTGTGACCGTGTGTGTAATAGCTGGAGACAAGTGGAGTTTGAATGATACCTTTATTGGCTAACTGAGTAAATATAGATTGCAAGCTTTCAAGACCTCTCAGGTCCCCTCATCAGGCATGTAATATCTGGTAATAGATGAGTTAATTCTCTGAATCTACTCATGTCTGGTGATAAAGGGGTTAACATTCTATATCTACTCATGTCTGCGATGAGTGTATGTGATATATATATATATATATATATATATATATATATAAATAAAATGTATTTTATGTGTATGGGACGGTGTGCATATGTGAATCAGTGTGTATAAATATATATATATATATAATCTGTGGGTGTCTGTAATCTCATCTGCTTCATAGTGAATAGCAGAAAAAAAAATGTGGTCACCCTAGTCGCGTATGTCTCCCGATGTGCTTCTCTGAGGATACGGCACTCTCATAAATCTGATGCTCAGTGAGAGTCTCTCCGTTCAGTGATTGTCTCTCTTGGTTTGTTGCGGTCGGAGTCTCGGCTGCCGGGTGCTCAGCCGGTTTTGGGGCAATATCCTGGTTTCTTGATTGTTTTTTGTCGTTAAGGGCGTTATTAAGGGCCCTTAAGCTTTAAGGCGAGTGTATCTGAGGACACAGAGCAAAAGGCTGCAGCTCGGCTGCCCTCTATTTACTGCATTAATACGGTTATTATTGCGCGTCATATTTATAGTTTGTATTTTTAAGGAATTTGATTTTTTTTTTTTTCCATTTCAGGTCCCGAGCAGTTCTCCCAAACACCCGTCGGTGCACCCCGACAGCCGCCATTGGACCGCTCTGACGTTTGCGGTGCTCCATGGACACATTTCGGTTGTGCAGGTGAGAATAAGTCAGGATTTAGATGCCAGGCTATGTTAGTCTATATAGCTGCAGTGGGTAGTCTACAGTAGGTGTTAATATCTTAATAAAGGGGTGGTAGAAGTGGAACAGCCTCCCAGCAGACTTGGTAAATGCTAATACAACATGGAAACTTAAACATGCATGGGATAGGCATATGGCTCCTGAAGACGAGACTAAGGGCTGATTAAGGTTTAAGTCTTTACAGCAGGAGAAACGGGGGACGAATGGGTCTGATCTGCCGGCAACTTCTGTGTTTCTATAACTCTGCGCACTCTCAGCCAGCTTACTCCCTGTGCCTCTCTGTTCACAGTTGCTGCTGGACGCAGGCGCTCATGTTGAGGGCTCGGCGGTGAGCACCGGTGAGGATAATTATGCAGAAACCCCTCTTCAGCTGGCATCTGCTGCAGGTACGCCATCCCATGATGCCCCTGGTGTCTGTACTGCCCCCCCCCCTGCACCTCCTATAGAAGCCAAATGTACCCATCTACCCCGTCCCTTCTCTCTGTACCCCGCACCACTTCCCCCAACCAGGTCATATTGCGTTATGTGTCTTTCTCTGCTATTTCAGTTATCTTCTTCCTAGGGGCTCTGTGTGTGTATTGATTGCCCTTCACACCTTAGGCAATAAGTCCCACCATTTTCACTCTTAGGGAACTACGAGCTGGTCAGTCTACTTCTGGACCGAGGAGCTGATCCTCTACTGAACATGTTGGAGGCTGGAGGAGTCCCCTCAACACTTCATGAGCATATGAACTGCTTTAGCCACGCGGCGGCGCATGGACACAGGTAGGAAATTCATTGTTTTTTAAGCAAAATCCGCCGTTTCTTCCCAACTCCTTACAGCTTCTAATGAATGCAGGGTGTGTGGCTGTAGGACCATAAAGATGTCACCCCTGATAATTGAGACCCTGTCCCTCTGTCCCTGGATCTTCATAAAAGAAACAGAGGCATCATTTTATCCCATAAAACTGGATAATTTCTGGATGAAACCATCCATATCCATCACTGAACCTATAAACAGAAACATAAATTCAACTTTAACATACGAGTCTCATGAAATTAACACTAGAATTGCCGAATATGAATAAATGGCGGACCGATCATCACTCATCGATATGACTTTTTGTAACCCAATAATAGCAGGAAAAATGTTTAGTGTGTAGTTACATTCTTATTAACATTTTTAGAATGCAGACGGGGTATTTTTGGCATAAAAATGTATAATTAATTGTGGCTGGTTTGATCGGACGATGTGAGAATTCTATGACTGATCAATACATATTGATAAATATTTCTGTATCGCCACCTAGTGTCCATTATGTGAAATGACACCAATACCACTATTTTGGGATACTTTATATATTTATTACACATGTGAGAGGTGTGGGGTTTATTGGGGTACCCTGAGCCGAGGAGACCGTTACAGAGGCGCACCCGGGAACTCTCGGGGGTTTCTCTCTGACCCTTAGGGTTTTTGCCCCAATCTCAGGGTGAAGGGGCAGATTCTTAGGGTCCCACAGCCTGGAGCTGAATCCTTCCTATTCTACACTGCTGTGGTCATAGATACGAAGCCCAAAGATTATTTGTTTGTATTTCCTGCCATTGTTTTTTTTTATTATTTCTTTTTTTGTACCATGGAACTTTGAGGCTTCTGATGAGTAACATTGTAGCAGTGAAAGGACGCATTTCCTAACCACGGCATTTGACCATAGAGGTTTGGTGACCAGAAAGTGTCCTTTTTTTTTTTCTTGGCGAGCGAAGCTCATCTTAGTCACCGGGGCTTCTTTTATAGCAATTGGGGAAGATTAAAGAAAGACCCAATTTAAGGCCCTCTGGAACGCCAAGTTATTCTTTATTCGTGTGATACATTCATTTCCCCGTGGTGACGTTTGTTGGTTGACTGTCTCTCTGGGAATGGTGGGATCCGTCCAGCTGGCGCGTGATCCATTGAGTGACTCTCCCTCTCCCGCAGGAACGTCTTAAGGAAGTTGCTTGCGCAGCCGCAGCTCTCCCCGGGGGATGTCCTGTCCCTGGAGGAGATTTTGGCAGAAGGAGTAGAGGACGATACATCTAGCATGGGGAGTTCCGACCAGATCCCTGTGAAGCTCTGCAAGACCAGGATGAAGGCTTTGCAGGAGGCCATGTATTACAGCGCCGAGCATGGATACCTGGACATCACGATGGAGCTCCGCAGCTTGGGTAAGATCCAGAGATGGGTAATCGCCACCGCAGCAGCCCATCAGATGGCTGCCAACCGGCCCGGGGTTACTACTCCTAGGTTTCCTCTTGGAAGCTGATGCACACCAACTGCGTGATCTGCTTAGGATGATGGGACTTATAGTTCAATAAAAGTGGGAGGCACTTGGCTGGTTATCTTTGAGCAGAACATCTGTATTCCTGTGCTGAGGAGCTACAGTGGACATTAATATCGATGATGCTCTGCAGTAGTTAGGTTCATGTATGGGTAATGTTGTCTTTATAATGTCACTTACACCTGTCAGGGGTCCCTTGGAAGCTCCATGTATGGATCGAGAGCCTTCGGTCTTCCTTTCACCATTCGCACCATTCTGTGATGGAGAATCTGCTCCAGGAATTCAGCTCCATCAGGGAGGAAGAGTATAACGAGGAGCTCGCTAACGAAGGCTTGCCCCTCCTGTTTGATATCTTCACGGCTAGTAAGGTAAGAATAAGTTACCCCCATACAGGTCATGGAATAAGTTACCCCCATACAGGGCGTGGAATAAGTTACCCCCATACAGGGCGTGTGGTATGTATGTCACGGCCAACATGCGCAGCTCATTCCATCTGCCTGTGTCACTAAAAAGTTGGTATTTTTACCCATTTATCACAAATACATAAACCCGGCACATATATGCCGTATATACATCATTTACGGGATGTTCTTATTTCGCAGAGTGATTCGGTGACGCAGGAGGTCGCAGCCATATTCGCTCGTTGCTACGGAGACAGCCCGATACCCAAAATTCCCGAGATACAGAAGTCATTGCCCGCTCGTTTGGGTACGGAGGGTATATCTCTGCACGTTATTACCCCGTGGTCCTTACTAAACATAACGTCTGCAAAGCTTCATTAGGATGTGGGGTCCCCGACGCGTTTTGAGGCAGCGGCTCGTTGATAATGTTATTTTATTGTCTTGCAGATCCTCACTTTTTGAACAATAAGGAGATGTCTGATGTGACGTTTCTGGTGGAAGGGAAGCTGTTTTATGCTCACAAAGTCCTCCTGGTCACTGCGTCTAACCGGTAAGAGCATCTCCATGAAATTACTGAGGTTTTATCGCTAATTCACAGCTTGTTGCTGTGCATATAAATACCACACTGTTCAAAAGTTTGCAAAAGGGGTTTTCTAACCATCAATTAGCCTTTTAAACTTAAACTTGGATCGGTGAACACAACATGCCATTGGAACACAGGAGTGATGGGAGTGATAAAGAGCCATTGGAACACAGGAGTGATGGGAGTGATAAAGAGCCATTGGAACACAGGAGTGATAAATGGCCATTGGAACCTAGGAGTGATGGGAGTGATAAAGGGACATTGCAACATAGGAGTGATGGGAGTGATAAAGAGCCATTGGAACACAGGAGTGGTGGGAGTGATAAAGGAGTGATGGGAGTGATAAAGGGCTATTGGAGCAGAGGGGTGATGGGAGTGATAAAGGGCCATTGGAACACAGGAGTGGTGTGAGTGATAAAGGAGTGATGGGAGTGATAAAGGGCCTCTGTATACCTATGAAGATATTCCGTAAAAAATCAGCTGTTTCCAGCTAGAATAGTCATTTACAACATTAACCCCGTCTGTGTTGGGTTTCTGATCCGTTTCATGTTATTTTAATGGACAAAATGTGGAGATATTTTAGTTTAAAAGTTCAGCTCATGGAAGCTGAGATCAGCGGCAGCCTGTGGCAGAGCCAGCATCATCTGATCAATTTCCTTTCCTGAAGTTCTTGCCCCCCCCCAACACACTTACAAAGGCTGCCCAAACCAATCTGCATCTTAAAAATACAGGGGTGATATAACTTAATGGGGAGGAATAACCACGTACATCATAAGAACCAGACGTTAAGTTACTGTAACTATGGCAGACAGAAAGTGTTATATTTTAAACTGTAAACACAGTTTATGGATTTAGGTAGCGAGTACAAATGTACCATTTCGGATTAAGAGCCTTTTAATCCTCTCCCATACAATTCAGATGTTTATTGGATTTTCTTTTATAAATTATTAATATTATTTATTATAATAAAGAAAACTTTTTCTTTCTATTTTCAGATTCAAGTCCCTGATGGCAAATTCTACGGAGCCGGACGATCCGTGTCAGAAGACCATCGAAATTCAGGATGTAAAGTACAGTGTGTTCCAGGTGCGTCGTTATAGCAGGGTTAACCACTCGTTATGTCCGGTTTACCCATTGTACTGCGCTGCGGAATATGATGGCGCTATATAATAAAATAATAATAATCGGTATGGAGCCTAGAATTCACGTGTACCTAAATGTCAACACAATTAAAGTCTTATATATATATATATATATATATATATATATATATATATATGAGAAACTACAATTCCCATCACACTCAGCCGTTGCTGGCACTCCTGATATTAGAGGCTAGAGCCTGCCGATATTCCCTGCCAGCGACCCCCACCGGAGGGCGTCCAGCTACGATGTATCTGTATGTCCCACTAGTGCCCCCCGTTCTGTGTTATTAAGTTACCGGACGCGGATAACGCTGCCTTTTCAATTAAGTTATCGGCAGATAAGTCTTGGCTGAAATATCTCCTGTGTTCCGGTTCGGCATCCGCTCCGCCCGCGGCTTCTTCTACTTTTCCAGATGGAGGAGTCCAGGCGGACGATGTTTGATGACCAGCAAGGATCCCACCGCCTGGAGAAACCATTCTCCTGATCAGACATCATGATAAAACCCCCCCCCCCACACCCCCCGGGGGGTCTCTGCAGAATAGTTTAGCAATGAATTGATGACAATACCGTTCAGATTTCTTTCTGGATAAACCCGCAGAGCGTTGCACGGTTTCAGGCTGCGATGATATTACGTTCATGTTTCTCGCCTTTAGATGCTGATGCAGTACTTATATTACGGAGGAACCGAGTCTATTCAAGTCCCCACAGCTGCCATTCTAGAGGTAAGTCGGGAAAGATCTTAACGTTTTCTTGACTCCGGCACATTCCGTACCGAATGCAAAAGATGCATAATCCGGGCTGGAAAGGAAACATTTCTGCCCTGTATGATGCATAAGTAAGAATATATATAATATATATTATATATACATTCAGTTCTTTTTCTACCAAGTATTAACATCTTACTTTTCCCCTCTACAGCTTCTCTCGGCGGCCAGTCAGTTCCAGCTCGATGCTCTGCAAAGGCACTGCGAGATTATCTGCTCCCATGCCATCAACGCGGGGAATTCTGTTAGTATCTACAAGTATGCCAAGGTAAGCCTGCGTGCGACCTGCAGATTCTGGAGCGGAATAACCTCAGTGTTCATTTAGTTCACGCTCTCTCTCAATGTCTCCCTACCTTCTCCAGCTACTTTCCCACAGCATTTGCTTCTCCTTCTTCGTGTTCTCCGCATCATCATTCTTTCACCTCCTGTGATCCGTGTCATTAACCTGGCCTCCTGGAGAACTTCTGCATCAGGAAACCTCCAAACCGGGGAGAGGTTGTCCTCGTGGTGCACGATGTGAACCGATGCGGAGGTGCTCCGGGAGGACAGGATAATAGAGCGGATTACCGGAGAAGAAAGAAGCAAAGAATGGAGGGGGGGAATCGTAGGTGCGGAGATAGAGAGACATTGAGTGAGAGAAAGCGAGTGTGTGAATGGGGGAAAAAAAGACCTGACTTTTGTAGGAACCAGAAGGCCAGGAAATAAAATTCCTTGTCTGAAAACGAATAGAGTGAAATAATTTGTCGAAATGGGTTTTGGTCCACTTGCACGAGTCTAGTGCGCGGTTCATGTTTCTGCTGCCATAGTTCTGCCGATACATTTAACATAACTCCGTGAACCATATAACACATTACATTATGCGCTTGGTGTTCCAGATCCACAACGCTCCAGAACTGACGGTGTTCTGCGAGGGTTTCTTCCTGCAGAATATGAAGACCATGTTGGCACAAGAACCCTTCAGACATCTCATATACGGACGCAACAGTAAATTACAAGGACTGGACATCCTTACAGACCTGCAGGACACGCTGACCAACCGGATCAGGGATGTTTATATTTCATCACGCGTGTGAAGGGAGCCCAACACGCATGTACAGAGTTCTTGTACAGCGCCGACCGGCCAAGATGAAGCAAGAAACCTAAGAGGAGGTCTTGCTGGTTGTAAAGCCTCCATCATCATGGACTTCAGAGGCAGCGCCGACGCCAGAGGACATACGGCTTGCACTTTTGTTTTGGGGAAAAAAAAGGCACAAACCGGCAGCCTGGGTGGTGCACAGCTGGTACTGAGGCTGTAGGACAATGTATAATTGTAGACTATTAAGATGTATTTAATTGTCTGTGTAGATAGATTAATTGGACACCCGACATACAACCTGTAAAGTACTAACAAGGGTTTAGAACGAAGCAAAGAGCAGCCCCCCCTGTAAGGGAACGGTTACCCCAACTTGGTAATCTTGCGCAGAATCTGAAACAGACCACTGAGGTTTCGGGAGGTTTAAGTTCTATATTATTTTTTACATAATTGTTGTTTCAGAATCTTCAGCACCTTATGAACGATCCAAATCTTTAACTAACTGAGTGGGTATATTAATAATAAAGTGGTGATTTCAAACACTGAAATTGTAACATGATTTGGCTGCATAGTATATTAAGAAATGTATTATAAAACAAAACGAGCACAGAACGTCCGCACACAACGTACACAGAGAAACCTTGACAACGGTTTTAATGGAAATATTTATCAAATGAAATGATAAAAAAATCAGAACCTTTGCTTTCAGAAAACTCAAAATATATAGTCAATAGCATGTCTGTATTTACGCAGAATATCTTTTTCCAGGTCCTCCAACTTAATATCTCAATGAGAAAGCACAAGGAACAGTAAATAAAACATTCACTTCCACCATTCTCCACCCGCGCATGAAGTGTTCAAATGTAAAGCGGGGAGAGCGTTAATGTCTAAAGGGGCTGGAAGCTTTTTTTTTTTTTTTTCTTCAGCTGTTATTTTGAGCTGGTCCACAAATTCACAGTAAGTTTCAAGGACGCTATATCATATATATATATATATATATATATATTTTTTTTTTTTTCTGCAAATATATATATAGCAGCACAAGAACTTTGCATAAAACAGAAATGCTTTGTTACCCTCCAAATAGTAATGCACCGTGCCACTGCGCGGGCGCACACACAGCATGACATCAAAGAGGATCGGTTGGCCCCATAGACCTGCAGGCCACTGCGCGAGTATCTCATTACCGTCAGCTTTCTTAAAATAGGAAAAAAAAGTCCCGTGACATCTGGTTAACTGTCCGCAGAGCCCATTGTGGTTTCAGCTTCTGTCGGGACGCAGCATAGTATACCCCAGATCCACGCCGGAACTACCTCGCGCTGCTCACTTCCGCTGCTTCATCTTTCCATCTTTATTCTTCTTGAACTTTTTCTGGATTTTGGCTCCATTCTTCTCTGGCGCGTCCAGCTTCCTCTTCTTGTCACTACAGTACGGAGGAGGACAAGGTGAAGAGTAAATGGGGGGGGGGGGGTCGATCAAGAATTTGTACAGCAAACAACAAAAGTGCCGTCCAGGGCGGAATCAACCAAATGTATTACTTTGAGCCGCTCTGAGCGAAGAGAAGGTCACCGTCAGATAGAGGTTTATAACGATGATGCCAAAAGGCAGATTTGTGAAGTAAATGGCGTACTATAACTCCATAACAAGCGCAGCATCTCATGCCTTAATATTTTGGTTGGGTTTGGTACAAAAACAAATAAAAAGACAATAAGCTGCCATATCGGAAGCGTCTGGATCACATCTGCAGCGGCTATGTTGTCTATACCCATCATTACGATTCAAGCACTTCTAGGCGCTGAGCCCGTCATACGTTTGCGGTATCTTCTTAGCGTATTCACTTTATTCAGGAACTTTATGTCTTTATAAACACTTCACAAGTGAGAGGAATGCAGATTTTAATTATACTAATTACTAATAAAAGCTGACAATTACCTCTTCACGCTAACAACAGACGCATTCACTCCGGTCTTCTTCAACACTTCGTTCCACTCTTCGTCCTCCCCCCTGATCATGTACCTATGGACGGGATTTAAACGTGAGATATACAGACCAGCCTTAGCGTTTAAGTTGCCCAAATCAATACTTTTTATGCCAATGATTCTGACTTGGAGCGACGGATTACGATTAAAAAAAAACACTCACTGAGACAAATCAACCCCCTTCAGCTTCTCAACCTCCTTATTGTGTTTCTCCTGGAATTCTCTTGCTGCCTCTTCCTGGGGGACGCAATAAAATAACGAACGTTACAAAAAGGTCCAGACGCACATTGGATCGAGTCTAGTCTGTGCCGAGAGAGGCGTTGGTCATCAGGTATGTAGCTTACCAAATCCTCATTGAGTGACTTCAAGGTGGGCTCCATCACAACCTCTTTCATGGCCACCATTTCGTCTTCTACAGCCCTCTCCTGGATCCTATTCAACAACTGGTAGGAGAAAACACAGACATCTTCTATCCAAAGCCTGACACAGTATATACTTCATAAAATAGCAAATGAAGAAGCAATGTGCCAAAGATCAGCTCCTCCATACAATGGTGGTGGATGGTGTAGAGGCTACCATTACAAGGTACCGCGCGGGTCAGAAGTTACCTGGACAACTTTACGGATGAGGCGGTTAAAGAGTCCCATCAGCTGACTGCTGGGCAGCTCAATCTCCTTCTCCAGCTGGTCCACGGTTTTATGCTGCATACCTATACCGAGAAGCAGCGCCTAGGAAGAGAGGAGCACAAAACTTAGCTTAATACGTTCATCTACAGATAAGAGCAATTTAGAGATCTGGTACCAAGTGCAAAAACAAAGAGGACCATCGGAAAGATGTTTTTACGCTGGCATCAATGTTAATGAAAAAGGAGCAGAGGTTGCCAGGGTAGGGTGGGCATCAGGATTGGTTATATTTAACCTGTTGGCCATGGATTTCAGCACCAGGTTCATCGGGGTAAGAGACGCTCAGTTAACGTGACACTCACAGACTGAGCAGCAGACAGGTTGAGGCTTCCAAACCGTTGCAAGAAGAACATCCGACTGACAGTAGGGATCAGGTCCATGATGAGGTGATAATCCACCATGTTTTGTGAGTACATTTCAAGTCTCTTCAGGTCATACGGTGTAAAGGCCATACCCAGCTCCGGGCGTTGAATCACTGAGTGAGCAGGAGAAAGCGTAATGAGTAGGGTGAGGGCATAATCACAGGGGCAGCAGCGGTCCCGTGCCTCCAGGGCGCCTGGTGCGACCCCTTGTTCCTGTCTCCTCGTACAGTCCAAGTCAGAAGGGCCCTTTCTAAACTATTTTGAAACGGCACGGGTAGACAGGAACGCGGGGAGCGAGGGGTATGTATATGTGTTTGGGTATATGTATATATGTGAGCATGGAGGTGTAATTGTGTGTTTGTGCGAGAGAGAGCATGGAGGTGTAATTGTGTGTGAGTGGGAATGGAGGTGTAGTGTGTGTGTGTGTGTGAGTATGAAGGTGTAATTCTGTGTGTGCGTGTGAGCATGAAGGTGTAATTCTGTGTGTGTGCGTGTGAGCATGAAGGTGTAATTCTGTGTGTGTGTGTGAGCATGAAGGTGTAATTCTGTGTGTGAGCATGGATGTGTCAGTGGAGTGAGATGGAGCGTGCGTTAGAATGAATGTGTACGTGTGTGTTAATGAGTATGAGAAAGTGTGTGTAATTTCTGTGTATTTACATATGTGTTGAAAGAAGGACAAGGGGAAAAGAAGGCACAGACAAGTTGTTTAGGGGCAATTATGGCACAGACCAGCAGTAGAAGTTGGGGCATTTTTCGCACCAGGGCCCCGTGGTCTCTAGTGAGGGCTATGGGTTAACTGCGAAAAACTTCTATTTAAAAGAATAAAACTTCAGAAACGTATCTTGGATTTTAAACGAACTTCCCAAGTTAGAAGGACTCACGGTTCTGGGATTCCTTCTTGACGTTTTTGTTCTGCAGAATGTTGAGTGCTAAAGACGGCTGGAAGTTTCTGAACTGGTAGGAGAGAAGAGCCACAAAACGTCTCCTAAAATCTGCACGAGAAATAAAAGCAACTCGTGAGAAAAGCACGCACCCCCCCCTCCCCGGCGAGCTCAGCAATGGGACAATACTCCGCCGGGGACACTCAGCAAATACTCCGCTGGCCATGGCTGTGCTCCCCAGAATATACGGCCACCGCTCTTGCAGAGAGATCCGGCCAGTTCCTCACCTTTCCAAAATGCAGTCAGCCAAGGTTCCTTCTCGGATTCCTCCTCGTCTTGGAGAGACTTCAGCATGATGCAGGAATGCTCGCCCGTGAGATCGTTCTGGAGGCAGAGAACATGGTTTACAATGCAGCGGACATAGCCCCTTTACACCAAATACAAAGCAGAGGATGAATCTATGCATTAAAAACACCTTGATTGTGGTTCTTCAAATACAGGGACTGCATTAATCAAATAGTTGTGAAACATATCCTTAAGTGTAGTAGTAGATGCTCAGAAAAGACTTTCAGTGTAGGTAGCACAAGCAAACAGTTTAAGGAAAAACAAACAATTAAAAAACAAAACAAAACAGGGATTCAAAATGTGCTCCAAGGAAACACTCGGTATGAATATTTAAAATTTTTAATGTTATGTAACCTAATGACATATATTAAATATTCATGTATGAATGTGTATGTATTATTTGTATGTCATCACTTCAATGTATTATATGTAATTTTCTGTTTTTTGTCTTGTTGTCAGTTTTGTAAAAACTTAATAAAGAATAATATTTAAAAAAAAAAAAAAAAAAAAAAAAAAAATGTGCAGAGCAGATGGGACAATTGGTTCTCTTCTGCCTATCGCTGTATTATTGTACTTGACACAGAGAACGTTCATTATATCCATGTTGTGAGCTTGGGGTAAGTAAAGTGGCATTTTTCATTATTCCGAAATAATTTTTTAAAAAACTGAAACCGCCGATTATTTTTACGTAAGCAAACACTTACCGGAGTTTGGCGTAAGTACACCGGAACAAACCCAGCTCTTTTCCAAAACCTGCGGAGATAAAGGTTTCAGATGACCAGAAAATAACTACATGGTATCCAGGACGCTATCGATACACAAGCTTGCTGGCGACTCACTTCAGCAGCTTCGGGGTTAATCCGTAGGACACCCCGAGATAGTCCAATTTCTCAGCCGGCCGCTCGCTGAGCCGGAGCAGGAGGGGAGGAAGGTTCTTCCGAGGAGTCAAGGACTCTTCTAGGAGGCTGACGGCCTGAGGGGACAATAAGGTCTTAAGTCGGCAGAAGAATTAAGGAGCACACAAGGGTCTTCATAGAAGATACAACTAACCTCGCTGCTTATTGGGGTGATCTCCTGAGGCTTGAGGGCCACGTTCTCTTCCAGACATGGAAACCGCCCCTCGTAGTACATCTGTAGCAGCTGCAGGGCACGGCTTCCGTAACCCATCTAAAACAATAAAAAGGTGGAGAGGTTAACGTTCAGGCAGCTTATCCAGGAGAAAGCCGGAACGTTCTTACATCGCTAGACATGGAGTACTCTGCACCGGAATTACATGTATGGAAGGAACATCATGGAGGCGGGAGAAATGAAACTTTCCCAGTAGGAAGTCTTGTGGCAGCAAGGGAGCATACTAGAGTATTTCCTGATGCCTTAAAAGAACGACTCTTAATGCTCCAGAGAAAGAATAAAACTTGGATAAAGCACAGAGGTACGCAGGCATACGAATGTAGTATCAAGCAGGAAGACAAAAAGTGAGCCATGGTCTGCAGACAATATTTTAGATCCAATAAACACACAGAAAGTTTGACATTGCCCCAACAAATAGAAGAGGAGGGGGAAAAAAAGAAACCAATAAAAATATTACCCCTTGGTAATCTGGATGAACTGCGATTCTCACAATCCTTCCCCCGGATAAACTTCCAAAGTCTGGATCTTGGAACTAAAGATGAGAGAATATGTGGTCAATACGAAAGAGGAATGATTTCCTTGTGACTTCCACAAAAAACAAATAAGATTTTCCACAGTATTTCCCAATGTCTGGATTATTTTTCTTTCCACCTGTCTGAAGTTGTTGTCTGGGTTCCCTGTGATAACGGACTCTTCACTGTACTTTAGTGTTTGCTTGTTATAGCCAGACTATAAGAGGGGGGGGGGGTCACGGTCTCCATAGGTCGGCTGCCCTTACAATGTAAAATACTTGGACGATCCAAGCCTTCTCAGGTTAGTCTCCCCGGAGGGTGCTTGGGTCCAGTCCTTTCATTCATTGCTTTACTTCCTCACCTGTTCTGATACGGTCCACGGAATCAGATCCCCAGATGCCTTCTTCCCACGTGACAGACTGTTCATGATAGACTGACGGGAAATTTCACCTTCCAGACAGACCTACGGAGACAGACACAACGGTCAATAGGTTGGGGCACCCTAAAATCCCACTTTAATTCAACGCTGCGTGTCCCAGGTGTACAGGTACCAGTCGGTACGGCAGCGTTACCTGAACAACAGCCAAAACCTCTGGCAGGGAATTTTGAGTCGGAGGAACCGGAGGAAGGAGGCAGAAAACATGATGAGCCGGGGCATCGGAGAGCATCTGCAGGTCGTTAGGTGAATTCTGTAATGTTAACAGAGAGATGCAATAAAGCAAGATGACATGGTGCCAGATGGTCTATTAAAACATCACAGGGTGCGATAACTAGAAGCCAAGGGAAGAGGGTTTTATTCGCTGAAGACGTTTTAGCAAATATGTTTAAGTAGCACTGAACCTGGCAAATTCCCTGTCTGTCTATGCAGATAAAAAAAATGCTCTTTTACTGGAAAAATTCTATTTCAGAGAACTTAAACAAAATGTTGCTCTTTATTATAAGGAATTCAAAAGGCGCTGTACAAACTATTCCAATAAATATGACCGTGGTGAGGATGTTTAGTGTCAGAAGAAACAATTACTTTCCCATTAGGCTTCATTGTTATGCCTATACTCTCCGCAGAAGATGGACAGGAATCCTTACCTTGTAATGAGATGCAACATATAGAGCCATGAGCCTCTGCAGGAAGGATTCCGATGCCTTGTGATAGCAGAAGAGCGTGTCCCTGTTCACATAATAGCTATGACCACGTGTTAAGAAAATACCAAACAAGACAGTAACTAATGGGATCAGAATTATACCCACTGGTGGCCGCCGTTGCCAACGGCCTGCTCGACTGCTTTACAGGTTAACGTAACCACAAAACCTCAAAGGTGCCGAGTATTTCGAATGGGAACCACTCTGGAGAGCAGGGGGAATATTTACAATTCACACGTATTCACAATTTCACATATATATATAAAGCACAAGGATACAGGTCACAGGTTTCGGGGAGAGGACAACCAGAGATTATCCTGCTGATGTTCAGACAGTCCAAACACAGCAAGTCGTTGAGCCATTTCTCGACAGGGTCTCCGGGTGCGTAACGGATGGACTCCTGCAGAGAGACCTCGTGAAGCGTCCGGGCTGGAAACAAAGTGAAAGCAGAAACACCAGAATGATGAAAAACAGCACGTAGGACTGCAGCATGCGGGCCAATTAGCCGAAATTAATAACTATTGTTAAGAGAGCATTGTTAAGTACTTTGGTTAACCTCTAAATATACTATATTGTAGTTATGCTTTGTCGTACAGGAGATTCAGGCAGTTATGTGCATACGTCGCTTTCAAATTGCATTAGTAACCGTATGAAACATCACATTAGCAGGCGTTATTACCCCCCCTGTACCTGCTCTCTGTGATGGATTAGTATCCCCTCATCATTAAAAACCATAGTAAAATATGCCAAACCTGAGGCCAGCCGCTGGGTGGTGGAGCTTTTGTTCTCTGCGGTTATTGAGACCTGGCTGTCTGCACTTTCCTGTCTCAGCTGCTGAATCAACTTTAATGACAGCGAACGGCCCGTGCCCTCGTACCTGGAACGCATCATTTCACAATTTTTCTTTCAACAAAGATATAATTTCCCACCCAGGAAGGTCCACAACCCTCGATCTGACCCCTAGACCATTTTCCCATGACAGACTATGAGTTATTCTCACCCATTGATGGTTGAAGCCATGAAGACAAGGTAGGGCCCCATCAGACTCTTCACAAGGGGTAAAGGTATTGCTGCGGCTTCATCGATTACAACCAGCTCAGCCTGCCCTAACTTGACAGCATCAGCTGGGTGAATGTACTATAAATGGAAAAGAAAAACATTACATGACAAATTGTTCCTGAGCACAGGCGAGAGAGGAATTAGGAGTTTCCCAGGGTCCTCAAGCAATTGCAATAAGATATGGACGGGTCAGCAAATAATGAATCTATCCCTGGGTAACAGATGGATATTAAAAACCTTCCAGGTGAGAGTCAGCTCTTTACCTGAATAGTCTGCCTGTGTTCTTTGAACACATTGACCCGAACCACTGCTTTCTCAAATTCTGGGTTCACCGATTGTATGATCTCGTAATCCAAATGTTCCTACAGGACACGAGAGGTTAAGGTCATCTACGACGAGAACAAGCTGGCATTTGATGGACATCCAGTGTCAAAGGTGCATATTTCAAGAGCTCTCACCTGGTACTGGAGGGAATCGAAACCTTTAAAGATGAACTCAAAGAGCGTGTGAAGATTATCAGGACTCGGTGAGGTTACAAAGATGTTGGAGTACCTGGGAAAACAAGGATGATAAATAAAAGGCTATGAAGAAGGTAAAGGGTTCTTAAGATTCATTTGGAACAACTAAATGGTTAATGGGAGAAATATAATCTTGTGAATAAATTGTGAAATATTTGATATAGAGAACTCTGTTGTAGGGCACATAATTTCATTGTGTCCTATATATCATAAATAAAAATTGTTATTTCAAGAGAGCATATCACATTAACAAGCACCCCCCTGGGAGGTTATTGCTGCCCCCTGACCTACCCAAAAGCCACTGCCCCTGCTATCGCCAAGCCCAGAGCAGCGGATTTGCCTCGACCTCGGGCAGCCGTCAGAGCCACTGTGCTCCGAAGGGTCTTCTCGGATATGGCTTCCACAAACTTCAGCACTGCTTTGGCCTGCAAAGCGGGAGAGATGAGAAGACACGGTCACCTCCCATTCAAATTCAGCGATGTCCAAACCGGCTATTTCTCTAACAGAAGGCAACATGTTTACAGAAGAAAGATCCTCACCTGATCCAAGGTTTTACAATTCTCGACCAGGACCCCGACCGGCTGCGTGTCCTGAAGACTAAGCTTCACATCTTGTAACTCCTGCTCTTCTGGAGGCAAGGCCTGATCCTAAATCACAAAACAGAGGGGAGGTTGGGGAGAAAAGGAAGCTATAGGTTTTGGAGTACATAGAAGATACTAATACCTCTATAGCAGGGCATGTAGCTCACAAAAGAAACGAGGACGCCCGTACCTGCGACTTTGGTGGGACTGGTTTTATGTTGGTAACATGACTGGAGATGGGGAGGATGTTCAGTTGATCATCAATGACCACGCAGTTCTTACAGGAGACCAGAGAGAGAATGAACCTGAGGAGTGAGAATCAAATTAAGGAAATTGTGTCTGGAGACCACTTCAGAAGAGCTAATGCCCCCCAAATCACAACGAAGCCTATTGCTGAACTGCAAGAAGATCTCTTTATTATTGATTCCGAAGTCAGAAAGTGATGGTAACAAAGAGATAAGCATCTACAAAATGCCGAAGAGCAGCCAGTACCTTTCATTGAATCTCCCCACCACATCCTGATGCGCCTCTGTCCTGTAACGTGAATGGACGTCCTGAAAAACAAACAATAGTCATCTTAATCATCCACTCAAGACAAATCTATCTTACGAGTTTACATATAACTAACAATAATAAGCTTCTTGGGTTTTCTGCAGAACGTTTTTTCAATTATGACCTTACAAGGGAGTTGTGACTGCGTAATGAACATCTACAGAAGAAAGGGTTAAACTATTAAGGAATCCATGCAAGATGACTGGTGATTAAAGGGTGGTAACGTATCAGCAAAATAGCACTTTTTGTTTTGCTGCTAAATGTGTAAGTTGACCCCCAAGGGTTAGGCTCCCTCTTCACCCTAAGATACAGACCGTAGCACGGGTGACCGGCTTGCAAGTCACATACCATGGTCATGGTGTAGAGCTGCTTCAAAGACCTCACGGTGCGTAGAAGAATCACCACAATCCCTCCACCTTCCACAGTCTCCACCGTACGAGCCAGCAGATTGGGGGTCAAAGCCTCAAAATCCTGCCAAGAGATCAGGAGGAGAAGGTCAGCACGGTGCGTGGCAGTCTACGACAATATGGCTTACAACAAAACCGGAAAGCTGCCGGTGTTAGGGAAACCGATCCAATATATGACACAAAAAAATCTTAAGCTCAAAAATAAAACACACATGCAACATTTTCTTTATGTGGAAACACACACGGATAACATACGAACGCACCTGTAAAACACACATGCCATACGTGTTCCCAAGAATCTTATGGGTCTCGTTGTAATAACAATATCGAATATTCGTAGACGCGATGAAAAGCTCAAACGGGTCATCCTCTTTGACGTTCAGCATGCCGCTTTTTATCCTTTTCTGTAGCTTTCGCATTTGTTTCTTCCGGTGACTGTAAAACATACAGGATCAGAATTCCCAGCCATGCGCGTATCAGTGTCCTCCAATCCAAACCAGTATGATGATAACACAAACAGTGAAGAAATATATATCACCTGCTGAAGCCTAGTTCCTTCTTGTAACACCAGAGAACCGAAGGCCGAGCTCTGACGGTGGCTTTAGACAGCATATGATGGAGAATGACCACCTGCAGAAAGAAGAAGAAGTCCATTCATTTATCAATAGCTTAGATAACAGCGCAGGTCGCGCACGAGCCGTAATCAATAGGAATGTGAACTGGATGTACCTAATTTCAGTATTCTTTACTCATTCTGATTCAATATTTAAAAAAAGGGGAATATTTGTCATTTTATGTGAATTCACATTTTTTGGCAGCTGTTCTTCTCACAGTTTAGCAGATAAAAGCTGCACACGGCTGCTACTACCTGCCGAAGGTCCTCCTTACGGTCAACGGTGGGCTGAGTGACAATTTATCAAAGAAAATGCCTTAATGCGGCTAGTATTATTTTTAATACTAGATTATTTTTTTATCGGGGACTCTTTCTGTCCATCGGCACGTCAGTCATGTGCTCCTTGTGCAAAATTTGAAAGAGAGGGCTTATCGCCATAGCAACTGCCTGAACTCCAGTACATAGGACCATTTAATGTACTATTTTAGTAACACCGCTGACAATACGGCGCTAGAATCACTCTTATACGTAATGTTTCCAGATACCAATAGCCTCTTCTTATTACCTGATCTCTGCCGTGATCCCCAACAATCACAAACATAGTCCTGTGTTTCTCGGCCACTCCATTCTCGATCTGCACCCGGATACGGTTATCGATCTTCTTCCTCTGCATTATGACGCCGTTTTCTGTCGTATAAAAGGTAAAAAGCAGCACTTTGTGTTTAATATCCATTTAATTGAACAAACTCGATTCCACTGCGATCAGCAACAGCGTTTCCATGGTGACTGCATCCTCTGTCACACTCTGCCCTGGAATTGCACTTTGTAAAATAGGGCCCAAACTTCTTTGCTAACTTTCTACAGGTAATACATGGGTCAGAAATCTATTATTTTAGCAAAATAAAACTATTTTTTGGCCAATATATAATTTAATTAACTAGTTAACCTCATAGGCTCTCATGAGCAATGACTCTAAAGCATGAATATAGCAATGAATGTGACGTGTGATGATGTTGGACCTGTGATACAGCCATAGGAACACGACGTGTACTTGTGTTTTAATGTACCCGGGCTCTATTTACGTCAGGATTGCCCCGCTGATACGTACAGACGTTTGTAAAGCGACTGACAGATGCCGTATATATAAGTCTTTACCGTACACAACTCCCGTACTCCTTACTCTGCCCGACAAACCAGCCCGAGAAACTCACATGGGTCTTCGGCATGCACACACAGCGAGGAAGGACCCTTAGCTGCCCTGCCAGTGCCTGATTGTCGCCCAAGGGAGGGGCCTTTGGCTTAGGCGTCGCGTGCCTATGACGTAGTAGATAAGTAAACACGTGCGTTTGGCTCTCTACTCACGTCCTTTCTCATTCAGTAATCTGAGGGTGTGAAGATAGTATTGCTTCAGAATCAGATATAGTAAACTGCCACAGCTCATTGTTTGCATAGGATGGGCTAAATTTATGTGATAAAGAAGTCTTTTGAAATTGTATTTTTTGTTTTAGTAGACATAGTTTATACCTGTGAATTATTGAAAACATGAATGTTGTTTGAGGAAGTGAAATTGTTACCTAACTGCTGTCCAGATAAAATTATTATACAGACGTACATGATGTGCAGAGCTTTCAGTCCCCCTTTGAGACCCAAATTCCTCCTTTTCCTCTCCTGATGCCCCAGTAATGTCTACCGATTGCTTGCTTTGCTGACCAGATTTAAATGTTGAGGCAGAAACACAAAAGTATTTTTTCTGGAAAATTGCATTTGGAGAAGCGAACACTGATATTTTTATGGGATGCTCTGTGTCCACCTCTGAAGTGACCCAGAAATGGTTGAATTCAGTGTTTTTTGGTATTGTAGAACCCCCCCCCACACACACACTTTTTTTTTTTTTAAGCAAGTACAAATTACATTAAATTTCCATGTTTTCCTTTAAAATTGCTTTACCCAAAATGTTCCTGTAGGTCACAAATTTTGATGTTGGACACTTTAATGCTAAAAAGAAAAACCACAAACAGTCCTGCTCAGTGTAACGGGAGATGGGTGCGTCTTAGATTATGCGGAGGTTCTGGCAGAACAAGTATTCTTCGTTTTAGAATCAGTGTTCATTGTGATATTGCTCTACTCTGTACGGCAAGGTACGACTTTCCAGTACACAAAAGCACACTACATAGTACAGACTGCGTTTACCCGCCTTTGGCTTTAGTGACCTTGATAAAAAAAACAGACAGGCTGTGCCAAGAAAGAGGGTGAACGACTCCTTTCTGCATGTCCCAAATGGTCACGTTGAGACCCAAAATCTGTAGCAGTTCACTGGATTGAGTGTTGCAGTGTTATCTTCTACATATGATTTAAGAACACTTGAGTCACTTGTCACGAGCTAGAAGACTGAGCTTACGTACTTCTGAACTCCATTAAAAGGAGGGGATACCAGATAATTGCCAGCATATGTTCCCTATATTATATGTCTCAAAGTATTTTAGAGAGGGATACAATAAGCCCCTTAACACACGCACACAGTTACACGTAAAACTTCATGAACTTTTATTTGCCAGGATTACCATTCTTCTTTCACAGAGCGAGTATGATCCACGTACAGCAGTTTTGTTTTACCGTGGAGAAAAGAGTGGCAGCTACAGCCGTTTACAGCCTTGGGCAAGACGGTATATCCAATGACAAAGGGTAAAAGCAAATATTGGGAATAAAAAAAAAAAAAAAAAAAAAAAAAAATTTAGGTGCCCTTAGGCCAGACCCTAGGCAAGCAGTATTCAAACCTCACTGTACTGAAGTGGCTGCAGGTCTCTTCTTCCTGAAACTGATTCCCCTATTGTACATGAAATCAATGAATATCGGCAAGATGCTGCCCTCTCCCAAACAGCGCCAACTCTTGGTTTGATGGGAAGGTTTTTCACAGCCACTGTGCTTGGTTACCTATAGAGAAGTGCTTGAAAGCCCACCACATTCAGGGAAAGAGCCCCCACAATTTACACAAAATAAATCAGTACCACTCTTTCAAGACCAAGGAGGCACAGAGTTGCCACTGGCTCTTTACTGAAGCAGGAAGAACATGCAATACAGGAATTGTATTTTTTTTTGCATATCAGAGAACTGTAGACTCAAAAAACAAGAACAGGAAACTTAAGAACTAGTCCTCGGAATAAGATTTGCTGGCAGAACAGAGTAACGTCCAATAAAACACACCAGCCGGTGTCAGTGATGTCTAATTGACTTGTTGGCTGCCCATCTGTGACACCCCTCTAGTCTGTCTTGGTGGTCCTCCACGACCTAGAAAAGAAAATAAAAGGGAAGGAAGTGGACAAATTTAAAATATTCCATTCCTTTTTTTTTTTTTTTTCTTTACACTGCAGGTGCGCAGTAACATCACTATTTTTGCATCAAGCATATCGGTGGAGGTGAACCGGAATGCTTTATACCAAAAAACACCTGCCATTTGGCTTTTCCATAAATTAAGTAAATACAAGCTTGTGAATCCTTAAACACCGGCTTCACAGACCATTTTGGAGAAGAGTTCTGTTTGCACGGAGTAGCCTTGGATGACCGCAGACACCAAAATCCATTCCCATTCATGTTTTACCATAACACCAATAAAAGTCACAGCTCTCCGCGAATATGTAATCGCAACTTTCATGTTTAAGCTCACGGTAGCTTTAGACGAGTATCGCATCGCTCATAGGATCCTGCGTTACGTAGCGAATGCCGACTGAAAGCAGAGTTCAAGAAGAACAGACCACAAAAAAACTCCGCAACCAGCTGCAGTTGACTTTAAACACAACTTTATTGAAACTCAAGCAACGATTCACAAATTTTGGGAGTTTTGGGGTGGCTTTAGTATCAGTGGGAGAAACAATTTTTATTCAGTTTAGTTTGCAAATTTAAAATGAAGATACAGTTGTCCCATCTGGGGTGGAAAAAGAAAAAAAAAAAAAAAAAAGGCAGCGACGTAGTAAAGTTTAAAAGAAAAATAAATTAAACTTCAAGTTTTCAGGAGAGATTCTGTGGTTAAAAAACAAACAAAAAATAACCTAGCAAAAAGATTTCCAGCCAGCTTTTAGAACTGCTGCCCGGATGTTAAAACTGATCATTTACAAATTATATGAAAGCAGTAAATTTCACCCGGCAGAAGCGAAATGAGTTACTGCTCCAAAATGTAGGAGACCTGGGGAGATTGAGTGGCTGACGTGATCTAGTCATGTTATGGGGTGGGGGGTAAAAAGTTCCATCTACTTCTCAGGCCTGCACCTCCTGTTGCAGCGGAGTTACGAATGCATCGCTTGAGCATTACCTCGAGGGGCTCCCCTAGGACCTCCCTGCCCGGCACCACGTTTAAAATTTTGTTGATATCCGTCCTGGGAAGGAAAGTGAAAATCAGATTACGACCAAACCAAGTCTGCCAAAAAGCTCAAGACTTAAAGGCATCATTTAATGTCATGTAGTATAGAGGGTACACACAAGATACAAGTCAAATGTTTAGCTTGGGACGTCACAAACGGAACCATTAGGTAGACATGGCCAATCGCAAAACGGGATAAATGCTATTAAATGCATCAGATTACTGTCCTCACCCTTTGGTAGTTTGTATAGTCGCGGGCAGCATTGAACTGCGGCTGTGTGTATCCGCTATTTGGAGTGTTAGAGAAGGTGGGGCGGTAATCATATCCTCCTGGGATAGATAAAAAAAAATTAGCAGTGCTAGATATGGAGATTTTTCCTCACATTTCATGTAAATTCAATCAGGTCCTAAAGCAAAGCCATCCAAGTCAGATCTGCCATGATATTCACCTACACTCATTTTAACATACCAAGTGCACAGAGTCTGCACTCTGCAGTATAAAGAGTTTATACGTAACTGGCATTTATCTGAAGTTAAAAACATGACAAGTTATACATCTATACGGGGTTCAGTGAGCCATGGTCTGAGAAAGTTACCTCTGAAGCCATTGGACGGCCCTCTATAGCCATTAATCAATCCCCGGTTGCCACGCTGTCCTCCGCGAGTCATCCCTCGGTTGTTGTAGAAAGGTTGGTTGTTCCGAGGAAAGCCAGTGTTCTGCTGCGTAGGCTGCTGGTGGCTGGCGGCTTGGTGGGGCTGCTCTGAGGCGGCATGGTAAGTGTTTACCACTGGGAACAAAATATAAATATATAAAATGTACGCACATTATACACACTTCTATAGAAGCCTGCAGGACAAAACATGAATCTGATGGATCTGGTACTGGCTTTCCTGGAGTAGATTTCAGATTCTGTCTTCAGTAACACAAGGGTATAGAACTCAGAAGCACATTAACACTTTTGAGTTCCATAAATAGATTATGCACTCGTATAAGACTCAACGTTAAGTTCTAAATTAAGCAGGTTTCAGGGTTGGTGTAAAACAGGTTTCTTTCCATAGACACTGTTCTCAGTTTGCTGCTTTAAAAAAGGTACCTGTTTGAAGCTGCTCTTGTTGAAGATCTGATTGTTCCACTTGGTGCTGCTGGCCAGGGAACGTTGGGCTATAACTGGCCTGGTATTGGGGCTGTTGCTTCAGCGTGTCTGGCTCATTCACAGGAGGAACGGGTGCGTTCATATTGAAAACCTAGGGAGTATATAAGGATTTCATTAGGAGCCATAACACTGGCATTGGTTACTCCATATAATTTGAGACATTAAAACAATGTAGATTTTACCAGTCCCAAGAAGTAAACAGCAGGCATACTCTGGATTTACTCACAGTTTGCATGGACTGGAATGGAGCAGCATTAACATTGATCCCGCTGCTGGGAAGAGGCTTGGACCCGGTCTGGAACACTTGGGGCTGGGAAGCAACGGGAAGGGACGAGGAGGTCTGTATCAGATGAGGATTAAGAAGCAGGTTAGTACCGATTACTGCCAGACCCAAAACTGATCTAGCTGTCACTCCAGCAACAAAAAAAACCCACCTGGATCTGCTCCATGGATTCCTTCTGGGGTCTCTGCTCATTGGGATGAGAAGGCTGATAGATCTGTGGAGAGCTGCTATAGCCTTCAGTTGTTGAAGATACCAGTGCAACCTTTAAAATTAAGTTAGTTAGTATCAAGGAACATCTTGCATTAAAGCTTCTAAAACAGGGTTTCTGAAAGACAGGAACCTCAGCCGACCAGCTCTTAATATATTTATACAGACGCTGCATTTATGGCTGCCAAAAAGCATCTTTGGCACATGTCAACTTACTTGTGATGAATCCGCAACTTGGCTGGGTTGGGATAGCCTTGGCTCAGAATGGACTGCAAAAAGAGGTTTAGAGAACTTGACTTAACTGAAATCACTCATATTGCAAACATCATACAAGTTTCTTCTGGAAGCTGAAGTTACTGGTGTCTAGCCAAGTTCGAAATATATCGGTTTTTAATGCTATGTCCCACATGCATAGCAGTACGTAGTACACAGCGCTCTCCTGTATTGAGAGTTACATAAGTTGTGGGTAAAATTCTCTCCCAAGTCCATTTATCTTAAACTGCGGAAATCACCCCAATGACCAGTTCTAAGATATGAAAGGTACATTTTACCTGCCATTCCCTGAAATGGTTCTAAATGAGAGACTTTTACTAGAACTACTACAGGGGAAGATTTGGGCATTTAACACAAAAAGCTAAAGTGTTAAATCCAGCACGGAGAGGCCACAATGACTGTCTTGGATCTTACCAGGCTGGCACACCATCTGGGGGAGCTCCATACTTTGAGCTGGGTTCATGGGCTGAGCAGATACAATGGCTGGGTCAATCGCTTGGCTGTCAAACTCCAACATAGAGTCCTGTCAAAGCAGATGACATGACTGAGCAGCT
Source organism: Spea bombifrons (assembly GCF_027358695.1). Lineage (NCBI taxonomy): Eukaryota > Metazoa > Chordata > Amphibia > Anura > Pelobatidae > Spea > Spea bombifrons. The sequence continues at coordinate 5,430,011 of NC_071096.1, forward strand.
CTATAATTATATACGATGCAGTACAGAACCCACAAGAACACAGGATTCACTTACCTGCATGAAGTTGTACGGACCCTGCATTTGGGCGATCAGATCCTGAACTCTCTGCCGCTGCACAATGGGATCAGGAGGGACTTGAGTGATTGGGTTTAGTGTATGGGGTTCAGGAACAGGCGGGGATGCTGCTTGTTGCTGCTGGAGTGAGTTTACAACCTGCAGGAGAACAAAATGCGATTAGACACCTGAAGATCCCCTGCAGACCACAACATGCCCCAGAGAGAAAGAGGGGGTCCAAAATGAAGTCGTACCTCAACAGTTTCTACTGTCCACTCGTCTACTTGCTCCTTCTCACTGCTACTGCTGAACTGGGTCTCGGCCATGAACTGCCTGTTCACAAACTGCAACACAAAAGAGATTAGCCTGCGTGATCCCAAGGCAGCTATACGCGTCTGCCATGCACACTTCCCCCCAAACCACCTTTGCGGCACAAGGGCCACCATCATTGTACCTCAGTGCATCACTGAGCACTCAATGCAAGTCAGGAGCAATGGAAAGTTAACGTGGGGAAATACTCCCCAAGTGACATAAGAGCTGTCACAGTTCCAGACACTTTCAGAGAAGAAACGCAGCGTCAGCATTCCAGGTAATGAGACGGATGCATAACTAGCCCCAAGCTGCGGACCAACACAAGGTCTTACCTCTGTAGACTCCACTTCGCTAGGCTCAGTGTATTCTTCCACTGCTTCGGTTTCTAGTAAATAATGGCGACAGAATTCAGCTCTCACATCATACAGTTACGTCCCTCCGGCTGTGTTTCTACACACCCTTTATTCTAATGTGTTAAGAACATTTAGAAGTCTTCCCACGGTATAAGCATCACATTAAAAGTATTGTACAAAGCTGTAAAAAAAGGGCATGGATCGGAACAAGAAGACCTTACCAAGCTCGGGTGTGGGTTCTTCCACAGGTGGCGCTGTGGGTGGTTCTTCCTCCTCACACAGACCGTTCTGGTGGTTCTGGGTGCTGTCAAAATAGCTGCTCTGAAGGACACGTTCCAGGGTTTCCCGAAGTGCTTTGTCTATTTTCAGCAGGGGGGGAGTTGGAGAGAAGTGTAAATATTACTGAATGCACCCATTTGTGCATTTTAAAGCCATTAAAAGGGTGAGCTTTTTTTTTTTTTCTTTAAAAAGCCACAGATCAGAAAATCCTTCAGTGGGACCCTCAGTTTCTGTGCCATGCCTTGGATGTTGGTGCTTTGTGAATAAGAATCTGTATGTTCAGTATTGTAACTTTTACAGTATTTACATAGGGAATGTTTACAATGACAGTCGTAATGAAGTACTGGTTTTGCAGCTGCTTTCTAGAAAGTGGGCGCTCAGTGCATCAGCAGGAATATTGCTGAGGGAGCGGGACGTGTCCAGACTACTGCTGACTAAGGATCTGCCAGAAAACGCGTCCCTGCCAAATAAAGCAAGCGGGCATTGAGCAGGTGTCATGTTATAACACTGACCACGCACGGCGTACGTCTCCGGAGGCAACGCTGATCACGGTGCATTTATCAGGACAGATTGGCCATACCTAAGCGCATGGACAGAGATCCGCAACTTACATGTGGTTCCGCAGACAGGCTTGTCTTTCCCTTCCAGCACATCCCAGAGGTGAATGGAGGCCTGTTCATACTGTTCAGACAGTCTGTATAGAGGAGACAAACATTAGCTTGTGGCGATTAACACAGCCTCATTAATCTGTCATGTTTGACGTTCTCTATCGCACGTGTCTGTGTGTTTACCTGACGGATGGGTCACGATCAGGTTCCACCAGCTTGTAAAACTCATCCAGGACGGCCAGCTCCTCGTCGGACATCACCGGTATGCCATTCACCCCCTGCTTCAGGTCGTTCCTGACCTCCTCGTCACCCAGTTTGTCGAGGACAAACTGCAACTCAAGAACGGTTTTCAAGCGCCTTTGTTCTGCTTCTTCACGCACGAGTTGCTCACGACGCGCTGCCTTCTTTATTGACTTCTGAATCTGGAACAGAGAAGTTTCTTATTCGACAACCAGATCATAAATGCAGAAGCTTCAATCAGCCAACCCGCAGCTGTGATTGTATCAACATAATATGTATAGGCTAGCTCAATGTATAGATCAAGCTTTGTACTAAGTAATGAGTCCCCATTCTTTGTATCAATAATCACATCTCTTCTACTTACATCCTGACCCAGCGCCATGAAACTTCTCTGCAGCTCCCGAGCGAACTCCATGTTTGTTACAACTTCCTGGTATTTTGACACGGCATCCTAATCAGGAAAATATTAGTCAGCGCAGAAGGTGAGCTACATACATACATACAATAGCATGTTCTAAAATTTCCCCAAATGAAGCCATGAAGGGGGTATTACAAAGCAGACAGAGCCCTCTGGTGCAGTAACCCCTTTTACATTTAATTTCCAGTGTGTTGTGTAAATTGCTTTTATAAAAACTTACCAATTGGTCCTGATTCAGCCTCTCTCCCTTGTTCATTCGGTCCTGGTAATCATCCAGTTTGCCCTGAAATCAAAGATATCCATCAGTATATGAAGGGATACATAATATTCACACACATTACCAGCTAAAGCTTTAGGGTCACTGAGCTGTTCCCATGAAAAAGGACATTTTTGGCTGTAACAATTGCAAAAGGGTTTCTAACCATCGATTAGCCTATTAAACTAAGAGTTTGGGTCAGCGAATGCAACGTGTCATTGGCGCACAGGAGTGATGGGAGTGATAAAGGGCCACGGGAGTCAAAGGGCCACAGGAGTCAAAGGGCCACAGGAGTCAAAGGGCCACAGGAGTCAAAGGGCCACAGGAGTCACTGGGCCACAGGAGTCAAAGGGCCACTGGACCACAGGAGTCAAAGGGCCACTGGACCACAGGAGTCAAAGGGCCACTGGACCACAGGAGTGATTTGTGATCCATTTCATGTTTTAAATGACAGAATGCTTTTCTTTCAAACACAAGGACATTTCTAAGTGACAAAGATTTGAATGTTAGCGTGTAACACTTCCCCACATATATCTATTTAAGGTGAATCTTTTAAAAGCTACACACCGGGCCATCATATAGACTTTAACGCTTCTTTAAATTAACTGATCAGACAAAAGCCCTGAGAATAAGTAGTGATTTTTTTTTTAAAGCTCCGGAGAGTGAACCTACTATCTAGACATACACAGCATATCAGTTTATCTCATTAGGTTTAATCTACAGAAGGCTTCTATGGGTCTGTGAATTCTATATAATCTTTAATCAGGGTACAGGGGGCTACCAAACAAAGCAGACAGTTGAGTTTGTTTCCTCTTAAGTAAACGTTAAATGTGGAACGCAGAGATCAGCGAGTGAGAAGTGGCGTTTAGTTAAGGTCGGAAATCCTCTATAAGGTGGATTCACTTAGTCCCAGATCAACCCTAACATGCAGCCCAAACACTGCTGCAGACAAAGGTGAAGCAATGAGCGGAACATTCCGTTGGTTTCCATGGTAACTGCCCTCTATACATATGGCCCCGTGTGTCCCTTTAACCGAGCTCCCTGCGCCGCGATGGGGCCGTTAGATCGGTCGGGCTCGGTTATGATGCGGGGATCTTTCCATCTCCCTCCGCCCTTTCCTCTCGGGCAGCAGAGCTCCGCAGGCCGGATACCCTGCCTCCCGCCCCCCCACTCCGGCACAGGGAGACGCCATGTTGGCCGCGGCCTAGCCCATGTGCGACATCCTGGGACTGGAGTCAGACAATGGGGCCGGGGACCCCGCGCGCCCAAGCGGCGGCCTAGCTGTGTGCAGGGCCCTCCCAGACTGCGAATATCGAGTACCCGAGGCGGGATCTGGAGAATAGCGGTCGGGGAGCCGCTGCGTGCGCGGTTTACCGGAGCCATGAGAGGGAAGGGATTTCGGGGGGCAGCCCAACAATGAGGCCCACAGCCTGCCATGCTGATGGGGTATCGGGTATCACCCCCACCGCTACAGAGTAGTAGAGGGCAGCTGGAAGAGGGCACATGATCCCGGAAGATTGTAACGGGGCAGTACACGGGGGTGGGGGGGCGCGCAGTACACCTGTCTGCAAGCCGCCTAACCACATACAAGACCGATGCCGCCTCCCACACCAGCAATAACACCTTATTCCGCATAAAACCAGTCAGAATATACACCCCACAGAGCAATAACCCACGCGTGGGGTCATCTCTGGGTCACATTCTTTTATTAGCCACCAATTCTTTAGTAAACATTCTTTATTCTGCTTCCAGCAGCAGCATTAGAGAGACCAAGAAGTGGTCCCATCAGTGTCTGTGGGGGCCACCGCCGCTCCCGCGCCGTTCAGCCACTTTCACTTCCTGTTAAGGTTTGTTTCCGTACATAGAGCCGCAGCAGCAAGCAGATCGGCCCCTTTCTGTCCAACACGAAAGCAACGGTGCCAGCGAACAAACGTTACTGGGGCTCCAGAAACCGGCAGGCGGGTCAGAGCGGCACAAAGACAGCCTCCAGAATGCCTTAGCCCTTTAAAGTTCGCTTCTTGGTAAAGCTGCCGTTTCTGCCTAAATCTGTGAATTAGACTGTTAGCTCACAAGAGCAGAACCCTCTTCTCCTGCCGTACGTCTGTTAACGATTTAAGTTGTCTTATTTACTTTTCCCGTTGGAACCGCGCTACTGAGCCTGCCGGCGCTATATAAACATACAACGCTTAACGCTCCCAAAGAGTAAGTCCTCTGGGGGCAATCGTCCCACTTTGGGGAAACTACAAACCCCCACAGAGCCAGTTTGTGGTATTTGTAGCAGCTGGAAGGATGCGCTCCGTCCAGACACCCCGCTCTCCGAGCACGAATGTTACGGAAATATCCAAGAGATCGTCAGATTCCACGTTTAGCTTGTACTATTTGTCTCCTTAAGAATCTTGAAAGTAAATAGAAATAAAGCTTTTCCTCTTTAGAGACCCCGACCTCTGCCACAGAAGGAGCCGGTTACAGGGTCTCCATGTTCCTTTATACCTTAACAGCCCAGGAAGTGGCTAGTGTCAGATCAGCCAACTCCTGGGGATGGCAACACTAACAACCCCAGCACAAGCCCACATACAAAGCCACCCACTGGCCGCAGCGGCCCCCAGCACCTCCTACGTCTACATTGCATAGTAGGATGTCACACAATAGAAGCCCCCAGACCTTTTTCTTTTCCAGGTTGCGGATCTTCTTATCGATGACTACCAGGATCTGTTTCATGGCCTCACTCTGGATGTTTCCGGTACCAGGCGCTGCATCGCTGGGGCCCGGAACAGCCTTGGTGCTGGTGGCTGAGGGCATCTGAAAGGAAGAAATACATGTAGTGAGCAGAGCTGGGAGCCATAATATAAATTATATTTTATTCTCATACAGGAGATGACTACATAAAAGGAAAGCTGTGAATATATAATATATTTGCACACACCTATATAAGGAACACCGTTATGGCGATGCTTACGATGGTTAATATAAAAATTAAGAACATGACCTACACAGAAATAGTGTTGTACAGTTGGGATAAAGTTATATATAACACATGGCTACAATAGCCATAAACACAACCTATAGATAGAAAATATACATGTAAATCCATGTAAAGCAAATAATAGCCTACATTAAATAAATAATAAAAAAAAGACAATGCGGACTGCGTTACACTCACGGGCGCTCAGTTACGGTAACCGGAAAAGGGCCTCCCAACTGCTCCCGTTACAATAAACCCTCCATCCACCATTTGTAACCCCCCCCCTCATCTTAACAGGTGGGCTGTGCACGCCTCCATTTACGGCCGACCCGGTAACGTAAACCAACACCGCCCCCCCCCCGCCCGGTAACGGATTCGCCAACCCCCCCATTCGCAAATGGTATCCGCACCTTCCAGGATCACCGCGGTGTGTTAGTCACGGGGCCTGACTGCTGGGCACAGAGTGAGGTTTCGTGTGAGAGAGAGGAGTCACCACCCCGCCGCTGCCGCCTCACCGAGCTAATGAGGCCGAGACACAGGAAGCGGAGGGATTTACACGGCCGGGGACCTGGTTTGTGGCTGTCCGCTGCAGTGCCTGGGGAGAATCCAAAACCCGTCTGCGTAAAGCCACAGCTTAGTGGAGCAACACCGCCTCCGCAACAGAGCTGCGCCCGCGCGCGAGGATTTTCCTTTTGTAGGGAATTCGCGGGCAGATGAAAGAGAATTGGGGTCCTTCCGGCGCGCGGGGCAGCTGCAACGGACAATAAGGAGACAGCGGGAGTGCTTTAGGACCCTGCGGAAGGGAGTGGGTTACAGCTGCCTGCGGAGGCTGTCTAAGTGAATGCCTGAGCAGGGAGGCGCAGGGGGCTGTCCATGCGGGCGTCTGCGGGTGTCAGATAACGATCGGCAGAAAACCAAACATAGAGTATTTGTTATTAGCGGCAGAGTCTGAACTTGCACTAGGGCTGATTTTATTGCGGGCGCTCTTCCCTTCCCCAGTGCAACCTTTCACTTTCATTTCTCTGAAACTGAACCACTTTAACGCGGAACAGCCTCCCAGCGGAGGCGGTAGAGGCTAATACAGTGAGGGAATTTAAACACGCGTGGGTTTAGATGCTTATTAAAATTAACCATTTATTTTGCACTGTAATAAAACTAAAGACATTTATGGAGAGCAGCTGATTATAAATGGGAAAGATCGCGATCTGATGAAATAGGCCTCGTGATCGCAGAGTCTATATTTATTCACCTGCGTTCAAGAATTGCCACGATCTCGAGGAATGAACGCCGTCTTGCCGCTGGCCTCATAGTCTGTGGAGAGGCTGCGATGCCAGCATGCATTACCAGCACCTGACATCATACCTGAATCCCTTCATAACTTTATAGATCGCTGTCCTTAACCCCGAAAATGTTCAGGGGGCTCCTAACGAAAAGAGGGACCGGGGGGGCGATTAAAATTGTCCGCTTTAAGGCCAGCAGCTGATTAATGACGTACATGAAGCCGCTGGCCGCATGTATCCAGCCGGTGACCGCGGAATCATCATTTGCCTGGTATGCCTGTTGTATGACTCCCAACTGTCCGGCATTGCGCAGGGCAGTCCTGATTTTGCCGGCTGTGTCCCGCTGAGCTCTACCTCTGTCCTGCTTTTCGGGACCGGCATAGAGCTCAGCAGGATTCGGGACGGTCCCTGATTTCTTTCTCCGGTGTCTGGTAGAATGCATACTGCGGATGACCCCGATTGGCCAGCCGTAGTTGTCGGAGGTATTCCATTGGCCCGTCCAGGCCTCCTCGTTTGACATTCTGGTTAGCTTTAGTTTATAATAGTAGTCGAGCTTCACCGGCGTACCGGGGGAACCTACCTGGTGAAGCGCCGCTTCTCTGGGTCACTAAGGGGAAACAACAGGGGGCGCAGTTGGGAGATGCCCTGCTCCCCGCATTGGTGGGACGGTCCACCAACTTCAGCGGGACTTCCTAGCCGCATCCTGCATGTGGGGCTCCAGGTAGCCGGAGCCAGAAAGTTCCCGGGTATATTAACCAGTCGTTATCCCAATATGATGCTATCCGGGGGCTTCTGTCTGCTCTGTTCCCCCGACACCCATTCCTTCCCATGTACTCTGCATGTGCCTCCTCCACGTCACCCCCTCTACAATCATCCAAGTGATCCCCCTAACCCCTTAGTAGATTGTAAGCCTACAAGAACAGAGTCCTCCTCGCCTCCATCAGTATGCCTTAACCTGTGATAATCAAATTGTATCAAGTCAATTTTAATATTATTGTTTATTTCGCAATCCCCTGCTGAACGGCGCTACGGAATCGGCCAGCACTCAATGAGTTAAATGTAATTTTATGCGCTGGAATAACTTTACATGGACTTTTTATGTCTGCTGCCCCCAAAGAACATTTTTTCAATAGCCTGATTTTTTAAAAAAAATGTTAGCATCAATTAATAAGTTGAATGAATTCAATTACCCGGAAAAAATAAAAAAAACCCAATTAATAATAAAAAATAATCCATGGCTAAAAAGTAGCATTGCGGCTGATGACAAACGTTTAACCGTTTCTTCACTAGGTGGCGTTTTGCACTTTTCTTTCAATGCGTTTCTCAGCAGAAGCCGAAATCCAGTTGAATTCAAATGCGACCTTCGTAAATTCTTTAAAATAAATGGGAATCTTAACGTAGAAATATCATCCCACCGTTATATGATACGGGCGATAAGAAAGCCGGGGCAAATCAATCAGACCAATATATCGCTTAGCAGTAAAATATACCAAATAAAAGTAAACTTTACAATAAACGTAAACGTTCAAAAGTCTAAAAAGTATAAAACAAACAAACAACTTTTTGTGAAGTTCCTGTAAAGAATGAGACGGCAGGACGTTGAACTAGAGCACAAAACGCAACAAAGGGCTGGCGTAGTATTGTGTTTATTAAATCGGTTTAAGCCCCCGTGCCATAATGGGCTACTTACACCAAGCGTTGAATACGCAGAATATATTAATGTAATAAAATAAAATTAAATATTAAAGAATTTATTTAAATGAAATATAATATTTTAATTAAATATATTAATTTAAAAAAAATGCAATTAAATAGATTAATTTAATAAAATGTAATTAAATATATCAATGTAAATAAATATAATGAAAAATATTAATTTCATAAAGTTTAATTTAATATATTAATTTAATTAAATATATTTAATTTAAATAAACTCTTTAAATTAAAATGAGGTCCGCGAGGGGGGAGTCCTCACTGAGTAAACAAATCCGACGCGTTTCGCGGGTTGCTGCAGCAACGGAACTGGCTGCTTTTGTAGTTCAACGTCGAAAGCCTTTTAAAGGAACAGTATAACTTAACACAATTATAGCCCATAACAATAATATATATATATATATATATATATATATATATAATAAAACCGTAATAATAATTATAGTGATATGATATGGGAGGTATGCGTGTGCCCAACATGTATCACGCTAAGGCATCACGTGGGAAGTCTCATGGTTCACTCAATTCTAATCGTATCCGAGCATCCCAGTTGGTGCTTTTTCTTATTGCTATATAACGGCTGAAATCCCTGCTTGAATACAGGTGACTTAATACAGAATTTCTTTACCAGGTGACCAATCATGGTTTTCATAAGTAAAGTTAGAAGGACCTTCCAGTTGGAGACTCTCGTGGTCAGCTTATTATAAAGTTCCCAAGTACGGTAATCTGCTGACATCTAACAAATGATCCCTTAAATAACAATGAAGTGCATGGTTGTTATTGTATGCCTATACATATGGCTACCTATACATTCGCTATCATTTTGGTTGGTACAATTAAATGATGTAGACAGTACTCTTAAGCTAGAGGGGCAAAGGGTTAAAAGTAACATCAGGGAATATGGCTTTACTGAAAGGGTAGTGGGTGCATGAAATAGCCTCCCAGCAGAAGTGGTAGATGTTAATACATTGAAGGCGTTTAAGCAAGCATGGGATAGGCATAAGGCTAAGCTAGATATAAGATAAGGCCGGGGACTAACGGGTTTTTTAAATTAAATTGTGTAAATAAATTGCATTATTCTTCTTCGAAATGCCTTTGTCAGATAATAATAGGCCAAATAACGCTATTGTTGTAGGGGTTTGGATAAAGAAGTAGATGGCTAATAGATTGTAAGCTCACAAGGGCAGGATCCTCTTCTCCTTCTGTACCGTTGCGTCTTAATACGTGTTAATGTTATCATTAAGTTATTAATTTTTATTCTCCCCTGTAACAGCGCTACAGACTCTGCCGGCGCTATATGAATGCCAGTACAATGTAACGGGAAGGGGGCTTTACTTGATAGCTATTTGTGCAACTGGGAAAAGAATTCAGCTGAAAAATATTTTATTTCCACAAATTTATTTACAAACACAATTCTTGTAGTTTATAAACACATTATTGTTACTTTTAGGGCCGTAGAACCCTGCGATACCCTCATACCCAGCAGACATTCCGAGCTCCTAGAAAAGAGGGGCATCAGGGGAGGAAAAAAGGGGCATCAGGGGAGACATTTAGGAGATATGGAGTAAGGGAGCTAAGCTATTTGCTATTACTGTTCTTCTTTAATGAGTGACCCCCCCCCCCATGTTACCATCCCGGCTGCCTACGCGGTAACCCAATGGGGATTAACGTTAAACAGTCATTCTAGTTCAAATAGTTGTCTTATCTCCATAGCAACTGGTGGAATTGTTAACAGGCGCATTCCATTGGTCTCCATGGTCTACGATTCAGACTTTCCACCAGAATTCTATCTTATATATAACCCGTATTATCAGGAGTGCTAATAATATCTTATCCCTGGCTTAAGGGAGCCCCCCGGGTAAGATACCATACGGCCAACTGCCCCCCCCCATAGTGCCTAAAAAGGTAAAACTCAATAACCTTCATTAGAATTGTTTTTTTTACCGTGGAGCGCCCCCCCCCCTTTAGAGGTTCATTTTGAAGATCAAAATACGGGCAACTAATTCACACCAAAAAGAAGCATTGGAGTTCCCTGGTGAGTGTTTCTGGATCCGTGTGGTTATTGCAACTTTTCCCGTTATCGCGAATTATTGCTGTTTGTCCTGAGTTATCAGAAACCCCCAGGCTGAATAGTCCGGGCTGCGCGGTTTTGTTTGGCAAATACAGGAAGCAGTTTACATGACTACGTGGTGCTCTGGTTCCCCCGTCTCTCTGAAATGGTATTATTGTAAAGGGATAATACTGATTACGGGCCGTCCCTGTGGATGGACTTGTCTTTGATGACTGACTCATTTCCTTCGCCTGCAAAACCTCATTTTTCGATATGACTCCTGAGAGCCGGCACACCCTGTGCATCCACGGGGGGTTCTACTGCAAGAACCGAACACTAGGACACCAAAGCTCCCATGCCCCTCTTTTGGACCCAAATCCCTCTGCCCCACTTTCCTCCCTGATGCCCCTCTTTTCCTCCCTGATGCCCCTCTTTTCTTCCCTGATGCCCCTTTTTCCTCCCTGATGCCCCTCTTTTCTTCCCTGATGCCCCTCTTTCCTCCCTGATGCCCCTCTTTCCTCCCTGATGCCCCTCTTTTCTTCCCTGATGTCCCTCTTTCCTCCCTGATGCCCCTCTTTTCTTCCCTGATGTCCCTCTTTCCTACCTTGATGTCCATCTTGACCCGGCAATCTCAGGGTCAAACCCGGAGAGTTCCCAGGTATGCTGATGTCCCTCTTTCCTCCTAAAACATCTTGATGATAGCTAACAAAACTTCTCAATTTTGTTAATTCGTATGAATGTCCGAAAACGAGAAGACACCCTCCAATAAAACAAAAGAAAACAAAGCATTTCAATGTCTCCCAACCTTCTCCACCAGTTGCTTCTGTATCGCCGTCTTGCCTCTTCTAGTTCTTCTGTCTTCTTTCTTGGCCCGCTTCTCCCTGCTATCCGCTCCGTGAACCTGGCCTCCCGGAGCGCCTCCACAAAAGGACACCCTATAAGTACAAGATAAGCCAGAGAAACATAGAAGAACCACCCAACCCATCTAATCGCCCATTTTTCCCTGCTGAAAAACTCAAACCTTAATAATTTCTTGGTCTCGTCTTAGATTCAGGAGCAGTATGTCTATCCCATTCAATCCCTTCACTGTATTAGCATCTACTACTTCCGCTGGGAGGCTGATCCACTTACCTACCACCTTCTAAGTAAACAAAAAACTTCCTTAAATGACATCAAATCCTCCGACGTTCTTGTTTTCGATTATGACCTCTTGTTCTAAGATTTCTCCTCCATTTAAATGTTTTGTATTATTGGATAATTAATAATAAATCCATTCTGCAATCCACCAAGTATTGTTCTTCTTCCAAGAATAATAACAATAAAAATAACAGCGGGGCAATTAGTGAACTTGGGCCACTTGATGTCTGGACATGTGATCAGACTGGACGTTTGACCTTGTGATCCCTGAGCTTGAGGCAAAATAATATTTATGGAATGAGGCAGGAAGCTGTAGAGATATCGGAGCTTCAAGAGGAGCCAGAGAGTAATCAAAGAATAGCAGATTACGGACTGTCCTGCAGGAAAAGGATGCTCGGACCTTTAAATGGCTATAAGTGGAATTAGAATGGTTTGGAGTCAATGTTCCAACAGAGAAAGATCCTCTCGCTTAACTCCAGTTTAATGGTTTTCTTTCACTTCTTCTTTTTAACTGTAGAAAGGGGGGGGTCACCTAGACATATTTCCTCATAGATAATTTGTTTATTAACGATTTCTGTCCAGCCGTTACTTTCAGTAGGAGAGGGAGCTTTGTAACACGTGGGGGGGGGCAGGTAGCCTACAGATGCTATATGAGGATTCCCATAAAATGCGCAGGGGATTTGTAGGTAGTCTCTAAGGGGGTGATGTTCTAGGTGTATAAAGGAGAGGTGGTAATTTATGGCTGATGGAGGCATGGAAAGTATTTTTAAAATACAAATTCCAGTGCTTTAACAATTACTAAAGTTTGCTGGAGTCAGGCATGGTGGCTGAAAATGAGCGCTGCATCTTCAGTAACCTTCAATGGTATGACTCCAGAGGAGCTTGCTAACTACGGAGGGTTCCTATCGGGTTATAGAAAAAAATATGGTACCATGGGTTCCTATCGGGTTATAGAAAAAAATATGTTACCATGGGTTCCTATCTGGTTGTAGAAACAGATGTTTCACCTATGGGTTCCTATTGGGTTGTAGAAACAGATATGCCACCCATGGGTTCATATTGGGTTGTAGAAACAGATGTTTCATCCACAAGTTTCTTTAGGCTTGTAAAAACAGATATCTCACCCATGGGTTCCTACAGGATTGTAGAAACAGATGTTTCCATGGGTTCTTATTGGGTTTTAGAAACAGATTTTTCACCCATGGGTTCCTATCAGGTTGTAGAAACAGATGTTTCACCCATGAGTTCATATTGGGTTGTAGAAACAGATGTTTCACCAATGGGTTTCTATTGGGTTGTAGAAACAGATTTTTCACCTATGGGTTCCTATTGCGTTGTAGAAACAGATATGCCACCCATGGGTTCATATTGGGTTGTAGAAACAGATGTTTCACCAATGGGTTTCTATTGGGTTGTAGAAACTGATTTTTCACCTATGGGTTCCTATTGGGTTGTAGAAACAGATGTTTCATCCACAAGTTCATTTAGGCTTGTAAAAACAGATATCTCACCCATGGGTTCCTACAGGATTGTAGAAACAGATGTTTCCATGGGTTCTTATTGGGTTTTAGAAACAGATTTTTCACCCATGGGTTCCTATTGGGTTGTAGAAACAGATGTTTCATCCACAAGTTTCTATAGGCTTGTAAAAACCAATGTTTCCCCCAGGGGTTCCTATCAGGTTGTGGAAATAATTTTCAGCAAATCATGTGAGCTCCTTGAAAAAGAGGAAAGTCTGGTGAGAAAAAAGGGACTGCCTCTCTTTATCCAGGGAGATATTGGAGGTATACAGGTACATTTATTGTCCCCATGTAGCCTAAGTCCACTTCTGGAAAGTGTTTTGGAGACTGGAGAATGTTTTGCTTCGCATTCCATTTCGTGTTACTCAATAACCCCTGTTTGTTTTTGGGTTTGCTCTGTTAATTGGAATCCCATTAGGCAGCCCCAACACCAGTCGGTTAAAATCCCCACAATTGACAGACAGGAAATTACAAAGGCAATGTTGAAATGTGGTCCTTGTTGAAGAGTTGACACCGGAGTAATAGATGCCTTATTTCCTGTTTTTACTGAAAATTCTTGGTGGGTAAAACATCCTATTTAAAAAAAAAAATCCTGGCAACGTCACAAAACTCACACGTTTGTGCAATGAAAATGATTGCGTTCAGCGGTGGGGCAAGCAACCTCCCCTGTCTTATCCCTCAATGGGCACATCTACAAAATCCACTGATCCTCTCATTTTATTACCCCTAAGCCCCACCGAGGAATCCCCCCTAACCCCCCATTCTTCTTCAGTTAATCTAAATCTATTCATAGAGCCCAAAAACCTTTTCGCTACCTTCTACGAGGATCTATCCTAATGTCTCCTCCACTGATCTGAAGCCACAAAGTTCTATGGGGTGTTGAAGAACTAGTCAGTTATTAAAATACTATACATGCCTTTCCCCAAAATTCTATTTTTGATCCGAACATTTATGACGTAATGACTGCAATACAATTTAACTAAATTCAACAATTTATTATTTCCTCCAAATTGACATAAAATCATAATTAAAGGTTTGGGATTAAGAAGCTTTTTTGTTGGTGCAATGGCAACTACGCTGTTCAGCCTATCAGTGCTGTCCTTTTGTCCTACATGCTATAAGCCTGAACTGAGCGCTCCAAGAAAATCTGAAATGGGGCAAAGAACGGAATGACCAAATAATTATTTCTGGGCATCGTCTGCTAAGGCAGGCTGAGAATAATGATGGGGGGGGACAGGTCACGTCAGCTGTTGCGAGATAGTTTGCCATATAGGCTGGTTGAGGTTCATAGGGGTTGCAGTACATGTGTAACTGTATTGAAATCTACTCTTATACAAGGCGCTTTGGCACATGAAAGTTGTCACCGTTGAGATCTGGATGCCGTTTGGCACAGTTCTTTCACCCAGCTTGACCTTCCTGAATAAGTCGCCGGCCACGGTTGGCTCAGCTCTGCTGGGAATCATAGATATGATGAAGGAAAGGGAGAGCTGGCACTTTTGACAAGCTATATGGATAAAGTGTGATCTTGGGGTGCTAATGGGAACTATCGCAGGAAGCCATCTGCTCCGTACCGTCCTATCGACACGCCGCGTGCAGCTGCGGACGGCAGGAAATTGGCCATACAGGAACTGGGACAGAGCACAGCATGGGAGCCCGCCAGCTTCACGGAGCGCTAATCCGACGAGCGGCAGAGGAGGGGCGACAATAATAACCCCCAAACAATAACTGGACTTTGGAATGTGTTGGCATTTCTGTCTTAAAGACAGTCTCCTAGGGTCTGAAAGGGGCCCTGGGTCCAAAAGATTTTAGCCCCCCCCCTCACCTGTGGTTTCTGGATGTCACCTTGTTATGTTATATAATTGTTATGTCCCGTCTACCCTTTGTACAGCGCTTCGGAATCTGATGGCGCTATATAAATCAATAAATAATAATTATAATAATTATAATAAATTATATCTATTTACCCCTCCTGACTAAAACTTTAAAATAGGTAGTGGGTTTTAGCTATAAAGAACATTTCTGGCGCAAAAGCATAACAATGGAGCAATCGCCATAGCAACCGATAGAATGTTCCTGCTAATTGCCGTATTCACACCACTTTACAGCAGAATGGCTCTTTGTGCGAAATCTCCTATATGTGCCAAATTTTGCACCTCGAAGGTATGCTGGCGGGTAATTAGAGATCTGCATTTCACTTTGATTGGTTTGGAACATTTAATGTCTTCACCTTCCATAGGCGTCATATTAGGGGTTAACCCTGGCGAGCTTCTCCTGCAAGACCCAAATGGTTTTATGTTAATTGAATGTTTATTTCCATATCACAAAAATCCTATTGTAGCGATTCGTGGCAACCAAATGGTTTTAATAATAGTCCTTACGAGGACCATGACTTCTCAGAAGGTAAATATATTCTGGGCTTAAGTCACCTGTGTTCAAGCAGGGATTTCAGCTGTGATATAGCGTTGAGAAAACCACCAACTGGGATGCTCGGATATGGTTAAAGGGTATAGGGTAGACCGGGTATCCCCCCCATTCATGCATCTTCATTCCAGGCAAAATCGTCAAAGATCCTACAAGTTCCCCAAACTGTCACTTGTAAGGCGTGGGCACGTGTCTGGGCGCCATGCTGTCATGTCAGGGTTATAGGAAACCAATATAAATCTTTAAACAGGTGATTATTACACACAGGAAGTTCACGTGGATGCCTCCTGAGGAAAGTGGGTCCACTTCCTGTCTCTTGCCCTTCTCTGTCTCCGAAGGTCATATTACTCTCCGCGGGCCTTTCACCCAGACAGGAAGTGACCCCAAATATCTGCCGTACATGCGAGACGAATGAACACAGCTCAGGATATGGGGTTAGATAGAGGAATATTAAACAGGGGCTGGATTAACCCTTTTAGGAGCACATTGTCCAAGCCTCGGACACCGAAACAGTCGTCAAATATATCAAACCTTCCATAGTTTCCTTCCCCATTTGGTGTGAAGCCCAGAGAATGATCCTCTTAAGTAATTTTTAAGATGCCAACCCGTCCAGAAAGCTTGAAAGCGATGGGCCAAACCGCTAAACCGAGGGCTTTAACCTAACGTCTGCATCCACTCCTCATTGAACCCGGACATGTCTCAGGAGGAGAGGGATCCTGTTGACTCCCTGTTCATGGATGTCCAGATACGTATCTTCTATGAGCCCAACTCGTCCACGAGTCAGGGTTAGGTGGCACCATAATCTTGTAGAGAAATTCTAGTCCGTTTTGGGCAATTGAGAAGAACGCAGGACAACCATCGTAGCGTTTGTAGACCTACAGATCTTAAATGTTCTACATGATGTTGGACCCTCCAACTGTCTAAGAGTAACACCAGTTGGAGTTAAAGAATATGAGGGGCTCATCTTTTCTTAAACCATGTGTTGGCATTGGGGTTTATTCACTAAGCAGTAACCGATAGGTGAGAAGGAGACGGTTTCTCCTTCAAGGGTAGACGGTCTGTAGAATCATAATGCAAAAATTCTGTCCAGCCAGCGCATTAACCCTTGTGAACAGAACTCTCTTAGTATTCTGTGAAGGAACTCAGCATGTGACAAGCCAGCCGCCGTAGACTATAAGTCCGATCATCCGTAGACAAGCATTTCACTAAGTTGTAGCCAAGAGAAGCGCGGAGGTTGCTTATCCCTGATCCTCTGTATGAGATAACATCTAAAACGTGTCTCTCTTAGGGACCTGATGTCTGTAACTTATCTATACTGAGTAAGCAGGGACAGATAGTGTGAGTCCAGAAGCACGCGTGATAACCGGAGCCCAGCGGGGCATTACAGCAGGTTAGGCGTCAGCAAAAAATAAAAAAAAAGCCAGTAGTTGCAATAATATTTAGTTACACCTTTCCCAGTCATGTTTCACGAACGATCCAACAGAAATGTCTGTACGTATAAAAAAAGAGGCAAATTTGGGATTTTTAGGGAGAAACGCTTAATTATGAAAGTTCTGGTTCTTAAAAAAAGTGAAAATAAGCTATAAGTGCATTTTAGTAAGTTACCCCTTAGAATGACTACACAGGGGCAGTTTCATAGGCTCGTCTGTGGTCACCGATGCTGTCGAGGGACACCGGTGGGGAGGTCCACACCCAACCCGAGTTATCAACACGTCTCAGGCAGCGGGCGAGCTGCCTCTCCCTAAACCAAACTGTCTCTGGAAGAGAAGATAAACATGACAGGATACATTGGTGCCCGATCCTCGGGTAATGCCAACAGTAGACATGGCCGACTCTAAAAACGCGTGGCGTGTGGCTTGTACGTCACGCGTACGAAAGCACAAAGCTTGGGAACTAGCTGGGAATTCGGGACACAGGACATGTGCCCTGATGTCTCCCAAACTGCCCGACGTTACTTAATTCATTGATATTGGGTTCTCGGTTCATAAAAGGCAAATATTTTCCATCCATCTGATTGGGCATCGCCTACAAATATCAGGAATTTACAGACCCTTCATGAAAAGGAGGGCAACGTTGAGAAATTACATGAGGTTCACAGTCAGAAGACACGTTACCTACAGTGTGTCAAAGATGTTCCTTTCAATCACATTTTACACGTAGACCCAACTTCCAACTCGTTGAATAAGAATCAGGTAGAGAGGACACGTGACAATGACTTGCCCTCCGAGTCAGAGGGACGTTTATTTCCGAAGAGTAGAAATGTTAAAACGAGAGGACGTAATCTAAAACTTGAGGGTCAGAGGCTTAGGTGTAATGCAAGGTGCTTTTACTTTACTGAGAGGGTAGTCGATACGTGGAACGGTCTCCCAGCAGAAGTGGTAGAGGCTAATACAGCGAGGAGATTTAAACATGCATGGGATAGGCATACGCCTCCTGAATCTAAGACGAGACCAACGACTGATTAATGTTTGAGTCTTTACAGCAGAAGCAACGGGCAGACTAGACGGGGGCCGAATGGGGCCGATCTGCTGTTTCTCCTAAAAACGGCACATGTGTGTCTTGCATGCCCCCTAAAGAATACGCGCATTTATTGTAAATTGTAATTTTGTGTGAGCGGTGGGATTGTAAGCCCCGTCTGAGCAGGGCCCTCCTGTATTATATACTACTTGTTAGGTCCTGTCTACCCGTTGTACAGCGCTGCGGAATGTGGTGGCGATACAGAGAACAATAAATGATAATACGTAGATCCTAGATGCTTTAAGCAACGTCTCCCGACTGCTTTTAATGCGTCGGAATTTCGGGTTGATAATTATGTTGGGTTTTGATTGATGGCGAAGAAGTGGAGTCTGTGATTTGCCGGTATATAAAAAGAATGGCATGCATTAAGTGATGGTTTTATGGTATATACAGACGGTGTGAATGGATTGGTCAGCTGATAATTGCCCTGATAGATCTGGTTGTCGTCTATACAGAGGGAATCCCCATCTATTACCCCTGTCACGATAATCCCTTATCCTGTTTAACCCCCTACCATCCAAAACCAACCATATAACTGCTTATCTTGCAGACCGCAATCTGGCAGGCAAGGAGTTAAGTCTACCCCCTCCTCCAACACCCCCAACTGCTACACCCTTCTATATATAAATACCAAACCTGCCCATAAGCCCCAGCAGCTCACGGGTTAATGGGGCTAAACAGCTGCAGGGCTTGTGTGTTTTAATCCCGGTGACCCAGAGGAGCAGCGAGCGAGAGGGGAGAGAGCAGCTGTCTCTTTAAATGTCATTTCCTCCTATTGTATTTGAATGGTGATCAGGAAAAAGGAAATGAAAGCAGAGGGGCTGAGCTAAGGGACACACACTGTACAAAAAGGGACAGCGCTCTGCTATAGAAGAGACAGTCACCCCTGCGGCGAGAGAGCGGCTCACACTGGAGATGTAGAGGTGGCATTCGGGATGGAGGAGGGACAAGACCAGTATCTCATGCATGACACCGGAGACTGGGGACCAGGCTGTGTTGGGTGGACCCTGGGGCTTGTTACTGGTGTACTGGGAGCTCTCTGAGGAGAGGGTCAAGGAGCTGCTGCTGAGGGTCTCCGAGACGAAGGCGACACACGAGGGACAATAGCAGGAACCCACGCACGACCAGCAAATGTCATCGGCCATAGAGCGCAAGAGTCTGGACCCAGCAGAGTGAGTATGAGCGGGCAGTGGCATGGGTCTGTGGAGCTGGGTGGGCATCGGTGGGGGTAATATAGATGACTGGGCATGGGGTAAATGAACTACATGGGGGCATGACGATAGGTAAAGCAGGGATAAGGTGGGCGCATGGAAATAAGGCTTACGTCTGATGTCAAGGAGGAGACCCATTAATGAAGGGACTTCATGGCTGAGTGTGAGTGTAGTACAGGTGGAAAGATGCTGTACGGAGTAGAAAGGACCATTACCCTGTTCCGTGTTAAGTGGCATCCATGTATGTTGTTGCGCTGTAACTCCATAACCCTCTGATGCTTCTAGACCATTATACTGCAACTCACATAACTCTCAGGCGATAAAGCAGTAGTATTTTGTGCATTCCAAGCATATGAAATAAAAAGCAACTATGTCAACTCAGATTCACGAGCCATATCCCTATCCCATGCATGTTTAAACTCCCCAACTGTATTAACCTCTACCACCTCTGCCGGGAAACCGTTCCTCTTATCTACCACCCTCTCAATAAAGTAAAACTTCCTTACAAGGACATCACAAGCGCCTTCCACTTATAGGTTCAGTATATTCCAACACCAACACTAAAGCAAAGATAAATGATTATGTTATTATTATTCCATTCCATTATTATTCACAGACCTCGATATAAAATGCTTATTGATACGTCGTCTTGGAACGAAGCTAAACGACAAATAAAACGCGTTACTCTGTATCCTTTATACTGTGAGCCGTAAATGTTATACAGTTTTATTGGTTGTTGTTTTGAAACATAATAACTACATCGAGTATTTTAAGCACTCATAGCATTTAGAATGCACAAGAATGGAGTATTGTAGAAGCAAGTGTAGAAAGTGCGTGTATACGTTCCATGAAGTTATATAGGGAAGGTATGTGAATTGTAGAGCATGAGTGCATTTTGCTCACGTGTCCTAAATTGGGGAACACATAGCGTGTTTCGGGTTAGTTGCTGTACACACAGTGAACGCTTGTTGCCAGCACGCACTTTCCAGCATGGTGCTTAGAAGAGATATATATACTGTGTATATATATATATACCTATTCCCGTGGTTATGATGTTATCTCTCTTCACACGTTAGTGAAAGTGATTATCCGGCATATTCCAAGGGAGAATCAACGTGGCTATAAACCTCTCTGTAAGGGGAGCCATAAGCGAACGATCTCACTCCAATGGTTAAATGGGTTTGGTGGTACATGAGACCCTAGGTTTGGTAGCACATGGGACCTTATGTTTGGTGGCACATGGGATCTTATGTTTGGTGGCACATGGGACCCTATGTTTGGTTGCACATGGGACCCTATGTTTGGTAGCACATGGGATCTTATGTTTGGTAGCACATGGGATCTTATGTTTGGTAGCACATGGGACCCTATGTTTGGTGGCACATGGGACCCTATGTTTGGTAGCACATGGGATCTTATGTTTGGTAGCACATGGGACCCTATGTTTGGTAGCCCCTGAATGTGTTTTGGGTTTGTTATGGCAGCCATACCATCAGTTTACAGACCAGGCCCATCAAAAGGTGCCATGTTGGCTGAGGCTAATGAGCATGCTTACTAAATGAGCCGACCCTGGGAGTCCTGACGTAGAAACCCTTTAATAGACCATCATGAGGATTCTATGCAGTGACTCGACAAATGTGTTCTATGACTCTAATACCGGCCCTCATGGGAACCTTCACTTGTTTTTATTTAAAAATATACTTAATCGAGTCACCTGCATTCAAGCAGGGATATCAACCATAACAAACTGGGAGCAAAGAGACTAATCGGGAGTCTCCTATATGATCACAGCAGGGTGGCATAGGAGGGAGTCAGTTCCAGACCCTGAGAATCTGCCCCTTCACCCTGAGATTGGGGCAAAAAACCCTGAGTGTTCCCAGCAATGAACTAATGGGAGTTAAATTGTCGACCCACCTTTCTTCAAGGCCTTACATTACTTTAAGTCAGGAAGTATGTTTTATTTTGTAACTATATTTTTAACATGAAAGTGGAGATACAGTGATTCTAACGGAGACTAACAGAGCACATTTTAAACGTTTACCGTAAAATAAATACTCTTTATTGCTTTATTTATTTCCGTGCTTTATTATTGGTTAATGTTCTAGTCTACGTTTCTTCTTTGGTGTATATCGTAATATTTTACTTTGTATTAAAGCATTTTTATTTAATTGGTTTTAATGTGTCATTAGAGAGTACGTGCATCTCGGAGATGATGCGCTCTGTTGAAAACATAATTCTTATGTATCTCCAGCTCAGGGAAAAATATATACAATTTTACAAAATAACATTTTTCACTGTAGCAGAAATATAGTGATTTACAAAATATTTATATAAAAAAATACAAAATAACATTTTTTCACTGTAGCAGAAATATAGTGATTTACAAAATATTTATATAAAAAAATACAAAATTAAATTTTTCACTGTAGCAGAAATATAGTGATTTACAAAATATTTAAAAAAAACACAAAAATAAAATTTTCACTGTAGCAGAAATATAGTCTGATTTACAAAATATTTATAAAAAAATACAAAATCATTTTTTTCACTGTAGCAGAAATATAGGCATTTACAATTTTTTTTAAAAAAACACAAAAATAAAATTTTCACTGTAGCAGAAATATAGTCTGATTTACAAAATATTTATAAAAAAAATACAAAATAATTTTTTTCACTGTAGCAGAAATATAGGCATTTACAAAATATTAAAAAAAAAACACAAAAATAAAATTTTCACTGTAGCAGAAATATATTTTTTTTTCCAAAATATTAATTAAAAAAATTACAAAATGACATTTTTCACTGTAGCAGAAATATTGTGTGATTTAATAAATATTTACAAAAAAATTACAAAATCACATTTTTAACTGTAGCAGAAATATTGTGTGATTTACAAAATATTTATAAAAATAAATACAAAATAATACTTTCACTGCAGCATAAATATAGTCTGAGAAAGGAAGTATCGCTGTTAAAGCATGTGTGGTGGGGTTTATGTAGAGAGGCTAGTGTAGCAATGTTGTTGTAACGTCCATTGGGCAATGTGGGGACTCTTGAGCCGCCCTGGGGCAATTCCCTTGCACCGTGCTGTGATGGCAGCCCAGGGTGGGACCTCCAATCCTGTCCCAGGTGCCAAGCGTCTTAGATGCACCCCTGTGTAGAAGCTTCGTCAAGTCGTTGGTCGGGGAGATGTTGCGCGTGTATTAGAGCGTTAGAGTGTTGGTGTTAGAGCGTCTTGACGCGTGTTTTGTGACGCTGTGTTATGTCCTGCAGTGAGCCCGTGGACGAGGTCCTCCAGATCCCTCCTTCGTTGCTGACATGCGGGGGCTGCCAGCAGAGCATCGGGGACCGCTACTTCTTGAAGGCCATTGATCAGTATTGGCACGAAGACTGCCTGAGCTGTGATCTGTGCGGCTGCCGGCTCGGAGAGGTTGGCAGGAGACTGTATTATAAATTGGGACGCAAGCTGTGCCGGAGAGACTATCTCAGGTAATCCACTTATTACGATGGCCGCAGCTTAGAGTCTCGGATTCCAAGGTTCTACCTCTTCACCGACAACGCCATGGAGGCTCCAGAAATTGGAATTATTAAAACGGGCGTATAATACTTAAATTTAACAACCTTTTAGAGATGTGAGATGTATAAAAACACAAATGTGATAGACAAGACTTAAAGGTGACGTTCTTTGCCCAAGTGAACATATAACCTTGGCCTTGCGGTCTCTTGTGGCAGGACAATGTCTTGGATGTCTCCTGTTAGACCGCAGCCTCTCAAGCTGGTCACTCAATATGTTTTATTTCATGTAACATATATGTATGTGGCGAGCAGAGGTGTTCTAACATAGACTCTGTGGTTCTTTCTTCTTCCCAGGCTCTTCGGCCAAGACGGTCTCTGCGCTTCATGTGACAAGCGGATCCGAGCTTATGAGATGACCATGCGCGTAAAGGACAAAGTCTATCACTTAGAGTGCTTCAAGTGTGCCGCGTGCCAGAAACACTTCTGTGTTGGTGACCGCTATTTGCTCATCAATTCGGACATTGTCTGCGAGCAGGACATCTACGAATGGACCAAACTCAACGGGATGATGTAGCCGCCATTTTTGTTGCTGACTGGTCCCACAGAGGACATCACCCAGTACACCTTCACTCCTAAATGTTTACATTGACATTGAGTGTAGACTGGTTAACCTACAGTAAGAGTCATGTCACTTTCTGCTGGGTGGGGGTGGGGGGGTCTGAATCTAGAACACAACACTCCAGAACACAAACCGGCCTAAAGCAATAAGCAAAACTGACGTGATCTCCAAAACCCAAATCATCCGGACTCCTTCCAGCACCGGTGCTTATTATTTTTATAACTGGGATCAAAGGGAGGAACGTGGTTGATACCGGATCCACTACGTACACGGAACATTACTGACCTAATTACTCCGGGCCGATACTGACCCATCTCTGTGTCACGGATCATCTCTCAGAACCTAAATGAATGTACAGACAAAGCTGACAGACACAAGAAAAAAAGAAAAAACCTAAACAATCAACCAAATTCTATGTCAATTCTTTAAAAATACTGGTTTTATTATATTTTTAACTCCAGATTTTTTTTCCAGTGGTGTCGACGCGTAAAACTGACATCCTATGGCAACGAATCCGCTGTTTTGGGCTAACCACTGCAAATATTGGGGGTTACGTCCCTCCTCCGTCCCGGTGGACGGTGCATAGATGGAACTCGGCTTAACACCTCCTATGGCACCCCCATACAAAAGGGGGCGCTAGACTAAAACCACCCCTATGGAAGCAGATGTATAAATAATATTACTTATTCAGCGGTAGATAATCTATGCAAAATAACAAAACAAGAACAAAGTAATAGCAATTGTCAACCTTGTTTTTTTGGAATAATAACTTTTTTTGTTAATTAAATTAACATGAAAAATGTAATTGAAAGATTTCTGACAGTAATAAAATTGACAGTTTGGGGAGGGATAAGCAACGCCATTACGCCGTGCATGTAACGGGGAAACGGAGGGGATTTTTGGATGGTATAATACAAATAATAGGTGAAAAATGATGCTTTATAAAATATGCTGCTGTTGTATATATTTCAAATAATGACATTAAAAGTGCATTGAATAAAAAAAAAATCAGTCTCTGTTAGTCTGTTCCATATAGATTCTGAATGCGATATTGGATCAGCGATAGGCAACTGCTCACTACAACTCTCATTATCCTTAGCCTGTGTGAAAATAGAACTGTCATTTTAAGGACAATTGTAGGATAATTTGTACAAACTGGTTTTATTATCACATCAAAAGTCAAACTGGGAGATCTCCCCTCGATTTCCTGATGCAGTCACGCTCTATGGTTGTTCTACATTCACCTCTCTCGTCGCCCGATAAGGACTTCTAGTATTATTTTGCTGTCGTTAAATAATCAAAAGTGGTTTTGTGTGTCTTTAACACGGACAGCCACCGAACTGCTTGGGATTAACCCCTTAAGGACAATGGGCGGTCCCTAAACCCATTGAAAACAATGCATTTTGAGCCCGTACATGTATGAGCTTTGTCATAAAGGGGTTAAATAAAGAAATGCGGACTCTGTCTGCCGTGCAGTAAGCGGGTACTGTACTCATTATTAATTTATTCCTATTAAACAACGCCGTGGACTATGATGGCGCTATAGAAAACAATAAATGATAATAATAATAATAATTTCCAGTCTATGTAATGAGTGTAATCAGTATCTGTGGCAAACTTTATCTGAGCAGAGACCTCCTCATCTGTTGATTCTGTATGTCATCATGTTATATAATTGTTATGTCCGGTCTACCCTTTGTACAGCGCTGCGGAATCTGATGGCGCTATATAAAACAATAAATAATAATAATAATAATAATAATAATAATAAACTATGGAACTTTTCATGTCTCAGGTCTCTCTGTACAAGGCTGACCCCTAGTGGCAACAGAAGATATACTTTCATTTGGTGGACTAAAGGCTAGTGACATAAAGTTTTAAAGACCACAGAAGTCCCTTCCTTAAATGTAATAGCTGCAAATAAAAATAACCCCTTATTATGACCCTGATAAGCATCTTGATGGAGATTCCTGTCCAAGGGGCCGGAACTCTGACCGATAAATATATATCTATATATAAGAGGGTTCATTGATTACCGTATTAATCCTGGGAACTTTCTAAAAGGAAAATTTGAATGTTCAAAGACTTTGGCTCTTTAATAGTCTATTATAAACAATATTTTGTAATTACTCTCTAAGCGTGGCAACCAAATGGTTCTAATAACTGCCATTACTTGCCAGGAAGTAAAGATATTCTGAATTCACCTGAATTCAAGCAGGGGTTTTGACCGTAGCATGGCAGTGAGAAAAAGCACCCATGGGTTGTTCAGATATCATCTGCAAACTGTGTGACTCTGACAATCCGCATTTTCTCGGGTCCTAAACACTGCAAAAGAGCCAACTTTTGAATTTTTATTTTATTTTGAATTAAAAATATTTATTCTAACCTTTGATAAAAAAAAAAATAGCAGACAATTCATCAGAACTGTTACATGCAGTCATGAATGCTGTGGATTAAGACTCCCACAACCCTCAGCCAGTCTATTATGCCTGAGATAATTACAGCCAGAGTTTGTTCCCACACGTCAATGTCTCTCTTAGTCGTGCCCCGCCCATGTCACCGCCCCCAGGGCGTGGCGTGCGGCGCAGGAAAGGTTGCTGGGGCTGTCAGGGCCGCGTGACGCATGCGCAGTGGGACTTCAACAAAGATGGCGGGGGTCGGGGAACTGGGTCTGGTGGATCTGCCTACTGACCCTCTGCTGCTTATCCTGTCCTACCTGGACTTCCGGGATCTGCTCAGGTACAGAACACTGTGCCAGGTGCCCGGGCTTACCCCCCTTGCCAAGGAGATGCCCCGTACCAGAATTATTTACCCCTTTAACAA
The DNA here is from genome assembly GCF_027358695.1 of Spea bombifrons. NCBI lineage: Eukaryota > Metazoa > Chordata > Amphibia > Anura > Pelobatidae > Spea > Spea bombifrons. Next base: position 5,456,300 of record NC_071096.1, read on the forward strand.
ACCCTGCCGGTGTTATTCCCTCATACAATAACATGCCCGTGTTGACGTTACGTACCCCTTCCCCTGATAACATGCCCCATGCTGACATTATTTACTCCTTCCCCTGATAACATGCCCCGTGCTGACATTATTTACCCCTTTAACTAATAATATGCCCCCATGCTGACATTATTTACCCCTTTACCTAATAACATGCCCCATGCTGACATTATTTACCCCTTTACCTAATAACATGCCCCCCATGCTGACATTATTTACCCCTTTACCTAATAACATGCCCCCATGCTGACATTATTTACCCCTTTACCTAATAACATGCCCCCATGCTGACATTATTTACCCCTTTACCTAATAATATGCCCATGCTGACATTATTTACCCCTTTACTTAATAATATGCCCCATGCTGACATTATTTACCACTTCACCTAACATGCCCCGTGCTGACATTATTTACCCCTTTACCTAATAATATGCCCATGCTGACATTATTTACCCCTTTACTTAATAATATGCCCCATGCTGGCATTATTTACCACTTCACCTAACGTGCCCCGTGTTGACATCATGTAGGCCATGCTTTCTGTATATTTTTGCCCCCCTCCCTGCCCTTTCCATGTTATTGCCCTGTATACAGCCCCCCCCCGCATTTTGGTCTCAGTCCGATGTGGGGCTGTTTACAAGGCTCTCTTGTTTACTGATCTATGTATTACCCCACCCCTCTTATCTGCCCCGTCCACGCTCCCTGCTTGTTCTCCGATTATCGGGGGTTTCACACCCACTTCAGAGACGCCCCGCACCATGACATCGACTGAAACCCGCTAGTCTGACAGTAACACCGTCCATTGAGCCGGACCACAAAGTCACGTGCTGTATAGTGAGCCCGTGATGTACTTGTGGGACTAAGAACTAAATTAATATATTGTTTCCGTGATCACACCTTCTATACTCGTCTTTCTGCAGGTTTTCTATATATTTATGTAAATTATATAAAATACTCGTTATTCTGACCAATGGCTACAGCCTTAAAGGGACAGGCACACCATTTCCCCCTTTAACCGTTTCCTAACTGTTTCCTAACCGTATGTATTGTGTTCCTCCGCCTCTCTGCAGAGAGTTTCTATATGAAAATTTTACAGCGATGCATGGATCTGTCCGCTGTGACTCCGGGGCAGATCAGCCCATCTAATACCCCAGGGGGCCCGTAACACAGACATTGTATCTAGGGTGAAAAAATTCTCATGACTGTCCCTTTAAAAGTAAAAGTACTCTGACGCCGATTTTATAAACCTCCTTGCATCATGGCGTAGAATTATAAACATTAATTACCCGCTTGGTGAGCATCGCCCAGCATACGCTTGAGAAATATACAAACTGGGGCACGCTCGAAGCAGCCAATCAGTGGCAAGAAAGCAATCCAATTGAATAAATGGGATTGCTTTCTATGCATGTGCATGGGGGGGTCTGAGTAGACCCCCAGCTGCAGACTGGTGGCAAAGATAGTTGCATACCGCAATTGGGAACTGGTGCGATATGGTAAAGACGTGCAGGTTGCCCACCAGTGCGGGGCAGTAGGGGTATTACCAGTAGGTGTAAATGTATTTGGGAGGGAGGAGAAAGCTCTGCAATCCTTCTACACGTTTTATTAACTAATTTATTTATTTTTTATTCTAGTTGTAGTCTTGTTAACCGAAGACTAAACCAGCTGTCCAGCCACGACCCTCTCTGGAAACGTCCGTGCCGGATATTTTGGCTTCTGCCTGAGTAAGTCTCTCGGAGATTATATTACTTATTATGTTTATGATATAATTTATTTATATATATATATATATATATATAATTTGGGGGTATTTCTCCCTCCCTCATACATTCCCAGAAGCTTGACTGCATTTCCCAAATACGATATAAATATTGATGTAAAAGATCCGCGTTCTAATGATTGGAATTCTGTTTTTAGCGATAAGAAGGCAATAAGGAGTCAGAGCTGGAAGTCGTCATTCATAGAGTATTACAGGGATCTGGGCCGATACATCGATCACTACGCCAAGCTCAAATCCGCATGGGATTCACTTAAGGAATATCTTGGGGAACGGTGTCCTCGAATGATCAGTTCTCTTAAAAGTATGTCTGGAAGTTCCATGTCTAACGCTCCTATATACCGTAACGCTGTACAACAGGTAGACGCCCTATGCACGTAATCTGTGATCATGTGAGCTGGATCGCTCTTACAAACCTGCTATTTTTTAGTACCCACAATAGACCTGCAGATACAATGTATCCGTCAAACATGGTAACATCAGAAAACGTAATTGCTTGTCTGGACACATTTTTGCCACAAATCCTGAGATAAAATAGCCTGAGGCCGGTAAATGTTGAGAAGCAACTGATTGAGCCTCACGCTCAGAGCCCACGTCTCATGGGTAATGCCCCGGCTGCCATAGGGCTGTGACAGACACCCTTGTAGGTCCCCAGCCGCCATCTGCTGGGTATATCTGTTTTGCTGAGGTAATTGCAGAGCTCAAGTTATTTGGGTGAGGGATCTAGCAAAATATTTGTAATACCATATTTGCTCGATTATAAGACGAGGTTTTTTTCAGAGCAAATGCTCTGAAAAATACCCCTCGTCTTCTAATCGGGGTCGTCTACTAATCAGACCTCAAATAGAGGTCTGATTATGAGTCTAAGATCCAGATCCCCCGCACCGCTGCAGGGGACGTGGATCCTCCTGTCTCCCCCCCCATTTAACACCCCCCCCACACACACTTACCGGTGCTTCCTGCTATATTGCCGGGGCAGCGGGTTGACGTCTACGCGATCCGCGTAGACAACGTCCCCTGCAGCCGGAAGGAGGTGTGGCTAGCAGCGGGGGTTGTCTGCGTCCGTCGCGCATACCTTCCCCGACCGTCAGAGATCAGAGTTCCCCGCACCGGTGCGGGGAACTCTGATCTCTGACAGCCGGGGAAGGTATGCGGGACGGACGCAGACAAACCCCCGCTGCCAACTCCACCTCCTTCCGGCTGCAGCGGATGGAGACGTCAACCCGCTGCCCCGGCAATACAGCAGGAAATTGGAAGCACCGGTAAGTGTGTGTGTGTGTTAAATGGGGGCATAGGGCATTTCTGGAATGCCTTATACTCCTATATGCCACTCTGGCACTTAGGGGGTTAAAAGGCATATTATGGGTCAGAATGGCATATAGGGAGGTATAAGGCATTTCAGGAGGCAGAGTGGCGTTAAGGGGGCATTTAATAGAGCACTCTGCCTCCTGAAATGCCTTATACCTCCCTATATGCCACTCTGCCCCATAATATGCCTTTTAACCCCCTAAATGCCAGAGTGGCATATAGGGGTATAAGGCATTTCTGGAGGCAGAGTGCTCTATACAATGCCTTTTAACTCCCTTAATGCCACTCTGCCTCCTGGAATGCCTTATACCTCCCTATATGCCACTCTGCCCCATAATATGCATTTAACCCCCTAAATGCCAGAATGGGATATAGGGGTATAAGGCATTTCTGGAGGCAGAGTGGCACATAGGGGGTCAAAAGGCATACCATGGGGCACAGTGGCATATAGAGGGTTAAAAGGCATATCATGGGCCACAGTGCCATATTGGTGTGGCAAGCCTGGGGGCAGATGTCCGTAACTGGGGGACAGGTTGGAAAATACAAGGAAATAAAAACAAAAAAAATATTTTTCTCAATCATAGCTTTTATTAAAAAAAAATAGTTTACATGAATTAACATTTACTGGTAAAACTTTTTTCCTTTAGGGTCGTCTTATATTCAGGCTTTTTCTTTTTTTCCTAAGTTAATATTCAGATTTTGGGGGGTCGTCTTATAATCAGGGTCGTCTTATAATCGAGCAAATACGGTATTCTGATTTTTGCTCAGCTGGTGTTCGGGAGGAAGACCTAAACTCAGTGGAGGAACGGATAGGCTGCAAGCTCCCCGATGATTACCGGTGTTCCTTGCGGATTCACAACGGACAGAAACTCGTGGTACCCGGGTGAGTCTCGGGGTGGAGGTGGTAATAATACAGTAGGCGCATGTTGGGCTCATCTAGCAAAGGGTATGATTTCTGTCGGTCCCCCAGACTCATGGGCAGCATGGCGCTATCGAACCATTACCGCTCCGAGGACTTGCTGGATATAGACACGGCGGCTGGTGGCTTTCAGCGCAGGATGGGCCTCAATCACTGCCTGCCGATCACCTTCTGCATCCACACCGGGCTCAGCCAGTACCTGGCATTGACAGATGCTGAAGGAAGACGTCGCAATGAAGTCTTCTACCAGCGGCCGGTAAGGATTAATACTTCTGGCACTCGGAAAGCGGTATATCACATTAGGAGCGTTATTCCTGTTTTAGCCATGTCAGTACGGACAGTCTTGTGGTGCTCTAACAATCTTTTGTATCATCTCTGTTATAGGACCAGACAGCTCACAATCCAGCTGCGCTCGATATGTTTATAACAGGTAGGGTATCATGTTTTTTTTGGGACATAATGTGGAATAGGCTTCCATCTAAAGTCCTGTTGGCCAATTCAATCCAGAAAACATGCAGGTTTATCACAAGTAAATGTAGATTAGGGAATGCTGATCCAGGGTAAGTCAACCAACCTTGGTCAAGAAGGAATATTTTATTCCCTTTTAGATGACGTTACTGGCTCAGTGGGGTTTTTTCTCCATTTTCTGGATCATCTAATATGGGTTTATGGAATGGTTGAACTTTTCTTACCTAATTATCTATGCAACATTATATAATTCTGTACCTGCTTCCTGGCTATGCGGGAAAGGGAGGAGAACGAGCTTGAACCTGTTCTGGCTTTAGTGATTCCTCACCTTGCCTCGTTGGGTCCTGGCATACATGTGGAGACGCGAAGGCAAGTGCCTACTTCTCCAGACTCGAGCCAGCTCTGCTAGTTTCACAACATGGCTTGCGTTCTCACACTTTTGTAACTAGACGGTGAGTTTCTGATCCAATGAAAATGAGGGTGACAGAAATACTATAATAAGCGCATTGTTTCCCTAAATTCAGAATACCTGGGTTTGAAGTAACGCGTCTGTAAGAGAGTCTTAAATATGCCCTTGGCGTCAGGGTCCTGACCGTGTCCTGTCTGTTCTTTCAATGTTAGGTACATCCTTTTCCCAGTGGTTCACGACCTATGTGCAGCATGTTGTCTCAGGTGACTATCCTATCATCAGGGACCAGATCTTCAGGTAGTGTTGACTGAACACATCCCATGTACTAGCTACATAGATCTCTAAGGGGTGTATTCACTAAGTCCAGAGTTTGCAGGAAATTGGAATGTTTCAGTCTGACACCATACATTATCGGGGTGAATCCAAGTAAGCGTCTCCTGTAGGAAAAAGTCTTGTCTTGGAAAAGGTATACTTTAAATCAGTGAGTGTCTTTCACGCACTCTCCCTAGATTGACCATACATTATACAGGTCAAGCTCGGCCCTTCCTGGACCTTTTTATAATGTATGGTGCAGTCAGGCTGTTGAAATGTTTCAACTTACCTGGAAACATGAAATTTAGTGAATAAACCCTCTAATTTCTTTGTAAATGTGATCCCTCATAACACAAAGGTCACCGGTGTAATTCCAGATGTGGGCTAAAGATCTGAATTAAATGTGAATATGTTGATAACTTTTAATAATGCAGATGTTATATTTTAGGATCTCATAAAAATGGGCAAAATGCTTTATTTGACCCATGTGTGCACTAACTATATAGATACACACACACACACATATATATATATATATATATATATATATATATATATATATATATAATTTGTTACACCAGCATATAATGTATTTAGTTATATACACACACTTCAAAAGTTTGGGGTCACCCAGCTGTTGTCATGGAAAACAAGAACATTTCTGGGTGTAGCATAATTGCAAAAGGGTTTTCTAACGATCAATTAGCCTTTTAAACTTTTCCTATCATGCACAACTGAAAACCCGGGATTATTCATCTTTTTGTGATTCCGTAATGTGTATCTCTTCGGAAGTCTTGTGGAATCTTCCTTGTTAAAGATTCATCTGATTGCACACAGAGGACTAGAATTGGCTTTGGCGAGGAAATGTCTAACGGAAATGCTTCTTTACAAGGTATGAACACGACAAGGACTGCGTGGCGACTACTGATGAGATCGCTGTGTCCGTTTCCACATCTTTCCTCCCGGAGCTGAGCTCCATCCACCCCCCGCATTACTTCTTCACCTACAGAATCAAGTGAGTAGGAAGACTGCCGGCCCGTCAGCGGGAACTTTTGTGTTTGAGCGTCATCTATTCATTGAAATCGCATATAGAAACTTGCTAATGATATTTTCCCCTAAAGGTGATTGGATAGCAAGCTGATCAGGACGGGGAGTATTTCTAGTTAACAATTAACCCTCTGAGTGGCAGTGATGTAAGATTATACACATACTCATGCATATCAGTAGATCTCTGTATTTTCCCGGACTGTTCAATTCATTTCACAAGGCTTATAATCCTGACGTATTTTCGATTTTTTTTTTTATTATTTATTTATTTATTTATCTGTAAGCAGTGAGTTTTGTATCTTAACAATGAAACCTACAGAAGAACCCAGATGCCATTACTTTTAGCAAGTTTATTTTAAGGATAAATAAAGTATATGTTTAATGGAACTCTCCCCCTACCCTGCTCTCAGTATGGCTCTTAAAGGTAAAGCAAGAGTGTACCATACAATAAGTAACAAATGTACAGATATCTAAATAAAATGATAGCTATATAAAATATGTACCAGGAAGATACTATGTTAAAATCTCTTCTTTTCCCCCCCATATTCTTTAATTGTTTACCACGTGACTCCGACTTACTAGACGGTTCTGCTGTGGTATCATCAGAATTAAAATGAGCCCCCGTACTATCACGCCCCCAGTTTCTATTTACTGTGTCTAGCAAATAACACAGTCTAAGTTTCATAATCCAGAGTTCTACAAACGTATTATATTTTTTTTAGGCTTGAGATGTCGAAGGACGCCTTCCCGGAAAAAGCGTGCCAACTGGAGAGCCGCTACTGGAGAATAACTAATGCTAAGGGCGACGTGGAGGAGGTGCAGGGGCCAGGAGTCGTAGGTAATGAGAGAAAAAAAATCAGGCTGCCCATTTCTTCCTCCTTTTATTTTATTTAGGGTTTAACCAAATGTTTCCTCTTTTCTTTTGTGTATTTTGTTTTTGCTTGGAGGGTAAATCCTGGCTCCAGGGGTTCTTATTGTTTCGTTGTGTTTCCTGTTCAGTTCAGTTGAATATTTAACATACATTATAGGCTTGTGTGTGTATGGGGAAAAAAAAAATATATATATAATATTATACCAATAATTATTTTTATTTACTGGGCTTTACCCCCAACAAACCATATGCACTATGACACTTTATAACTCCCTTAAGTAATCTGGCCCTTAAACTTTTATTAGAGTTGGTGATTCTGCTCAAGAATTCATCTCAAGCTTCCACTTGCTGTGAACATGCGTTGGATTTCTTCACGTTCAGATGATAAGTGTTTTTTTATTGTGCTCTTGTAGGTGATTACCCCCTGCTAAGGGCAGGTCGTGTGTATGAATATACAAGCTGTACCACCTTCTCCACAACCTCGGGGTACATGGAGGGCTATTACACGTTCCACCGCCTGGACAGGAAAGAGGAGAGTTTCAATGTCACCATCCCTCGATTCCACATGAAGTGTCCAACGCTTCGGGTGTCCACCATTGCTACTGTAAGTTTAAAGGTGAAGTGCCAGTCTCTACCCATGTCCCTACAGTCTGGCTCCTCACGTGGTTTATACGCTAATGAAGTATTAACAGGAAAACTGCAAACGTCAATCAGCGAGGCGATTTCAAGGACTCCTGTTGGCTTAACAATGCATTATGCTGGGCCAGCCAAGACATTCTCGCATGAGAAGTTTATTAGAATTGTCCCTTCATGATGCACATCCCTATCAGTGATCTGAAACGTTCAATACTCCTGCAGACTCCTGCTTTAGTGAATAAACCCCATAGGCCTGCATGCAAAGGCACGGTGAGCTCTGGTGTTACATGGGCTTATTTACATTTTATTATTAGAAATATAATTAAGAATAAATTCAATATGTATATTGATTAAGACAAACATTTTGTCTCATTCATTCACATAAACCTGTCATGTGAGACACAAGCAGTGTGAATACATCTTTAGAGGAAAGAATAAACAGGTCTGCCTAAGTTTTCCTGACAGTCATGCTAAAGAGACAATCACAGTATTGTCATTTTATTGTGTGATAAAGGGACATTTAAGAATAACTACTGAATCTTAATTTTTATACCTCATTCTGCTGAATTCTGCTTTCTTTCAGGATGAATGTTGCAATGACTGCTTCCTTCACGATGATGACTCTACTGACACCGATGATTACATGGATAGACCGAGGTCCTTGGACATGCCTATGCCTCCAGTCCACTGCCCTCGTTACACTTGAACTTGTCTGACCTTAAAACAGCAGCCGCTGAAGACGATATATATATATTTTTTAGCATGTGTGCTGGGTTTTTGCTGTATGTCTTTTTTTGATAACAATTTAGAGATGACCCCCGTTCCTGTTTTGCATGTTTCTACAAAACGCGGCCGCAGCTCCTGGCTCACTGCGTGTTATCCGCCGTTTACTCATCTCGGACTGATGCTTACAGACAACGTGTTGGCATCAAACACTGACCCCCAGGAGTGGCCGAGGAGGTATTTCATTTAATCATGACCTCATGTGTGCAAATAATTACAAATCAAGAACCAGAGGTTTCAAGAAAAATAAAAATACAGGAATGGCCAAAACTTTTGTTGGAAGAAGATCCATTGAGGGGTCTTTGGACGTGTGACTGTCAAGTGATGCCGAAGTATATTTTCATTACACTGGGTTATGTTACAATGGTCTGCCCTTTTATTGGGAGCCGCTCGTCGAACATAAACCAGAACCCGTCTCCTGTTTGTATGATCAGAGATGGAATTGTTTCCTAGCCTTTGGGTTAAAAGATCCTTTTATTCTATGTAACTGCGTGAAACGTTTGCTTTTTCCAACACCAAATATTTCACCCTGTTAGGTGATCCTAATTTTTTCCCCTTTTTCTCCCACGTTTTAACCCTATGGGTTACATCAACCATCATGAAGACTAGCGGTTTTTCGCCTTTTTTGCAGCGTATTTTTTATTTTATTTTTTTTTTAAACATGGAGGACGTATTTTCGCAGGGATCCCTTCTTTAAATTTTGGTCTTGTTCCTTTTACACAGAGCTGGGTAATTTGCAAAAAGGACACATGCCTCTCTGCCACAGTTACTGCACTTAGTGATCATTGCCCTAAACCTGTTTCATAATTACAGATAGCGTTACAGAAAATGTAAAAACTCTTCCTTTTCTTTAACTGTTTAAGGCATTGTGTTTATTCGTTTGGAATATTTCATTATACATAATCAAGGGGTGGCTTCCAGGAATGGAAACACTTTGTGTATCCAACAGAACCGCAATATGTCCTCAGAACCAGCTTCTTCAAGGTAATTTACCCCGTATATTATACAGAGAGAGAGAGAGGTAAATACACTATTTAAAAACATTTATCTTCTATGGTGTTTAAGGAAGGGGTTAAATTATGTTATAGTTTTATTTTTTATTGTATCGTTATTTGTAGGTTATGTGTATATCAGATACAATTTAATGTTACGTTTCTGATAAAGAGCATTAAGAGTTATAGTTTGGTTAACCCCTTCAAGTGTGGAGAACGCAATTCTCTAAATACACAAAAACGGGTTTACTGAGGCGTGTAGGGATAGAAATATCACAGTAGTTATCCCCAGATGTGTAAAAATATTTTTCTCTTATATCTTATATATTTTTTCCTGCTTCCATGTCCGATAGATAATATTCGCTTGTGTGGTTTTCAGAATGGCTGCGATATTTTTAATTTCTTTCTTTTTCCTTTTTTTCTTTTCTTTTTTTTTTTTTTTGCTATTCATTAAGTTTAATACTATGAATTTATAAGAAATTAATTTAAAAATAAAAGATATTGGTGAAAAAAAATGTACAATATTTGTCTTTCATTAAACTAAATTACTCTTTGCAAGATGGGGTTTTAAGACCTATTAGTGGCCTTGAAGTGAATGGGAGGTAAAATTAAGATAAGGAGACTGATCGAAATGAGAAAAGTATTAGCTTTATCTGTGCTTTAGCAGAGAAATTTTTACTTTACAGAGAGGGTGGTAGATAATTAGAACAGCCTCCCAGCAGAGGTAGTAGAGGGTAATACTGTGAAGGAATGTAAACATGCATGGGATAGACATGCGGCTCCTGAATCTGAGACGAGACCAACGACTGATTAAGGTTTGAGTCTTTACAGCAGGAGAAACGGGCGACTAGACGGGGGCCGAATGGGGCTGATCTGTAAGTGCTCTATATGATTAACGATTGGTATTATAGCGGGGTTGCGCAATAGCAGTTGAGATGATACAGTGTTTCTTTCTTTTCCCGCAAGTTGCTTGGATAAAGTCCACAAATGCCGAGCGCTGCTTTGCCGTAAGGTTGGATCAGGTCAGCTTTTTAAAATTTAAAGCAGATTCAAAAAATCAGGAAACGAGTCCTGTCCAAGCGTTAAGTGCTGATGGTCAGACTCGTGTCTGGAAATAATACAGACTCGGCCTCCAATATCCGGACGCCGTGTATATTCTGATGCACGTTAAATGATTTAAAGGTTGTTGCCATAGAGACAGAAAATGTTTCAGTGCTTTCATGTGTTTTAAAACTTCAGAAGGAAGAACAAACCGACGGACCTGCTAAGGTTTATTTGCTTGCTCTACCGGCACAGGGTGTAATGTATCGTGTCCAGGTGGAACAGCAGCTTTAATGGCAACCAAATTCAATCTGGATTTTGGCACAAAAAGCCACAAAAAGATGTTCAGGTAACGAGAACGTAACCCAAGCAAAGCCAAAACGCGCCAGCAAAGCAGTAAAAATAATAGAATTTCTAATCCGGACAAGAGGAGGAGGGCAGCTGCAGCTTCTACCTCAAGGAAGGGCTTTCCGTGGGGTTTTGTTTTTTGGAAGAATGCAGAATAAGGTACCCGCAGAGGGTTAGAGCCCTCAGTAATATTGCAGGTGGTGATGGCTAAGCCATAGGTAGCCCACCGACATGGCGCAGGGGGCACAGAGTGGAGAGCTCAGTGTGGTCGCAAGGGTTTGTTATGTGCCTAGGCTTGGTGTAGTTATCTCTTCCCTGTCCTGAGGTTTATTGACCGCGATGTGATTTGCTGTGTCTTGCGTGGGTTAAACTCAAAATTCCATCACAACGTAATCATTAAAAAAACGTTAAGAAAGAAAACCGGCTTCTCTAGTTTCTTGGGAATTTAGTACTTGAGAGTTGTTGATTTGGATGGGGAGGCGCGTCGGGGTGTGAGCGTGCGGGTGTGTAAGGGAGCGAGCGTCATCTCGTCTCACATCTATGACATGGAATCGGTTACTATGTGTCCAAATAGCCTCCGTTTGCTTTTTATAATCTATGATTTACCATCTACTTCCGGTAGCAGAGAGCGACCAACTGGGACTGTAGTTAGGAGGTTCTGGGCATGACTAGGTGGACCTGGTAGTTAGGCGGCCGCCAAATGACAAGGACATGCGCGGCAGCAGCGTACAGCCACGTGGTGCCCGCACACTGCAGGACCCAATCTGGCTCTGAAGGGGTAGATATGGGGCACTGCCCGGGTTCAGGCCAAAGGTAAATACACCATAGAATAGGGCTCCTCACATTAAGTATTCATCATACAGAGCCAAAAGTAGAAGCTCCCTGTGGTTGGACCTTTAAGTCCATAAATTACCCCAAAGACTGCGCAGAGGGTAGATGGAAAAATATTGGGACTCCACACATTTAGTGCCCTTCCGGATGGTGTACATAACCCTCGCTGGCTCACGAGCTTTCTTCGACTATAACTCCCATTACCCTAAGCCATAGAGATTATTTTAGCCTCTCGAAGTCCTATAATGTGTAGCGAGACGCACGCGGACCCCGGTTGAGCATCGTATGCAGTGTACAGGAGGACGTATCTCGGTACAAAATATTTAAAGCCCCTACAGAGTAACGATGGAGCGCAATAATGCCGTCTTTCATTGTTTTACATTTGCTTTATTTTCTTACATCTGGTGATGTTATTTGACTTGCATTGTTCTATAATGGAAAAAAACTCAATGAGATGATAAAAAAAATTCTCTAAATTTACCCATTTACTAAAACAACACTCTTCTAAGAATTTGCCTCTGAGCGATGAGTAATGGGTAAGAACGTCAGGTGCAGCTAGATTCCTGTGGCCCTCGGTCATTGTCCCGTACGCTACAGTTTATGTCAGAACCTCGCCCAGCCTGGAGTGGCTACAAAGTAGGGTTGGCCGGAACGCCTCTTACAAGGATACCCCTTCTGTGTCTCGCACTCCTGCTCGCTCTCAGACGGACCGTCACCATGGATAGACGTTCGCTACCCCTGCTTTTCGTCCTCACGGCATTTGGATCGACTTATTCCCTTAATTCTGTCCAAGGTAAGAGCGACCGGGAAACACAACTCATAGAGAAGACGTTTCTGGAGCATTCGTTGCTCAGCAGAGCAGATTCTTCATTATATAGAGAAATACAGAAAAAAGTCACTTTATAGATAACTTTGTAGAGACCCCATCTCTAGAGGGATATTGACATTTTGGAGAGAGTTCGGAGAAGGGCGACTCAAAAAGGGAATGATCAGGAAAGATGGAGGGATCTCGGTACGTCCGGCATGGAGGACAGAAGATGGGAGAGAGGGATTTAACAGAGTACAGGAGGAGAAATGCTAGAACAAGAGACCAGAATCTAACACTAGAGGGTCAGAGGCTTAGCTGGAATGCAAGGAGGTTTTACTTTACTGAGGGGGTGGTAGATGAATGGAACAGCCTCACAGCAGACATGGTAGAGGCTAATACAGTGAGGAAATTTAAATGTCCATGGGATAGGCATATGGCTCCTAAGAGAAGACCTGTTTTTCTATATGACCCCTTACCAGCATGAGGAAACATAGGTTACTGCCTGGTGGCCTCGGCGATATGGTGGTGGTTTCATGGTGACTTGTGTGAAGTTTAAGTCTGATCTTAAGCAAGTCCTCAATATCTTGCCTATCGTGCCATGGAATCTAAATCTGACCCACTTTAATTGTCTGAATATGAGTATTTAACATATTATTGATATTTCTCCAATTCTTCATATATGGGATTGCAATCATTACACATTTACTTTGTCACAATGTTACCATGTAATATATTTATTGTAACAAAAAGGCTGATGAACACCACGGTATTGAAGTTGCCTCCTTGATTTTTGTTTGGGATGGGATATGTTTTTTAGTCCCTTTTTTAAACCTCGATACCGAATCTCAAAAGTTGGATAACCATCATTATGTAGGAAGTAGCCGGCAATATAGAGATGTTACTGCTAACTAGTGACTTAAGCCAAATCCTTTACTGGGTGAATGGTCATCTATCAAGAAGAGTGAAGAGGGTTTTGGAAGGGGGCACCCAGTGGCCAGATAACAGCTCGACGGGTTGGTAAATTGCTTTACAGTAAAAGAGGTCACTGCAGTTTGGAGTCACACCCTGCGTTGGATGCAGCTGCATTGCAGTACAGATCACGCACGTTCTGGAGCTTTTAAGTCGACTGAAAATGGATCCTTTCCAAGATACCGGTGCAGTCATGCCTTGGGAGGCACTATAAATCAGCCTCCATTACCCAGCCAGGACTGGAATGCGGTGCGATTCAGTGTTTTAAGATAAACTGATCCCAATATCTTCTGCTTTTTTTTTTTTTTGTAGTTATCTCCGGAGTGTTCATGACACCAGAGCTCGATGTGGATTATCACAATGCCACAACGACCTGTAACAAATATGAGAATTCCACCTTGGCCAGTCTAGAACAAGTCACAAATGCACTTAAACACGGATACGAGCTCTGCAAGTAAGTTTCCATGCAAAGGAACATTTATTCCACCCCCAAGTCAAGGCAACATTCAGCCCAACATGGGGTCTTTGTTACAATGCCATTAGGCAGACCATTCTATCAGTCAAGGCCAGTAGAACAGGACCTGTGCATTGTATGTTTTACATTAATCCATGAGGTCATCCTCACCATGACGTTGACCTGATAGACCAGTAAAGCCAACCCAGACATGGGTTCTCAATGGCTCTGAGAATTGCCTTGGACACTCATGGATGAATGTTGGAGGTCCTACTGTCTCTAGTGGACATCTATGCTTTCTTCTGTAGTTCTAAGACATGGAAAGCAAGACCTTCAGATCTCCACAATGCAGGAGAAGACAACGCAAGAAAGGCACATCAAATATATAGTCCCTAGTTTAAGAAGAAGAAAAACCTTTCTCCACCGTCCATGCGCTTTACTCGATGGGTAACTTCGTGTGACCTTTATTCTCAGGTGGGCTTGGATTAAAGAACAGAAGATGGTCATGCTTCGCCTGACACCATTTGAAGGATGTGGCAACTTCAGCCTGGGTATTTTGACAAAAGAAGATCTAAATAGAGCCTCCAGTTATACGTTCTGCTTCACGAAACCTGGTGAGTCTGTGAAACATATCTGCTGTTACCCCCATCTCATTTGAACCTTTTCATGGCGTCTTTTACTCCTTGGCTCTCAACCTAAAACACATCGCTCTTCCTAGTTTAATGTATACTTCCCAAGTGTCTATGTTTAGGAGGACCAGTCCTTCCTTGGAGCTCAAATCCCTCTGTACCCTTTTTGGCCATTACTAGCCTTTTTAAAAAAACAGCAACGATGCATGAAATATGTAACGTCCATTAACATCGAAAACGTTTTCCAATATTTTTAGGAGCACTCAGCTGGGTCTATGATGCCTTCTCGGGAAACCTGGGCTCGTCTTATGAAGACGCCGGCCAGACCTGTGCTCTGAAAGGGGACATTATCGCCACGCAAGAGCAGATTGAATCAACGCCTACCCGCCAGGTAACAGCTAACAGGTACGTGCCGCTACATCTTTACATTGTCTTTAGGGTTCATTTCATGTTTGTTTCCTCTACAAATTCCAAACTCATCCTCAAGGGTCTTCACAACTCGTAGACCTTGACTCTTCAAGTATAAACGGTTCTCCAATACATGGTTGGTGATAATGGTGCCTTTAGTGTTCTTTAATGTCTACAGAGATTTCAATCGTTGTTGACTAGTATAGAGTAGGTACAGGACAGAGGTGGTCCCAGTCCATTATAGACATGGGGTCACCAGAGACCACCGTGCCACGTGTCCTACAATCAACAGAATGAGCTTTTAATCGTCTTTTTCTTGCTTTTTAGAATTTCGTGGTATAATTTGGGATTAGGCTTCTTTGATATAAATAACAACTTCATAGTCAGCCCACCAGTACGTACCCAGAGCCAAGGAGGTGCTTTCTGCTACAACCCAAACTGTAAGTATACATGTTCCACCATCCGCTACAAAATACCCGTTACCGCCATATCCTAGAGCAGGGGTGTCCAACCTGCGGCCCTCCAGCTGCTGCAGGACTACATCTCCCATAATGCTCTTTCAGCTAAGGGGCTGGCTGAGGAGTATGGGAGATGTAGTCCTGCAGCAGCTGGAGGGCCACAGGTTGGATGCCCCTGTCCTACAGGATATTCCCATCTTCCACTCAAATTTGCGTTTTAATTATACATTTTTTGTTATTAATATTTCTTAATCTTTTAATTTTTAAAACATTTTTTAGTGTGTATAAATATATATGTAAGTGTGTACGAGAGTGTGCGCGTGTGCGTGTGTGTGCGCGCGTGTGTAACAATTATTGATAGCTGAACACGGTAACATTTTTGACGTAATGTTACGTGGCACAAATGGGTATCTACTGTAAAATGAAACAGTAAATAAAGGTTTTTTTTTCATATTCTTTCCCTGCAGTGAAAGACAATATCATACAGGTCAACGACACACGTAAGTTGTCTTATATAATTATATGTACATAAACAAACATATATATATATAATTATAAATTTATATAAAAAATATAAATTATAAATATATATATATAATTATAAATTTATATAAAAAATATAAATTATATATATATATATATATATATATATATATATAAAACACAGCACACGTTAAAAAACATACTTTCCTGGAACCTGTAAACTTAAGAAACATGGAATTACTGTTGTCATCGTAACTCCTCTATAAATAATTATGATTTCATTTTTTTTATTAAATATGTCATATTTTTCTTATTTCATATGATTTCACATTTCATGTGTTCCTTTCCCCGCAGTGTGGAAGAGAATCACCATTGCGTGTGTTCTTGGCTCAATATTTGTTATCTTACTGATCGCTGGAATATTTATGAAGGGGTGAGTATTGTATTTAAAATACATTTCAGAATTTAGCCTGTAAATAATGCAATAAAAAAATAAAATCTGCCACAGAGGAAACAGACCTTCCTTTATATTGTTTTATTCAATATAGTCAATAATAATTCCGTTTCTATATTATAGTCGCAGAACAGATATATTAGAAGCAACACAGCTCTAGGCGATGAGCCAAATTAGGGCCCCTTCCGTAAAACCCGCACACGGGTCCAGTGTTATTGCCCCTAAGCCAAATATCAGCTAAACCCAGACGTATACTTTGATGGGGTTCACTACGCCAAGTAGTCACATTATACCCTCCCGTGGTCATCTTCTTCTCATTGAGACGGAAAACATATAAGGTAAAAAATGCATTAGGAACCGCCCTAATCCGGCCGTTCGGCGTTAGAACCAGCCCCCGATCATGGTAACTATGTAACGTGAAGCGTGTTGATATTCTCTTGTGTGTCTTCCTTAGAAATCAGTTTATATGTTGCATGAAGGACAGAAGAACGGTGAATGTGGATGGACTGGCAGACGTCTCACCACCGGCCCCAAAATGGAACGCCACTGGTATTTATAAACCCATGACCCAGAGGAAAGACTCCAAGTATATCTCCGATGTAGCAATTGAGGGGCGTCCACCTGCAATCCGCCCCGAGATGAACGTCTATAGATCTCATATCTATAGCAATAGGGGCTATAGCAACACCGGGGATGAATGAGGAGCAGCACAACTGCTAGGGCTTCGAGAAGGATCAGCGAGCATAGGGAAGGATCAGCGAGCATAGGGAAGGATCAACGCGCATAGGGAAGGATCAGCGAGCATAGGGAAGGATCAGCGAGCATAGGGAAGGATCAGCGAGCATAGGGAAGGATCAGCGAGCATAGGGAAGGATCAGTGCGCATAGCGAAAGATCAGCGAGCATAGGGAAGGATCAGTGAGCACAGGGAAGGATCAGCGCGCATAGGGAAGGATCAGCGAGCATAGGGAAGGATCAGCGAGCATAGGGAAGGATCAGCGAGCATAGGGAAGGATCAGCGAGCATAGGGAAGGATCAACGCGCATAGGGAAGGATCAGCGAGCATAGGGAAGGATCAGCGAGCATAGGGAAGGATCAGCGAGCATAGGGAAGGATCAGCGCGCATAGCGAAGGATCAGCGAGCATAGGGAAAGATCAGCGCGCATAGCGAAGGATCAGCGCGCATAGCGAAGGATCAGCGTGCATAGGGAAAGATCAGCGCGCATAGCGAAGGATCAGCGCGCATAGCGAAGGATCAGCGCGCATAGGGAAAGATCAGCGTACATAGCGAAGGATTAGCGCGCATAGGGAAGGATCAGCGCGCATAGCGAAGGATCAGCGCGCATAGCGAAGGATCAGCGCGCTTAGAGAAGGATCAGCGCGCTTAGAGAAGGATCAGCGCGCATAGCGTTTGAATTTTTTCGGTTTCTGGCTCGACTTTTGGAGGTAGCCCAGCTGCATCTCTCCAACTGCTGACGAACAACAGATGCCCCGATCCTTCTCCAGCCCAGCAGAAGTTCATCATACAGAACATACAAGAAAACCCTAATGCTTTGGATCGATGCACTTGGGCCTGATTGAAACCGTCCAGATGTGAACTTGGATAGGTCTATAAAAAAAAAAAAAAACTCATCAACTTTAGCTATATTCATGAAAACTACAACCGCCGGAAATTCTTTATTTAATATAATAAGTTATTTTGAATAATCGAGTGGTTTCTGGGTATGAGGGGATCACAGGGCATGTGTATAGAAACAGAAGAAAATCTATTTATAAAGTAAACCGTGAAAATAAAATACATTATTCTTTTTCTGTAAATGGTAAATGTCCTTTATGGCACATGGGGGGGGGGGGGGGGGCAGAGCTTCAGCGCCGAGTCTTATTATGAGGGTCCAAAACACGAGACCACAGAAGATCCAGCTCGGGGTCCTGGCAAAGTGGGGGCAAAGTCAAGTCAATATACACCAGGGGCCACAGCTGCCTAGGGGGCACCATGAGGAGCACGTGTTCCAGGGTTAGCAGGAAGGTGGGGAGGATGGCGGTTGGCCCTGGTTTACAGTAATTCTTCCTAATCGCTTATTTTATGAATTAAAAGGAGGGCCCCTGCAATCTATCCTGGAAGCCGACCCCAATCCACTTTTATCCTTTCCTCCTTTGGTCATCATGTTTTCACTTGGTCAGATCTGCAACTCTGGTGACCCCCAGACAGACGTAGCGTCATCATCATCATCAAAGCAGATAAAGCAGACGCCCAGCGCTGTATACAGTAATAACCCCGCGCTGTATACAGTAATATAACCCCCCCGCGCTGTATACAGTAATATAACCCCCAGCACTGTATACAGTAATATAACCCCCAGCGCTGTATACAGTAATATAAACCCCAGCACTGTATACAGTAATATAACCCCCAGCGCTGTATACAGTAATAACCCCCAACACTGTATACAGTAATAATAACCCCCAGCGCTGTATACAGTAATATAACCCCCAGCGCTGTATACAGTAATGTCAGTCAATAATGACAAAAAACATGTTTTATGTCATTTTGTTCCAATAATCTCCCTTTATCTGCAGATCTGGAGCCGCCGTTGCTGTCAGTCATGTGATATTTTGGGGGACTTTCAGGTTCAAACACCACACTGAGCCAATGCTTTATGGCAATGCTAATGAAGTCCGTTCCATAGACTTAAATTAGTGTTAGTCTGGGTGATTAAGACCGAGTCACTCTATTGTTTCCCACAGGCAGTATGAGAAGGCGTCGGGGTGTTTCGTAGATAGGGGATAACAGAACGAGAATCATACAAACGGCTGATATGCAGCTGCCTGAAAATATTATATCATGGGACAAAAAGAAGCCAGCGGAATATTCTGGAAATGTATAATAATGGGATAGAGAATCAGTTCCCCTTTAACTAAACGGCATCTTTTATACGAGGCGTCGTCTTTGTCTGGGCGGCTTTATACAGAGAGAATAAAAGCCGTCTGCATTGCATAAAAGTCTGGAAGGAAACGACGTCCCTCCTTCTTATCCACCCCTATTCACAGGATCATTTCACCACTTCCACTGCAGTCAGAACAGGGAGCCGTCGCACCGCAGGGAAGGTAAGGGCACGCGGACAGGGATATCACTGCATCGTGCATTTATATGCGCTCTCATTTCTATTTCTTTGTAAATATATTTATGGGCTCTTGGCATCTCTTGCGTGACGAGACCTCTGGCAGATGGCTAGTACCGAATACTGCTGAGCTTGATGGGAGTTGATTAACCGCAGTGGAGCGGAAAGCATGCTCGGTATTTAATAGAACAAAAAAGAAACAGAATCAGCAATAAAGGGAGCAGAAACGGACTGGATTTGAGATGGAAACGTAAATATTTTTTAACCCACTCAATATTATTCATGTAAAAAGATTGTGGGGGGGAAAAAAATGTAATTTAAATAAATAATGCTATGGCCAAAGTAAATATCTTTTTTTTTAAAATTATTATCTTGATGGTTTATATAAAATGTTGTGAAATTTAAATTTAAAAGGCTTAGATGGAATGTAAGGAAGTTTTACTTTACTGGGAGGGTGGTAGATAAGTGGAGCAGCCTCCCAGCAGAAGTGGTAGAGGGTAATACAGTGAGGGTATTAAACATGCATGGGATAGGCATACAGCTCCTGAATCTAAGACGAGAACAACGACTGATTAAGGTTTGAGTCTTTACAGAAGGAGAAACGGGCAGACTAGACGGGGGCCGAATGGGGCAGATCTGCAGATTCTAGACAGATGAATTTTGGGGGTACTGCAGAATTCCGGGGGGGGGCACTCTGCTTTCTCATGCATTAAAGTGAATACCATGGGCGGATTGTCCCTTAAAGAGAGCTCCCTGTTATCACTAACGTTCTCAAAGGGTTAATGCTCCGTCAGCCTCTTTAGTTGAAAGAGCATTGTGGGAGTTGTAGTCCTGCAACAGCTGGAGGACAGTTTGGAGACCCCCTGGTTTAAACAATTCCCGCCTCTGGGGCAGGTATATGGGGATGATTAACCCATAGAATGCCAGCAGCGTATTGTCATCCTGGGACCGAACGGGTTAAATCACACTAGAATAACCTTCTCCTTGTTGTCTGGGAGCGATCAGCGGCGGGGGGGGGGGCGAATGTTTCTTCCTCGAGAACAATTATGCAATATGTGCGGAACATCTTTGAAGAGGATTAGGTCTCTACTACTCTTTTTTCCTGCTACAGTCGCCATAAATAAATAAAGATAAGTAATGACCCCAGGGAGATAAGAGTGCTAACTGCACCCAAGGTGCGGCCGTTAACCCCGCGGCGATCCCTAATTTCAGTTGTTTGTTTTATGGAGGACCTGGCAAGGGTTTATCGTATTTCTTCCTATTTCAGACTTTTTCTGCTATATTTCAGCCTCCAGTTGTTATTTTTTGAATTTCATAGCGCCGTCATATTCCGTAGTGCTGTACAGGGAATAAAAAAGTTATCGAGTTCTGCCCGATTCAAACATGCTTAGTCGTAATTCTCGATTTCAAATGGCGGTTACATTCCGTTTGAAAAAGAGACCTCTGAGGCTTCGGAAAAGCTTATGTGACTCTACGTATTTTTCTGTGTTGGAAAGAAAAAAAGGATCCGTTTCGACCCAATCCGGCTTTATTGGCCTCCTTTATTAGCTGGATGACTCAGGATAAGGTCACAGCGAGGGGGGAGGGGTTAGTGAAATTCCACCCCGGCCCTGGCCGTAAATATACGCTTGCAGAGGCAGATTTTGTGAATCCTGCTGCAATCGCCTGCCCCGGCTTACCAGCGTGGGTGGGGGAGCTCGTCATGGGTACTGTCCCTTTAAACACCCCCCCCCCACAGGAGCGCTGGGTGGAGGAGGGGGAGACATAAAGGGAGGAGGAACGGCAGTCATACTGTTTACTAAGAGAGAGACAGACAGCACAGAGACTGCCGAGGAAGAGGCACCGTGTGTATGTACGGCGTGTGTATGTACGGCGTGTGTATGTACGGCGTGTCGTGTGTTGCCCGTGGGATTAGCCGTGTTGGTCTGAGAGAAGATGGAGTTTTTAGTCGATGGTTGTTTAAAGAAGTCGGCGAGCCTCATGAGCTCTGAGCCCTGGGGATCGACCAACCGACTGCCTGCAGCCAGGGATCCGCCGCCGTGCTGCACGTTGGGCTGTTGGGAGCAGATGGCTGCCAAGGGGGTGCTGCTCGGCCCCCACCCCGGCGGCCCCTGCTTGAAGATTTGGATTTTTTCCCCCTTTTCTTTGTAGCTTTTTTTTTTTTTGGCTGCGGTTATCAGGGTGACGAGGATCAAGCATTATTTACCGGTACTGGATCCGTTTTGCTTTCAGACAGAATATCCAAGGGCGGCTGACATGGGGTAGCTTTAGGGACCGTAGCAGATGTTCTTTGGGGCCCCTGCTGTCTTACATGCGATGTGTGTTGCTGGGGGCCCCTGGGAGAGGCTTGCTCGGGGCCCTTTGTGCGGTGGGCACATCACCGGTTGTGTTGTTGGTCTGTGTGGCTGGGCTTTGCCTTTGCCCCCCCAGTGAGGAGCACACTGATGGCATTGTACAGTATACAGCACAGTGTATGCGGCTGCCGGGAGCAGTCCAGTGAGGGGCCGGCGTGGGCCGGGATCTGACGCCTGGATCCCAGCCTGGTTTTGTTGACCGTTTTAGTCTCCTGCGTCTAAATGCTGCAATCAGAGCTCCGAGACAGCTGAGAATCTCCGAGTCCTAGAGACAGACGGCCTTAGGGGCTCGATGCCAAAGAGACCGCCGACCTTCAAGCTGCCGGCGAAGTGGGAGCCAATAAAATAGAGCAGCTTCTGCCCCCCCCGATCACAATTCTTGTACATCATGCCAAGAACGTTATTTCATGAAAAACCCAATCGCCCCAATCAAGAAGTGAGCGGCGGAGATTCCAGTGCTGGTTTTGGGAGGATCATGGGAAATGGGTGAACATTGGCATAAAATGCAATTTTCTCATTTATGATGTCATTGTTTGCAGATAAATATATAAATATGAGTAGCTTATTATTTTGTTTTATATGGTGCCATCCTATTCCGTAGCGCTGTACAATGGGTAGCTTAAAACGAATTCGTTAAATAAAATAGCAGGAAAATTCCAGAACGCTGGTTTCGTAGCTGGATTCGGTTCTGGGTTTATCTCAAATCCAGAATTTTCTTCTTAAAGTTTAATCCTGTTTGTTTTTTTTTTTGTTGTTTTTTTCCCACAATTGTGTTTCTGACAAAAAAATTATTAATGATGCAAAATTTTACGTTAAGGAATTGTTCCTGGGAAGAAACTGGATTTTAGTTTAGTGTTCTAAATCGGTCTTTAGAAAGATTTGTAATATATAGAATGGGGGGGCCCACATAAGATACCACAGTCAAAACTGGGGGGGGCACTAATAATTTCCACCATTAAATCATTATACTGAAAAAAATATATATATGTATAATACTTGGACATTCAACTTGGGAAGCCTGAAGCCACAATTTAGTGCGACTAATCCTTGAAATAAATTTTATAGAGTAAATAACACCAAACCTTAACTTTTCCACTAAATCATTTCAGGGCCTTGAATGTTTTGTCCCCTGAAGTCACTACAAATTCAGGAGGGCGTTTTAGCTCTGGATAAGTAAAAAGGAAATAGTTCCTACTGTAAATTAAGTGCCAGGAAAAGGATGACCAAACACACACACACCCACGAACAGGCTTCTCCACACCGACACCCAGACACACCCCAGGACAGACTCTGCCACACCGACACCCATATACATGCACACCAGGACAGGCTCTGTCACACCAACACACACACACACACACACACACACACACACACACACCAGGACATGCTCTGCCACACCAACACCCATATCACTCCCATCACTCCTGTGTTCCAATGGCCCTTTATCACTCCCATCACTCCTGTGTTCCAATGGCACGCTGTGTTCGTTGACCCAAGTTTAAGTTTAATTGATGGCTAGAAACCCCTTTTGTAATTGTTACAGCTGGAAATGAGTAGTAGTAGTGTGTATCGATGTGTATGTTTTTATAGATAGATATTTGCAACATTTTAGTTCCTCTGTGTCAAAAACCTTTGTTTTGTTTTAGCTGCTTCTGCAAATCAAATGTTGTTTTCAGAGTAGTGATGACCTAGTCTCTATTGTCTGGTTAACCCTTTGCAGGGTGTTTTAGCTGTAAACCTCATAAGGCATTTAATAATTAGAGTAGAATCTCGCCTACAATACAAAAGGTTGCATTACGAAACGTAATAATTTATATAAAGAAAGTCTGTTGAAACGCCCCAATAAAAACTCGTTTCTTACGAAAACTAGTTTTGTTTCACTCTTTGAAGCCTTTAACTCTTTGCGGGATGTTTTAGCAGAAAAATCCTATAATAGAGATTCTTTACATAAAATAAACTCTAATCTGACCTATAATACAAAGTATTTAATTTCGAAAAGTAATTGTATGTTAAAAAAAAAAAAGTTACACCCTCCAAATAAAAGCTCGGTGCTTAGAAAACTAGGTTACTGTGAACTTTTTTTTTTTTTTTTTTTTTTTATATTTTTTTGTGTGCGGGACCAACCCTTTGGACACTGTCTGGTATGTAAAGAGTTAATGTGTTTGGCTGCTGTTACATACCATTAAAACTCTTTTAAGACCAAATATTTACTTTATGGGTTGTTTATATTTGTTAGAAAGTTTATATTTACAGAATGTTTGTTTATATTTGTAAGGCGATGGACATCAGTTGTCTCGTGTATATTCTTGTTGATTTCTATAAAGGTCATTTTATTATGCAGAGCATTACGGGGCTTACATCGTTATATTACATCATAAAATACATTGCTCTTATAAATAACAAAAAAGGGCCTCTGGTCAGAGGAGCTTACAATCTAGAAAGGATTCCGATTGATCCCCTACGAACAATTACATGCTGGTGACACTGGATCTGGATGGGTTAGACTTAAGTGGGGGTTTTAGGGGGTCCGTGTTTTTTTTTTTTGGGGGGGGGGTCACACTGGCTTTATCGTGTTAGAATATTCTCATAGGTGGTCTTGAGGTGCGATCGTGAGACTCCTTAATTAACTCAGCCGAGAGAGAACCCAGGGTGTTTAATCAGCTTCTTGAGCATACCTCCCAACAGTCTCGGATTTCAGGCTCAGTGCCAGGTAGCAGGGAAAGATAGGCCAGTTAGAGGAGATGTTTTGATCTGCCCTTGTCTGGCCCAGGGCCCTCTGTTGCCTTTCGCGATGCTCTGAAGCTGACTGCCACTAAGAGGCTCCTCGGGGGACATCCCCAGCCACGCCCTCTTCTGGCACTGGCCCCACCCCTCCCAACACAGATGTCCTGATGCGAGTGGGGTATGCTTGAGTGTTCACTCAATGAGTTTGACTGAATTCCGCGGTTTTTGTACGTCTTCGGCGTGACGTCCCGGGTGCTGAAACAATAATCAGATCTCTTATTTTGTAGACGCCATGGATTCAAACTGGGGGCCCCGTGCCGTGATCTGCCTCGGCCTGACTCTGCTTGCGTTGTGCTCCACTAGTAAGTGTGTGTGTGTGTGTGTGTGTGTGTGTGTGTGTGCTGATCCAGAACGTCCCGATTAAGTTCGAGATGAAAGCTGAGCTGTGATTGGCTGCTTATAGTGCTGATCGCAGCCCCGTCTGTCTGCGTTTTTATTATTTGTTTGGTGTTGTAGCTCCCGTGTCTCTGTTCCTGTTGATGTTAAGGTGTCCGCTGCTTTGCCTTTCAGGTCTGGCCCTCGAGTGTTACGAGTGTCCACAATTAAGCACTGACAAGTGTGAACACAAGGCCAGCTGCGTCGCACCGAAAAACACTTGTCTGAAAGTCACATCAGGTGTGTGCCGTGGTATCCGCGCATGCGCCAAATCGAAATACCCACCGAAGGGGCATTAGTTCACCATCGTCCTCTACAAGCAAATGGCTGGGGCAATTCCAGCCTTTATATGATGGCTCAGAGGTCCCTTTAAATTGTTTCCCTTTTGCTACTGCACGAGGGGGGATTCTGCTCTATATACATACTTAGTAGATTGGGCCCTCTATATGGGTTTGCACCGCTCCCCACCCCCCGCCTACTTTCCATGCAGGAGATTTATATGCCAGCCAGGCGGCTCCAGTGCTGGCTCTGCGAATGCTGCGGGCCGCCGTGCGCATGCTCGGAAGGTGCTCCCATTGATTTCAGCGAGAGCACTTTCCTGCCACTGATTGGCTGCATCAACCAGCCAATCAGTGGCACAACTCATCGGAGCACAGAGGAGGGCAGCTGCAGGTACAGAGCTGCAGCTTCTAGTTCAGGTCAGTGGGGTTTTTTTCCCCTTTTATTTTTTTTTCTTCAAATAATTATTATTAACCACTTAAGGGAAATGGGTTGTCCTTTAAACCCGTAAAAAAAAAATAATAATAAAAAAAAATGTGGGCCCCTAAATGTACATGTACGGGCTTTGTCTTGAAGGGGTTAAACTGTCCCTTTAAATGTTAAATAAAATAGCACTTTTTTTTTCTTTTTTTTTATCATGTCAGAGAATAATTTTCTTATAAGTTGATATTTTTTTATTTTTTTCAGAGGGCAAATCCTTATACCAGTGCTGGGAGAGCAACCGATGTGACATAAACAGCATTAAAACCGACTTCCGGCTGACCAAATTCACTTCCTCCTGCTGCCAGAACAACTTGTGCAACCACAGCGCGGCCAGCCTGCCCCTCACATACTTGGTGCTGGCTCTGGCCGCGGTGCTTCTGCTGATGTCCTCCTGCTGATTGCGCGGCCGGTTCTTTCCCGCCGGCAATCTCCGGCTTTATCTGTTGGCAAAACTAATCGGCGTCTATTACAGAAACCGCGTACGAGTCTAGCGAGCTTAACGGCATTGCCTGCGTTTTCACCGTTATTCCTCCCCTGCGCTGCACACCTCGATAATATTAATAAAATATATAATATATTAAATTTATATTTACTTTATATACACAACCAGATCAGTGCCGCCGGCTGCATGCGCATAACGCAACGCCTGGCCACGAATAGCCAGCACTAATGTCATTTGGGGGCTGCCAGGGCTGCTTAGTCAACCTCTAGATTGTAAGCTCCTTTGAGCATGGGCCTCCTCACCTGTTTCTGCAAGTCAGATTGTGATGTCATATATTACTCAAGTCCGGTCTACCCGTTGTACAGCGTTACGGAATATGACGGCGCTACATAAAACAGCAATAACTCAAGTCCGGCTCTGCCAGATGGTTGCAAGATTAAAGCAATGGCAGCGTTTCAGCTTTCCTTGTCTGCGTATGATGTCATGATTGATTTCTGCAAATTCTATTCTGTAATTTTTTTGAGAGTTCCAAAAAGTATCATTCTTTCTAGATCTCCTGCGTCGTCCGATAGAGGCTGGTTGGAATGTAGGCTTTTTTCACCCCAATATTCAATTAAAAATATTCAATAAAATATTGTTTCTGAAATCTATAAATCGTTTATTGTAGTAATTTTGGGGTACTGCAGAATACCCTAATGTAGCTGCCATGGCACTTATGGAGCTATCGTGATGCACGCGATGGTTGCGATTGCTCTTTAATTAAAAGAAAGAAGTATTTTAATGTACTTTTTATCTCCCTGCAGTTGGAGGAGAAGATTTATTTCATGCAGCCATTTCCTGGGGACGCCGGCCTGTATGTAACGGCTCAGCCTGCGCAAGTGAATGTCCGACGAGGACTATTTTGGGAAAGCCTGTAAGGCTTAAAGGGGAAGTCCCAGGAAAAGAATCCAGATTAATAAAAAGCTGCTTTTATCTGTTTTTCTGGAGGCCGCCATTGCTGTCAGTCGTGTGGTATTTAGGATAACGTTCCCTGCTCAGGCACCACACTGCGCTGATGGAAGTTTTTCCTGCCATCCCAGGTGACGTTACAGATAGACTCCTCCTCCATACCTGAGAAAGGGCGGGACTCCAAAACATTTAAAAGCCCCTCCCCACTTGGTATCTCCAGTTTTTTTCTCCTGCCCTACATCAGGTAGGGAGGACTCGTCTCCTGTTCGTTGTTTTTTATTTCTTCGGCTCTAGGTAGAGCCGGTTCCCTGGTCTAAGCCCCCTTTAGTGGGGAATACCTTGGCACCAGTGGCGACTCTAGAAACAATATATAGGGGGGGCACACAAGATATCACAGTCAAACTGGGGGGGGCATTCATAATTTCCAAAAGTAATGTGCTATGGAATTATACTTTTGTTATTGGGCTGAAATAATACTTGATCATTCAACATGGGAAGCCTGAAGCCACAATTGAGTGCGACTAATCCTTGAAATAAATATTATAACACAATAAATAACTTTTCCACTAAATGATTTCAGGGCCTTGAACGTTTTTTCCCCTGAAGTCACTACAACTTCAAGAGGGCATTTCATCCCTGGATAAATATAAATTAAATAATTCCTACAGATGACCAAACACACACACCAACACCCAGACACACACACCAGGAGAGGCTCTACGACACCGACAACCAAACATACACACACACACCAGGACAGGCTCTGCCACACCCACATCCAAACACACACACACACACCAGGACAGGCTCTGCCACACAAACACCCACACACATCAGGACAGGCTTTGCCACATCCAAACACACACACACCAGGACAGGCTCTGCCACACAGACACCCACACACACCAGGACAGGCTCTGCCACACTGACAACTGAACACACACATCAGGACAGGCTCTTCCACACCCACATCCAAACACACACACACACACACACACACACACACACACACACGGACAGGCTCTGACACACTGACACCCAAACACACACCCTAGGACAGGCTCTGCCACACTGACAACTGAAAACACACACCAGGACAGGCTCTGCCACACCAAAACCTATACACACACACCCGAGGACAGGCTCTGCTACACTGATAACCAAAAACACACAAACAGCAGGACACAATCCACGTCACAGACGTCTGCATCAGGATGGATTTTTCACACTGCATTGTCGTTTATACCCCCTTAGTGTTTTTGCCCCTGCTGAACATATATATTAATATTAGCCCCAGTTGCCGATAGCAGGTATAGATCAACACATTAACACACAAACCAAGCTTTGCATGGATAGATCAACTGAAATTCACTTGTGATCTCAGCACTGAAGGTATATATCAAATAAACAGAATCAGACATACAAATCCTGTATTTGCAGGTATACAATAGTATATGAAACGTAGCATTGCAGGTATAGATCAAATAAATACATGGAAACAGCATTGCAGGTATTAATCAACTGAATAAGACATACAAACGCTGTATTTGCAGGTATACATAAATAATGTATGGAAATATATAGATATGGATCTACAGAATAACGCAAAAACCCAGCTTTGCAGGTAAAGATCAATTGGAATTCACATAAAAACATGGCATTAAAAGGTATATTTAAAACCCCCTAAATTACAGGCATAGATCACAGGTTGCACACCCCTGTTAGCAATCACACTCCTATCATGCCAAGTCAGCCAGTACATGCTGGTACAGGATGGCTGTAAGTGATGTGCAGACCCCATACTGCTGGCAGCATCCATAGACAAGGGGGGCAGCTAGCTAGGTTTCAGCATGTACTGGCTGACTTGGCATGATAGGAGTTTGATTGCTAACAGCAGTCAAAGTCCCATCATGCCTAGGTTCCAGCACTTAAACATCCAACCAGTAAATGCTGAAACCTAGGCATGATGGGACTGTGATTGCTGTTAGCAATCACACTCCTATCATGCCAAGTCAGCCAGTACATGCTGGTACAGGATGGTCGTAAGTGATGTGCAGACCCCATACTGCTGGCAGCATCCATAGACAAGGGGGGCAGCTAGCTAGGTTTCAGCATGTACTGGCTGACTTGGCATGATAGGAGTTTGATTGCTAACAGCAATCAAAGTCCCATCATGCCTAGGTTCCAGCACTTACACATCCAACCAGTAAATGCTGAAACCTAGGCATGATGGGACTGTGATTGCTGTTAGCAATCACACTCCTATCATGCCAAGTCAGCCAGTACATGCTGGTACAGGATGGCTGTAAGTGATGTGCAGACCCCATACTGCTGGCAGCATCCATAGACAAGGGGGGCAGCTAGCTAGGTTTCAGCATGTACTGGCTGACTTGGCATGATAGGAGTGTGATTGCTAACAGCAATCACAGTCCCATCATGCCTAGGTTACAGCACTTACACATCCATGCTATCACACACACACTGATTCATTCATATACTCATTAATTCACAGATTCATTCCCTCAATCACACATTCTCATTCAAACTCCCTCCCCACCCCTTACCTGCACTGCAGCTCCTCGACGCCGCTCACAGACTTCAGCAGAGGGCGCGGCCTCCCTCTGCGTTCTCTGGTAAAGCACAGAGGAAGCGGGACTGGAGCAGAGTCATGTGATGTCACGTGAACTCTGCTAGGTTCCGCTTCCTCTATGCAGTACAGAAGACCCTCCCACAGGTAAGTAGCAGGGCTCGAGGTGCAGCCCGCGTAAGATCGGTTGCCTTGGCTGCCGATCTTACTCGGGCTGCACCCTCTCTCTCCTCCACGTTAAAAAAAAAAAAAGAAGAAAAAAAAAAAAGAAAGACGGGATCCAAATTCGGCAGGGGGGCAACAGGGGGGGCAAGGATTAAACTAGGGGGGGCAATTGCCCCCCCTTGCCCCCCTGTAGCGACGCCACTGCTTGGCACTATAGCCGGACGGCTGGTGCCGGCCTTGTCCGCGCGCACTTAGCTCCCTGAGCCGCTGTTGCGGCTCACTCTATCCTCTCTGCTTCTGCTCCTCCTCATGTGCAGTCGGTGGGTGTTCAGTTCGGCATAGCTGTCGGCCTGTACGCCGCGGCACGGCATGTTGGAACTTCCAATCTGGCGTTCCGGTAACTTCCGGTTAGGAGCATTACGCCCTTCCGGAAGTTCGTTTCAAGCTTAATTTTCGGCCAATTTTGAATTTGTTGGCGCCGAATCGCCGCTGTTGCGGCTTACAGTCTGATTAATAGCTATTGAAGCTGATGGCTGAGTAGCTTCTTTGCTCTAATTTTTTCTGGGTGCTGTTGCATCTGCAGTTATTATGTTGGCTCCTGACAATTCTGAGCCCCCCTCTGTTGAGAACAAAATGAAATCCAAACATGCGCGGTGTCACAAAGCTCTTTTTCCTCACCTTCCCACAGTGCAGGATCCCTCTCTCCTGAGTCGTCAGCCGCAGTTGTTGGTTATCCTTGAGATGCCTCACTATTTATCTGGAACGGACTCTACCCCTACATAAGACCTGTTTGCGGCCACTTCCGGCCCCAGCATCTCCAAACGTTTCATTGCTAGATGGATTGTGTCGGCCATCAGCCTGGCATACTCTGCAGCCTGCTAGTCTTCACCTACGTGGATGCGAGCACACTCTACTCGAGCAGTCTCTCCTTCCTGGGTGGAACAGTCTCTCATTATCTCCTGAACAGATTTATAACATGGCTACTTGGAAGACTCTTCATACCTTTGCCCAGCATTACAGACAGATGGGGCAGGAGGACTCACTTTTCGGTCAGAAGGTCCTTGAGGCTTGAGGAAATAATTCAATCTGAACCCCAAACATAATTCCTGTTAAAAGAAATGGTATTGGAGGCCTGCTTTGGAAGCTACATGGTACCCCAGATATGGCTGAAAATATGAAAAAACTTAGACCGCGGACCTTAAGTTTTTGCCAAAAAATGAAAAATTTTAAAAACACTCAAAACCTTTAGGAAATCATTCAATCTGAACCCCAAACATAATTCCTGTTAAAAGAAATGGTATTGGAGGCCTGCTTTGGAAGCTACATGGTACCCCAGATATGGCTGAAAATATGAAAAAACTTAGACCGCGGACCTTAAGTTTTTGCCAAAAAATGAAAAATTTTCAAAACACTCAAAACCTTCAGGAAATCATTCCTTTAGCATCCCAAATAACATCCTAGTAAAAAGGAATGGTATTGGAGGCCTGTTTTGGAAGCTACATGGAACCCCAGATATGGCTGAAAATGTGAAAAAACTTAGACCGCGGACCTTAAGTTTTTGCCAAAAAATGAAAAATTTTAAAAACACTCAAAACCTTTAGGAAATCATTCAATCTGAACCCCAAACATAATTCCTGTTAAAAGAAATGGTATTGGAGGCCTGCTTTGGAAGCTACATGGTACCCCAGATATGGCTGAAAATATGAAAAAACTTATACCGCGGACCTTAAGTTTTTGCCAAAAAATGAAAAATTTTAAAACCACTCAAAACCTTTAGGAAATAATTCAATCTGTACCCCAAACATAATTCCTGTTAAAAGAAATGGTATTGGAGGCCTGCTTTGGAAGCTACATGGTACCCCAGATATGGCTGAAAATATGAAAAAACTTAGACCGCGGACCTTAAGTTTTTGCCAAAAAATGAAAAATTTTAAAAACACTCAAAACCTTTAGGAAATCATTCCTTTAGCATCCCAAATAACATCCTAGTTAAAAGAAATGGTATTGGAGGCCTGTTTTGGAAGCTACATGGGACACCAGATATGGCTGAAAATATGAAAAAACTTAGACCGCGGACCTTAAGTTTTTGCCAAAAAATGAAAAATTTTAAAAACACTCAAAACCTTTAGGAAATCATTCCTTTAGCATCCCAAATAACATCCTAGTAAAAAGGAATGGTATTGGAGGCCTGTTTTGGAAGCTACATGGTACCCCAGATATGGCTGAAAATATGAAAACACTTAGACCGCGGACCTTAAGTTTTTGCCAAAAAATGAAAATTTTTCAAAACACTCAAAACCTTTAGGAAATCATTCCTTTAGCATCCCAAATAACATCCTAGTAAAAAGGAATGTTATTGGAGGCCTGCTTTAGAAACTACATGGTGCCCCAGATATGGCTGAAATTGTGAAAAAACTTAGACCGCGGACCTTAAGTTTTTGCCAAAAAATGAAAAATTTTAAAAACACTCAAAACCTTTAGGAAATCATTCCTTTAGCATCCTAAATAACATCCTAGTTAAAAGAAATGGTGCCCCAGATATGGCTGAAAATATCAAAAAAACTTAGACCGCGGACCTTAAGTTTTTGCCAAAAAATGAAAAATTTTAAAACCACTCAAAACCTTTAGGAAATCATTCAATATGAACCCCAAACATAATTCCTGTTAAAAGAAATGGTATTGGAGGCCTGCTTTGGAAGCTACATGGTACCCCAGATATGGCTGAAAATATGAAAAAACTTAGACCGCGGACCTTAAGTTTTTGCCAAAAAATGAAAAATTTTAAAACCACTCAAAACCTTTAGGAAATCATTCAATCTGAACCCCAAACATAATTCCTGTTAAAAGAAATGGTATTGGAGGCCTGCTTAGGAAGCTACATGGTACCCCAGATATGGCTGAAAATATGAAAATACTTAGACCGCGGACCTTAAGTTTTTGCCAAAAAATGAAAAATTTTAAAACCACTCAAAACCTTTAGGAAATCATTCCTTTAGCATCCTAAATAACATCCTAGTTAAACGAAATGGTATTGGAGGCCTGCTTTGGAAGCTACATGGTACCCCAGATATGGCTGAAAATATGAAAAAACTTAGACCGCGGACCTTAAGTTTTTGCCAAAAAATGAAAAATTTTAAAAACACTCAAAACCTTTAGGAAATCATTCAATCTGAACCCCAAACATAATTCCTGTTAAAAGAAATGGTATTGGAGGTCTGCTTTGGAAGCTACATGGTACCCCAGATATGGCTGAAAATATGAAAAAACTTAGACCGCGGACCTTAAGTTTTTGCCAAAAAATGAAAAATTTTAAAAACACTCAAAACCTTTAGGAAATAATTCCTTTAGCATCCCAAATAACATCCTAGTTAAAAGAAATGGTATTGGAGGCCTGTTTTGGAAGCTACATGGTACCCCAGATATGGCTGAAAATATGAAAAAACTTAGACCGCGGACCTTGAGTTTTTGCCAAAAAATGAAAAATTTTAAAACCACTCAAAACCTTTAGGAAATCATTCAATCTGAAACCCAAACATAATTCCTGTTAAAAAAATGGTATTGGAGGCCTGCTTTGGAAGCTACATGGTACCCCAGATATGGCTGAAAATATGAAAAAACTTAGACCGCGGACCTTAAGTTTTTGCCAAAAAATGAAAAATTTTAAAACCACTCAAAACCTTTAGGAAATCATTCAATCTGAACCCCAAACATAATTCCTGTTAAAAGAAATGGTATTGGAGGCCTGCTTTGGAAGCTACATGGTACCCCAGATATGGCTGAAAATATGAAAAAACTTAGACCGCGGACCTTAAGTTTTTGCCAAAAAATGAAAAATTTTAAAAACACTCAAAACCTTTAGGAAATCATTCAATATGAACCCCAAACATAATTCCTGTTAAAAGAAATGGTATTGGAGGCCTGCTTTGGAAGCTACATGGTACCCCAGATATGGCTGAAAATATGAAAAAACTTAGACCGCGGACCTTAAGTTTTTGCCAAAAAATGAAAAATTTTAAAACCACTCAAAACAGTTACGAAATCATTCCTTTAGCATCCCAAATAACATCCTAGTTAAAAGAAATGGTACTGGAGGCCTGCTTTGGAAGCTACATGGTACCCCAGATATGGCTGAAAATATGAAAAAACTTAGACCGCGGACCTTAAGTTTTTGCCAAAAAATGAAAAATTTTAAAACCACTCAAAACCTTTAGGAAAACATTCAATCTGAACCCCAAACATAATTCCTGTTAAAAGAAATGGTATTGGAGGCCTGTTTTGGAAGCTGAATGGTACCCCAGATATGGCTGAAAATATGAAAAAACTTAGACCGCGGACCTTAAGTTTTTGCCAAAAAATGAAAAATTTTAAAAACACTCAAAACCTTTAGGAAATCATTCAATATGAACCCCAAACATAATTCCTGTTAAAAGAAATGGTATTGGAGGCCTGCTTTGGAAGCTACATGGTACCCCAGATATGGCTGAAAATATGAAAAAACTTAGACCGTGGACCTTAAGTTTTTGCCAAAAAATGAAAAATTTTAAAACCACTCAAAACCTTTAGGAAATCATTCATTTAGCATCCCAAATAACATCCTAGTTAAAAGAAATGGTATTAGAGGCCTGCTTTGGAAGCTACATGGTACCCCAGATATGGCTGAAAATATGAAAAAACTTAGACCGCGGACCTTAAGTTTTTGCCAAAAAATGAAAAATTTTAAAAACACTCAAAACCTTTAGGAAATCATTCCTTTAGCATCCCAAATAACATCCTAGTTAAAAGAAATGGTATTGGAGGCCTGCTTTGGAAACTACATGGTACCCCAGATATGGCTGAAAATATGAAAAAACTTAGACCGCGGACCTTAAGTTTTTGCCAAAAAATGAAAAATTTTAAAACCACTCAAAACCTTTAGGAAATCATTCAATCTGAACCCCAAACATAATTCCTGTTAAAAGAAATGGTATTGGAGGCCTGCTTTGGAAGCTACATGGTACCCCAGATATGGCTGAAAATATGAAAAAACTTAGACCGCGGACCTTAAGTTTTTGCCAAAAAATGAAAAATTTTAAAAACACTCAAAACCTTTAGGAAATCATTCAATATGAACCCCAAACATAATTCCTGTTAAAAGAAATGGTTTTGGAGGCCTGTTTTGGAAGCTACATGGTACCCCAGATATGGCTGAAAATATGAAAAAACTTAGACCGCGGACCTTAAGTTTTTGCCAAAAAATGAAAAATTTTCAAAACACTCAAAACCTTTAGGAAATCATTCAATATGAACCCCAAACATAATTCCTGTTAAAAGAAATGGTTTTGGAGGCCTGCTTTGGAAGCTACATGGTACCCCAGATATGGCTGAAAATATGAAAAAACTTAGACCGCGGACCTTAAGTTTTTGCCAAAAAATGAAAAATTTTAAAAACACTCAAAACCTTTAGGAAATCATTCAATCTGAACCCCAAACATAATTCCTGTTAAAAGAAATGGTATTGGAGGCCTGCTTTGGAAGCTACATGGTACCCCAGATATGGCTGAAAATATGAAAAAACTTAGACCGCGGACCTTAAGTTTTTGCCAAAAAATGAAAAATTTTAAAACCACTCAAAACCTTTAGGAAAACATTCAATCTGAACCCCAAACATAATTCCTGTTAAAAGAAATGGTATTGGAGGCCTGTTTTGGAAGCTACATGGTACCCCAGATATGGCTGAAAATATGAAAAAACTTAGACCGCGGACCTTAAGTTTTTGCCAAAAAATGAAAAATTTTAAAACCACTCAAAACCTTTAGGAAATCATTCCTTTAGCATCCCAAAAAACATCCTAGTAAAAAGGAATGGTATTGGAGGGCTGTTTTGGAAGCTACATGGTACCCCAGATATGGCTGAAAATATGAAAAAACTTAGACCGCGGACCTTAAGTTTTTGCCAAAAAATGAAAAATTTTCAAAACACTCAAAACCTTTAGGAAATCATTCAATATGAACCCCAAACATAATTCCTGTTAAAAGAAATGGTTTTGGAGGCCTGCTTTGGAAGCTACATGGTACCCCAGATATGGCTGAAAATATGAAAAAACTTAGACCGCGGACCTTAAGTTTTTGCCAAAAAATGAAAAATTTTAAAACCACTCAAATCCTTTAGGAAATCATTCAATCTGAACCCCAAACATAATTCCTGTTAAAAGAAATGGTATTGGAGGCCTGCTTTGGAAGCTACATGGTACCCCAGATATGGCTGAAAATATGAAAAAACTTAGACCGCGGACCTTAAGTTTTTGCCAAAAAATGAAAAATTTTCAAAACACTCAAAACCTTTAGGAAATCATTCAATATGAACCCCAAACATAATTCCTGTTAAAAGAAATGGTTTTGGAGGCCTGCTTTGGAAGCTACATGGTACCCCAGATATGGCTGAAAATATGAAAAAACTTAGACCGCGGACCTTAAGTTTTTGCCAAAAAATGAAAAATTTTAAAACCACTCAAATCCTTTAGGAAATCATTCAATCTGAACCCCAAACATAATTCCTGTTAAAAGAAATGGTATTGGAGGCCTGCTTTGGAAGCTACATGGTACCCCAGATATGGCTGAAAATATGAAAAAACTTAGACAGCGGACCTTAAGTTTTTGCCAAAAAATGAAAAATTTTAAAACCACTCAAAACAGTTACGAAATCATTCCTTTAGCATCCCAAATAACATCCTAGTTAAAAGAAATGGTATTGGAGGCCTGCTTTGGAAGCTACATGGTACCCCAGATATGGCTGAAAATATGAAAAAACTTAGACCGCGGACCTTAAGTTTTTGCCAAAAAATGAAAAATTTTAAAACCACTCAAATCCTTTAGGAAATCATTCAATCTGAACCCCAAACATAATTCCTGTTAAAAGAAATGGTATTGGAGGCCTGCTTTGGAAGCTACATGGTACCCCAGATATGGCTGAAAATATGAAAAAACTTAGACCGCGGACCTTAAGTTTTTGCCAAAAAATGAAAAATTTTAAAACCACTCAAAACAGTTACGAAATCATTCCTTTAGCATCCCAAATAACATCCTAGTTAAAAGAAATGGTATTGGAGGCCTGTTTTGGAAGCTACATGGTACCCCAGATATGGCTGAAAATATGAAAAAACTTAGACCGCGGACCTTAAGTTTTTGCCAAAAAATGAAAAATTTTAAAACCACTCAAAACCTTTAGGAAAACATTCAATCTGAACCCCAAACATAATTCCTGTTAAAAGAAATGGTATTGGAGGCCTGTTTTGGAAGCTACATGGTACCCCAGATATGGCTGAAAATATGAAAAAACTTAGACCGCGGACCTTAAGTTTTTGCCAAAAAATGAAAAATTTTAAAAACACTCAAAACCTTTAGGAAATCATTCAATATGAACCCCAAACATAATTCCTGTTAAAAGAAATGGTATTGGAGGCCTGCTTTGGAAGCTACATGGTACCCCAGATATGGCTGAAAATATGAAAAAACTTAGACCGCGGACCTTAAGTTTTTGCCAAAAAATGAAAAATTTTAAAAACACTCAAAACCTTTAGGAAATCATTCCTTTAGCATCCCAAAAAACATCCTAGTAAAAAGGAATGGTATTGGAGGGCTGTTTTGGAAGCTACATGGTACCCCAGATATGGCTGAAAATATGAAAAAACTTAGACCGCGGACCTTAAGTTTTTGCCAAAAAATGAAAAATTTTAAAAACACTCAAAACCTTTAGGAAATCATTCCTTTAGCATCCCAAATAACATCCTAGTTAAAAGAAATGGTATTGGAGGCCTGCTTTGGAAGCTACATGGTACCCCAGATATGGCTGAAAATATTAAAAAACTTAGACCGCGGACCTTAAGTTTTTGCCAAAAAATGAAAAATTTTAAAACCACTCAAAACCTTTAGGAAATCATTCAATCTGAACCCCAAACATAATTCCTGTTAAAAGAAATGGTATTGGAGGCCTGCTTTGGAAGCTACATGGTACCTCAGATATGGCTGAAAATATGAAAAAACTTAGACCGCGGACCTTAAGTTTTTGCCAAAAAATGAAAAATTTTCAAAACACTCAAAACCGTTAGGAAATCATTCCTTTAGCATCCCAAATAACATCCTAGTAAAAAGGAATGGTATTGGAGGCCTGCTTTGGAAAATACATGGTACCCCAGATATGGCTGAAAATATGAAAAAACTTAGACCGCGGACCTTAAGTTTTTGCCAAAAAATGAAAAATTTTAAAACCACTCAAAACCTTTAGGAAATCATTCAATCTGAACCCCAAACATAATTCCTGTTAAAAGAAATGGTATTGGAGGCCTGCTTTGGACGCTACATGGTACCCCAGATATGGCTGAAAATATGAAAAAACTTAGACCGCGGACCTTAAGTTTTTGCCAAAAAATGAAAAATTTTAAAACCACTCAAAACCTTTAGGAAATCATTCAATCTGAACCCCAAACATAATTCCTGTTAAAAGAAATGGTATTGGAGGCCTGCTTTGGAAGCTACATGGTACCCCAGATATGGCTGAAAATATGAAAAAACTTAGACCGCGGACCTTAAGTTTTTGCCAAAAAATGAAAAATTTTAAAAACACTCAAAACCTTTAGGAAATCATTCCTTTAGCATCCCAAATAACATCCTAGTTAAAAGAAATGGTATTAGAGGCCTGCTTTGGAAGCTACATGGTACCCCAGATATGGCTGAAAATATGAAAAAACTTAGACCGCGGACCTTAAGTTTTTGCCAAAAAATGAAAAATTTTAAAACCACTCAAAACCTTTAGGAAAACATTCAATCTGAACCCCAAACATAATTCCTGTTAAAAGAAATGGTATTGGAGGCCTGTTTTGGAAGCTACATGGTACCCCAGATATGGCTGAAAATATGAAAAAACTTAGACCGCGGACCTTAAGTTTTTGCCAAAAAATGAAAAATTTTAAAAACACTCAAAACCTTTAGGAAATCATTCCTTTAGCATCCCAAATAACATCCTAGTTAAAAGAAATGGTATTAGAGGCCTGCTTTGGAAGCTACATGGTACCCCAGATATGGCTGAAAATATGAAAAAACTTAGACCGCGGACCTTAAGTTTTTGCCAAAAAATGAAAAATTTTAAAAACACTCAAAACCTTTAGGAAATCATTCCTTTAGCATCCCAAATAACATCCTAGTTAAAAGAAATGGTATTAGAGGCCTGCTTTGGAAGCTACATGGTACCCCAGATATGGCTGAAAATATGAAAAAACTTAGACCGCGGACCTTAAGTTTTTGCCAAAAAATGAAAAATTTTAAAACCACTCAAAACCTTTAGGAAAACATTCAATCTGAACCCCAAACATAATTCCTGTTAAAAGAAATGGTATTGGAGGCCTGTTTTGGAAGCTACATGGTACCCCAGATATGGCTGAAAATATGAAAAAACTTAGACCGCGGACCTTAAGTTTTTGCCAAAAAATGAAAAATTTTAAAAACACTCAAAACCTTTAGGAAATCATTCCTTTAGCATCCCAAATAACATCCTAGTTAAAAGAAATGGTATTAGAGGCCTGCTTTGGAAGCTACATGGTACCCCAGATATGGCTGAAAATATGAAAAAACTTAGACCGCGGACCTTAAGTTTTTGCCAAAAAATGAAAAATTTTAAAAACACTCAAAACCTTTAGGAAATCATTCAATCTGAACCCCAAACATAATTCCTGTTAAAAGAAATGGTATTGGAGGCCTGCTTTGGAAGCTACATGGTACCCCAGATATGGCTGAAAATATGAAAAAACTTAGACCGCGGACCTTAAGTTTTTGCCAAAAAATGAAAAATTTTAAAAACACTCAAAACCTTTAGGAAATCACTCAATCTGAACCCCAAACATAATTCCTGTTAAAAGAAATGGTATTGGAGGCCTGCTTTGGACGCTACATGGTACCCCAGATATGGCTGAAAATATGAAAAAACTTAGACCGCGGACCTTAAGTTTTTGCCAAAAAATGAAAAATTTTAAAACCACTCAAAACAGTTACGAAATCATTCCTTTAGCATCCCAAATAACATCCTAGTTAAAAGAAATGGTACTGGAGGCCTGCTTTGGAAGCTACATGGTACCCCAGATATGGCTGAAAATATGAAAAAACTTAGACCGCGGACCTTAAGTTTTTGCCAAAAAATGAAAAATTTTAAAACCACTCAAAACCTTTAGGAAATCATTCAATCTGAACCCCAAACATAATTCCTGTTAAAAGAAATGGTATTGGAGGCCTGCTTTGGAAGCTACATGGTACCCTAGATATGGCTGAAAATATGAAAAAACTTAGACCGCGGACCTTAAGTTTTTGCCAAAAAATGAAAAATTTTAAAAACACTCAAAACCTTTAGGAAATCATTCCTTTAGCATCCCAAATAACATCCTAGTTAAAAGAAATGGTATTGGAGGCCTGCTTTGGAAAATACATGGTGGCCCAAATATGGCTGAAAATATGAAAAAACTTAGACCGCGGACCTTAAGTTTTTGCCAAAAAATGAAAAATTTTAAAACCACTTAAAATCTTTAGGAAATCATTAATTTAGCATCCCAAATAACATCCTAGTTAAAAGAAATGGTATTGGAGGCCTGCTTTGGAAGCTACATGGTACCCCAGATATGGCTGAAAATATGAAAAAACTTAGACCGCGGACCTTAAGTTTTTGCCAAAAAATGAAAAATTTTAAAACCACTCAAAACCTTTAGGAAATCATTCCTTTAGCATCCCAAATAACATCCTAGTTAAAAGAAATGGTATTGGAGGCCTGTTTTGGAAGCTACATGGTACCCCAGATATGGCTGAAAATATGAAAAAACTTAGACCGCGGACCTTAAGTTTTTGCCAAAAAATGAAAAAATTTAAAACCACTCAAAACCTTTAGGAAATCATTCAATCTGAACCCCAAACATAATTCCTGTTAAAAGAAATGGTATTGGAGGCCTGCTTTGGAAGCTACATGGTACCCCAGATATGGCTGAAAATATGAAAAAACTTAGACCGCGGACCTTAAGTTTTTGCCAAAAAATGAAAAATTTTAAAAACACTCAAAACCTTTAGGAAATCATTCATTTAGCATCCCAAATAACATCCTAGTTAAAAGAAATGGTATTGGAGGCCTGCTTTGGAAACTACATGGTACCCCAGATATGGCTGAAAATATGAAAAAACTAAGACCGCGGACCTTAAGTTTTTGCCAAAAAATGAAAAATTTTAAAAACACTCAAAACCTTTAGGAAATCATTCAATCTGAACCCCAAACATAATTCCTGTTAAAAGAAATGGTATTGGAGGCCTGCTTTGGAAGCTACATGGTACCCCAGATATGGCTGAAAATATGAAAAAACTTAGACCGCGGACCTTAAGTTTTTGCCAAAAAATGAAAAATTTTAAAAACACTCCAAACCGTTAGGAAATCATTCCTTTAGCATCCCAAATAACATCCTAGTTAAAAGAAATGGTATTGGAGGCCTGCTTTGGAAACTACATGGTGGCCCAAATATGGCTGAAAATATGAAAAAACTTAGACCGCGGACCTTAAGTTTTTGCCAAAAAATGAAAAATTTTAAAACCACTCAAAACCTTTAGGAAATCATTCCTTTAGCATCCCAAATAACATCCTAGTTAAAAGAAATGGTATTGGAGGTCTGTTTTGGAAGCTACATGGTACCCCAGATATGGCTGAAAATATGAAAAAACTTAGACCGCGGACCTTAAGTTTTTGCCAAAAAATGAAAAATTTTAAAACCACTCAAAACCTTTAGGAAATCATTCAATCTGAACCCCAAACATAATTCCTGTTAAAAGAAATGGTATTGGAGGCCTGCTTTGGAAGCTACATGGTACCCCAGATATGGCTGAAAATATGAAAAAACTTAGACCGCGGACCTTAAGTTTTTGCCAAAAAATGAAAATTTTTAAAACCACTCAAAACCTTTAGGAAATCATTCCTTTAGCATCCCAAAAAACATCCTAGGAAAAAGGAATGGTATTGGAGGCCTGTTTTGGAAGCTACATGGTACCCCAGATATGGCTGAACATATGAAAAAACTTAGACCGCGGACCTTAAGTTTTTGCCAAAAAATGAAAAATTTTAAAAACACTCAAAACCTTTAGGAAATCATTCCTTTAGCATCCCAAATAACATCCTAGTTAAAAGAAATGGTATTGGAGGCCTGCTTTGGAAACTACATGGTACCCCAGATATGGCTGAAAATATGAAAAAACTTAGACCGCGGACCTTAAGTTTTTGCCAAAAAATGAAAAATTTTAAAAACACTCAAAACCTTTAGGAAATCATTCAATATGAACCCCAAACATAATTCCTGTTAAAAGAAATGGTATTGGAGGCCTGCTTTGGAAGCTACATGGTACCCCAGATATGGCTGAAAATATGAAAAAACTTAGACCGCGGACCTTAAGTTTTTGCCAAAAAATGAAAAATTTTAAAACCACTCAAAACCTTTA
This sequence comes from Spea bombifrons, assembly GCF_027358695.1. Classification (NCBI taxonomy): domain Eukaryota; kingdom Metazoa; phylum Chordata; class Amphibia; order Anura; family Pelobatidae; genus Spea; species Spea bombifrons. Next base: position 5,498,764 of record NC_071096.1, read on the forward strand.
GGAAATCATTCCTTTAGCATCCCAAATAACATCCTAGTTAAAAGAAATGGTATTAGAGGCCTGCTTTGGAAGCTACATGGTACCCCAGATATGGCTGAAAATATGAAAAAACTTAGACCGCGGACCTTAAGTTTTTGCCAAAAAATGAAAAATTTTAAAAACACTCAAAACCTTTAGGAAATCATTCCTTTAGCATCCCAAAAAACATCCTAGTAAAAAGGAATGGTATTGGAGGGCTGTTTTGGAAGCTACATGGTACCCCAGATATGGCTGAAAATATGAAAAAACTTAGACCGCGGACCTTAAGTTTTTGCCAAAAAATGAAAAATTTTAAAAACACTCAAAACCTTTAGGAAATCATTCCTTTAGCATCCCAAATAACATCCTAGTTAAAAGAAATGGTATTGGAGGCCTGCTTTGGAAACTACATGGTACCCCAGATATGGCTGAAAATATGAAAAAACTTAGACCGCGGACCTTAAGTTTTTGCCAAAAAATGAAAATTTTTAAAACCACTCAAAACCTTTAGGAAATCATTCAATCTGAACCCCAAACATAATTCATGTTAAAAGAAATGGTATTGGAGGCCTGCTTTGGAAGCTACATGGTACCCCAGATATGGCTGAAAATATGAAAAAACTTAGACCGCGGACCTTAAGTTTTTGCCAAAAAATGAAAATTTTTAAAACCACTCAAAACCTTTAGGAAATCATTCCTTTAGCATCCCAAATAACATCCTAGTTAAAAGAAATGGTATTAGAGGCCTGCTTTGGAAGCTACATGGTACCCCAGATATGGCTGAAAATATGAAAAAACTTAGACCGCGGACCTTAAGTTTTTGCCAAAAAATGAAAAATTTTAAAAACACTCAAAACCTTTAGGAAATCATTCAATCTGAACCCCAAACATAATTCCTGTTAAAAGAAATGGTATTGGAGGCCTGCTTTGGAAGCTACATGGTACCCCAGATATGGCTGAAAATATGAAAAAACTTAGACCGCGGACCTTAAGTTTTTGCCAAAAAATGAAAAATTTTAAAACCACTCAAAACCTTTAGGAAATCATTCAATCTGAACCCCAAACATAATTCCTGTTAAAAGAAATGGTATTGGAGGCCTGCTTTGGAAGCTACATGGTACCCCAGATATGGCTGAAAATATGAAAAAACTTAGACCGCGGACCTTAAGTTTTTGCCAAAAAATGAAAATTTTTAAAACCACTCAAAACCTTTAGGAAATCATTCCTTTAGCATCCCAAATAACATCCTAGTTAAAAGAAATGGTATTAGAGGCCTGCTTTGGAAGCTACATGGTACCCCAGATATGGCTGAAAATATGAAAAAACTTAGACCGCGGACCTTAAGTTTTTGCCAAAAAATGAAAAATTTTAAAAACACTCAAAACCTTTAGGAAATCATTCAATCTGAACCCCAAACATAATTCCTGTTAAAAGAAATGGTATTGGAGGCCTGCTTTGGAAGCTACATGGTACCCCAGATATGGCTGAAAATATGAAAAAACTTAGACCGCGGACCTTAAGTTTTTGCCAAAAAATGAAAAATTTTAAAACCACTCAAAACCTTTAGGAAATCATTCAATCTGAACCCCAAACATAATTCCTGTTAAAAGAAATGGTATTGGAGGCCTGCTTTGGAAGCTACATGGTACCCCAGATATGGCTGAAAATATGAAAAAACTTAGACCGCGGACCTTAAGTTTTTGCCAAAAAATGAAAAATTTTAAAACCACTCAAAATCTTTAGGAAATCATTCCTTTAGCATCCCAAATAACATCCTAGTTAAAAGAAATGGTATTGGAGGCCTGTTTTGGAAGCTACATGGTACCCCAGATATGGCTGAAAATATGAAAAAACTTAGACCGCGGACCTTAAGTTTTTGCCAAAAAATGAAAAATTTTAAAACCACTCAAAACCTTTAGGAAAACATTCAATCTGAACCCAAACATAATTCCTGTTAAAATAAATGGTATTGGAGGCCTGCTTTGGAAGCTACATGGTACCCCAGATATGGCTGAAAATATGAAAAAACTTAGACCGAGGACCTTAAGTTTTTGCCAAAAAATGAAAAATTTTAAAAACACTCAAAACCTTTAGGAAATCATTCCTTTAGCATCCCAAAAAACATCCTAGTAAAAAGGAATGGTATTGGAGGCCTGTTTTGGAAGCTACATGGAACCCCAGATATGGCTGAAAATATGAAAAAACTTAGACCGCGGACCTTAAGTTTTTGCCAAAAAATGAAAAATTTTAAAAACACTCAAAACCTTTAGGAAATCATTCCTTTAGCATCCCAAATAACATCCTAGTTAAAAGAAATGGTATTGGAGGCCTGCTTTGGAAACTACATGGTACCCCAGATATGGCTGAAAATATGAAAAAACTTAGACCGCGGACCTTAAGTTTTTGCCAAAAAATGAAAAATTTTCAAAACACTCAAAACCTTTAGGAAATCATTCAATATGAACCCCAAACATAATTCCTGTTAAAAGAAATGGTATTGGAGGCCTGCTTTGGAAGCTACATGGTACCCCAGATATGGCTGAAAATATGGAAAAACTTAGACCGCAGACCTTAAGTTTTTGCCAAAAAATGAAAAATTTTAAAACCACTCAAAACCTTTAGGAAATCATTCCTTTAGCATCCAGCATAACATCCTAGTTAAAAGAAATGGTATTAGAGGCCTGCTTTGGAAGCTACATGGTACCCCAGATATGGCTGAAAATATGAAAAAACTTAGACCGCGGACCTTAAGTTTTTGCCAAAAAATGAAAAATTTTAAAAACACTCAAAACCTTTAGGAAATCATTCCTTTAGCATCCCAAAAAACATCCTAGTAAAAAGGAATGGTATTGGAGGCCTGTTTTGGAAGCTACATGGTACCCCAGATATGGCTGAAAATATGAAAAAACTTAGACCGCGGACCTTAAGTTTTTGCCAAAAAATGAAAAATTTTAAAAACACTCAAAACCTTTAGGAAATCATTCAATCTGAACCCCAAACATAATTCCTGTTAAAATAAATGGTATTGGAGGCCTGTTTTGGAAGCTACATGGTACCCCAGATATGGCTGAAAATATGAAAAAACTTAGACCGCGGACCTTAAGTTTTTGCCAAAAAATGAAAAATTTTAAAACCACTCAAAACCTTTAGGAAAACATTCAATCTGAACCCCAAACATAATTCCTGTTAAAATAAATGGTATTGGAGGCCTGCTTTGGAAGCTACATGGTACCCCAGATATGGCTGAAAATATGAAAAAACTTAGACCGAGGACCTTAAGTTTTTGCCAAAAAATGAAAAATTTTAAAAACACTCAAAACCTTTAGGAAATCATTCCTTTAGCATCCCAAAAAACATCCTAGTAAAAAGGAATGGTATTGGAGGCCTGTTTTGGAAGCTACATGGAACCCCAGATATGGCTGAAAATATGAAAAAACTTAGACCGCGGACCTTAAGTTTTTGCCAAAAAATGAAAAATTTTAAAAACACTCAAAACCTTTAGGAAATCATTCCTTTAGCATCCCAAATAACATCCTAGTTAAAAGAAATGGTATTGGAGGCCTGCTTTGGAAACTACATGGTACCCCAGATATGGCTGAAAATATGAAAAAACTTAGACCGCGGACCTTAAGTTTTTGCCAAAAAATGAAAAATTTTCAAAACACTCAAAACCTTTAGGAAATCATTCAATATGAACCCCAAACATAATTCCTGTTAAAAGAAATGGTATTGGAGGCCTGCTTTGGAAGCTACATGGTACCCCAGATATGGCTGAAAATATGGAAAAACTTAGACCGCAGACCTTAAGTTTTTGCCAAAAAATGAAAAATTTTAAAACCACTCAAAACCTTTAGGAAATCATTCCTTTAGCATCCAGCATAACATCCTAGTTAAAAGAAATGGTATTAGAGGCCTGCTTTGGAAGCTACATGGTACCCCAGATATGGCTGAAAATATGAAAAAACTTAGACCGCGGACCTTAAGTTTTTGCCAAAAAATGAAAAATTTTAAAAACACTCAAAACCTTTAGGAAATCATTCCTTTAGCATCCCAAAAAACATCCTAGTAAAAAGGAATGGTATTGGAGGCCTGTTTTGGAAGCTACATGGTACCCCAGATATGGCTGAAAATATGAAAAAACTTAGACCGCGGACCTTAAGTTTTTGCCAAAAAATGAAAAATTTTAAAAACACTCAAAACCTTTAGGAAATCATTCCTTTAGCATCCCAAATAACATCCTAGTTAAAAGAAATGGTATTGGAGGCCTGCTTTGGAAACTACATGGTACCCCAGATATGGCTGAAAATATGAAAAAACTTAGACCGCGGACCTTAAGTTTTTGCCAAAAAATGAAAAATTTTAAAAACACTCAAAACCTTTAGGAAATCATTCAATCTGAACCCCAAACATAATTCCTGTTAAAAGAAATGGTATTGGAGGCCTGCTTTGGAAGCTACATGGTACCCCAGATATGGCTGAAAATATGAAAAAACTTAGACCGCGGACCTTAAGTTTTTGCCAAAAAATGAAAATTTTTAAAACCACTCAAAACCTTTAGGAAATCATTCCTTTAGCATCCCAAATAACATCCTAGTTAAAAGAAATGGTATTAGAGGCCTGCTTTGGAAGCTACATGGTACCCCAGATATGGCTGAAAATATGAAAAAACTTAGACCGCGGACCTTAAGTTTTTGCCAAAAAATGAAAAATTTTCAAAACACTCAAAACCTTTAGGAAATCATTCAATATGAACCCCAAACATAATTCCTGTTAAAAGAAATGGTTTTGGAGGCCTGCTTTGGAAGCTACATGGTACCCCAGATATGGCTGAAAATATGAAAAAACTTAGACCGCGGACCTTAAGTTTTTGCCAAAAAATGAAAAATTTTAAAAACACTCAAAACCTTTAAGAAATCATTCAATCTGAACCCCAAACATAATTCCTGTTAAAATAAATGGTATTGGAGGCCTGCTTTGGAAGCTACATGGTACCCCAGATATGGCTGAAAATATGAAAAAACTGAGACCGCGGACCTTAAGTTTTTGCCAAAAAATGAAAATTTTTAAAACCACTCAAAACCTTTAGGAAATCATTCCTTTAGCATCCCAAATAACATCCTAGTTAAAAGAAATGGTATTAGAGGCCTGCTTTGGAAGCTACATGTTACCCCAGATATGGCTGAAAATATGAAAAAACTTAGACCGCGGACCTTAAGTTTTTGCCAAAAAATGAAAAATTTTCAAAACACTCAAAACCGTTAGGAAATCATTCCTTTAGCATCCCAAATAACATCCTAGTAAAAAGGAATGGTATTGGAGGCCTGCTTTGGAAACTACATGGTACCCCAGATATGGCTGAAAATATGAAAAAACTTAGACCGCGGACCTTAAGTTTTTGCCAAAAAATGAAAAATTTTAAAACCACTCAAAACCTTTAGGAAAACATTCAATCTGAACCCAAACATAATTCCTGTTAAAATAAATGGTATTGGAGGCCTGCTTTGGAAGCTACATGGTACCCCAGATATGGCTGAAAATATGAAAAAACTTAGACCGAGGACCTTAAGTTTTTGCCAAAAAATGAAAAATTTTAAAAACACTCAAAACCTTTAGGAAATCATTCCTTTAGCATCCCAAAAAACATCCTAGTAAAAAGGAATGGTATTGGAGGCCTGTTTTGGAAGCTACATGGAACCCCAGATATGGCTGAAAATATGAAAAAACTTAGACCGCGGACCTTAAGTTTTTGCCAAAAAATGAAAAATTTTAAAAACACTCAAAACCTTTAGGAAATCATTCCTTTAGCATCCCAAATAACATCCTAGTTAAAAGAAATGGTATTGGAGGCCTGCTTTGGAAACTACATGGTACCCCAGATATGGCTGAAAATATGAAAAAACTTAGACCGCGGACCTTAAGTTTTTGCCAAAAAATGAAAAATTTTCAAAACACTCAAAACCTTTAGGAAATCATTCAATATGAACCCCAAACATAATTCCTGTTAAAAGAAATGGTATTGGAGGCCTGCTTTGGAAGCTACATGGTACCCCAGATATGGCTGAAAATATGGAAAAACTTAGACCGCAGACCTTAAGTTTTTGCCAAAAAATGAAAAATTTTAAAACCACTCAAAACCTTTAGGAAATCATTCCTTTAGCATCCAGCATAACATCCTAGTTAAAAGAAATGGTATTAGAGGCCTGCTTTGGAAGCTACATGGTACCCCAGATATGGCTGAAAATATGAAAAAACTTAGACCGCGGACCTTAAGTTTTTGCCAAAAAATGAAAAATTTTAAAAACACTCAAAACCTTTAGGAAATCATTCCTTTAGCATCCCAAAAAACATCCTAGTAAAAAGGAATGGTATTGGAGGCCTGTTTTGGAAGCTACATGGTACCCCAGATATGGCTGAAAATATGAAAAAACTTAGACCGCGGACCTTAAGTTTTTGCCAAAAAATGAAAAATTTTAAAAACACTCAAAACCTTTAGGAAATCATTCAATCTGAACCCCAAACATAATTCCTGTTAAAATAAATGGTATTGGAGGCCTGTTTTGGAAGCTACATGGTACCCCAGATATGGCTGAAAATATGAAAAAACTTAGACCGCGGACCTTAAGTTTTTGCCAAAAAATGAAAAATTTTAAAACCACTCAAAACCTTTAGGAAAACATTCAATCTGAACCCCAAACATAATTCCTGTTAAAATAAATGGTATTGGAGGCCTGCTTTGGAAGCTACATGGTACCCCAGATATGGCTGAAAATATGAAAAAACTTAGACCGAGGACCTTAAGTTTTTGCCAAAAAATGAAAAATTTTAAAAACACTCAAAACCTTTAGGAAATCATTCCTTTAGCATCCCAAAAAACATCCTAGTAAAAAGGAATGGTATTGGAGGCCTGTTTTGGAAGCTACATGGAACCCCAGATATGGCTGAAAATATGAAAAAACTTAGACCGCGGACCTTAAGTTTTTGCCAAAAAATGAAAAATTTTAAAAACACTCAAAACCTTTAGGAAATCATTCCTTTAGCATCCCAAATAACATCCTAGTTAAAAGAAATGGTATTGGAGGCCTGCTTTGGAAACTACATGGTACCCCAGATATGGCTGAAAATATGAAAAAACTTAGACCGCGGACCTTAAGTTTTTGCCAAAAAATGAAAAATTTTCAAAACACTCAAAACCTTTAGGAAATCATTCAATATGAACCCCAAACATAATTCCTGTTAAAAGAAATGGTATTGGAGGCCTGCTTTGGAAGCTACATGGTACCCCAGATATGGCTGAAAATATGGAAAAACTTAGACCGCAGACCTTAAGTTTTTGCCAAAAAATGAAAAATTTTAAAACCACTCAAAACCTTTAGGAAATCATTCCTTTAGCATCCAGCATAACATCCTAGTTAAAAGAAATGGTATTAGAGGCCTGCTTTGGAAGCTACATGGTACCCCAGATATGGCTGAAAATATGAAAAAACTTAGACCGCGGACCTTAAGTTTTTGCCAAAAAATGAAAAATTTTAAAAACACTCAAAACCTTTAGGAAATCATTCCTTTAGCATCCCAAAAAACATCCTAGTAAAAAGGAATGGTATTGGAGGCCTGTTTTGGAAGCTACATGGTACCCCAGATATGGCTGAAAATATGAAAAAACTTAGACCGCGGACCTTAAGTTTTTGCCAAAAAATGAAAAATTTTAAAAACACTCAAAACCTTTAGGAAATCATTCCTTTAGCATCCCAAATAACATCCTAGTTAAAAGAAATGGTATTGGAGGCCTGCTTTGGAAACTACATGGTACCCCAGATATGGCTGAAAATATGAAAAAACTTAGACCGCGGACCTTAAGTTTTTGCCAAAAAATGAAAAATTTTAAAAACACTCAAAACCTTTAGGAAATCATTCAATCTGAACCCCAAACATAATTCCTGTTAAAAGAAATGGTATTGGAGGCCTGCTTTGGAAGCTACATGGTACCCCAGATATGGCTGAAAATATGAAAAAACTTAGACCGCGGACCTTAAGTTTTTGCCAAAAAATGAAAATTTTTAAAACCACTCAAAACCTTTAGGAAATCATTCCTTTAGCATCCCAAATAACATCCTAGTTAAAAGAAATGGTATTAGAGGCCTGCTTTGGAAGCTACATGGTACCCCAGATATGGCTGAAAATATGAAAAAACTTAGACCGCGGACCTTAAGTTTTTGCCAAAAAATGAAAAATTTTCAAAACACTCAAAACCTTTAGGAAATCATTCAATATGAACCCCAAACATAATTCCTGTTAAAAGAAATGGTTTTGGAGGCCTGCTTTGGAAGCTACATGGTACCCCAGATATGGCTGAAAATATGAAAAAACTTAGACCGCGGACCTTAAGTTTTTGCCAAAAAATGAAAAATTTTAAAAACACTCAAAACCTTTAAGAAATCATTCAATCTGAACCCCAAACATAATTCCTGTTAAAATAAATGGTATTGGAGGCCTGCTTTGGAAGCTACATGGTACCCCAGATATGGCTGAAAATATGAAAAAACTGAGACCGCGGACCTTAAGTTTTTGCCAAAAAATGAAAATTTTTAAAACCACTCAAAACCTTTAGGAAATCATTCCTTTAGCATCCCAAATAACATCCTAGTTAAAAGAAATGGTATTAGAGGCCTGCTTTGGAAGCTACATGTTACCCCAGATATGGCTGAAAATATGAAAAAACTTAGACCGCGGACCTTAAGTTTTTGCCAAAAAATGAAAAATTTTCAAAACACTCAAAACCGTTAGGAAATCATTCCTTTAGCATCCCAAATAACATCCTAGTAAAAAGGAATGGTATTGGAGGCCTGCTTTGGAAACTACATGGTACCCCAGATATGGCTGAAAATATGAAAAAACTTAGACCGCGGACCTTAAGTTTTTGCCAAAAAATGAAAAATTTTCAAAACACTCAAAACCTTTAAGAAATCATTCAATATGAACCCCAAACATAATTCCTGTTAAAAGAAATGGTATTGGAGGCCTGCTTTGGAAGCTACATGGTACCCCAGATATGGCTGAAAATATGAAAAAACTTAGACCGCGGACCTTAAGTTTTTGCCAAAAAATGAAAAATTTTAAAACCACTCAAAACCTTTAGGAAATCATTCATTTAGCATCCCAAATAACATCCTAGTTAAAAGAAATGGTATTAGAGGCCTGCTTTGGAAGCTACATGGTACCCCAGATATGGCTGAAAATATGAAAAAAGTTAGACCGCGGACCTTAAGTTTTTGCCAAAAAATGAAAAATTTTAAAAACACTCAAAACCTTTAGGAAATCATTCCTTTAGCATCCCAAATAACATCCTAGTTAAAAGAAATGGTATTGGAGGCCTGCTTTGGAAACTACATGGTACCCCAGATATGGCTGAAAATATGAAAAAACTTAGACCGCGGACCTAAAGTTTTTGCCAAAAAATGAAAAATTTTAAAAACACTCAAAACCTTTAGGAAATCATTCAATCTGAACCCCAAACATAATTCCTGTTAAAAGAAATGGTATTGGAGGCCTGCTTTGGAAGCTACATGGTACCCCAGATATGGCTGAAAATATGAAAAAACTTAGACCGCGGACCTTAAGTTTTTGCCAAAAAATGAAAATTTTTAAAACCACTCAAAACCTTTAGGAAATCATTCCTTTAGCATCCCAAATAACATCCTAGTTAAAAGAAATGGTATTAGAGGCCTGCTTTGGAAACTACATGGTACCCCAGATATGGCTGAAAATATGAAAAAACTTAGACCGCGGACCTAAAGTTTTTGCCAAAAAATGAAAAATTTTAAAAACACTCAAAACCTTTAGGAAATCATTCAATCTGAACCCCAAACATAATTCCTGTTAAAAGAAATGGTATTGGAGGCCTGCTTTGGAAGCTACATGGTACCCCAGATATGGCTGAAAATATGAAAAAACTTAGACCGCGGAGCTTAAGTTTTTGCCAAAAAATGAAAATTTTTAAAACCACTCAAAACCTTTAGGAAATCATTCCTTTAGCATCCCAAATAACATCCTAGTTAAAAGAAATGGTATTAGAGGCCTGCTTTGGAAGCTACATGGTACCCCAGATATGGCTGAAAATATGAAAAAACTTAGACCGCGGACCTTAAGTTTTTGCCAAAAAATGAAAAATTTTCAAAACACTCAAAACCTTTAGGAAATCATTCAATATGAACCCCAAACATAATTCCTGTTAAAAGAATTGGTTTTGGAGGCCTGCTTTGGAAGCTACATGGTACCCCAGATATGGCTGAAAATATGAAAAAACTTAGACCGCGGACCTTAAGTTTTTGCCAAAAAATGAAAAATTTTAAAACCACTCAAAACCTTTAGGAAATCATTCATTTAGCATCCCAAATAACATCCTAGTTAAAAGAAATGGTATTAGAGGCCTGCTTTGGAAGCTACATGGTACCCCAGATATGGCTGAAAATATGAAAAAACTTAGACCGCGGACCTTAAGTTTTTGCCAAAAAATGAAAAATTTTAAAAACACTCAAAACCTTTAGGAAATCATTCCTTTAGCATCCCAAAAAACATCCTAGTAAAAAGGAATGGTATTGGAGGCCTGTTTTGGAAGCTACATGGTACCCCAGATATGGCTGAAAATATGAAAAAACTTAGACCGCGGACCTTAAGTTTTTGCCAAAAAATGAAAAATTTTAAAAACACTCAAAACCTTTAGGAAATCATTCCTTTAGCATCCCAAATAACATCCTAGTTAAAAGAAATGGTATTGGAGGCCTGCTTTGGAAACTACATGGTACCCCAGATATGGCTGAAAATATGAAAAAACTTAGACCGCGGACCTTAAGTTTTTGCCAAAAAATGAAAAATTTTAAAAACACTCAAAACCTTTAGGAAATCATTCAATCTGAACCCCAAACATAATTCCTGTTAAAAGAAATGGTATTGGAGGCCTGCTTTGGAAGCTACATGGTACCCCAGATATGGCTGAAAATATGAAAAAACTTAGACCGCGGACCTTAAGTTTTTGCCAAAAAATGAAAATTTTTAAAACCACTCAAAACCTTTAGGAAATCATTCCTTTAGCATCCCAAATAACATCCTAGTTAAAAGAAATGGTATTAGAGGCCTGCTTTGGAAGCTACATGGTACCCCAGATATGGCTGAAAATATGAAAAAACTTAGACCGCGGACCTTAAGTTTTTGCCAAAAAATGAAAAATTTTCAAAACACTCAAAACCTTTAGGAAATCATTCAATATGAACCCCAAACATAATTCCTGTTAAAAGAAATGGTTTTGGAGGCCTGCTTTGGAAGCTACATGGTACCCCAGATATGGCTGAAAATATGAAAAAACTTAGACCGCGGACCTTAAGTTTTTGCCAAAAAATGAAAAATTTTAAAAACACTCAAAACCTTTAGGAAATCATTCAATCTGAACCCCAAACATAATTCCTGTTAAAAGAAATGGTATTGGAGGCCTGCTTTGGAAGCTACATGGTACCCCAGATATGGCTGAAAATATGAAAAAACTTAGACCGCGGACCTTAAGTTTTTGCCAAAAAATGAAAAATTTTAAAACCACTCAAAACCTTTAGGAAATCATTCAATCTGAACCCCAAACATAATTCCTGTTAAAAGAAATGGTATTGGAGGCCTGTTTTGGAAGCTACATGGTACCCCAGATATGGCTGAAAATATGAAAAAAATTAGACCGCGGACCTTAAGTTTTTGCCAAAAAATGAAAAATTTTAAAAACACTCAAAACCTTTAGGAAATCATTCAATATGAACCCCAAACATAATTCCTGTTAAAAGAAATGGTATTGGAGGCCTGCTTTGGAAGCTACATGGTACCCCAGATATGGCTGAAAATATGAAAAAACTTAGACCGCGGACCTTAAGTTTTTGCCAAAAAATGAAAAATTTTAAAACCACTCAAAACCTTTAGGAAATCATTCCTTTAGCATCCCAAATAACATCCTAGTTAAAAGAAATGGTATTAGAGGCCTGCTTTGGAAGCTACATGGTACCCCAGATATGGCTGAAAATATGAAAAAACTTAGACCGCGGACCTTAAGTTTTTGCCAAAAAATGAAAAATTTTAAAAACACTCAAAACCTTTAGGAAATCATTCCTTTAGCATCCCAAAAAACATCCTAGTAAAAAGGAATGGTATTGGAGGGCTGTTTTGGAAGCTACATGGTACCCCAGATATGGCTGAAAATATGAAAAAACTTAGACCGCGGACCTTAAGTTTTTGCCAAAAAATGAAAAATTTTAAAAACACTCAAAACCTTTAGGAAATCATTCAATATGAACCCCAAACATAATTCCTGTTAAAAGAAATGGTTTTGGAGGCCTGCTTTGGAAGCTACATGGTACCCCAGATATGGCTGAAAATATGAAAAAACTTAGACCGCGGACCTTAAGTTTTTGCCAAAAAATGAAAAATTTTAAAAACACTCAAAACCTTTAAGAAATCATTCAATCTGAACCCCAAACATAATTCCTGTTAAAATAAATGGTATTGGAGGCCTGCTTTGGAAGCTACATGGTACCCCAGATATGGCTGAAAATATGAAAAAACTTAGACCGCGGACCTTAAGTTTTTGCCAAAAAATGAAAATTTTTAAAACCACTCAAAACCTTTAGGAAATCATTCCTTTAGCATCCCAAATAACATCCTAGTTAAAAGAAATGGTATTAGAGGCCTGCTTTGGAAGCTACATGTTACCCCAGATATGGCTGAAAATATGAAAAAACTTAGACCGCGGACCTTAAGTTTTTGCCAAAAAATGAAAAATTTTCAAAACACTCAAAACCGTTAGGAAATCATTCCTTTAGCATCCCAAATAACATCCTAGTAAAAAGGAATGGTATTGGAGGCCTGCTTTGGAAACTACATGGTACCCCAGATATGGCTGAAAATATGAAAAAACTTAGACCGCGGACTTTAAGTTTTTGCCAAAAAATGAAAAATTTTAAAAACACTCAAAACCTTTAGGAAATCATTCAATATGAACCCCAAACATAATTCCTGTTAAAAGAAATGGTATTGGAGGCCTGCTTTGGAAGCTACATGGTACCCCAGATATGGCTGAAAATATGAAAAAACTTAGACCGCGGACCTTAAGTTTTTGCCAAAAAATGAAAAATTTTAAAACCACTCAAAACCTTTAGGAAAACATTCAATCTGAACCCCAAACATAATTCCTGTTAAAAGAAATGGTATTGGAGGCCTGTTTTGGAAGCTAAATGGTACCCCAGATATGGCTGAAAATATGAAAAAACTTAGACCGAGGACCTTAAGTTTTTGCCAAAAAATGAAAAATTTTAAAAACACTCAAAACCTTTAGGAAATCATTCCTTTAGCATCCCAAAAAACATCCTAGTAAAAAGGAATGGTATTGGAGGCCTGTTTTGGAAGCTACATGGTACCCCAGATATGGCTGAAAATATGAAAAAACTTAGACCGCGGACCTTAAGTTTTTGCCAAAAAATGAAAAATTTTCAAAACACTCAAAACCTTTAAGAAATCATTCAATATGAACCCCAAACATAATTCCTGTTAAAAGAAATGGTATTGGAGGCCTGCTTTGGAAGCTACATGGTACCCCAGATATGGCTGAAAATATGAAAAAACTTAGACCGCGGACCTTAAGTTTTTGCCAAAAAATGAAAAATTTTAAAACCACTCAAAACCTTTAGGAAATCATTCATTTAGCATCCCAAATAACATCCTAGTTAAAAGAAATGGTATTAGAGGCCTGCTTTGGAAGCTACATGGTACCCCAGATATGGCTGAAAATATGAAAAAACTTAGACCGCGGACCTTAAGTTTTTGCCAAAAAATGAAAAATTTTCAAAACACTCAAAACCTTTAGGAAATCATTCAATATGAACCCCAAACATAATTCCTGTTAAAAGAAATGGTTTTGGAGGCCTGCTTTGGAAGCTACATGGTACCCCAGATATGGCTGAAAATATGAAAAAACTTAGACCGCGGACCTTAAGTTTTTGCCAAAAAATGAAAAATTTTAAAACCACTCAAAACCTTTAGGAAATCATTCATTTAGCATCCCAAATAACATCCTAGTTAAAAGAAATGGTATTAGAGGCCTGCTTTGGAAGCTACATGGTACCCCAGATATGGCTGAAAATATGAAAAAACTTAGACCGCGGACCTTAAGTTTTTGCCAAAAAATGAAAAATTTTAAAAACACTCAAAACCTTTAGGAAATCATTCCTTTAGCATCCCAAAAAACATCCTAGTAAAAAGGAATGGTATTGGAGGCCTGTTTTGGAAGCTACATGGTACCCCAGATATGGCTGAAAATATGAAAAAACTTAGACCGCGGACCTTAAGTTTTTGCCAAAAAATGAAAAATTTTAAAAACACTCAAAACCTTTAGGAAATCATTCCTTTAGCATCCCAAATAACATCCTAGTTAAAAGAAATGGTATTGGAGGCCTGCTTTGGAAACTACATGGTACCCCAGATATGGCTGAAAATATGAAAAAACTTAGACCGCGGACCTTAAGTTTTTGCCAAAAAATGAAAAATTTTAAAAACACTCAAAACCTTTAGGAAATCATTCAATCTGAACCCCAAACATAATTCCTGTTAAAAGAAATGGTATTGGAGGCCTGCTTTGGAAGCTACATGGTACCCCAGATATGGCTGAAAATATGAAAAAACTTAGACCGCGGACCTTAAGTTTTTGCCAAAAAATGAAAAATTTTAAAAACACTCAAAACCTTTAGGAAATCATTCCTTTAGCATCCCAAAAAACATCCTAGTAAAAAGGAATGGTATTGGAGGGCTGTTTTGGAAGCTACATGGTACCCCAGATATGGCTGAAAATATGAAAAAACTTAGACCGCGGACCTTAAGTTTTTGCCAAAAAATGAAAAATTTTAAAAACACTCAAAACCTTTAGGAAATCATTCAATCTGAACCCCAAACATAATTCCTGTTAAAAGAAATGGTATTGGAGGCCTGCTTTGGAAGCTACATGGTACCCCAGATATGGCTGAAAATATGAAAAAACTTAGACCGCGGACCTTAAGTTTTTGCCAAAAAATGAAA
Organism: Spea bombifrons; assembly: GCF_027358695.1. Classification (NCBI taxonomy): domain Eukaryota; kingdom Metazoa; phylum Chordata; class Amphibia; order Anura; family Pelobatidae; genus Spea; species Spea bombifrons. The sequence goes on from NC_071096.1 coordinate 5,513,872, forward strand.
AATTTTAAAACCACTCAAAACCTTTAGGAAATCATTCAATCTGAACCCCAAACATAATTCCTGTTAAAAGAAATGGTATTGGAGGCCTGCTTTGGAAGCTACATGGTACCCCAGATATGGCTGAAAATATGAAAAAACTTAGACCGCGGACCTTAAGTTTTTGCCAAAAAATGAAAAATTTTAAAACCACTCAAAATCTTTAGGAAATCATTCCTTTAGCATCCCAAATAACATCCTAGTTAAAAGAAATGGTATTGGAGGCCTGTTTTGGAAGCTACATGGTACCCCAGATATGGCTGAAAATATGAAAAAACTTAGACCGCGGACCTTAAGTTTTTGCCAAAAAATGAAAAATTTTAAAACCACTCAAAACCTTTAGGAAAACATTCAATCTGAACCCCAAACATAATTCCTGTTAAAAGAAATGGTATTGGAGGCCTGTTTTGGAAGCTACATGGTACCCCAGATATGGCTGAAAATATGAAAAAACTTAGACCGCGGACCTTAAGTTTTTGCCAAAAAATGAAAAATTTTAAAACCACTCAAAACCTTTAGGAAATCATTCCTTTAGCATCCCAAAAAACATCCTAGTAAAAAGGAATGGTATTGGAGGGCTGTTTTGGAAGCTACATGGTACCCCAGATATGGCTGAAAATATGAAAAAACTTAGACCGCGGACCTTAAGTTTTTGCCAAAAAATGAAAAATTTTAAAAACACTCAAAACCTTTAGGAAATCATTCCTTTAGCATCCCAAATAACATCCTAGTTAAAAGAAATGGTATTAGAGGCCTGCTTTGGAAGCTACATGGTACCCCAGATATGGCTGAAAACATGAAAAAACTTAGACCGCGGACCTTAAGTTTTTGCCAAAAAATGAAAAATTTTCAAAACACTCAAAACCTTTAGGAAATCATTCAATATGAACCCCAAACATAATTCCTGTTAAAAGAAATGGTTTTGGAGGCCTGCTTTGGAAGCAACATGGTACCCCAGATATGGCTGAAAATATGAAAAAACTTAGACCGCGGACCTTAAGTTTTTGCCAAAAAATGAAAAATTTTAAAACCACTCAAATCCTTTAGGAAATCATTCAATCTGAACCCCAAACATAATTCCTGTTAAAAGAAATGGTATTGGAGGCCTGCTTTGGAAGCTACATGGTACCCCAGATATGGCTGAAAATATGAAAAAACTTAGACAGCGGACCTTAAGTTTTTGCCAAAAAATGAAAAATTTTAAAACCACTCAAAACAGTTACGAAATCATTCCTTTAGCATCCCAAATAACATCCTAGTTAAAAGAAATGGTATTGGAGGCCTGCTTTGGAAGCTACATGGTACCCCAGATATGGCTGAAAATATGAAAAAACTTAGACCGCGGACCTTAAGTTTTTGCCAAAAAATGAAAAATTTTAAAACCACTCAAATCCTTTAGGAAATCATTCAATCTGAACCCCAAATATAATTCCTGTTAAAAGAAATGGTATTGGAGGCCTGCTTTGGAAGCTACATGGTACCCCAGATATGGCTGAAAATATGAAAAAACTTAGACCGCGGACCTTAAGTTTTTGCCAAAAAATGAAAAATTTTAAAAACACTCAAAACCTTTAGGAAATCATTCAATCTGAACCCCAAACATAATTCCTGTTAAAAGAAATGGTATTGGAGGCCTGCTTTGGACGCTACATGGTACCCCAGATATGGCTGAAAATATGAAAAAACTTAGACCGCGGACCTTAAGTTTTTGCCAAAAAATGAAAAATTTTAAAACCACTCAAAACAGTTACGAAATCATTCCTTTAGCATCCCAAATAACATCCTAGTTAAAAGAAATGGTACTGGAGGCCTGCTTTGGAAGCTACATGGTACCCCAGATATGGCTGAAAATATGAAAAAACTTAGACCGCGGACCTTAAGTTTTTGCCAAAAAATGAAAAATTTTAAAACCACTCAAAACCTTTAGGAAATCATTCAATCTGAACCCCAAACATAATTCCTGTTAAAAGAAATGGTATTGGAGGCCTGCTTTGGAAGCTACATGGTACCCCAGATATGGCTGAAAATATGAAAAAACTTAGACCGCGGACCTTAAGTTTTTGCCAAAAAATGAAAAATTTTAAAATTACTCAAAACCTTTAGGAAATCATTCAATCTGAACCCCAAACATAATTCCTGTTAAAAGAAATTGTATTGGAGGCCTGCTTTGGAAGCTACATGGTACCCCAGATATGGCTGAAAATATGAAAAAACTTAGACCGCGGACCTTAAGTTTTTGCCAAAAAATGAAAAATTTTAAAACCACTCAAAACCTTTAGGAAATCATTCAATCTGAACCCCAAACATAATTCCTGTTAAAAGAAATGGTATTGGAGGCCTGCTTTGGAAGCTACATGGTACCCCAGATATGGCTGAAAATATGAAAAAACTTAGACCGCGGACCTTACGTTTTTGCCAAAAAATGAAAAATTTTAAAAACACTCAAAACCTTTAGGAAATCATTCCTTTAGCATCCTAAATAACATCCTAGTAAAAAGGAATGTATTGGAGGCCTGTTTTGGAAGCTACATGGTACCCCAGATATGGCTGAAAATATGAAAAAACTTAGACCGCGGACCTTAAGTTTTTGCCAAAAAATGAAAAATTTTAAAAACACTCAAAACCTTTAGGAAATCATTCCTTTAGCATCCCAAATAACATCCTAGTTAAAAGAAATGGTATTGGAGGCCTGCTTTGGAAAATACATGGTGGCCCAAATATGGCTGAAAATATGAAAAAACTTAGACCGCGGACCTTAAGTTTTTGCCAAAAAATGAAAAATTTTAAAACCACTTAAAATCTTTAGGAAATCATTCCTTTAGCATCCCAAATAACATCCTAGTTAAAAGAAATGGTATTGGAGGCCTGTTTTGGAAGCTACATGGTACCCCAGATATGGCTGAAAATATGAAAAAACTTAGACCGCGGACCTTAAGTTTTTGCCAAAAAATGAAAAATTTTAAAACCACTCAAAACCTTTAGGAAATCATTCAATCTGAACCCCAAACATAATTCCTGTTAAAAGAAATGGTATTGGAGGCCTGCTTTGGAAGCTACATGGTACCCCAGATATGGCTGAAAATATGAAAAAACTTAGACCGCGGACCTTAAGTTTTTGCCAAAAAATGAAAAATTTTAAAACCACTCAAAATCTTTAGGAAATCATTCCTTTAGCATCCCAAATAACATCCTAGTTAAAAGAAATGGTATTGGAGGCCTGTTTTGGAAGCTACATGGTACCCCAGATATGGCTGAAAATATGAAAAAACTTAGACCGCGGACCTTAAGTTTTTGCCAAAAAATGAAAAATTTTAAAACCACTCAAAACCTTTAGGAAATCATTCAATCTGAACCCCAAACATAATTCCTGTTAAAAGAAATGGTATTGGAGGCCTGCTTTGGAAGCTACATGGTACCCCAGATATGGCTGAAAATATGAAAAAACTTAGACCGCGGACCTTAAGTTTTTGCCAAAAAATGAAAAATTTTAAAACCACTCAAAATCTTTAGGAAATCATTCCTTTAGCATCCCAAATAACATCCTAGTTAAAAGAAATGGTATTGGAGGCCTGCTTTGGAAACTACATCGTACCCCAGATATGGCTGAAAATATGAAAAAACTTAGACCGCGGACCTTAATTTTTTGCCAAAAAATGAAAAATTTTCAAAACACTCAAAACCTTTAGGAAATCATTCAATCTGAACCCCAAACATAATTCCTGTTAAAAGAAATGGTATTGAAGGCCTGCTTTGGAAGCTACATGGTACCCCAGATATGGCTGAAAATATGAAAAAACAGACCGCGGACCTTAAGTTTTTGCCAAAAAATGAAAAATTTTAAAACCACTCAAAACCTTTAGGAAATCATTCAATCTGAACCCCAAACATAATTCCTGTTAAAAGAAATGGTATTGGAGGCCTGCTTTGGAAGCTACATGGTACCCCAGATATGGCTGAAAATATGAAAAAACTTAGACCGCGGACCTTAAGTTTTTGCCAAAAAATGAAAAATTTTCAAAACACTCAAAACCTTTAGGAAATCATTCAATATGAACCCCAAACATAATTCCTGTTAAAAGAAATGGTATTGGAGGCCTGCTTTGGAAGCTACATGGTACCCCAGATATGGCTGAAAATATGAAAAAACTTAGACCGCGGACCTTAAGTTTTTGCCAAAAAATGAAAAATTTTAAAACCACTCAAAACCTTTAGGAAATCATTCAATCTGAACCCCAAACATAATTCCTGTTAAAAGAAATGGTATTGGAGGCCTGCTTTGGACGCTACATGGTACCCCAGATATGGCTGAAAATATGAAAAAACTTAGACCGCGGACCTTAAGTTTTTGCCAAAAAATGAAAAATTTTAAAACCACTCAAAACCTTTAGGAAATCATTCCTTTAGCATCCCAAATAACATCCTAGTTAAAAGAAATGGTATTGGAGGCCTGTTTTGGAAGCTACATGGTACCCCAGATATGGCTGAAAATATGAAAAAACTTAGACCGCGCACCTTAAGTTTTTGCCAAAAAATGAAAAATTTTAAAACCACTCAAAACCTTTAGGAAATCATTCAATCTGAACCCCAAACATAATTCCTGTTAAAAGAAATGGCATTGGAGGCCTGCTTTGGAAGCTACATGGTACCCCAGATATGGCTGAAAATATGAAAAAACTTAGACCGCGGACCTTAAGTTTTTGCCAAAAAATGAAAAATTTTAAAACCACTCAAAACCTTTAGGAAATCATTCAATCTGAACCCCAAACATAATTCCTGTTAAAAGAAATGGTATTGGAGGCCTGCTTTGGAAGCTACATGGTACCCCAGATATGGCTGAAAATATGAAAAAACTTAGACCGCGGACCTTAAGTTTTTGCCAAAAAATGAAAAATTTTAAAACCACTCAAAATCTTTAGGAAATCATTCCTTTAGCATCCCAAATAACATCCTAGTTAAAGGAAATGGTATTGGAGGCCTGTTTTGGAAGCTACATGGTACCCCAGATATGGCTGAAAATATGAAAAAACTTAGACCGCGGACCTTAAGTTTTTGCCAAAAAATGAAAAATTTTAAAACCACTCAAAATCTTTAGGAAATCATTCCTTTAGCATCCCAAATAACATCCTAGTTAAAAGAAATGGTATTGGAGGCCTGTTTTGGAAGCTACATGGTACCCCAGATATGGCTGAAAATATGAAAAAACTTAGACCGCGGACCTTAAGTTTTTGCCAAAAAATGAAAAATTTTAAAACCACTCAAAACCTTTAGGAAATCATTCAATCTGAACCCCAAACATAATTCCTGTTAAAAGAAATGGTATTGGAGGCCTGCTTTGGACGCTACATGGTACCCCAGATATGGCTGAAAATATGAAAAAACTTAGACCGCGGACCTTAAGTTTTTGCCAAAAAATGAAAAATTTTAAAACCACTCAAAATCTTTAGGAAATCATTCCTTTAGCATCCCAAATAACATCCTAGTTAAAAGAAATGGTATTGGAGGCCTGTTTTGGAAGCTACATGGTACCCCAGATATGGCTGAAAATATGAAAAAACTTAGACCGCGGACCTTAAGTTTTTGCCAAAAAATGAAAAATTTTAAAACCACTCAAAACCTTTAGGAAATCATTCAATCTGAACCCCAAACATAATTCCTGTTAAAAGAAATGGTATTGGAGGCCTGCTTTGGAAGCTACATGGTACCCCAGATATGGCTGAAAATATGAAAAAACTTAGACCGCGGACCTTAAGTTTTTGCCAAAAAATGAAAAATTTTAAAACCACTCAAAATCTTTAGGAAATCATTCCTTTAGCATCCCAAATAACATCCTAGTTAAAAGAAATGGTATTGGAGGCCTGTTTTGGAAGCTACATGGTACCCCAGATATGGCTGAAAATATGAAAAAACTTAGACCGCGGACCTTAAGTTTTTGCCAAAAAATGAAAAATTTTAAAACCACTCAAAACCTTTAGGAAATCATTCAATCTGAACCCCAAACATAATTCCTGTTAAAAGAAATGGTATTGGAGGCCTGCTTTGGAAGCTACATGGTACCCCAGATATGGCTGAAAATATGAAAAAACTTAGACCGCGGACCTTAAGTTTTTGCCAAAAAATGAAAAATTTTAAAACCACTCAAAACCTTTAGGAAATCATTCAATCTGAACCCCAAACATAATTCCTGTTAAAAGAAATGGTATTGGAGGCCTGCTTTGGAAGCTACATGGTACCCCAGATATGGCTGAAAATATGAAAAAACTTAGACCGCGGACCTTAAGTTTTTGCCAAAAAATGAAAAATTTTAAAACCACTCAAAACCTTTAGGAAATCATTCAATATGAACCCCAAACATAATTCCTGTTAAAAGAAATGGTATTGGAGGCCTGCTTTGGACGCTACATGGTACCCCAGATATGGCTGAAAATATGAAAAAACTTAGACCGCGGACCTTAAGTTTTTGCCAAAAAATGAAAAATTTTAAAACCACTCAAAACCTTTAGGAAATCATTCAATCTGAACCCCAAACATAATTCATGTTAAAAGAAATGGTATTGGAGGCCTGCTTTGGAAGCTACATGGTACCCCAGATATGGCTGAAAATATGAAAAAACTTAGACCGCGGACCTTAAGTTTTTGCAAAAAATGAAAAATTTTAAAAACACTCAAAACCTTTAGGAAATCATTCAATCTGAACCCCAAACATAATTCCTGTTAAAAGAAATGGTATTGGAGGCCTGCTTTGGAAGCTACATGGTACCCCAGATATGGCTGAAAATATGAAAAACTTAGACCGCGGACCTTAAGTTTTTGCCAAAAAATGAAAAATTTTAAAACCACTCAAAACCTTTAGGAAATCATTCAATCTGAACCCCAAACATAATTCATGTTAAAAGAAATGGTATTGGAGGCCTGCTTTGGAAGCTACATGGTACCCCAGATATGGCTGAAAATATGAAAAAACTTAGACCGCGGACCTTAAGTTTTTGCCAAAAAATGAAAAATTTTAAAAACACTCAAAACCTTTAGGAAATCATTCAATCTGAACCCCAAACATAATTCCTGTTAAAAAAAATGGTATTGGAGGCCTGCTTTGGACGCTACATGGTACCCCAGATATGGCTGAAAATATGAAAAAACTTAGACCGCGAACCTTAAGTTTTTGCCAAAAAATGAAAAATTTTAAAACCACTCAAAACCTTTAGGAAATCATTCCTTTAGCATCCCAAATAACATCCTAGTTAAAAGAAATGGTATTGGAGGCCTGTTTTGGAAGCTACATGGTACCCCAGATATGGCTGAAAATATGAAAAAACTTAGACCGCGGACCTTAAGTTTTTGCCAAAAAATGAAAAATTTTAAAACCACTCAAAACCTTTAGGAAATCATTCAATCTGAACCCCAAACATAATTCCTGTTAAAAGAAATGGTATTGGAGGCCTGCTTTGGAAGCTACATGGTACCCCAGATATGGCTGAAAATATGAAAAACTTAGACCGCGGACCTTAAGTTTTTGCCAAAAAATGAAAAATTTTAAAACCACTCAAAACCTTTAGGAAATCATTCAATCTGAACCCCAAACATAATTCATGTTAAAAGAAATGGTATTGGAGGCCTGCTTTGGAAGCTACATGGTACCCCAGATATGGCTGAAAATATGAAAAAACTTAGACCGCGGACCTTAAGTTTTTGCCAAAAAATGAAAAATTTTAAAAACACTCAAAACCTTTAGGAAATCATTCAATCTGAACCCCAAACATAATTCCTGTTAAAAAAAATGGTATTGGAGGCCTGCTTTGGACGCTACATGGTACCCCAGATATGGCTGAAAATATGAAAAAACTTAGACCGCGAACCTTAAGTTTTTGCCAAAAAATGAAAAATTTTAAAACCACTCAAAACCTTTAGGAAATCATTCCTTTAGCATCCCAAATAACATCCTAGTTAAAAGAAATGGTATTGGAGGCCTGTTTTGGAAGCTACATGGTACCCCAGATATGGCTGAAAATATGAAAAAACTTAGACCGCGGACCTTAAGTTTTTGCCAAAAAATGAAAAATTTTAAAACCACTCAAAACCTTTAGGAAATCATTCAATCTGAACCCCAAACATAATTCCTGTTAAAAGAAATGGTATTGGAGGCCTGCTTTGGAAGCTACATGGTACCCCAGATATGGCTGAAAATATGAAAAAACTTAGACCGCGGACCTTAAGTTTTTGCCAAAAAATGAAAAATTTTAAAACCACTCAAAATCTTTAGGAAATCATTCCTTTAGCATCCCAAATAACATCCTAGTTAAAAGAAATGGTATTGGAGGCCTGTTTTGGAAGCTACATGGTACCCCAGATATGGCTGAAAATATGAAAAAACTTAGACCGCGGACCTTAAGTTTTTGCCAAAAAATGAAAAATTTTAAAACCACTCAAAACCTTTAGGAAATCATTCAATCTGAACCCCAAACATAATTCCTGTTAAAAGAAATGGTATTGGAGGCCTGCTTTGGACGCTACATGGTACCCCAGATATGGCTGAAAATATGAAAAAACTTAGACCGCGGACCTTAAGTTTTTGCCAAAAAATGAAAAATTTTAAAACCACTCAAAATCTTTAGGAAATCATTCCTTTAGCATCCCAAATAACATCCTAGTTAAAAGAAATGGTATTGGAGGCCTGTTTTGGAAGCTACATGGTACCCCAGATATGGCTGAAAATATGAAAAAACTTAGACCGCGGACCTTAAGTTTTTGCCAAAAAATGAAAAATTTTAAAACCACTCAAAACCTTTAGGAAATCATTCAATCTGAACCCCAAACATAATTCCTGTTAAAAGAAATGGTATTGGAGGCCTGCTTTGGAAGCTACATGGTACCCCAGATATGGCTGAAAATATGAAAAAACTTAGACCGCGGACCTTAAGTTTTTGCCAAAAAATGAAAAATTTTAAAACCACTCAAAACCTTTAGGAAATCATTCAATCTGAACCCCAAACATAATTCCTGTTAAAAGAAATGGTATTGGAGGCCTGCTTTGGAAGCTACATGGTACCCCAGATATGGCTGAAAATATGAAAAAACTTAGACCGCGGACCTTAAGTTTTTGCCAAAAAATGAAAAATTTTAAAACCACTCAAAATCTTTAGGAAATCATTCCTTTAGCATCCCAAATAACATCCTAGTTAAAAGAAATGGTATTGGAGGCCTGTTTTGGAAGCTACATGGTACCCCAGATATGGCTGAAAATATGAAAAAACTTAGACCGCGGACCTTAAGTTTTTGCCAAAAAATGAAAAATTTTAAAACCACTCAAAATCTTTAGGAAATCATTCCTTTAGCATCCCAAATAACATCCTAGTTAAAAGAAATGGTATTGGAGGCCTGTTTTGGAAGCTACATGGTACCCCAGATATGGCTGAAAATATGAAAAAACTTAGACCGCGGACCTTAAGTTTTTGCCAAAAAATGAAAAATTTTAAAACCACTCAAAACCTTTAGGAAAACATTCAATCTGAACCCCAAACATAATTCCTGGTAAAAGAAATGGTATTGGAGGCCTGTTTTGGAAGCTACATGGTACCCCAGATATGGCTGAAAATATGAAAAAACTTAGACCGCGGACCTTAAGTTTTTGCCAAAAAATGAAAAATTTTAAAACCACTCAAAACCTTTAGGAAATCATTCCTTTAGCATCCCAAAAAACATCCTAGTAAAAAGGAATGGTATTGGAGGGCTGTTTTGGAAGCTACATGGTACCCCAGATATGGCTGAAAATATGAAAAAACTTAGACCGCGGACCTTAAGTTTTTGCCAAAAAATGAAAAATTTTAAAAACACTCAAAACAGTTACGAAATCATTCCTTTAGCATCCCAAATAACATCCTAGTTAAAAGAAATGGTACTGGAGGCCTGCTTTGGAAGCTACATGGTACCCCAGATATGGCTGAAAATATGAAAAAACTTAGACCGCGGACCTTAAGTTTTTGCCAAAAAATTAAAAATTTTAAAACCACTCAAAACCTTTAGGAAATCATTCAATCTGAACCCCAAACATAATTCCTGTTAAAAGAAATGGTATTGGAGGCCTGCTTTGGAAGCTACATGGTACCCCAGATATGGCTGAAAATATGAAAAAACTTAGACAGCGGACCTTAAGTTTTTGCCAAAAAATGAAAAATTTTAAAACCACTCAAATCCTTTAGGAAATCATTCAATCTGAACCCCAAACATAATTCCTGTTAAAAGAAATGGTATTGGAGGCCTGCTTTGGAAGCTACATGGTACCCCAGATATGGCTGAAAATATGAAAAAACTTAGACAGCGGACCTTAAGTTTTTGCCAAAAAATGAAAAATTTTAAAACCACTCAAAACAGTTACGAAATCATTCCTTTAGCATCCCAAATAACATCCTAGTTAAAAGAAATGGTATTGGAGGCCTGCTTTGGAAGCTACATGGTACCCCAGATATGGCTGAAAATATGAAAAAACTTAGACCGCGGACCTTAAGTTTTTGCCAAAAAATGAAAAATTTTAAAACCACTCAAATCCTTTAGGAAATCATTCAATCTGAACCCCAAATATAATTCCTGTTAAAAGAAATGGTATTGGAGGCCTGCTTTGGAAGCTACATGGTACCCCAGATATGGCTGAAAATATGAAAAAACTTAGACCGCGGACCTTAAGTTTTTGCCAAAAAATGAAAAATTTTAAAAACACTCAAAACCTTTAGGAAATCATTCAATCTGAACCCCAAACATAATTCCTGTTAAAAGAAATGGTATTGGAGGCCTGCTTTGGACGCTACATGGTACCCCAGATATGGCTGAAAATATGAAAAAACTTAGACCGCGGACCTTAAGTTTTTGCCAAAAAATGAAAAATTTTAAAACCACTCAAAACAGTTACGAAATCATTCCTTTAGCATCCCAAATAACATCCTAGTTAAAAGAAATGGTACTGGAGGCCTGCTTTGGAAGCTACATGGTACCCCAGATATGGCTGAAAATATGAAAAAACTTAGACCGCGGACCTTAAGTTTTTGCCAAAAAATGAAAAATTTTAAAACCACTCAAAACCTTTAGGAAATCATTCAATCTGAACCCCAAACATAATTCCTGTTAAAAGAAATGGTATTGGAGGCCTGCTTTGGAAGCTACATGGTACCCCAGATATGGCTGAAAATATGAAAAAACTTAGACCGCGGACCTTAAGTTTTTGCCAAAAAATGAAAAATTTTAAAACCACTCAAAACCTTTAGGAAATCATTCAATCTGAACCCCAAACATAATTCCTGTTAAAAGAAATGGTATTGGAGGCCTGCTTTGGAAGCTACATGGTACCCCAGATATGGCTGAAAATATGAAAAAACTTAGACCGCGGACCTTACGTTTTTGCCAAAAAATGAAAAATTTTAAAAACACTCAAAACCTTTAGGAAATCATTCCTTTAGCATCCTAAATAACATCCTAGTAAAAAGGAATGTATTGGAGGCCTGTTTTGGAAGCTACATGGTACCCCAGATATGGCTGAAAATATGAAAAAACTTAGACCGCGGACCTTAAGTTTTTGCCAAAAAATGAAAAATTTTAAAACCACTCAAAATCTTTAGGAAATCATTCCTTTAGCATCCCAAATAACATCCTAGTTAAAAGAAATGGTATTGGAGGCCTGTTTTGGAAGCTACATGGTACCCCAGATATGGCTGAAAATATGAAAAAACTTAGACCGCGGACCTTAAGTTTTTGCCAAAAAATGAAAAATTTTAAAACCACTCAAAATCTTTAGGAAATCATTCCTTTAGCATCCCAAATAACATCCTAGTTAAAAGAAATGGTATTGGAGGCCTGTTTTGGAAGCTACATGGTACCCCAGATATGGCTGAAAATATGAAAAAACTTAGACCGCGGACCTTAAGTTTTTGCCAAAAAATGAAAAATTTTAAAACCACTCAAAACCTTTAGGAAATCATTCAATCTGAACCCCAAACATAATTCCTGTTAAAAGAAATGGTATTGGAGGCCTGCTTTGGACGCTACATGGTACCCCAGATATGGCTGAAAATATGAAAAAACTTAGACCGCGGACCTTAAGTTTTTGCCAAAAAATGAAAAATTTTAAAACCACTCAAAATCTTTAGGAAATCATTCCTTTAGCATCCCAAATAACATCCTAGTTAAAAGAAATGGTATTGGAGGCCTGTTTTGGAAGCTACATGGTACCCCAGATATGGCTGAAAATATGAAAAAACTTAGACCGCGGACCTTAAGTTTTTGCCAAAAAATGAAAAATTTTAAAACCACTCAAAACCTTTAGGAAATCATTCAATCTGAACCCCAAACATAATTCCTGTTAAAAGAAATGGTATTGGAGGCCTGCTTTGGAAGCTACATGGTACCCCAGATATGGCTGAAAATATGAAAAAACTTAGACCGCGGACCTTAAGTTTTTGCCAAAAAATGAAAAATTTTAAAACCACTCAAAATCTTTAGGAAATCATTCCTTTAGCATCCCAAATAACATCCTAGTTAAAAGAAATGGTATTGGAGGCCTGTTTTGGAAGCTACATGGTACCCCAGATATGGCTGAAAATATGAAAAAACTTAGACCGCGGACCTTAAGTTTTTGCCAAAAAATGAAAAATTTTAAAACCACTCAAAACCTTTAGGAAATCATTCAATCTGAACCCCAAACATAATTCCTGTTAAAAGAAATGGTATTGGAGGCCTGCTTTGGAAGCTACATGGTACCCCAGATATGGCTGAAAATATGAAAAAACTTAGACCGCGGACCTTAAGATTTTGCCAAAAAATGAAAAATTTTAAAACCACTCAAAACCTTTAGGAAATCATTCAATCTGAACCCCAAACATAATTCCTGTTAAAAGAAATGGTATTGGAGGCCTGCTTTGGAAGCTACATGGTACCCCAGATATGGCTGAAAATATGAAAAAACTTAGACCGCGGACCTTAAGTTTTTGCCAAAAAATGAAAAATTTTAAAACCACTCAAAACCTTTAGGAAATCATTCAATATGAACCCCAAACATAATTCCTGTTAAAAGAAATGGTATTGGAGGCCTGCTTTGGACGCTACATGGTACCCCAGATATGGCTGAAAATATGAAAAAACTTAGACCGCGGACCTTAAGTTTTTGCCAAAAAATGAAAAATTTTAAAACCACTCAAAACCTTTAGGAAATCATTCAATCTGAACCCCAAACATAATTCATGTTAAAAGAAATGGTATTGGAGGCCTGCTTTGGAAGCTACATGGTACCCCAGATATGGCTGAAAATATGAAAAAACTTAGACCGCGGACCTTAAGTTTTTGCAAAAAATGAAAAATTTTAAAAACACTCAAAACCTTTAGGAAATCATTCAATCTGAACCCCAAACATAATTCCTGTTAAAAGAAATGGTATTGGAGGCCTGCTTTGGAAGCTACATGGTACCCCAGATATGGCTGAAAATATGAAAAACTTAGACCGCGGACCTTAAGTTTTTGCCAAAAAATGAAAAATTTTAAAACCACTCAAAACCTTTAGGAAATCATTCAATCTGAACCCCAAACATAATTCATGTTAAAAGAAATGGTATTGGAGGCCTGCTTTGGAAGCTACATGGTACCCCAGATATGGCTGAAAATATGAAAAAACTTAGACCGCGGACCTTAAGTTTTTGCCAAAAAATGAAAAATTTTAAAACCACTCAAAATCTTTAGGAAATCATTCCTTTAGCATCCCAAATAACATCCTAGTTAAAAGAAATGGTATTGGAGGCCTGTTTTGGAAGCTACATGGTACCCCAGATATGGCTGAAAATATGAAAAAACTTAGACCGCGGACCTTAAGTTTTTGCCAAAAAATGAAAAATTTTAAAACCACTCAAAATCTTTAGGAAATCATTCCTTTAGCATCCCAAATAACATCCTAGTTAAAAGAAATGGTATTGGAGGCCTGTTTTGGAAGCTACATGGTACCCCAGATATGGCTGAAAATATGAAAAAACTTAGACCGCGGACCTTAAGTTTTTGCCAAAAAATGAAAAATTTTAAAACCACTCAAAACCTTTAGGAAAACATTCAATCTGAACCCCAAACATAATTCCTGTTAAAAGAAATGGTATTGGAGGCCTGTTTTGGAAGCTACATGGTACCCCAGATATGGCTGAAAATATGAAAAAACTTAGACCGCGGACCTTAAGTTTTTGCCAAAAAATGAAAAATTTTAAAACCACTCAAAACCTTTAGGAAATCATTCCTTTAGCATCCCAAAAAACATCCTAGTAAAAAGGAATGGTATTGGAGGGCTGTTTTGGAAGCTACATGGTACCCCAGATATGGCTGAAAATATGAAAAAACTTAGACCGCGGACCTTAAGTTTTTGCCAAAAAATGAAAAATTTTAAAAACACTCAAAACCTTTAGGAAATCATTCCTTTAGCATCCCAAATAACATCCTAGTTAAAAGAAATGGTATTAGAGGCCTGCTTTGGAAGCTACATGGTACCCCAGATATGGCTGAAAATATGAAAAAACTTAGACCGCGGACCTTAAGTTTTTGCCAAAAAATGAAAAATTTTCAAAACACTCAAAACCTTTAGGAAATCATTCAATATGAACCCCAAACATAATTCCTGTTAAAAGAAATGGTTTTGGAGGCCTGCTTTGGAAGCAACATGGTACCCCAGATATGGCTGAAAATATGAAAAAACTTAGACCGCGGACCTTAAGTTTTTGCCAAAAAATGAAAAATTTTAAAACCACTCAAATCCTTTAGGAAATCATTCAATCTGAACCCCAAACATAATTCCTGTTAAAAGAAATGGTATTGGAGGCCTGCTTTGGAAGCTACATGGTACCCCAGATATGGCTGAAAATATGAAAAAACTTAGACAGCGGACCTTAAGTTTTTGCCAAAAAATGAAAAATTTTAAAACCACTCAAAACAGTTACGAAATCATTCCTTTAGCATCCCAAATAACATCCTAGTTAAAAGAAATGGTATTGGAGGCCTGCTTTGGAAGCTACATGGTACCCCAGATATGGCTGAAAATATGAAAAAACTTAGACCGCGGACCTTAAGTTTTTGCCAAAAAATGAAAAATTTTAAAACCACTCAAATCCTTTAGGAAATCATTCAATCTGAACCCCAAATATAATTCCTGTTAAAAGAAATGGTATTGGAGGCCTGCTTTGGAAGCTACATGGTACCCCAGATATGGCTGAAAATATGAAAAAACTTAGACCGCGGACCTTAAGTTTTTGCCAAAAAATGAAAAATTTTAAAACCACTCAAAACAGTTACGAAATCATTCCTTTAGCATCCCAAATAACATCCTAGTTAAAAGAAATGGTACTGGAGGCCTGCTTTGGAAGCTACATGGTACCCCAGATATGGCTGAAAATATGAAAAAACTTAGACCGCGGACCTTAAGTTTTTGCCAAAAAATGAAAAATTTTAAAACCACTCAAAACCTTTAGGAAATCATTCAATCTGAACCCCAAACATAATTCCTGTTAAAAGAAATGGTATTGGAGGCCTGCTTTGGAAGCTACATGGTACCCCAGATATGGCTGAAAATATGAAAAAACTTAGACCGCGGACCTTAAGTTTTTGCCAAAAAATGAAAAATTTTAAAATTACTCAAAACCTTTAGGAAATCATTCAATCTGAACCCCAAACATAATTCCTGTTAAAAGAAATTGTATTGGAGGCCTGCTTTGGAAGCTACATGGTACCCCAGATATGGCTGAAAATATGAAAAAACTTAGACCGCGGACCTTAAGTTTTTGCCAAAAAATGAAAAATTTTAAAACCACTCAAAACCTTTAGGAAATCATTCAATCTGAACCCCAAACATAATTCCTGTTAAAAGAAATGGTATTGGAGGCCTGCTTTGGAAGCTACATGGTACCCCAGATATGGCTGAAAATATGAAAAAACTTAGACCGCGGACCTTAAGTTTTTGCCAAAAAATGAAAAATTTTAAAACCACTCAAAATCTTTAGGAAATCATTCCTTTAGCATCCCAAATAACATCCTAGTTAAAAGAAATGGTATTGGAGGCCTGTTTTGGAAGCTACATGGTACCCCAGATATGGCTGAAAATATGAAAAAACTTAGACCGCGGACCTTAAGTTTTTGCCAAAAAATGAAAAATTTTAAAACCACTCAAAATCTTTAGGAAATCATTCCTTTAGCATCCCAAATAACATCCTAGTTAAAAGAAATGGTATTGGAGGCCTGTTTTGGAAGCTACATGGTACCCCAGATATGGCTGAAAATATGAAAAAACTTAGACCGCGGACCTTAAGTTTTTGCCAAAAAATGAAAAATTTTAAAAACACTCAAAACCTTTAGGAAATCATTCCTTTAGCATCCTAAATAACATCCTAGTAAAAAGGAATGTATTGGAGGCCTGTTTTGGAAGCTACATGGTACCCCAGATATGGCTGAAAATATGAAAAAACTTAGACCGCGGACCTTAAGTTTTTGCCAAAAAATGAAAAATTTTAAAAACACTCAAAACCTTTAGGAAATCATTCCTTTAGCATCCCAAATAACATCCTAGTTAAAAGAAATGGTATTGGAGGCCTGTTTTGGAAGCTACATGGTACCCCAGATATGGCTGAAAATATGAAAAAACTTAGACCGCGGACCTTAAGTTTTTGCCAAAAAATGAAAAATTTTAAAACCACTCAAAACCTTTAGGAAATCATTCAATCTGAACCCCAAACATAATTCCTGTTAAAAGAAATGGTATTGGAGGCCTGCTTTGGAAGCTACATGGTACCCCAGATATGGCTGAAAATATGAAAAAACTTAGACCGCGGACCTTAAGTTTTTGCCAAAAAATGAAAAATTTTAAAACCACTCAAAATCTTTAGGAAATCATTCCTTTAGCATCCCAAATAACATCCTAGTTAAAAGAAATGGTATTGGAGGCCTGTTTTGGAAGCTACATGGTACCCCAGATATGGCTGAAAATATGAAAAAACTTAGACCGCGGACCTTAAGTTTTTGCCAAAAAATGAAAAATTTTAAAACCACTCAAAACAGTTACGAAATCATTCCTTTAGCATCCCAAATAACATCCTAGTTAAAAGAAATGGTACTGGAGGCCTGCTTTGGAAGCTACATGGTACCCCAGATATGGCTGAAAATATGAAAAAACTTAGACCGCGGACCTTAAGTTTTTGCCAAAAAATGAAAAATTTTAAAACCACTCAAAACCTTTAGGAAATCATTCAATCTGAACCCCAAACATAATTCCTGTTAAAAGAAATGGTATTGGAGGCCTGCTTTGGAAGCTACATGGTACCCCAGATATGGCTGAAAATATGAAAAAACTTAGACCGCGGACCTTAAGTTTTTGCCAAAAAATGAAAAATTTTAAAATTACTCAAAACCTTTAGGAAATCATTCAATCTGAACCCCAAACATAATTCCTGTTAAAAGAAATTGCATTGGAGGCCTGCTTTGGAAGCTACATGGTACCCCAGATATGGCTGAAAATATGAAAAAACTTAGACCGCGGACCTTAAGTTTTTGCCAAAAAATGAAAAATTTTAAAACCACTCAAAACCTTTAGGAAATCATTCAATCTGAACCCCAAACATAATTCCTGTTAAAAGAAATGGTATTGGAGGCCTGCTTTGGAAGCTACATGGTACCCCAGATATGGCTGAAAATATGAAAAAACTTAGACCGCGGACCTTACGTTTTTGCCAAAAAATGAAAAATTTTAAAAACACTCAAAACCTTTAGGAAATCATTCCTTTAGCATCCTAAATAACATCCTAGTAAAAAGGAATGTATTGGAGGCCTGTTTTGGAAGCTACATGGTACCCCAGATATGGCTGAAAATATGAAAAAACTTAGACCGCGGACCTTAAGTTTTTGCCAAAAAATGAAAAATTTTAAAAACACTCAAAACCTTTAGGAAATCATTCCTTTAGCATCCCAAATAACATCCTAGTTAAAAGAAATGGTATTGGAGGCCTGCTTTGGAAAATACATGGTGGCCCAAATATGGCTGAAAATATGAAAAAACTTAGACCGCGGACCTTAAGTTTTTGCCAAAAAATGAAAAATTTTAAAACCACTTAAAATCTTTAGGAAATCATTCCTTTAGCATCCCAAATAACATCCTAGTTAAAAGAAATGGTATTGGAGGCCTGTTTTGGAAGCTACATGGTACCCCAGATATGGCTGAAAATATGAAAAAACTTAGACCGCGGACCTTAAGTTTTTGCCAAAAAATGAAAAATTTTAAAACCACTCAAAACCTTTAGGAAATCATTCAATCTGAACCCCAAACATAATTCCTGTTAAAAGAAATGGTATTGGAGGCCTGCTTTGGAAGCTACATGGTACCCCAGATATGGCTGAAAATATGAAAAAACTTAGACCGCGGACCTTAAGTTTTTGCCAAAAAATGAAAAATTTTAAAACCACTCAAAATCTTTAGGAAATCATTCCTTTAGCATCCCAAATAACATCCTAGTTAAAAGAAATGGTATTGGAGGCCTGTTTTGGAAGCTACATGGTACCCCAGATATGGCTGAAAATATGAAAAAACTTAGACCGCGGACCTTAAGTTTTTGCCAAAAAATGAAAAATTTTAAAACCACTCAAAATCTTTAGGAAATCATTCCTTTAGCATCCCAAATAACATCCTAGTTAAAAGAAATGGTATTGGAGGCCTGTTTTGGAAGCTACATGGTACCCCAGATATGGCTGAAAATATGAAAAAACTTAGACCGCGGACCTTAAGTTTTTGCCAAAAAATGAAAAATTTTAAAAACACTCAAAACCTTTAGGAAATCATTCCTTTAGCATCCTAAATAACATCCTAGTAAAAAGGAATGTATTGGAGGCCTGTTTTGGAAGCTACATGGTACCCCAGATATGGCTGAAAATATGAAAAAACTTAGACCGCGGACCTTAAGTTTTTGCCAAAAAATGAAAAATTTTAAAAACACTCAAAACCTTTAGGAAATCATTCCTTTAGCATCCCAAATAACATCCTAGTTAAAAGAAATGGTATTGGAGGCCTGTTTTGGAAGCTACATGGTACCCCAGATATGGCTGAAAATATGAAAAAACTTAGACCGCGGACCTTAAGTTTTTGCCAAAAAATGAAAAATTTTAAAACCACTCAAAACCTTTAGGAAATCATTCAATCTGAACCCCAAACATAATTCCTGTTAAAAGAAATGGTATTGGAGGCCTGCTTTGGAAGCTACATGGTACCCCAGATATGGCTGAAAATATGAAAAAACTTAGACCGCGGACCTTAAGTTTTTGCCAAAAAATGAAAAATTTTAAAACCACTCAAAATCTTTAGGAAATCATTCCTTTAGCATCCCAAATAACATCCTAGTTAAAAGAAATGGTATTGGAGGCCTGTTTTGGAAGCTACATGGTACCCCAGATATGGCTGAAAATATGAAAAAACTTAGACCGCGGACCTTAAGTTTTTGCCAAAAAATGAAAAATTTTAAAACCACTCAAAATCTTTAGGAAATCATTCCTTTAGCATCCCAAATAACATCCTAGTTAAAAGAAATGGTATTGGAGGCCTGTTTTGGAAGCTACATGGTACCCCAGATATGGCTGAAAATATGAAAAAACTTAGACCGCGGACCTTAAGTTTTTGCCAAAAAATGAAAAATTTTAAAACCACTCAAAACCTTTAGGAAAACATTCAATCTGAACCCCAAACATAATTCCTGTTAAAAGAAATGGTATTGGAGGCCTGTTTTGGAAGCTACATGGTACCCCAGATATGGCTGAAAATATGAAAAAACTTAGACCGCGGACCTTAAGTTTTTGCCAAAAAATGAAAAATTTTAAAACCACTCAAAACCTTTAGGAAATCATTCCTTTAGCATCCCAAAAAACATCCTAGTAAAAAGGAATGGTATTGGAGGGCTGTTTTGGAAGCTACATGGTACCCCAGATATGGCTGAAAATATGAAAAAACTTAGACCGCGGACCTTAAGTTTTTGCCAAAAAATGAAAAATTTTAAAAACACTCAAAACCTTTAGGAAATCATTCCTTTAGCATCCCAAATAACATCCTAGTTAAAAGAAATGGTATTAGAGGCCTGCTTTGGAAGCTACATGGTACCCCAGATATGGCTGAAAATATGAAAAAACTTAGACCGCGGACCTTAAGTTTTTGCCAAAAAATGAAAAATTTTCAAAACACTCAAAACCTTTAGGAAATCATTCAATATGAACCCCAAACATAATTCCTGTTAAAAGAAATGGTTTTGGAGGCCTGCTTTGGAAGCAACATGGTACCCCAGATATGGCTGAAAATATGAAAAAACTTAGACCGCGGACCTTAAGTTTTTGCCAAAAAATGAAAAATTTTAAAACCACTCAAATCCTTTAGGAAATCATTCAATCTGAACCCCAAACATAATTCCTGTTAAAAGAAATGGTATTGGAGGCCTGCTTTGGAAGCTACATGGTACCCCAGATATGGCTGAAAATATGAAAAAACTTAGACAGCGGACCTTAAGTTTTTGCCAAAAAATGAAAAATTTTAAAACCACTCAAAACAGTTACGAAATCATTCCTTTAGCATCCCAAATAACATCCTAGTTAAAAGAAATGGTACTGGAGGCCTGCTTTGGAAGCTACATGGTACCCCAGATATGGCTGAAAATATGAAAAAACTTAGACCGCGGACCTTAAGTTTTTGCCAAAAAATGAAAAATTTTAAAACCACTCAAATCCTTTAGGAAATCATTCAATCTGAACCCCAAATATAATTCCTGTTAAAAGAAATGGTATTGGAGGCCTGCTTTGGAAGCTACATGGTACCCCAGATATGGCTGAAAATATGAAAAAACTTAGACCGCGGACCTTAAGTTTTTGCCAAAAAATGAAAAATTTTAAAAACACTCAAAACCTTTAGGAAATCATTCAATCTGAACCCCAAACATAATTCCTGTTAAAAGAAATGGTATTGGAGGCCTGCTTTGGACGCTACATGGTACCCCAGATATGGCTGAAAATATGAAAAAACTTAGACCGCGGACCTTAAGTTTTTGCCAAAAAATGAAAAATTTTAAAACCACTCAAAACAGTTACGAAATCATTCCTTTAGCATCCCAAATAACATCCTAGTTAAAAGAAATGGTACTGGAGGCCTGCTTTGGAAGCTACATGGTACCCCAGATATGGCTGAAAATATGAAAAAACTTAGACCGCGGACCTTAAGTTTTTGCCAAAAAATGAAAAATTTTAAAACCACTCAAAACCTTTAGGAAATCATTCAATCTGAACCCCAAACATAATTCCTGTTAAAAGAAATGGTATTGGAGGCCTGCTTTGGAAGCTACATGGTACCCCAGATATGGCTGAAAATATGAAAAAACTTAGACCGCGGACCTTAAGTTTTTGCCAAAAAATGAAAAATTTTAAAATTACTCAAAACCTTTAGGAAATCATTCAATCTGAACCCCAAACATAATTCCTGTTAAAAGAAATTGTATTGGAGGCCTGCTTTGGAAGCTACATGGTACCCCAGATATGGCTGAAAATATGAAAAAACTTAGACCGCGGACCTTAAGTTTTTGCCAAAAAATGAAAAATTTTAAAACCACTCAAAACCTTTAGGAAATCATTCAATCTGAACCCCAAACATAATTCCTGTTAAAAGAAATGGTATTGGAGGCCTGCTTTGGAAGCTACATGGTACCCCAGATATGGCTGAAAATATGAAAAAACTTAGACCGCGGACCTTACGTTTTTGCCAAAAAATGAAAAATTTTAAAAACACTCAAAACCTTTAGGAAATCATTCCTTTAGCATCCTAAATAACATCCTAGTAAAAAGGAATGTATTGGAGGCCTGTTTTGGAAGCTACATGGTACCCCAGATATGGCTGAAAATATGAAAAAACTTAGACCGCGGACCTTAAGTTTTTGCCAAAAAATGAAAAATTTTAAAAACACTCAAAACCTTTAGGAAATCATTCCTTTAGCATCCCAAATAACATCCTAGTTAAAAGAAATGGTATAGGAGGCCTGCTTTGGAAAATACATGGTGGCCCAAATATGGCTGAAAATATGAAAAAACTTAGACCGCGGACCTTAAGTTTTTGCCAAAAAATGAAAAATTTTAAAACCACTTAAAATCTTTAGGAAATCATTCCTTTAGCATCCCAAATAACATCCTAGTTAAAAGAAATGGTATTGGAGGCCTGTTTTGGAAGCTACATGGTACCCCAGATATGGCTGAAAATATGAAAAAACTTAGACCGCGGACCTTAAGTTTTTGCCAAAAAATGAAAAATTTTAAAACCACTCAAAACCTTTAGGAAATCATTCAATCTGAACCCCAAACATAATTCCTGTTAAAAGAAATGGTATTGGAGGCCTGCTTTGGAAGCTACATGGTACCCCAGATATGGCTGAAAATATGAAAAAACTTAGACCGCGGACCTTAAGTTTTTGCCAAAAAATGAAAAATTTTAAAACCACTCAAAATCTTTAGGAAATCATTCCTTTAGCATCCCAAATAACATCCTAGTTAAAAGAAATGGTATTGGAGGCCTGTTTTGGAAGCTACATGGTACCCCAGATATGGCTGAAAATATGAAAAAACTTAGACCGCGGACCTTAAGTTTTTGCCAAAAAATTAAAAATTTTAAAAACACTCAAAACCTTTAGGAAATCATTCAATCTGAACCCCAAACATAATTCCTGTTAAAAGAAATGGTATTGGAGGCCTGCTTTGGAAGCTACATGGTACCCCAGATATGGCTGAAAATATGAAAAAACTTAGACCGCGGACCTTACGTTTTTGCCAAAAAATGAAAAATTTTAAAAACACTCAAAATCTTTAGGAAATCATTCCTTTAGCATCCCAAATAACATCCTAGTTAAAAGAAATGGTATTGGAGGCCTGCTTTGGAAGATACATGGTACCCCAGATATGGCTGAAAATATGAAAAAACTTAGACCGCGGACCTTAAGTTTTTGCCAAAAAATGAAAAATTTTAAAACCACTCAAAACCTTTAGGAAATCATTCAATCTGAACCCCAAACATAATTCCTGTTAAAAGAAATGGTATTGGAGGCCTGCTTTGGACGCTACATGGTACCCCAGATATGGCTGAAAATATGAAAAAACTTAGACCGCGGACCTTAAGTTTTTGCCAAAAAATGAAAAATTTTAAAACCACTCAAAACCTTTAGGAAATCATTCAATCTGAACCCCAAACATAATTCCTGTTAAAAGAAATGGTATTGGAGGCCTGCTTTGGAAGCTACATGGTACCCCAGATATGGCTGAAAATATGAAAAAACTTAGACCGCGGACCTTAAGTTTTTGCCAAAAAATGAAAAATTTTAAAACCACTCAAAATCTTTAGGAAATCATTCCTTTAGCATCCCAAATAACATCCTAGTTAAAAGAAATGGTATTGGAGGCCTGTTTTGGAAGCTACATGGTACCCCAGATATGGCTGAAAATATGAAAAAACTTAGACCGCGGACCTTAAGTTTTTGCCAAAAAATGAAAAATTTTAAAACCACTCAAAATCTTTAGGAAATCATTCCTTTAGCATCCCAAATAACATCCTAGTTAAAAGAAATGGTATTGGAGGCCTGTTTTGGAAGCTACATGGTACCCCAGATATGGCTGAAAATATGAAAAAACTTAGACCGCGGACCTTAAGTTTTTGCCAAAAAATGAAAAATTTTAAAACCACTCAAAACCTTTAGGAAATCATTCAATCTGAACCCCAAACATAATTCCTGTTAAAAGAAATGGTATTGGAGGCCTGCTTTGGACGCTACATGGTACCCCAGATATGGCTGAAAATATGAAAAAACTTAGACCGCGGACCTTAAGTTTTTGCCAAAAAATGAAAAATTTTAAAACCACTCAAAATCTTTAGGAAATCATTCCTTTAGCATCCCAAATAACATCCTAGTTAAAAGAAATGGTATTGGAGGCCTGTTTTGGAAGCTACATGGTACCCCAGATATGGCTGAAAATATGAAAAAACTTAGACCGCGGACCTTAAGTTTTTGCCAAAAAATGAAAAATTTTAAAACCACTCAAAACCTTTAGGAAATCATTCAATCTGAACCCCAAACATAATTCCTGTTAAAAGAAATGGTATTGGAGGCCTGCTTTGGAAGCTACATGGTACCCCAGATATGGCTGAAAATATGAAAAAACTTAGACCGCGGACCTTAAGTTTTTGCCAAAAAATGAAAAATTTT
Organism: Spea bombifrons; assembly: GCF_027358695.1. Classification (NCBI taxonomy): domain Eukaryota; kingdom Metazoa; phylum Chordata; class Amphibia; order Anura; family Pelobatidae; genus Spea; species Spea bombifrons. The sequence goes on from NC_071096.1 coordinate 5,538,153, forward strand.
AAAACCACTCAAAATCTTTAGGAAATCATTCCTTTAGCATCCCAAATAACATCCTAGTTAAAAGAAATGGTATTGGAGGCCTGTTTTGGAAGCTACATGGTACCCCAGATATGGCTGAAAATATGAAAAAACTTAGACCGCGGACCTTAAGTTTTTGCCAAAAAATGAAAAATTTTAAAACCACTCAAAACCTTTAGGAAATCATTCAATCTGAACCCCAAACATAATTCCTGTTAAAAGAAATGGTATTGGAGGCCTGCTTTGGAAGCTACATGGTACCCCAGATATGGCTGAAAATATGAAAAAACTTAGACCGCGGACCTTAAGTTTTTGCCAAAAAATGAAAAATTTTAAAACCACTCAAAACATTTAGGAAATCATTCAATCTGAACCCCAAACATAATTCCTGTTAAAAGAAATGGTATTGGAGGCCTGCTTTGGAAGCTACATGGTACCCCAGATATGGCTGAAAATATGAAAAAACTTAGACCGCGGACCTTAAGTTTTTGCCAAAAAATGAAAAATTTTAAAACCACTCAAAACCTTTAGGAAATCATTCAATATGAACCCCAAACATAATTCCTGTTAAAAGAAATGGTATTGGAGGCCTGCTTTGGACGCTACATGGTACCCCAGATATGGCTGAAAATATGAAAAAACTTAGACCGCGGACCTTAAGTTTTTGCCAAAAAATGAAAAATTTTAAAACCACTCAAAACCTTTAGGAAATCATTCAATCTGAACCCCAAACATAATTCATGTTAAAAGAAATGGTATTGGAGGCCTGCTTTGGAAGCTACATGGTACCCCAGATATGGCTGAAAATATGAAAAAACTTAGACCGCGGACCTTAAGTTTTTGCAAAAAATGAAAAATTTTAAAAACACTCAAAACCTTTAGGAAATCATTCAATCTGAACCCCAAACATAATTCCTGTTAAAAGAAATGGTATTGGAGGCCTGCTTTGGAAGCTACATGGTACCCCAGATATGGCTGAAAATATGAAAAACTTAGACCGCGGACCTTAAGTTTTTGCCAAAAAATGAAAAATTTTAAAACCACTCAAAACCTTTAGGAAATCATTCAATCTGAACCCCAAACATAATTCATGTTAAAAGAAATGGTATTGGAGGCCTGCTTTGGAAGCTACATGGTACCCCAGATATGGCTGAAAATATGAAAAAACTTAGACCGCGGACCTTAAGTTTTTGCCAAAAAATGAAAAATTTTAAAAACACTCAAAACCTTTAGGAAATCATTCAATCTGAACCCCAAACATAATTCCTGTTAAAAAAAATGGTATTGGAGGCCTGCTTTGGACGCTACATGGTACCCCAGATATGGCTGAAAATATGAAAAAACTTAGACCGCGAACCTTAAGTTTTTGCCAAAAAATGAAAAATTTTAAAACCACTCAAAACCTTTAGGAAATCATTCCTTTAGCATCCCAAATAACATCCTAGTTAAAAGAAATGGTATTGGAGGCCTGTTTTGGAAGCTACATGGTACCCCAGATATGGCTGAAAATATGAAAAAACTTAGACCGCGGACCTTAAGTTTTTGCCAAAAAATGAAAAATTTTAAAACCACTCAAAATCTTTAGGAAATCATTCCTTTAGCATCCCAAATAACATCCTAGTTAAAAGAAATGGTATTGGAGGCCTGTTTTGGAAGCTACATGGTACCCCAGATATGGCTGAAAATATGAAAAAACTTAGACCGCGGACCTTAAGTTTTTGCCAAAAAATGAAAAATTTTAAAACCACTCAAAACCTTTAGGAAATCATTCAATCTGAACCCCAAACATAATTCCTGTTAAAAGAAATGGTATTGGAGGCCTGCTTTGGACGCTACATGGTACCCCAGATATGGCTGAAAATATGAAAAAACTTAGACCGCGGACCTTAAGTTTTTGCCAAAAAATGAAAAATTTTAAAACCACTCAAAATCTTTAGGAAATCATTCCTTTAGCATCCCAAATAACATCCTAGTTAAAAGAAATGGTATTGGAGGCCTGTTTTGGAAGCTACATGGTACCCCAGATATGGCTGAAAATATGAAAAAACTTAGACCGCGGACCTTAAGTTTTTGCCAAAAAATGAAAAATTTTAAAACCACTCAAAACCTTTAGGAAATCATTCAATCTGAACCCCAAACATAATTCCTGTTAAAAGAAATGGTATTGGAGGCCTGCTTTGGAAGCTACATGGTACCCCAGATATGGCTGAAAATATGAAAAAACTTAGACCGCGGACCTTAAGTTTTTGCCAAAAAATGAAAAATTTTAAAACCACTCAAAACCTTTAGGAAATCATTCAATCTGAACCCCAAACATAATTCCTGTTAAAAGAAATGGTATTGGAGGCCTGCTTTGGAAGCTACATGGTACCCCAGATATGGCTGAAAATATGAAAAAACTTAGACCGCGGACCTTAAGTTTTTGCCAAAAAATGAAAAATTTTAAAACCACTCAAAATCTTTAGGAAATCATACCTTTAGCATCCCAAATAACATCCTAGTTAAAAGAAATGGTATTGGAGGCCTGTTTTGGAAGCTACATGGTACCCCAGATATGGCTGAAAATATGAAAAAACTTAGACCGCGGACCTTAAGTTTTTGCCAAAAAATGAAAAATTTTAAAACCACTCAAAATCTTTAGGAAATCATTCCTTTAGCATCCCAAATAACATCCTAGTTAAAAGAAATGGTATTGGAGGCCTGTTTTGGAAGCTACATGGTACCCCAGATATGGCTGAAAATATGAAAAAACTTAGACCGCGGACCTTAAGTTTTTGCCAAAAAATGAAAAATTTTAAAACCACTCAAAACCTTTAGGAAAACATTCAATCTGAACCCCAAACATAATTCCTGTTAAAAGAAATGGTATTGGAGGCCTGTTTTGGAAGCTACATGGTACCCCAGATATGGCTGAAAATATGAAAAAACTTAGACCGCGGACCTTAAGTTTTTGCCAAAAAATGAAAAATTTTAAAACCACTCAAAACCTTTAGGAAATCATTCCTTTAGCATCCCAAAAAACATCCTAGTAAAAAGGAATGGTATTGGAGGGCTGTTTTGGAAGCTACATGGTACCCCAGATATGGCTGAAAATATGAAAAAACTTAGACCGCGGACCTTAAGTTTTTGCCAAAAAATGAAAAATTTTAAAAACACTCAAAACCTTTAGGAAATCATTCCTTTAGCATCCCAAATAACATCCTAGTTAAAAGAAATGGTATTAGAGGCCTGCTTTGGAAGCTACATGGTACCCCAGATATGGCTGAAAATATGAAAAAACTTAGACCGCGGACCTTAAGTTTTTGCCAAAAAATGAAAAATTTTCAAAACACTCAAAACCTTTAGGAAATCATTCAATATGAACCCCAAACATAATTCCTGTTAAAAGAAATGGTTTTGGAGGCCTGCTTTGGAAGCAACATGGTACCCCAGATATGGCTGAAAATATGAAAAAACTTAGACCGCGGACCTTAAGTTTTTGCCAAAAAATGAAAAATTTTAAAACCACTCAAATCCTTTAGGAAATCATTCAATCTGAACCCCAAACATAATTCCTGTTAAAAGAAATGGTATTGGAGGCCTGCTTTGGAAGCTACATGGTACCCCAGATATGGCTGAAAATATGAAAAAACTTAGACAGCGGACCTTAAGTTTTTGCCAAAAAATGAAAAATTTTAAAACCACTCAAAACAGTTACGAAATCATTCCTTTAGCATCCCAAATAACATCCTAGTTAAAAGAAATGGTATTGGAGGCCTGCTTTGGAAGCTACATGGTACCCCAGATATGGCTGAAAATATGAAAAAACTTAGACCGCGGACCTTAAGTTTTTGCCAAAAAATGAAAAATTTTAAAACCACTCAAATCCTTTAGGAAATCATTCAATCTGAACCCCAAATATAATTCCTGTTAAAAGAAATGGTATTGGAGGCCTGCTTTGGAAGCTACATGGTACCCCAGATATGGCTGAAAATATGAAAAAACTTAGACCGCGGACCTTAAGTTTTTGCCAAAAAATGAAAAATTTTAAAAACACTCAAAACCTTTAGGAAATCATTCAATCTGAACCCCAAACATAATTCCTGTTAAAAGAAATGGTATTGGAGGCCTGCTTTGGACGCTACATGGTACCCCAGATATGGCTGAAAATATGAAAAAACTTAGACCGCGGACCTTAAGTTTTTGCCAAAAAATGAAAAATTTTAAAACCACTCAAAACAGTTACGAAATCATTCCTTTAGCATCCCAAATAACATCCTAGTTAAAAGAAATGGTACTGGAGGCCTGCTTTGGAAGCTACATGGTACCCCAGATATGGCTGAAAATATGAAAAAACTTAGACCGCGGACCTTAAGTTTTTGCCAAAAAATGAAAAATTTTAAAACCACTCAAAACCTTTAGGAAATCATTCAATCTGAACCCCAAACATAATTCCTGTTAAAAGAAATGGTATTGGAGGCCTGCTTTGGAAGCTACATGGTACCCCAGATATGGCTGAAAATATGAAAAAACTTAGACCGCGGACCTTAAGTTTTTGCCAAAAAATGAAAAATTTTAAAATTACTCAAAACCTTTAGGAAATCATTCAATCTGAACCCCAAACATAATTCCTGTTAAAAGAAATTGTATTGGAGGCCTGCTTTGGAAGCTACATGGTACCCCAGATATGGCTGAAAATATGAAAAAACTTAGACCGCGGACCTTAAGTTTTTGCCAAAAAATGAAAAATTTTAAAACCACTCAAAACCTTTAGGAAATCATTCAATCTGAACCCCAAACATAATTCCTGTTAAAAGAAATGGTATTGGAGGCCTGCTTTGGAAGCTACATGGTACCCCAGATATGGCTGAAAATATGAAAAAACTTAGACCGCGGACCTTACGTTTTTGCCAAAAAATGAAAAATTTTAAAAACACTCAAAACCTTTAGGAAATCATTCCTTTAGCATCCTAAATAACATCCTAGTAAAAAGGAATGTATTGGAGGCCTGTTTTGGAAGCTACATGGTACCCCAGATATGGCTGAAAATATGAAAAAACTTAGACCGCGGACCTTAAGTTTTTGCCAAAAAATGAAAAATTTTAAAACCACTCAAAACCTTTAGGAAATCATTCAATCTGAACCCCAAACATAATTCCTGTTAAAAGAAATGGTATTGGAGGCCTGCTTTGGAAGCTACATGGTACCCCAGATATGGCTGAAAATATGAAAAAACTTAGACCGCGGACCTTAAGTTTTTGCCAAAAAATGAAAAATTTTAAAACCACTCAAAATCTTTAGGAAATCATTCCTTTAGCATCCCAAATAACATCCTAGTTAAAAGAAATGGTATTGGAGGCCTGTTTTGGAAGCTACATGGTACCCCAGATATGGCTGAAAATATGAAAAAACTTAGACCGCGGACCTTAAGTTTTTGCCAAAAAATGAAAAATTTTAAAACCACTCAAAACCTTTAGGAAATCATTCAATCTGAACCCCAAACATAATTCCTGTTAAAAGAAATGGTATTGGAGGCCTGCTTTGGAAGCTACATGGTACCCCAGATATGGCTGAAAATATGAAAAAACTTAGACCGCGGACCTTAAGTTTTTGCCAAAAAATGAAAAATTTTAAAAACACTCAAAACCTTTAGGAAATCATTCCTTTAGCATCCGAAAAAACATCATAGTAAAAAGGAATGGTATTGGAGGCCTGTTTTGGAAGCTACATGGTACCCCAGATATGGCTGAAAATATGAAAAAACTTAGACCGCGGACCTTAAGTTTTTGCCAAAAAATTAAAAATTTTAAAAACACTCAAAACCTTTAGGAAATCATTCAATCTGAACCCCAAACATAATTCCTGTTAAAAGAAATGGTATTGGAGGCCTGCTTTGGAAGCTACATGGTACCCCAGATATGGCTGAAAATATGAAAAAACTTAGACCGCGGACCTTACGTTTTTGCCAAAAAATGAAAAATTTTAAAAACACTCAAAATCTTTAGGAAATCATTACTTTAGCATCCCAAATAACATCCTAGTTAAAAGAAATGGTATTGGAGGCCTGCTTTGGAAGCTACATGGTACCCCAGATATGGCTGAAAATATGAAAAAACTTAGACCGCGGACCTTAAGTTTTTGCCAAAAAATGAAAAATTTTAAAACCACTCAAAACCTTTAGGAAATCATTCAATCTGAACCCCAAACATAATTCCTGTTAAAAGAAATGGTATTGGAGGCCTGCTTTGGACGCTACATGGTACCCCAGATATGGCTGAAAATATGAAAAAACTTAGACCGCGGACCTTAAGTTTTTGCCAAAAAATGAAAAATTTTAAAACCACTCAAAACCTTTAGGAAATCATTCAATCTGAACCCCAAACATAATTCCTGTTAAAAGAAATGGTATTGGAGGCCTGCTTTGGAAGCTACATGGTACCCCAGATATGGCTGAAAATATGAAAAAACTTAGACCGCGGACCTTAAGTTTTTGCCAAAAAATGAAAAATTTTAAAACCACTCAAAATCTTTAGGAAATCATTCCTTTAGCATCCCAAATAACATCCTAGTTAAAAGAAATGGTATTGGAGGCCTGCTTTGGAAACTACATCGTACCCCAGATATGGCTGAAAATATGAAAAAACTTAGACCGCGGACCTTAATTTTTTGCCAAAAAATGAAAAATTTTCAAAACACTCAAAACCTTTAGGAAATCATTCAATCTGAACCCCAAACATAATTCCTGTTAAAAGAAATGGTATTGAAGGCCTGCTTTGGAAGCTACATGGTACCCCAGATATGGCTGAAAATATGAAAAAACTTAGACCGCGGACCTTAAGTTTTTGCCAAAAAATGAAAAATTTTAAAACCACTCAAAACCTTTAGGAAATCATTCAATCTGAACCCCAAACATAATTCCTGTTAAAAGAAATGGTATTGGAGGCCTGCTTTGGAAGCTACATGGTACCCCAGATATGGCTGAAAATATGAAAAAACTTAGACCGCGGACCTTAAGTTTTTGCCAAAAAATGAAAAATTTTCAAAACACTCAAAACCTTTAGGAAATCATTCAATCTGAACCCCAAACATAATTCCTGTTAAAAGAAATGGTATTGGAGGCCTGCTTTGGACGCTACATGGTACCCCAGATATGGCTGAAAATATGAAAAAACTTAGACCGCGGACCTTAAGTTTTTGCCAAAAAATGAAAAATTTTAAAACCACTCAAAACCTTTAGGAAATCATTCCTTTAGCATCCCAAATAACATCCTAGTTAAAAGAAATGGTATTGGAGGCCTGTGTTGGAAGCTACATGGTACCCCAGATATGGCTGAAAATATGAAAAAACTTAGACCGCGGACCTTAAGTTTTTGCCAAAAAATGAAAAATTTTAAAAACACTCAAAACCTTTAGGAAATCATTCAATCTGAACCCCAAACATAATTCCTGTTAAAAGAAATGGTATTGGAGGCCTGCTTTGGACGCTACATGGTACCCCAGATATGGCTGAAAATATGAAAAAACTTAGACCGCGGACCTTAAGTTTTTGCCAAAAAATGAAAAATTTTAAAACCACTCAAAACCTTTAGGAAATCATTCCTTTAGCATCCCAAATAACATCCTAGTTAAAAGAAATGGTATTGGAGGCCTGTTTTGGAAGCTACATGGTACCCCAGATATGGCTGAAAATATGAAAAAACTTAGACCGCGCACCTTAAGTTTTTGCCAAAAAATGAAAAATTTTAAAACCACTCAAAACCTTTAGGAAATCATTCAATCTGAACCCCAAACATAATTCCTGTTAAAAGAAATGGTATTGGAGGCATGCTTTGGAAGCTACATGGTACCCCAGATATGGCTGAAAATATGAAAAAACTTAGACCGCGGACCTTACGTTTTTGCCAAAAAATGAAAAATTTTAAAAACACTCAAAACCTTTAGGAAATCATTCAATCTGAACCCCAAACATAATTCCTGTTAAAAGAAATGGTATTGGAGGCCTGCTTTGGATGCTACATGGTACCCCAGATATGGCTGAAAATATGAAAAAACTTAGACCGCGGACCTAAAGTTTTTGCCAAAAAATGAAAAATTTTAAAACCACTCAAAATCTTTCGGAAATCATTCAATCTGAACCCCAAACATAATTCCTGTTAAAAGAAATGGTATTGGAGGCCTGCTTTGGACGCTACATGGTACCCCAGATATGGCTGAAAATATGAAAAAACTTAGACCGCGGACCTTAAGTTTTTGCCAAAAAATGAAAAATTTTAAAATTACTCAAAACCTTTAGGAAATCATTCAATCTGAACCCCAAACATAATTCCTGTTAAAAGAAATTGTATTGGAGGCCTGCTTTGGAAGCTACATGGTACCCCAGATATGGCTGAAAATATGAAAAAACTTAGACCGCGGACCTTAAGTTTTTGCCAAAAAATGAAAAATTTTAAAACCACTCAAAACCTTTAGGAAATCATTCAATCTGAACCCCAAACATAATTCCTGTTAAAAGAAATGGTATTGGAGGCCTGCTTTGGAAGCTACATGGTACCCCAGATATGGCTGAAAATATGAAAAAACTTAGACCGCGGACCTTACGTTTTTGCCAAAAAATGAAAAATTTTAAAAACACTCAAAACCTTTAGGAAATCATTCCTTTAGCATCCTAAATAACATCCTAGTAAAAAGGAATGGTATTGGAGGCCTGTTTTGGAAGCTACATGGTACTCCAGATATGGCTGAAAATATGAAAAAACTTAGACCGCGGACCTTAAGTTTTTGCCAAAAAATGAAAAATTTTAAAAACACTCAAAACCTTTAGGAAATCATTCCTTTAGCATCCCAAATAACATCCTAGTTAAAAGAAATGGTATTGGAGGCCTGCTTTGGAAAATACATGGTGGCCCAAATATGGCTGAAAATATGAAAAAACTTAGACCGCGGACCTTAAGTTTTTGCCAAAAAATGAAAAATTTTAAAACCACTTAAAATCTTTAGGAAATCATTCCTTTAGCATCCCAAATAACATCCTAGTTAAAAGAAATGGTATTGGAGGCCTGTTTTGGAAGCTACATGGTACCCCAGATATGGCTGAAAATATGAAAAAACTTAGACCGCGGACCTTAAGTTTTTGCCAAAAAATGAAAAATTTTAAAACCACTCAAAACCTTTAGGAAATCATTCATTTAGCATCCCAAATAACATCCTAGTTAAAAGAAATGGTATTAGAGGCCTGCTTTGGAAGCTACATGGTACCCCAGATATGGCTGAAAATATGAAAAAACTTAGACCGCGGACCTTAAGTTTTTGCCAAAAAATGAAAAATTTTAAAACCACTCAAAATCTTTAGGAAATCATTCCTTTAGCATCCCAAATAACATCCTAGTTAAAAGAAATGGTATTGGAGGCCTGTTTTGGAAGCTACATGGTACCCCAGATATGGCTGAAAATATGAAAAAACTTAGACCGCGGACCTTAAGTTTTTGCCAAAAAATGAAAAATTTTAAAACCACTCAAAATCTTTAGGAAATCATTCCTTTAGCATCCCAAATAACATCCTAGTTAAAAGAAATGGTATTGGAGGCCTGTTTTGGAAGCTACATGGTACCCCAGATATGGCTGAAAATATGAAAAAACTTAGACCGCGGACCTTAAGTTTTTGCCAAAAAATGAAAAATTTTAAAACCACTCAAAACCTTTAGGAAATCATTCAATCTGAACCCCAAACATAATTCCTGTTAAAAGAAATGGTATTGGAGGCCTGCTTTGGACGCTACATGGTACCCCAGATATGGCTGAAAATATGAAAAAACTTAGACCGCGGACCTTAAGTTTTTGCCAAAAAATGAAAAATTTTAAAACCACTCAAAATCTTTAGGAAATCATTCCTTTAGCATCCCAAATAACATCCTAGTTAAAAGAAATGGTATTGGAGGCCTGTTTTGGAAGCTACATGGTACCCCAGATATGGCTGAAAATATGAAAAAACTTAGACCGCGGACCTTAAGTTTTTGCCAAAAAATGAAAAATTTTAAAACCACTCAAAACCTTTAGGAAATCATTCAATCTGAACCCCAAACATAATTCCTGTTAAAAGAAATGGTATTGGAGGCCTGCTTTGGAAGCTACATGGTACCCCAGATATGGCTGAAAATATGAAAAAACTTAGACCGCGGACCTTAAGTTTTTGCCAAAAAATGAAAAATTTTAAAACCACTCAAAATCTTTAGGAAATCATTCCTTTAGCATCCCAAATAACATCCTAGTTAAAAGAAATGGTATTGGAGGCCTGTTTTGGAAGCTACATGGTACCCCAGATATGGCTGAAAATATGAAAAAACTTAGACCGCGGACCTTAAGTTTTTGCCAAAAAATGAAAAATTTTAAAACCACTCAAAACCTTTAGGAAATCATTCAATCTGAACCCCAAACATAATTCCTGTTAAAAGAAATGGTATTGGAGGCCTGCTTTGGAAGCTACATGGTACCCCAGATATGGCTGAAAATATGAAAAAACTTAGACCGCGGACCTTAAGTTTTTGCCAAAAAATGAAAAATTTTAAAACCACTCAAAACCTTTAGGAAATCATTCAATATGAACCCCAAACATAATTCCTGTTAAAAGAAATGGTATTGGAGGCCTGCTTTGGACGCTACATGGTACCCCAGATATGGCTGAAAATATGAAAAAACTTAGACCGCGGACCTTAAGTTTTTGCCAAAAAATGAAAAATTTTAAAACCACTCAAAACCTTTAGGAAATCATTCAATCTGAACCCCAAACATAATTCATGTTAAAAGAAATGGTATTGGAGGCCTGCTTTGGAAGCTACATGGTACCCCAGATATGGCTGAAAATATGAAAAAACTTAGACCGCGGACCTTAAGTTTTTGCAAAAAATGAAAAATTTTAAAAACACTCAAAACCTTTAGGAAATCATTCAATCTGAACCCCAAACATAATTCCTGTTAAAAGAAATGGTATTGGAGGCCTGCTTTGGAAGCTACATGGTACCCCAGATATGGCTGAAAATATGAAAAACTTAGACCGCGGACCTTAAGTTTTTGCCAAAAAATGAAAAATTTTAAAAACACTCAAAACCTTTAGGAAATCATTCAATCTGAACCCCAAACATAATTCCTGTTAAAAAAAATGGTATTGGAGGCCTGCTTTGGACGCTACATGGTACCCCAGATATGGCTGAAAATATGAAAAAACTTAGACCGCGAACCTTAAGTTTTTGCCAAAAAATGAAAAATTTTAAAACCACTCAAAACCTTTAGGAAATCATTCCTTTAGCATCCCAAATAACATCCTAGTTAAAAGAAATGGTATTGGAGGCCTGTTTTGGAAGCTACATGGTACCCCAGATATGGCTGAAAATATGAAAAAACTTAGACCGCGGACCTTAAGTTTTTGCCAAAAAATGAAAAATTTTAAAACCACTCAAAACCTTTAGGAAATCATTCAATCTGAACCCCAAACATAATTCCTGTTAAAAGAAATGGTATTGGAGGCCTGCTTTGCTTCGAAGCTACATGGTACCCCAGATATGGCTGAAAATATGAAAAAACTTAGACCGCGGACCTTAAGTTTTTGCCAAAAAATGAAAAATTTTAAAACCACTCAAAATCTTTAGGAAATCATTCCTTTAGCATCCCAAATAACATCCTAGTTAAAAGAAATGGTATTGGAGGCCTGTTTTGGAAGCTACATGGTACCCCAGATATGGCTGAAAATATGAAAAAACTTAGACCGCGGACCTTAAGTTTTTGCCAAAAAATGAAAAATTTTAAAACCACTCAAAACCTTTAGGAAATCATTCAATCTGAACCCCAAACATAATTCCTGTTAAAAGAAATGGTATTGGAGGCCTGCTTTGGACGCTACATGGTACCCCAGATATGGCTGAAAATATGAAAAAACTTAGACCGCGGACCTTAAGTTTTTGCCAAAAAATGAAAAATTTTAAAACCACTCAAAATCTTTAGGAAATCATTCCTTTAGCATCCCAAATAACATCCTAGTTAAAAGAAATGGTATTGGAGGCCTGTTTTGGAAGCTACATGGTACCCCAGATATGGCTGAAAATATGAAAAAACTTAGACCGCGGACCTTAAGTTTTTGCCAAAAAATGAAAAATTTTAAAACCACTCAAAACCTTTAGGAAATCATTCAATCTGAACCCCAAACATAATTCCTGTTAAAAGAAATGGTATTGGAGGCCTGCTTTGGAAGCTACATGGTACCCCAGATATGGCTGAAAATATGAAAAAACTTAGACCGCGGACCTTAAGTTTTTGCCAAAAAATGAAAAATTTTAAAACCACTCAAAACCTTTAGGAAATCATTCAATCTGAACCCCAAACATAATTCCTGTTAAAAGAAATGGTATTGGAGGCCTGCTTTGGAAGCTACATGGTACCCCAGATATGGCTGAAAATATGAAAAAACTTAGACCGCGGACCTTAAATTTTTGCCAAAAAATGAAAAATTTTAAAACCACTCAAAATCTTTAGGAAATCATTCCTTTAGCATCCCAAATAACATCCTAGTTAAAAGAAATGGTATTGGAGGCCTGTTTTGGAAGCTACATGGTACCCCAGATATGGCTGAAAATATGAAAAAACTTAGACCGCGGACCTTAAGTTTTTGCCAAAAAATGAAAAATTTTAAAACCACTCAAAATCTTTAGGAAATCATTCCTTTAGCATCCCAAATAACATCCTAGTTAAAAGAAATGGTATTGGAGGCCTGTTTTGGAAGCTACATGGTACCCCAGATATGGCTGAAAATATGAAAAAACTTAGACCGCGGACCTTAAGTTTTTGCCAAAAAATGAAAAATTTTAAAACCACTCAAAACAATTAGGAAAACATTCAATCTGAACCCCAAACATAATTCCTGTTAAAAGAAATGGTATTGGAGGCCTGTTTTGGAAGCTACATGGTACCCCAGATATGGCTGAAAATATGAAAAAACTTAGACCGCGGACCTTAAGTTTTTGCCAAAAAATGAA